>NW_027206512.1:51694849-52347349 GCF_024711535.1 Dipodomys merriami
TGCTTGTCTCAAATATAATTTCCATACAGCCAAATCTACCCATTTTAGCATGTAGTTCTGTGCGTTTGGACAAGTATGTGCAGACGCGTAACCAAGCATCTGAGGATATTTCCATCATCCCTGAACTCCCTCATTTCCCCCTGCAGTCAGTGTAACTCCTCTACCCCAGCGCCTGGCAATCACTGCCTGCTCCTTCTACTCCTGTGCTGTCAGCTGCCGGTGTCTGCAGGGCATCAGTTCCAGGACTCTCTGCAGTACCAAAGTCTGTGGATGCTCCAGGGCACAAAATCACCCCTCATGGAGGCTCTCCAACCTAAAGTGGCTCGGTAAATGTGGCTCCGTATTTTCACAGAATCTACGCACCTCCTCCTATACAACCTAAATCACCTCTGCTTTATTTATCACACCTTATGAAAATGTTGTACAAATATTGTTTGGGGGAATGATGACAAGAAAAAGTCTGTATATGCTCAGTAAAGATTTCTGTTTTCAGAATATATTTGATTTGTGATTGATTGCACTGACAGCTGCAAAAGCTGTGCCTACAGAGCGTTGGCTCCACGTTCGCTTTTTCTAAGCTATCCTATAAGTGGATTTGTAGAGTTAACAGCCTTTGGAAACTGTGTCCATCACCTGACCCAGGGTGTGTCAATCTCTGCCCTGACTTTGTGGACAATTCACTCCTGTTACAGCAGCCCACCCTATGTTCTGCATGTAGGATGATCTGTGACACCTCTGACCTCTAACTACTAGATTCCAGTAGTAGATCCCACTCCAGGTGTTATAAATGAAAGATTCTGCCGATATCGCCAAATATTCCCTGGGCACAAAACCACTCTTAGTGGTTTTGACGTAGCATGGTGCACTAGAAATCCACCATGTTGGAGTTCGTATCCATGGCAACAACCTCTGGATTCACACAACCATTGTGAGAATAGGACAACTCAGAGAAAGCCCCAAAGAACCAAATAGCCATAGGCCATAGCACGGTTGCAGTGGGCTACTTGGTGTGAGTGATGAGCTGGTAGATTGTTTTCGTCTGGGCTCAAGTCTTCAAGATGGACACTTCAATAAACTAATCACTGACTCTCAGACAGTGCAGGAAGTGCTGGCTAGAATAGCCAACGCCATGCACATCAAGTAGCACCAGATGTGGGGCTACACAGGCCAGGAGGAGGCACTGCCTATGAAGGGCAATGTGGCTCACCCACAGGCAGGAGGAGCTTCTGGTCTGTCACTTGCTCTGTGATGGCTGAGCCAGGGGTGAGGACAGGAGCTGGCTGGTGGGTGCACCTGGGAAAGTAGAAGAAAGAGAACGAGTTTGGCATGTGCAAGTAGCTGTGGCGGCATCAGCAACTCAGGCCTCTGTCTCCACTGTGTGTTGGCTCGTCTGTCCATACCTCCTGTTGTCTGTCCACTGAATGGCCTGCATCCATTTAAGTGTGGCCACATCTGCTGTGGGGGTGAGCAGCCGTCCATGCCCCAAGCCGGAGGAGGAGGAAGGCTTTCTTCAGGGAGATCTTCTCCAAAAGTCTGGAGGGAGGCTGATGAGCTAAAAATGCCCTGTGTCTGGCCAGACTTGGTATTTGTGTAGAGTAGATGAAACACTGGCATTTCTATTTGGAACAAGAAAATATATTTTTAGGGAAAACACTAGGAGGAATCGCCCTTTATAATAATAACAACAACTGTATGATTTGCAAAGCTGCTTTTATGGAGCAGCTCAGTAAACAAGGGAATAAATTTAGTCCACAGCTGGCCTAAGGCAAAGCTGGGAGGGCGATAAAACCAGTTCTGGTGCTTCCTGGCTGTTTTCAGGAGCCTTTTTTCCTCGCTTTTTTAATGGCTTTAAGTATCGGTTACCTCCTGTGCTGGAGTCACTGAATCTGGGGAGAGTTCAGGAATGGCATGACAGGCTTCCCAAGCTCACAGCTGCGTCCTGTGGGCAGATGACCCCAGCTGGGATACTGCATCCATTCCTCAGTGGGCCAGAGGACACAAAGACAGCCCGGGCTCTTTGTCATCATGTTGTGCTTTCTCCTGTCACATAAGTGAGGGCTGCGAACGCTCTAGATCCCAGCGCTGTCCATCCAACCACCACTCTCTGTCAGATAGTGAGTGACAAAACTGCACAGAAACGATGAATACATTATTTCTGTCCATAGGGATCTTAAAATTGAGCGGGAACAGGTCTGTAAGAATAAGAACTAAATTATATATTAGATTACATGAATAGGTACAAGGCAGCCAGAGGAAGAGAACAGGCAGGGTATCTGGTTACAATTATCCCCAGAGTACTTATAGAAGGGTCATCTGAAAAGAGAGAGAAAAAAAAAAAACACCTGAAAGAATTGAATTCCAGACAGAGAAGTCAGCAAGTTCAAGGAGCCAAGTGCAGCGCTTACATGTTACATGCAGTTCAGTGAGGTAGGGGAAGACAAAGTCTAGATGTGGGGCATTCGAGATGGAGGGCTTCCACTATCCCTACCGCTTCATTCATTCTGCTTCAACACTGTGGGAGGCGTGATGTGACCGGGCTGGACAGGAGATCACTCTGGCTCCTGAGCTGAGAATCAACCACAGTGAGCAATGCTAGATGGCATGAGGGTGTTCCTGAAGCGATCCCCTGGGGGAGACGGGAGGGTGGCTTTGACTAATGAAAGGGGTGAGAAGTGAGTGGATTTTTACATGGCTTTGAGGCAGAGCATTGAATTGATAGATTGGATGCCAGATGGGGAAGAAAGGGAAAGATGGAAAAACATACCAACTGCTTTCATCTGAACAACTAGAAAGGTAATGTCTGGGTTCTGAGCTACCAGAGACTATGGAAAAGCAGGCAGGGTGGGGTAAGTTGGGGAAGCTTCATGGGGGGGGTATGTCATATTAAAGACTCGAGGTGGGATACTGGGTGGACAGCTGGTGTCAGGGCTTCTGGAGAACTGTGAGTGTTTGGAGGCACACAGACCATGGAGGCCCAAGAATAAGTGGGGACAGTGGAGGACAAGTTCTGGGGCCAGAATCCAGGAAAAGAAGGACTTGGATGGAGGAAGTGCACAGGATAAGACTCTGGTGAATGAAGGAAAAGCAGAGAGCTGAAAGCCATCCAGGGAGATGATCTTTGTCCATGTCACTGGGGATCTTAGCCCATCTGTGGGGTCCTGGGACAAGAGGAGGTTCAGGAGAGAGGAACAAATGACAGTGAACAGTTAAGGAGAGTTCTGTCAGTCGCTGTTCTTTCCTTACCTGCCTGGAAGTGCAGTGTCCCCACACACTACAACCTCCTGGCCCCTGCCCGGGGCCTCCTTGCTCTAACAACTGCTCCCTCCGCCCTCCCCAAATCCACCAGGCTGCTGAGAGTCCAGGGTTGGCCCAGCGTGGCTGTGAGTCTTGTGCTGGCATCACCCACCCTCCCAGCTACAAAGCAGCTTTGTGTGCACATGGAAAAGTCCCTTCCCAAGTCCGCACCCAGTGCCAAAGTGTGTGTTCTCAACGCTAATGCTAAATTGCCTCCAGATCCCCCAGCAATGTCATCTCCAGGGACTACCATCCAATCAGCTTCTCTTAATACAGCAGCCACAACAGTCCTTGGGAAACAACATGGACACAGGTAATAACTGCACACTGGACACAATTATTTTTCAATAGTCTCTAAACCCAAATCTAGAGGCTACTGGCCAGGAGATGGTACTCTTTGATGGTACTCAAGGTATGAAAGTCCTAGAAATAATTGCTTACTCAAGTCTTTCTAGGAAAATAAGAAAGAGTGCCAAGACAAAAATAAAATGTCATTTTCAGAGAAGCAACATGATAGGGGAAGGATGTGAACTTGGGAGTGGCCTAGTAGAGCCAGCCTCCCTTCTTGATCTTGTTATTTACAATAGAACTAGAAGCAGGCCTTTGCAGGCCTTAGGTTTCTTTCCTAGAAATGAGACAAAGGCCTATTTGTATGACTGTCATTCATCAAGTGTGAGGAAATCAAGTACAGTGTTTAATCAATGACCATCTTCATTGTTTCTCTGCACTCCTGCAGAGATGTGGTAGTTGTGGTGTGAGCACATGCTGTGCACATATGTGTGTATGTGTGTGTGTGTGCATATGTGGCCCCAGCGTGAACCCATGTTCCACATGTGCCTGACTGTGTGTGGCCAAGAGTGTGTAAGCTTGCGGGGGGGAAGGCTCTTGTGGGAGGTGACCTGGGACCAAGCCTTGGACCTTCTTCCGCCATCTTGTCGCAGACATGGCTGTGGGGCAGGGCAGGCGCAGGAAGAAGCCCCAAGTGAATTGTATTTATGTAGGGTTGTGTGATAAAGGCTGAGCAGGCTGCTGAGGCTCTGTCCCCTTGAGTCCTTAGGAGTTTCTAATGCCACACTGACACAGCAAGTGTTTTTAGCCTCAAGGTGACAGAAGATGCTCATTTAGGCAAACTGCCCTTTCATTTTTTAATTTTTGCTGGACCTGGGGCTTGAACTCAGAGCCTGGACTCTGTCTTGAGCACTCTTTGTGCTCAAGCCACAGCACCACTTTTGACTTTTTCTGAGTAGTTTATTGGAGGTAAGAGTCTCACAGACTTTCCTGCCCAGGCTGGCTTTGAACCAACCTCCTCAAATCTCAGCCTCTTTTGTAGCTAGGATTACAGGCATGAGCTACTGGTGCCCAGCTAGAACTGCCTTTTGTTGTGTGCCAGTCTTGTGGTTTGAACTCAGGGCCTGGGCACTGTCCCTGAGCTTTTTCACTCAAGGCTAGCAATTGAATCATGGCTCTGCTTCTGGTTTGGGGGTGATTAATTAGAGATAAGAGTTTCACTGACTTTCCTGCCTGGGTTGGCTTCAAACCGTGATCCTCAGATCTCAGCCTCCTGAGTAGCTAGGATTACAGGCATGAGCTCCCGGCACCTGGCAGAGTTGCATTTTAAAGGAAGGAGATCCCTTTTCTCCATGGCTTTTGGACATAAATGAGAAAGTTGGGACAGCTCTCTTGAGCTCACTTGTGGTATAGAGCAGGTAGGACTATTTTCAGGTTGTGACTGAATATGTGCTCTCTGGGCTGGTTCTGGGTCTCTTTGCCCTTGGATGGCTCCTTCTGGTGCAGTATTCCCTATCACAGGGGGCACCATTTGCCAACTGCATCCCCCAGGCTTCTGCTGCCAGGGTCAGATCGTGAGAGGCACTGGCAGATGGGAATTGGGAGGGAGGGAGGAGCTGGGCGTTAGCCTTCATTCCCTCTCTGTTCTTTCTGTAGCAGTGGCTCTCTTTGCTTGGCTGCAGCTCCCACCAGAGAGGTCTGCTACGGCCCTAACGTGGACCAAGTCACCCTGTTCTTTGGGCTATGTAAGTTGGAGTCTTCTCTTTGTCTCGAGTCTTGGAGTAGTTAGTGACCTTCTGCCATTGCTCATTACAGGTTGTCCCACTAGCCCTAATGTGTCCCTGTCTCCCTGTCTCAGGGATGACCAGTTCTAACAAAAACTGGAAGTGATCTCTGTTTTCCTGTTTAGAACCTAACTATTTAGGCCCACTGTGTTCTTGACCATAGGCAGGGAAGCCTGAGAAGTCTCAGCTCAAATCTTTTTGTGGATGGGTAGACAGACAGACAGATATATGATAGATAGATAGATAGATAGATAGATAGATAGATAGATAGATAGATAGATAGATGTAAATGGATGGATGGGTTAGATGACATATGGATGATGGATGGATAGATGTGAATGGATGGATGGGGAAAGGATGGATGGATATGAATAAAGATATGGGTATAAATAGGATATGGTCACAAATCTTACAAGATGCTAAAAATGATTCTCACTTGAGTTATTCCATTCTAACTAATCCAAGTATCTCCCCACTCCAACATCCCCAGGAAACAGCAGGCTTGTAACCAAAACCTCAACAAGATGATTCTCTGGTCTTTCTCTCCCCAGCTTGAGCTCATGAGAGCTCTGACTCGCATGGTTTGCATCTCTCTGAGGTTAGAGTGCTCCATTCCATTTCAAACGTACTTCCTTCTTGTGGGCAGACAGTTACAGTCATGGCTCCCGATGGGGCTGGGGCTCCCCTGTCCCTGCCTTCACACACTCCTGCAGCCCCTCCCACCCCCACCCAGAGCTTGGCTGTACCACTGGCGTTTGCTAATGGGACAGCAAGTGTAACTCAAGCAGAGGCTTGCAAAAACATTGCGCGTTGAGCATTTTCCTCTCTCTTGCTTCTTTTGGAACCTGGCCACTGTTGAAGAAGCCAGATCTGATCTCTGGAGATGTGTGGCCCAGTAAACAGCCTGTGTTAATTGCTTTTTTTAAAAAAAGTGAGAAAGACCATCTTAGCCTGCCCACCCACCCCCATTTGAACTTGCAAATAAAAACAGGCAGAGGAATGAGCTCAGGTATGATGAGTGGAGGAGCCACTCAGCGGAGCCCAGAGCCACGAGTGAAGAAGAGGAAGATCATTTTCTGACATCATTGACCCATGAAGCAAAGGATAGCTTGCAGAATCCCTTTTCTACATTGTTTGTCCTTCTCCATCAACGACCAGCCTTTTCCTCCTGCCATCCAACTCTCTGTTCCTTACTACCACACTCCAGCTGGTCTTTCACCCAAGGAAAACCTACCCTGCTCTTCCAGTCTGGCTTCCATTAGCACAGACTCAACAGCCAGCCCTGACCTGCTTCCTCTTAAGAGTTAAGCCCTGACTTCATTGCAGGCAACTTTCCTTTTAAAAAAACTCTTTTGGGGGTGTAGGGGATGTGGTTTTGCTTCCAAATGATGTTCCAAAGCTTTCTGGCTCACCAAGGCGTAATCATTTGGCTGGAAGGCTCAGCCATCCTGCTATTTTAGAACAGCACCAGGACGCAAATCCAACCAGGACTGCCCAAGCTCCTTCATGGAAAACTAAAGGGAAAAAAAAGACTAAGATATTTGTCCCAAAGGACATTTCAGAAGGCAGAGGCTCTTTACCTTCTTTCCATTCTCCCCTTCCTACCCAGCCTCTTGTGCCCAAACACAGGTCTTCCTCTGTCTGTTGTCTCTGGCCTTGCGTCCCCTTCTCTCCTCCCCCATCATCTTAATTGTTCTCTGATGAAGGCTGAGTGTAAGCCTGTGTAACACTCCAAAAATGCATGGCTGGCCAACCAAACATTTTAACAAGAGAGGCAGCTATGAAAATCAACACGCCTGGGCGCTCGGCCTCCCTCTCTGCGCCCCACTCATCCAGGGATGAGGTTCTCCCTAATCTAGCCAAGTGTGGCTTCCTTCAGTCAGGGCTGCTTTTCACAATGTCCACTGCAGAAAGTCCTGTTGATTCTGGGCAGAAAACTTCCTCCCTGGACCTGGCAAAAGACACTTTG
This sequence comes from Dipodomys merriami, assembly GCF_024711535.1. Classification (NCBI taxonomy): domain Eukaryota; kingdom Metazoa; phylum Chordata; class Mammalia; order Rodentia; family Heteromyidae; genus Dipodomys; species Dipodomys merriami. The sequence continues at coordinate 51,702,185 of NW_027206512.1, forward strand.
GAGAAGGGTGGCTTCATATAGTGGTAACTGCCTAACCCAGCTCTGCTCTTCCCCAGAAGAGAACCCGCTGGGGACAAAGAGCACTCCTGCTAATCAAAGTCCCAGAAGGCTGCCCTGGGCCCTGGAGGTGATTCATGTGTAACCCAGAAGGGCCTGGGTTCTGAGAAGGAATCAACAGATTCAGGGGCCAGGCCAGCAGGCTAAATGCCCATGGTGACCACCTCTGTAGACATATATTCAGCATCCAAGATTCCTAGGCCTTCCAACCTGGACTAAAGAAGGCTTGGGGTGAGAGTCACAGGTGTGGCTCAGCTTGCTATTCCCTGTCTCCCCAGAAGATGCAGAGTTCTAGAGCACTCTCTATCAATAGCCACATTTAGTTGAATTTAACCCATAGCTGCACAGCTGCACAGGTGTGTGTGTTGGGGGTGGAAGGGGGTGCCTGGGAAAGAGTAAACTGTGGGCATTCAAGTGGGGTGCAGGCTGACCACAACAAAGTAGGGGTACGAACATGCTTGCCCTGGGGAAGGGGACAAAGTAGACTTTGTCTGTAGGCTGCAAGGTGGACCTGGCCTCATGTGCAACAATGGGAGCAGGTAGGAATCACAAGACTGTCACCTGCTGTCTTGCAGACCAGAGGCGTGGAAGTGGCTCAAAGGGATCGAAGAGATCTGAGGGATTTCAGAGCTGGAAGATATGGTTCCAGTTCTCCCCAGGTACCGTGTACTGACAGGAAAGGGATGAGGGCGTCAGCTGAGAGAGGCAGAGGGAAATCTACCTACAGAAGCTGGAAAACTTCTAAGAGAGAGACCAAGGCAATGTTCAACTCTGGTCATTCAAAATAGGCTTTTATTTATTTATTATTGTTTTGGTCAGTTGTGAGGCTTGCACTCAGAGCCTGGGCTGCTGTCCCTGAGCTGTTTTGTTTGTTTGTTTGTTTGCTCATGGCTAGGACTCTACCACTTTGACTCACAGCTTCCCTTCCAGTTTCTTGGTGGGCAATTGGAGAGAAGAGTCTTACGGATGTATCTGCCCAGGCTGACTTTGAATCACGATCCTCAAATGTCATCCTCCTGAATAGCTAAGGTTATAGGTGTGAGCCGCCAGCCCCTGGCTCAAAATAGGATTTTGCAGCCAGTTTTTGCCACGCCATGATCCTGAGGGATTCTCCCAATTCTTCCTCCTCCTGTTGTCTGTCTGGATGAAATCTAAGCACTGAGTCCTTCCATACACAAAGCAAGATACCAAGGCCTGCTTCGGAGAACTCAAGGAGGGAATCTTAAGGGAAAGAGAAGGCAGTAGGCAGGTTGGGGAGAGTCATCCTGAACTCTGGAATTAGGGAGAAAGCCCCTTCACAAGCCCTCAGGAGAACCACAGAACACCCAAGGAAGGAGGGGGGTCAGCCCGGGGTGGGGGCTGAGCTGTACTCCCCCCCCCCAGCCACCCTCAGTAACACAATGCAGGTAGAAGGCTGAGAACCTAAGCCCAAGACAGGCTTGCTACAGCCAGACAAGGTGATAGAGGGCCACCATAAATGGGTGGATCTGTAGAACCAGTGCAAGATGCGGGAGAACTTTGGTGTTAGGGCTATGGTCCACCTAAGGCCATCATTACCCAAACCAGATCTGCCCGGGAGACTTCCCAAAGACCAGCAAGCAGTAGCTGGCACATATCCAAGGATCTTCACGGGATCAAAGATTCCCCTGAGCAGAAGATGCAGTGTGTCTCTCCCCTGGCATGGCAGACTGTGAAGGGACAGTGACAGTCCCATTCCCAAAGACCTGGCATTATCTGAAGGGTCTAAAATATCAGCTCCCACTTTAGCTAGGTTCGACCTTTCACTCAACATTCCATGCCACTAACTAGAGGGCGCGGCTCAGAAGAGAAGGAGCAGCTTCATTCTGAGTGAAGGAATGAGACTCTTCTGACGTCGTCTTTGCAAGCCTGCCTCCTCCAAGTCTTTGGGACATCCTGACTCTAGCACGTGGGATCCAATCAGGGGGCCCCGAGGGACCCTAGCCCAGCCTGTGAGGGGGACTCCAGACTGTTGCACACACTGGGCCTAGCATGGCAGGCCACCTCTGCTCAGCCCCAGGGTACCCTGTAGAGAAGGCCCGGGCAGGGCTGAGGCAGGCCAGGGCAGTGGAGGGACAGACACAGGCAAGATCCTGGGGACAGGAGGACTTAGAAGCCGCTGGGGAACCACAGGCCGAGGGCCATGGTGTACAGTGGTTAGGAAGGGGTAGGCTAAGGCTTCCCTTGATTGACTGGCTTTGGGGGGACCCTTCTTTCCTAGGGCCCTGCCTTGCCCAAAGCCAGCAGCGAGCAGCGGCAGCCACATTGCACGAGGTACTGCTGCCCCCTTCTGGGAGAGGAATGGTGCTGCCTGGTGGATCCCCTTAAACCTGACTGGCCCTCCTGGGCCCCCCTAAAGTGGCCTCCATCCCTTCTCCCACTTCAGGCCACTTCCTTTGTACCTCCTCCAGCCGATCTGCTGCCTCACATGGTGGCACTTGGTGACAAGAATGACGCTGTGTCCCGATGCCCCCCCCTGTCTGAGAGGAATGCATGTGTCAGGGCCCGCCCATGGCACTGGGCGCCTGCGACAGGCCCGGGGCTCACAAGTGAGTCCTGCTCTCCTGTCCCTCCGCTTCACCCCCTTTCCTCTCCATTGTTCTTTCCTTCATTCCTCACTGAACTTTCCCACCTCTCTGTGGACAGAAGTACAGACTGGAGATTTTCCTCACCACTTTTCAGCGTCTCCCTGCTAGGAAGCAGGACTTCTTGCCCACTGTGGACCAATTTCTATATGGTGAGGGGCAGCCGGGCCCTGAGCTCCTCTCTCAGAGATCAGGGCATGTCTCCTCTTCCTGTGCCTCTCTCCTCTTTCCTTCCCTTTCTCCTCACCTCTCTCCCTCCACACCCCTGCCCTGCCCTTGCTTTTTAGCTCCATTAACTCCCATAGCCCCATTGTGACTCTGGGCCTGCTTGGGCCAAGACCTCTTAGAGCATCTGTACCCTCAGTCCAACTCCCTCTTCTCAGACCGTTCCTGGCCTGGTCGGTCTCATTAATGCCTTCTTTGGTCTATACACCCTCAAGGACCTCTTAATAGTCTTCTATGCAGTGTCCTGGTGGCCAACAACCTCAATCCTAGCTACTTAGGAGGATGAGATCTGAGGATCACAGTTCAAAATCAGCTTGGGCAGGAAAGTCTGTGAGACACTTATCTCCAATTAACCACCAGAAAAGCAGAAGTAGAGCTGTGGCTCAAAGTGGTAGAGTGCTAGCCTTGAGCAAAAGAGCTCAGGTACAGTGTCCAGGTCCTGAGTTCAAGCCCCATGATGGACAACCCCCGACCCAAAACTCCAGTAATCTAAGGATTAAAGTTCAAAGCCAGCTCAATAAAGTCAATGAGACTCTTATTTCTAATTAACTACCAAAAAGTCAGAAGTAAAGCTGCTATTCAAGTGGCAGAGGGTCAGCCTTGAGTGAAAAAGCTAAGAGATAGCATCCAGGCCCTGAGTTAAAGCCCAGATCAGCGCGCGCACGCGCGCGCGCGCGCGCGCGCACACACACACACACACACACACACACACACATCTGTACTCTACAGAGTCTTTAATATTTCTCCTCATCGCTTCTTACTTCTCTCTCACTGTCATCAGGGAGTTGACTCTGAGTCCCCAAGACAGGACAGAGTATACCTCAGAACTGCACTCAGCTGCAAGTAACAGAAACTACAGTTACTGGGGACTGAAATGAAAACATTATTTCCCCTTAAAGTATTTGGAATGAGCGATTCAGAGCACAGCACCTCTATCATCACTAATCAATCTACCACCATGAGAAGTTGGAAGAGTATGGTTAGGTAATTTAAAATACCATTTTTTTCTAGACTTCATTTAATGTTGGTCTGCTTTCTAAACTTTATCACTGGTAGGGATTTCTTTTCTCAACATCAATATTTACTTTCATAATCCTGTATTCACTTTGTATTGTTTTCCCTTAAAGATGGTCCCAAATTGCATCCGCTCAGTGACCCAAGAAAAGTGGGTTTAATCTTGACCTGAATAGTTATCACTCAGACATCAAAACTGCTAAGAAGATCTGTGAGAAGGAGGAAAGATGTAGGATTCAAGAGACAATAAAGTAAATGTTAATGGAAGAATAGTAATAAATCATGTCTCCTGACTGGGCATACCACCCAAATGTGGCTGGTTTTGTAGATCTTCTATGAATAGTCTGAGTCTACCAGAAAACAACCATAAATAAATATTTGCCATAAGGCTCTGTTGCTATATGAAGGCTATTTGCTATGTTAATTATACAGTAAACAGAGTTGAACCAAAGTCTCTTTGTGCTGGTATCTAGCCAATTCTCCTGACTCACTGAGCACAGCAGAGAGACCTTTTTTTTTTTTTTCCTTCCAGTCCTAGGGTTTGAAATCTGGGCCTGGGCCCTATCCCAGAGCTTTTGTAGTCAAGGCTAGCACTCTACCACTTTGAGCCATAGCTCCACTTCTGGGTTTCTGGAAGTTAATCAGAGATAAGAGTTTCATGGCCTTTCCTGGTCTGAGCCGTCTTTGAACTTCAATCCTCGTATCTCAGCCTCCTGAGTAGCTAGAATTACAGGCGCGAGCCACTGGTACCTGGCTTAAGTGTCTTTTGAGTATATGTGTTGGTACTTGGGCTTGAACTCAAAAGCTTTGTGCTCTCACTGTTTTTTTTTTCTCAAGGCTGGCACTCTACCACTTGAGCCACAGCTCTACTTCCAGATCTTTGATGGTTGATTGGAAATAAGGGTCTCATGAACTTTCCTGCTTGGCTTCAAACCATGACCCTCAGATCTCAGCCTTCTAAGTAGCTAGGACTATAGCCATGAGCCCCCAATGTCCAGCTAATAAGTGCTTCTTGGCACCAGCTATTGGCTGGTCTGCTTGCTTCCCACAGCCATCTGAACCCAGGTGGTAGTTAGAGCCTCCTAGGCTGGTACCCAGATCCTGGAAGTATAGAACACCTGTACCTGTTGCCAACAAACAAAACTTCTTAGTATTTGAAAACCATAAGGATCTATCCTCTGACTGGGCATAAAGCTAGAAAGAAGGTTCTAGAAGGGAGATTAGAATGCCCCTCATGCCACCTGGCTTGCTGGAAGCTCATCTAGGAGGACAAAGTTACTGCCCCACCCCTCCCGTGCCAGCTCCACTGGCCAGTACCATCTTCAGAGGGTCACTGCCCTGGGGTGGAGGAGCTCCACTGGGTGCTCAACCACTTCCCTGACCGCTGCATTTCCAAGTGCCAGCGATGGAGGTGGGATTGTGAGAGCAGGTCAGGTTATAAGTGCATCAGGAAGAGAAGGAGATCCACCTCTGGAGCTGGTAGAAGGAGGCACACAAATGAAAGGGTTCGCAGAGGAAACAGAAGTGTTCAGACAATGAAGCCATTGGGAGGGGCAGGGCAGAGATCAGCACAAAAGAAGCCCTTGTGGCACTTTGGGGACTTCTGTGTTTGTAGCTTTGCACCCCCTTGTCTCCCCTACACACACCCCCAGCTGAATTCTGCTAATGAAAATAACCTGGCATGCAAGGCCTTCGTCCAGCCCTGGTTGAAATTTTGAAAAAAAAAAAAAAAAAACCCGGGATAGGAAAATAACCCCAGAGGGCCGTCTTTCTGTACTTGGCAAAGTCCTGGCCCTAAAATACACACACAAACACTTCGCTTTGAAAGGCCTGCAGTATTCCTATCTGAGTCATCTAAAGACAAATAAAAAGAGACCTAAACAAACAAGCCTAATTGTGCACAGAAACGACAGCCAGGTTTCCAGCCTGGCTTTCCCTCTGTTTTCATTAGTCAAGAGCCAATACACTCAGCCTGTACAGTTTCCAGAACAAGCAGAAATATTAAAAACAAATTGCCAAGCGTTCCCCTCTTTCCCTCCTTCCGACACAGTGCCCTGTGGAGAAGCCAAGTCTTCTACTTCTCTGCCTTGGATTTTGAATCATCTTCCCTTCGGGCTGGATGGGCAGCTGTCCGCATACATCACGGGTCATCGCCGCTCACCTGGGGCATCCACGCGCATCAGCCACTGATGGACATTTGGATGAAATTTCAGCAGCTTAGAGGCTTCGAATGCAGTACCACTGTGTCACCAGTGGTCAATACAACTAGTTTGGAAACCAGGCCTTCCTGCCTTCAAATTCCTCCAGCACAATCTGTCCCCCATGAGTGCCTCATGGTTTCTTCAACTAATGCTATAGCCTAGGTTTTCTTTATAAAGCCAACGGTCCCCCATCTTTTAGTCCATGGTCTGCCCCACTCACTCACCCTTGCTCACCCTGCTTCAGGAGTTGAATGATCAAGGTCTATTCATTCGGAAATGCCAATATCATACTAGGGATGGATGCTAAAATCCAATTTCAGCTACAAAGCTGCAAGCCTGGGCCTTTTGCAAAGACTGTTTATTGGGCAGAATGTAAGTCTGAAGCTGCTGGAGGTCACCATGACACCACGCAAGGGAAAGCTTGTCGGAGAAGAAGAAAAGCAGAGCTGGAGGTTAGGAAGGGAGGCATCATCAGATCACCTGGATAAAGCCAGGACTGAAGGCCATTCCATGCTGGATTTCAAAACAACACAAATACAAAGTCCCATTCTGCTTAAACTACTTGTAGTTGAGTTGCTGAGTTTGTATGTCTCAATGAAAGAAGTCCTTACACACACACATACACACACACACATTTCAAAATACTACATGAACTTAAATTATTTCATATTCCAAGTGGACTATTACTTTTTAAAAAACCTCTGGAGATGATCTTTTATTTCAGTGAATTTTGGCTTCAGTTACTGAAGGACTGACCCCCACCCTATGTATCCCAGGTGCATGCAGATGTCAGGCAAAACCCCAGGTGTACGCAGACATGCCTGATGTGCAGGCAGGACAATCCAACCTAAGCCTGGCCTTAAACACATTCCATTGTGGGCCTAACCAAAAGTCCCTGCCTCCCAGCTTTTTTGATAACCTCTGTCTCCTTGCTCAGACCCCATAAAAGCCTAACCCCAACCTCACCTCCTTGTACAACCTCCATTCCCATGGGAAGGTTTGTTGCCCTTCACTGTGCCTCAATAAACAATCCTAGCCTGTTGAGAACTGAGTCCAACCTTTTCCTTTACCTTACTCCTCCATTTCCCTACCAGTTATATGTTACATGGAAGTCCAGAACAATATATTACTTTAGCCCTGAGTCTTAGGGGGGAAAAAAGCTGTCTCCATCCCTTGCAGTGTAGTGAAAGGTGAATGAGTTCTCTTACTTAGCATACCTTTGGAACAACAAAAGCAAGTCGTGTGGTGATTGCAGAAAAAATTCCTTTGCACTCCTGGGCTTGTCCTGAGGGCCACTTTCAGGTGCCCCATTACGTGAATCTAGTGAGTTTAATCTAGATCCAGAGCCAACAGCTGTGGCCAAGGAAAAGCAACTCACGAATGAGACAAAGCATTTGAAGGGACCACATAGACTGTGGGGCCAATGCTTCGTCTTCCTTGTTGTAGGTGCCATGAGTAGGTGGAGATTTGGCCTGTGTTCTCCTCTTGACAGCTCACCAAAAAGCAGCTTATTAACTCCTTTACCCCAATTCTGGCCAGGGGAATATCAGGCCAGTGTCAACAAAGGCATGTAGCATTGAGACCCGCTCAGTGTGGGAAGCGGGGGAGGCACATTATTGCATTTGTGGACCATCCACCATTAGACTCAGTGATTGGAAGAGCAAACAAATGTATAAATCATTGGGTTTTGAAATAAAGAAAAGCTAGCTTTCTCCTGAGAGTCCCCTCAGAGTTCAGCTGCCACCCACTTCCCTACAGGAAGCCTTCCTTTGTTTCTCCAACAGAAAGAAGTATCATTTCTTCTGGTAGCTCTTGCTCAAACCCTCAAGAGCTCATGAAGATGGAGAATGTTGGTGCTCACAAATGTCTTCTTGGGGAACACATAGGAATAAACTGCTAGACAGCAAGAAAACAGAGAAGCTACAGTTTGAGAGGTCGAATCCGGACTCTTTATTAGAAGGCCAGCAAATGTAGGTGGACCCATCTTACAGCCTTGCTAACACGTTTAACCCTGTCAGAAAACTGAGCCATGAGAGCAGGAGAAAAAAAGAAAGAAAGAGCAGAAAAACAATACCAACACACCAGATCAGCTCCAATGTTTACTGGGAGGAGCACCAGGAGACAGGACACAAACAGACAGGTGACACATGGCATGGCATACCAGGCCCTGAGCTGGTCTAGACCTAAAAAGGGTCAGTCAGGGGACAGGGTCACAGGGAGCTTAAGAGTTCATGACCCAAGACTGGCAGGTCCAGTAACCTATCATCCAAATCCCTACCCCTGCCTCTAGGGACTTCCCTGCCCCCATCCTGAAGATGACATAGCGCCAGTTAAATCCAATTCCCTATTATCCACCAAGAAGGCACCAGCCAGATCCATCATCCCTACTTGAAAATAACTTGATACCCTCACTTCAAGTGGTTCCTATACTGACTCCCAAGATGCGTGGACCTATATTTTGCATATGAGAGAATATTTAGATGAGGGAGAATAGGGGAGCACCATGTTGCTTTGTATTACAGAGAGGAAAAAACAGAAAGGATAATCTAGGAAGGGGAGGAAGGGAACCAGCGGGGCTGGGAGCACCCACTCCTACTTGACCCATCCAGTTTCAAAGTCAGTTTCAAAGACATGGGAGAAACTGGCAGAAACGAATCAGCAGGTGGTTGTTCAAGGCAGTGATCCATTGCTGTGGTTTGAATGAGTTCTCCCCAAGCTATGGGCTAGAAACTCAACCCAATGGGGTAAGGCAGGTAGATGGATGCTGGAAGAGGGGACAAGGTCCTAAGGGCTCCCAATGGATTGACCTAGTCATCATGAGTAAAGATTGCAAGGCAGAAGCTATGTGGCACAGTAAATTATAGGTTGTATTCATGAGGGAAAGACTTTTTGAAAGTAAAATGTGGGAAGTAGGGTGAGATTTCTGAAAAAAAAAAAAAAACTGTTGGTTGTAAGGATAGACAACAAAGATGGCACCAATCCAAGGCAGGATGAGCAGGTTCTGGGCAGATGTCCTTATGGAAATGTGTTTGTGTGGGCTGTGGCCTCTGGGCAAGGCTATGCCTGTGGCTGAGTAGACGCAGGTTTGTGCCACCGGCCTTCATAAGCCCTGGCTTGATTGACTTCTTTAGTTAGGGTTTGACAGAAGGGACGCCATTTTGATTCCAACATCTTTCAGTTTGCTCTTGTCCACCTTGATAGGCACATGAGTACTGAGCCAAGTAGGTTGTAGCTACGGGGATTCCAATGGAACTTTATTTTATTTTATTTTGAATTATACCTAATTATAAGAAGCCACGCCATGTCCTTTGGCAGTCTTCTCTCGTGCTGGCTCTGGGCTGGCCTGGTTGAGATTTGGCCAAAGGGATACTCTCGCTGAGACATGAACTCTTCTGGAAGCTCAGTGCCCAGAAACCTGGCAGAGCCAGTGACCTCCCTGGGGGCAAGCCTGGGCTTGCTGCTGGATGGTGGGGGACACAGAGAGCTGAGCCATCCCTGTCACCCCATCTGGCAGAGGACGGCAGTTAGACCGGTAGGCTAAGTGGCTTGGACAAAACTGAGCAGAGCAACAGGACCAGGCAGTGACTGGCCGTAGCTAAATTGGGGCGATAAAGTAAAACTGCAGGTGGTTGGTCAGGGTCAGCCGGTGGAGCAGTCCCTCCACCACCCACAGGAGCTGTGACACTTAGGGTCCAGGCCCTAGGTTGACTGCCACTGGGCCCTGCCACCTACGAATACCCCAAGGGACCAGAGTAACTGGACAGAGCCTCTCTTCACCTACCCACAATTTCTATCTGGATAGAGCAGAAGGGCCTAGCCAGCTGTTTGTAATAAAACTCGCTAGCTTGCAAAAGCTTTACATCATGCTGCTCTTTAAAACTACAGATCCTTATTGAGCAAGATGCACTCTTCCAGCCAGGCACTGGTGGCTCACGCTTGTAATCACAGCTATTCAGGAGGCTTGGATCTGAGGATCATGGTTCAAAGCCAGCCTGGGCAAGAAAGTTTGTGAGACTCTTATCTCCAACTAACCACTAGAAAACCAGAGGTGGAGGTGTGGCTCAAGTGGTAATGCATTAGCTTTGAGCAGAAAAATGCTTAAGGACAGCACCCAGACTCTGGGTTCAAGCCCCAAAACTGACACCCCCCCCCAAATGCATTCTATTCATAAAGTAACATGTTGAATTCTGACCCCTTTAGACAACTACTGAAATAAAAATAGAATTTAAAAATACAAATCTTATCATCTTACTCTAAACCTATGAAGTCATAACATTCAGAGGAGAGCATTTCTTGTTTCTTTTCAATTTTTTGCCAGTCCTGGGGCTTGAACTCAGGGCCTGGAACTGTTCATAAGCTTTTTTTGCTCAAAGCTAGCACTCTACCACTTGAGCCACAGTGCCATTTCTGGCTTTTTCTGTTTAAGTGGAGTGAAGAATCAAACCTAGGGCTGCATGCATGCTAGGCAAGCACTTTAGCACTAAGCCACATTCCCAGCCCGGGAATCTCCATTTCTCAAGCAAACTTCCCAAGTGATACTTATGATCCAGTAAGCAGGAGCCACTGTCTCCACAACATACCTGTCAGATGCTGCAGAGAGGGAGGGCGAGGGAGGAGAAGGGAATCAAAGATGCCTAAGAATGGTCCTAGCCTTGAAGACATACACATTCTAGGTAGAGAGTTAGATGGATTCAGATCACAAAGTGACCAGAATCGCATGGAGTCCTGATTGTAGAGTAATTTTCATTCACAAAGGGACAAGTCCTGGCCCTGGAGAATCAGGAAAGGCTGTGTGGAAGAGGGAGGACTTGAAATGGCATTGAAGGTGGAAGGAAGAAATGGCATGGAAAGGTACCAAGAAGAGAAGCCTTGAATCTCATGAAGCAGGGCCAGGTCAGCCAACCAGTCTGGGGAGTGGGGGGAGAGGAGGGTGACAAAAAACAAAGAGCAGATTGGTCATTTTCAGAATTACTTTCCATGTAAAGCAAGGACAGAGCTCAAAAATAACGTATTAAAAAGTCATTGATTAATATCAGATTGTTTCCGATTGCCTATTTTTGCTGTGTGTAAGGACAATCTTCATCAGAAAGTTTTGTTGTTGTTTTTATCATAATGCCAATTGAAACTGAGTATTTGGGAAGTATGGCTGTTATTTTTCTAATCTTTATTTATTTATTTTGTCGATTGTGGGGCCTGAACTCTGGGCCTGGGAACTGTCCCTCAGCTCTTCAGCTCAAGGCGAGCGCTCTACCACTTGAGCCACAGCACCACTTCCAGCTTCCTCTGCTTATGTGGTACTGAGGAACCAAACCCAGGGCCTCATGCATGCAAGGCAAGCACTTTACCACTGAGCCACCTTCCCAGTCCACATTTTCTATCTTGATTTCAGACTTCATTTGTTTGAATCAGGATCAAGGCAGGAATATATGTTGCATTTAGTGGCTAGATCTCTTAAGATGCATTTAATCTCTAGGTTCCAGCACCTAGTAAATGGTAAATCTTATTCCATCTGTATGTATCTGCTCCTGACCCCACTCCCATTATTTTGAAATGTTTGACAAGAAATTCCAGACATCAATATTATAAATTTCATACCTTTAGAAAATACTGATTTAACTTTTCCTTAAAAAGAGCTATTAGTGGAAGTACACAAGAGTCCAATGTCAATGAATGAATAAGATACATGCAATGGAATATTACCCAATCCTAAAAGGAAGGATGGTTTGATACAGGCTACACGACTGAACATGGCAAGCTTTATGTTAAAGGAAACAGGCCAGTCACAAAAAGGCAATATTGTATGACCCCTTTCTTCCTAAGACACCTAAAGGAGTGGAACCTATGGAGCCTGGACATAGAGTGTGGGTGACCAGAAGCCTCTGGGAGATGAGGGAATGACAGTTCTGCTTCATGAGTTTAGAGTCTCAGTGGGCTTCAGGCAACTGGTGATGGGTGTCCAACAGTGGGAACATACTTACGGCCACATTGAAGATGGCAACCATGATTAATTTTATGGTGCTTATATTTTACCTCAATAAAAGGATCAACTATTAAATAAATTTGTTCAGGGTAGGACGGCAGCCCAGCTACTCCCCTGCCCCTCACTTCATGCCCCTCGGGGAGGGAGGGCTGGAACCAGGCCAACACCCAGCTGTGATTGCGAAAGAAGATGATGAATTAAATGGATCTCGAATCCTGGCCCCTGGCCTTGCATGCTGAAATGTTCATTAAGCACCGGGTCTGAGCTGGGCTGGCTGGCCGCCAGGGTTCAGGAGAAAGGGAGAAAAGGAATACCAATGAGTGGAATGCACAACCTTGGCCTCCAAGGCCCTCTAATCATCCTCTGCCTGGGGACACGAGCGAGCAGGAACACAGGGAGCACGGGCCAAGCGTCTCCCAGTGGATAGTCAAAGGAGCCAACAGTGCTTCTCGCTTCAAAGTAATACGGGCTCAAAAGACTTGGCTTGGACACATGGGCTCACCTGCTTTCAAGCCTGTCCTGTGCGGTCTGCTGTCCAGAGTGGCTCCACCCCCCACTCCCCCCACCCCCACCATGAGTGGCAGACGACCAATCAGATTGAGATTTAAACCAAGACTGTCCCTGAGGACTGCAGCTGGGGCTCCAGATTTTCAGTCCCCAGGATTCCACTTCCTGGGCTGCTATAACCAAGGACCCTAGAGGGAGTGGCGGAAACAAGGACACTTACTTTCTTATAATTCCCAGAGGTTGGGAATCTTGAGATTGAGGTGCCTGCAAGTTTGGTTTCTTCTGAGGCCTCATGCCTGTAAGACCCTCTTTTCCCTAGGTCTTCACATGGCCCCTGCCCCCTGTGCCTCTCCACCTCGATTTCCTCTTCTTCAGGAACATCAGGCACACCTCAAAGGGCCTTCCTAGTGACGTCATGTAACCCCAATGCTTCTAAGTCTCTCGTACATTTTACCTCAATACGTCTTTAAAGGTCTGTCTTGAATATAGTTATGTTTTCCACATGTGAATTATGGGGTGGCCAGTGGGAAAAGGCAAGACAATTGAGCCTTGGGAGGCCCTGGAGTCAGAGTGACCTGCCCAAAATGTCCCCATTGGGACAAAATGATCAGAGCTATAAGGACCAGTCAGCCATGGGTGTGGCACTATCTAGAAAAAGGATGAGCTTGGACAAGGCCATTCTCAGCAACTGAGAACTCAAAGGGTATCCCCAGCAGATAGAACAAGAGGGCTGTATTAGAGGGGACAGTACAAGTGAGTTTTGTTTTGTTTTGTTTTGCTGGCCCTGGGGCTTGAACTCAGGGCCTGGACACTGTCCCTGAGCTTCTTTTGCTAAAGGCTAACCACTTGAGCTACTGAGCCACTTTTGGCTTTTTCTTAGTAGTTTATTGGAGATGAGTCTCACAAGACTTTTCTGACCAGTGTGGCTTTGAACCACAATCCCAAACCACCAGATCTCAGCCTCCTGAGTAGCTAGGATTACAGACGTGAGCCACCACACCCAGCTGAGTCATTCTTATAATTCGACAGATCTGAAGACAGTTGTCCTAAGGGCTGAGACAATAACTCAACATGCTCTGTGTGGGATGAGATACACTATGCATTAATTATGCCTGTTTTGCACTCCATATCCTAATGGTCATAACCCAACAACAGCCAACATGCAGCAGGTGCTCAGTAAACATCATACAAATAAACGTACTTACATGTAAGCGCTGGACGGAAGGCACTTAAATACGTAGGGTTTTATTTGGCTTCCAGAGTGAGACAGCAGCAGGACTGCAGAGTGCTCCTCACCGAGGTCCGGGGGAGACACAGGCAGGACAATGTCATGGAGCTGGGAGAGCTTGAGGCAGGTAGTAAGGAACTTGGGTCTGCCCATGGCCCACCAGTGTGCGATAAGAGGAAGGCTATGCTAGAAAGGCAGGTGCCACCCTAGAGACACAAGGCTGTTCCAAATGTGGCATTTAGCCTTTCCCTGTAGGTAAAGCACTGTCGTGGCAGATTTTTAACCCAGGTGCAACACGCTAGAATGGTACTTTAGGAAAATGGATGTGTTCTCATTAGCATTGACTCTAGACCCGCTGAGACAACAAGGCATAGATAAATGGTCCTCATCCATCCTTGGAAATGCATAGCAATTGTCCAAATGAACCCACTCGAGTCTGGCTGAGCTTCCAATTACAAGATGCCATCATTTACGGTGACACAACAGGGCCCGGGGTAATCAGTCAGTGGAATTCTGAAAGCTGCCAACACTACGTTCTCCCACCCAAACCTGGGCCCACTGTGGCTGCCTCTTTCCCACTGGCTGGTGGCACCCTCAGGCTAGGATGCAGCTCCCTGGATGATGCTTGGCTCTGACCCCATCTCAGGCTGTGCTGTGGGCATCTGGAGGTCTGCACAGGCCCCACCCTTCTCGCCTACATTTCATGCCCATAGCCAACCTCAGACCCAGGCACAGCAAAGGTGATTTCCCACTAAAACACCAGGCTGCCTCTTCCACCTTGGAACAGGCTGTATGGCAGAAGGAGCAAGGCTTAGCCTTAATTCAGCCCCCTAGGAAAACCTTAAATGCCTTGGAACCTTGCACTGAGACTTGAACTCAGGGCCTCACCCTTTTGCTTAGCTTTTTCACTCAAGGATGCACTTGAGCCACATGTCTGTGTCTGGCTTTTTTCCTAGCTAATTGGAGATAAGAGTCCCTGGGACTTTTTCTGCCTGAGCTGGCTTAGAAGTGTGATCTCAGAACTTGTACTCTAATAGGAAGGCAAAGCCAAGTTTACCTTCATTTACAAATGTTCAAGTCGAACTGAGTAAGGTAAAGGTCACATCCTGGATTTCAGTTAGCTTATACCATCTAATTTTGCCTCTGAAACATATTGCTGCCAGAATTCAACATCTGGCGATCACACAGCCATCCCAAAGGCAAGCGCACAGGGAAGTGCCTCATGCTCCCCTGGATAAGTAAAATGTGGTGGTCACACACTACAGGCTCTGTGGTGCATTAGAAATCACAATAGCAAGCACATAACAAAGCATCCTGGGCAGAGTTGAAAAAGTGTAATAGATAACACTGAATGCTATTTTGTACCAGGCACCATTCCAAGAACTTGGCATCAATTACTTCATTCAGTTCTAACACAATCTCCACTGGCTAGTGAAGGAGGCCTACAGAAGTTCAGCAGCCTGCCATCCCTACCCTCTCTCACCTCTGGAAACCACACGCGATCCTGGATTCCTGGGAGACCATTCCTTTTCATCCTACCTTTGATTCAAGAGTTACTATGTATAAATTTTCAGCCACTGTCTCAGTCAGAACACACAGAGGGGAACACGTGGAGGGTTGGTGTGGTAACCAGACTGTGTTCTATTAAATGCATAGTAGTGTATGCATGTGCACATACACATATACAAGATCATTAGCATGACACCATTCAGCTGGCAAACTGACATGTTGCTCTCCATTCAGTCCTGCCCTTCCCGGCTCCTCTTTGTATCCCAGGGAACCACAGTCCCCAGGGTCTCATGCCTTTGGCCTTGGGACTGGTTCAGGCAGAGGGAGAATCTGGTAGAAGATTGGAAGGTTGGAGGAAAGAAGAGCCAGGATGTGTCTCCATTTGTGCCCCATAGTATTTCCTAGGTCCCATTTCTCTTCCGTGGTACTGGCTCCTCTGATGGCTTCCAATTATGCTGAAGCCCCCCTGAGCTCCAGCCAGAAAGCCCTTCCAGTTGGACCCTGGCAGCTTCCCATGGTGCCTCCAGTCCTAGGAGTTTTCCTGTGGTCAGTACCCCTCTAAGTGGCCTCATCTTCGGAGTTTATCTGCTCAGCTTATACACACTTGTGTAGACAATTCCCTGCATTAAATTCCTTCTGTTTGAAAGACATAGTTTCTGATTTTCTTGCCCCCTGAAAAATCAATCATGGACATAAACACACACACACATGCATGTACACGCATGCACACACGTGTGTGCAGGCTTGTGGTAGAAGGCCTGGCCCAAGAGCTAGACAGAGCCAAGTTCCATCTCATCTGTGCAACCTGAGCAATTTGCAGATTCTGCTGGGGTTTTGGATTCCTAATTTACAATGTGTACTGTCTTATTCAACACACACACATATTTCTAATGCTTTTCTTCCTATGGGTAACGTGAATTCAAAGGTAGCTATGACTCATTTTAACTCAACAGTATCTATGAAGTGAGGGGGGAGTTAGGAAAGAAAAAAGAGACAAAAAGAAATACCTGGGGCTGATCAGAAATGACAATATCACAGAACCATAATCTGAACTTGAGGTTTCATGCTATAATTCTTTATGGTCCTTTGTTCATGGACACACCAGCCAAGTACGGGGATAATCATTGGCTTCAGGCAGGCAACATTCACACCACAGGTGTGATGCATGAAAGCCGGGGGGGGGGGGGGGGGGGAGGTACCTGAGAGTCCCACAGCCACTTCGGAGCCTCCTCCAGCCCTACACTGCTGCACTCCATCTGGAGCTCCCTGCAGTTCCCAGCCACCTCCACTTACAAAGGGCTTTCTATTATCAAAGAAGAGAAGAAAACAAATAGTGGGGAAACAGCTGTTCCTGCCACAACCCAGGCTATGCTGTAGGTCATCTCGAAGAAGCCTCCACAGGGGAAGTAGCCCTTCCTCACAAGCAATTTGTTAACAATCCAAGACCAGGCACGCAGGGCAGGGGCTCTTGAACCTCCGACTAGCCCACGTGCAGCTATCACGAAGTGGACACATCACTGATCGCCTTACACACTCGCCTGGCACTCCCTAAGCAAAGGGATCCTGTTTCTGGTTTTAATTCACAGTCACTTCTTCATAGGCCTTGCCCTGAGGAGGCCACTGTGCCCAGGAAGGCTTGCTTGCGCCATCTACTGCTCAAATGGAGAACTGATTCTGGGTGCATCATGAAGCTGGGAAATTCCGGCCATCCTGCTGTGCCCTCCTTCCTCCATCTGCCTTTTCAAAAATGTCACAGCTTGCCAATTTGCAAATATTGGGCGATCGCTTTGTCTTGCATTCTTCAAGGAGTAAATCTCCTGAGCCAATTGCCAGCAGAATCCGCAGAGCAGTTGCCTGAGGGGCTCCAACAAATTGGACATTCTGCTATTTAAAACCCACTGTGCCCAGGATTGTAGGAATCGCGGGGTCCGAATTTCATCCTCAGAATCTCTCAGGATTATGGAAGTCTTTCCTAAGAGAAAAGCCTCTCACATGAGGTGCGAAGACATCTGTTTCCAGAGTTCCCACTGCCTCTACTTCTAAATAACAATTTCAAAAACAGTTGTTGGTTCACATTTAAAATGTAGAGCAATGTTTTCCTCTGTGTTTCTATGAGAGAAAGGTGGCTGTTGAGAGTTCATTAAGCCCCAACTTCTTCATCCTGGGCATACATGGCCTCCACTCTGTGTTTGTCAAGACACAATTGGACCCTAACTTTCAGCTGCAACTGCTAGGAAAGGACTTGGTTCCTTTGTAATCAGCTAATGCTACTGAACAGGAAGAACTAATAACACAATAAAGTTGAGCAATTTTCAGAAATTGCAGATAGTTTTCTGAACTAGACAAAGCCAAGGAGCAACTGATATTTGTAAGTCGCAAATATCAAAACTATCAGTCATCTTCCAGGGGAGAGGAAAGAGAGAAAAGGAGAGCGGAAGGGATGAGGGGAAGGGAGAGAGATAGAGAGAGAGAGAGAGAGAGAGAGAGAGAGAGAGAGAGAGAGAGAGAGAGAGAGAGAGAGAGAATTAAATTTAATTTTGTGTATACTGGCACTGGGGCTTAAACTAGGGGTCTAGTCCCTTAGCTTTTTCCACTCGACTCTGGTGCTCTAACACTTGAGCCACACCTACACTTCTATTATTTTACTGGTTAATTGGAGATGAGCATCTTATAGACCTTTTTTGTCTGGGCTGGCTTTGAAGTGTGATGTTCAAATCTCAGCCTCCCAAGTAGCTAGGATTACAGGTGTGAGTCAATGGTGCCTGTCTTCAAGACTTTATTTCTGTGCTGAGCAGCCAACATTTGTCAGGAATATATTTCTTCAATAATAAAGCCAGTGACTTTTATTTTTTTTTTCTTAGTGCATGGATTGTATCTGGGGCTTCGTTAGGAAAGTACTTTACTCTTGCTCTACACCTCTTGCCCTTTGGTCTTTGGAGATAGGGTCGGAAACTGTACGATTTGGGTTTGTTTTCTCTACAGATTAAAGAATTAAAGGATAGGAAAGTGTTTAAAGCCGACAGAGTAGATTTATTTGAAAGCCAAAACAACAGCAAAAGGAAAAATGAGACAAACTCCTCATACAAGGAGGGCTCCCAGGGCTGGGTGTCCGCAATCTCTCTTCTTGGCCTGCCGTACATAGGGTCCTTTGTCTCCTCCCCCCTTGGGTGTATTACTGGTCTGTCTGCTTGAGGGTGAACATGTGTTGTAGCTTGTCTTCTGATTGGTTCCCTTCCCCCAGTCTCAGAGCACAGGCTCTATAAGTTGCCCTGATTGGATCCCTATAAGCCCTGCACGACTCTGAAAAGGAGCCCTGGGCTGGATGAAGGCTGGAGAAACAAAGCCAGGAAGGTTGTGTGGGTCTGGGAACCCACGAATGTATGGGTCTTTGCCGTGTCATCTCCAACCTTCCCGCACCACTATATTGAAACCAACCATTTTAATTTTATTTTTGTCTGTGTGGGGCTTGAACTTAGGGCCTGGGCTCTGTCCCTGAGCCTCTTTGTACTCAAGTCTAGTGCTCTATTACTTGAGCCACAGTGCCACCTCTGGTTTTTTGAGTAGTTACTTGGAGACAAGAATCTCACAGGGAATTTTCTGCCTGGGCGGCCTTTGAACTATGATCTCAGCCTCATGGGTAGCTAGGATAACAGGCAATGAACCACCAGTATCCATCTCCATCTTTTACCTCGCCCCTCAGATCGCACCAGGATGCAAGTCAAGCTGGTCTTGAACTCACCATGTAGTCCAGGTTGGTTTCCTTCATATTCCTGTTGTTTCCGCCTCTGGAGTGCTGAGATTATAGGCATTCACTACATAGCCAGTACTGCTGGTGATTTCATTTTTCCCTAAGGTCACAAACACCAGCAACTCGGATTCTCCAGCTCCCCTGCCCTCTCTGCTGACACACTGCACTTCTTTCTCCTTTTCCAAGCTCAGGGGCAGTGATGTGGCTCGAAGGAATTGCCTTTGTGTCTTCACTCGGGTTTTGACAGGACTCTCCTGTCAGCTTCCCGATTTGGGCGACTCCACGGCTTCTTTCCACAGCCAAGACGTGTTTGCAGCAGGCGTGTTAGACGCTGCAGGCTGAACAACTAAATTGCCAAGAAGCCAACCTTTGCAGCCCAGACCCGCTCCCAGTTCTGCTAGTGACCTGGGGTTAGTTCTGACTAACAAGGTGATCAGAGAAGCCAGGGGGACACTGTGAGTCCTGGCTAATCACTCAGCACAACTGGGTATCTGAGAGCTCTCTATATTTAACTTTCAATGAATTGGAATATCATCAAATAGACCTACATCATTCATTCATTTAACAGGCCTTTACGAGAGCAGTGATAGTGCTTGGTGAATGCAATTAGCTGGTTAACTAGAACTAGGCTAAGGGGGAAGAGCGTTAGAGGCAGAGGAAGCCGCAAGCCCCAAGTCTCAGTCAAATGCTCGGCTTTCTGAAGAAAGAACAGGCAGGCAGGTACAAATGAAGACTGATAGACTGGGAAATGAGGCTAAAAGTAGTGACCGGGGCTGAGCACCATATTGTGTGCAGCTCCCAGGGTACTTTGAGTCTTAAGGACGTGGGGCAGCTACTGCAGAGTTTGAAGACCCCGTAGTGTTGTCTTAAATGCCACGGGGACATGAGAAATGTCACAGCTGCTGTAATGGAGCCCTCTCCCTAGCATGGTACTCCGGCAGCTCTCCATGCTTCCCTTCTCTATACACACACCAGCCACTGCATTCCCTGGGCTGGCATCGTCTTTTAGGTGCTCAGCAAATACCTACCTTTCCAGACCCAGCCGAGCCGTCAATTCCCCTGCGCCACATTGCTCTCCAAGACCAGAGGCTTCAAGGAAAGAACCTGGTGCTGGGCCTGGCCACAGTAAGCAGAGCAGTCATGCCAAGTTCTTCTCAGATGACTGAGCAGGTGAACAAATCAAGGAATCCTTAGAGTTAAGAGTTTCAGCCACCTATGAAGGTGGTCCAGAGCTTGTGTGCAAAGCCAGGCCGTCTGAGTTTAAAAGCCTCAGAAACATCCTAGGTGAGCTCAGGCAAAGGGCTGAGCTCGGGCTTCCAAATTTAAAAAGCCCAGAGTTGCAATGTTAGCCTCAATGCCATGCAACCATTGGGAGGATAAAAGTACTTAGAATGGCCAAGCACTGGGTGGCTCACGCCTGTAATCCTAGCTACTCAGGAGGCTGAGATCTGAGGATCATGGTCTGACGCCAGCCCAGGCAGGAAAGTCAGTGAGACTCTTACCTCCAATTAGCCACCAAAAAAAGCTAGAAGTGGAGCTGTGGCTCAAGTGGTAGAGCACTACCCTGTAAACAAAAGAGCTCAGGGACAATGCCTAGGCTCTGAGTTCAAGCCCCAGGACCAGCAAAAAGCAAACAAAAAGTACTTAGAATGGGGCCTAGTTCCCTGATTGCTGGTAAGCGCTAGTATTATCAGTAAAGCAATGCTTGTTGCCTGGAACAGGGCCTGGGAGAAGCAGAGCGAGGGCAAGTCCAAGGGGAAATGTGGGCCGCTCTAAACTTCTTGTGCAATTCCCACAAGGCTGTGTCAGAGGCAGAAGGGAACCATTTTCTCATTAATTTCCCACAATGACATTGGAAACTCCAATTGCTTTCTAGTCACAGATTTTTCTTTAACTTCTTGGGACCATTTGTTCTTCCCTTTTCCTGCAAAAGAAACTCTTTATGGTGGTTGGGTGAGGCTGGGCTTAGGGCCAGAATGCCCAGGTTGGAGCTCTTGTTCTGCCTTTCTGTCTTGTTAAGTGACCTGGGGCAACAGGTGTCACCTGAGTCTTGATTTCCTCAGCTGTAGAAAGAGGCCCATGGCTGGACCCTTCCTCGGTGGGCTGCAGTGGGTGCGTACAGTGTTCAGGCTACAGTGTTCAGCTTCGGGCTCTGCCCAAGCTTAGCTACAGAACTGGGTAACTTACCAGTCTCTCTGTGCCTCAGTTTCTTCCACTGAATGCCACATAACAGTAACTCCTAGCCTGTTATAGGCTGAAGTGTATTTCCCCAAAATTCAGAGCTAAAGTCCTAACCTTGAATACTTCAGAGTGGGACTAAATGGGTGTTTGGAGCCAGGGGCCTTAGGGAGATTATGAGGATAAAATGAGGCCATTAGTATGACTGGTGTCCTGCTCAGAAGAGCAAATTAGGACACTGCTGTGTAGATGGAAGACCAGGTGAAGGCCTGAGAACAGACAACCACATCCAAGCCTCGGAGAGGTACCTCAGAAGAAACCCACCCTGCCTCCACTGTGGTCTTGGACGTCTCTGTCTGTGAAAAGAATCCATCCCATTGTTGAAGCACCCAGTGTGTTTTACTGTGAACGGATACGAGAGTTCAGTGAGAAGATGCCTGACAGGGCCTGTGAGACCCCTGTCAATCCCACTCCTTCCAAACAAAGGCCTGGTTCATGCAGGCAGCAGCAGAGGCTTCTGCAACTGAAAACAGATCAATTCTCTTAGCTCTGTTCACAAAATGTTTCAATGTCATTTTCCCCCTTTTCTTTAAAAACAACCAAAAAAAAATACCTCCCAATCTTCTTTGCCCTTTACCCATACCCTAGCAAAGCTCACGTCTGGTCCCTGACTCACTTGTAGTGTCTGGTGAGAGGCCCAGGGCCTACTTCCGGTGACCATCTCCTACTTCCGGGAGGCTGGTCCTGATGGGGTGGCAGCTCAGTCGAAGGCATCTCAGGCTGGCTTCGTGGGGCCCTGACCTCCCGTGTATTTGCTGCATGCCCGCTGTATGCCTGCATCTTCTGGGTGCTGGTGTAACACACAGCGGGGACTGAGGCAGGTGTTCCTCTGCCTAATGGAGCTTGCTGTGCAACGTGCAGAAAGACAGAGAATACAGACCGGGGAATACAGAAGTCCTTAGGCACCAGGAGTGAAAAGGCAGTGCGTGCTGGGGTGGGGGAGGGCTGTCCTATAGAGAAAGGTCAGGGAAGGGCTGGGCAGGTGCCCCAAAGGCCTGAGGAGGAAAGGGGCCCGTGTACTGGGGAAAGAGCGGTAGTCAAGTGAGGCGTTGGGACTGCCTCCTTTTCTAGGATGTGGTCACAGGGAAGGACTTTGGAGCAGTAGCCTGACTTTGTGCCTCATTGAGCCTCAGTTCCTTATCTACACAATGGCTCAAAAGTGACTATGGTAATAGTAATCATCAACACAGACAGATCGTGATGATAAAATAGTTTGTAGTATATTTAGCAAGGTGCCTACAACATGGCAAAAAGCTTTGCTACCTGGTATTATTATCCCATAATCAGGTCCACAAGCAGCTCTTATTGAGTACCTACTTTGTACTCAGCATCTGAAATCTGTGCTTGGTATAACTCAGGCTCTGAGATCGACAGTCTCAGACTTTTCGTTTCAAGGTGAAGAACTGAAGCATCTGGACATGGTGATCTATAAAGAGCCATGTGACTGTTTTGCTATCTTTCCATTGGCCAAACTTAAAGCCCATGTGGACCACAGCTGCAAAGCATGTTGGAAAATAAAATCTTTATCTGAGATGTCCAGGGACCAGCTAAATAAAAAGAGAGATCTGTTCTTAGGAAGCAAGGAGGAAAAGCATACCTTTTCTTTCTGGGACTACCCAACAATCTCAGCCATACTTCCTTACCACCAAACTTGCCAACAGAAGAGAAATTAACCTTTTCTATAATGTGCTACCTAGGCATGGTGGACTTTCCCAAATGATCACTGAAGAAAACAGGTCTATAGAAATGAATGGTCTCCAACTCTAATGGCCATTTACTAAGTCACTAAGCCTCCGTTTTCTAGTAAACAAAATGGGAGCATGATTTCTGTGTCACAAGGTTGTCATGAAGACTGAGGAGAGTGAAGTTCTAGCACACTGTATGTGTCTCAGCCTTGACTTGTTTCTTGCTTTCTCTGAACCTTAGCCTCTTCAATGATAAACTAAAAGTCTTCTTTATTAGGTCATGATGATGATTAAATGATAAAATGGATATAAAATGTTCAGCACAATGCTTAGCTCTTAAGAAAACACAACAATTAGAGGATGTATTATTTAGGCCTTTTAAAATTCCTGCAAGGTACCAAAATATGATTTTCAAAAAAAAAGAGGCTCTGGATAAATATAGAATGAATATATGGCAATGTCTTATTATTCAACTCATTAAGTAATCAGGGAACTAGGAATGCAGCAAAGCTTATTAAAGCATATTTTCGGTATTTACATGCAAAAGAAGGAAAACAGAAAAAAATGCAAGGTACAAAACTGCTTAATGTTCTACACGACAATAGAACTATATATTACCTTCTCTACTAGGAAAATAAATACTTCTATTTCTATGGGAAGAAAATCTGCATGTTGTCACGTGAATGCTGGCATCTGAGTAGGGAGTAGCAAAGCCAAATATAGGTAGCTTCCTTCGGAAAGGAAGGAATTCCTGCTGAATCAGCATGCTTTGTTGTGACATTGAAAGGACACAGTAAACCCCATAAATATATACAATTATTATTATTTGTACATTACAACTAAGGCATGTAGTCATTTTCTTGCTTTATTTCCAAGTTTGGGGAGCCTTGCACAGTGGTGCTTGATGATGATCCCAGCACTAGAGAGACTAAAGGAAGAGGAGCAAGAGTTCAAGGCCAGTCTAGACTATGTAGTGAGACCAGGTCATTTTCCTAATCAGCATTAATTCTCAATAACTGAAGAACGATTTGCTGACTTCTACAGGGTGACCTGTACAAAGAATGGTCCCCACTTTCTGGGATCTCTTGGGGAGGAGGCTGAGTAGAAGGAGAATGACTTTTACAATGGTTAGCTTTACCATGTGTGTTGGTCCATTTTGCATTATTGGAACAAATTACCTGAGGCTGGGTAACTTATAGAGCAAAGACGTTTATGCACCTCACAATTGTGGTAGCTGGAGAGTGCAAACAGGAGGCTGCTGGTGTCCCTGGCAAAGGCCCAAGGCTTACTCCTAAGAGGAAAGATGGAAGAGAACTGCCACATGCAGAAGGTGCACGTGCAAGAGAATTAGCTGAGAGAGGTGCACTTGCTTTGTGTGTTTAATTTTTGCCAGGTTTGGGGCACTGTCCCTGAGCTTCTTTTTGCTCAAAGTTAGTACTCTACCACTTGAACCACAGCTCCACTTATGGCTTTTTCTGTGATTAACTGGAGACAAAAGTCTCACAGATTTTCCTTGCCCAAGCTGGCTTTGAAGGGTGATCCTCAGATCTCAGCCTCCTGAATAGCATAAACCACCGGTGTCTAACTGCAATTGCTTTGTAACCACTCATTCTTACAGGAACTGATCCAGTCCCTTGAGATCTAACCCACTGCTGCCAGACAGAATTAATCCATTCATGAAGGATAAGCCTCCATGATCTAAGCACCTTCTTACTAGGCTCCACCTCTTAGAGGTTCTGCATCAACACTGCCACTTACAAACCCTAACACTCACAGTACAACAGGAACTGGCTATCTGCCTCTGGGAAGGTCCCAGGGTAGCTAAAGGTGCACCCAGAAGGAAGGGTCATTTCGGACTGAGGGGTTGCCGGGAAATGGCCAGGCAGTGGGGGTAGATGGCATGAAGAGGAAGCAGTCCAAAGACTCTCGTAGTTTTTTGCACCCTAACTTAATTACCTGCTCAGAGTCCCACAGGTAGCAGGAGAAGAGCGGGATTGTGAGAAGTCTGTGTTCTCTCCCATACCACCTGCCTCTCACTGCTTTTTAAAATCTTCCCTCTAGGGACAAAAAAAAAAAAAAGGTCTGTGCTCACTCATTCACATTTTGAGTCAAATTAAACCAGTACTTTGCTTCTCCTGGGGGCATTATTGAAAGTTGGGCCTCATCTTCCTGAAGCGGAATGAAAGGTGTTGGCCTGAGTTAACAGAATCCTCTGATTCTCTGAAATACAAGCATCCCCCAAAGAGACAGGCTGAAGCTGGATAGCTTATTGGTTAATAACCAGAGAGAGGCGGGAGCAGGTAGGGAAGAGGTTTGCTCCGTGGCTTGGTTTCATCACCCACGTGGCAGCTCCTCTTACAAGCCAGTGCGGTTTTATGAGCAAATGTTGGCCCCCAGGCCCAAAGCTGGAGGTAACAGGATCCTCTGAAATATTCAGACGTATAAAATTGGATGTGGTTTAATTGCCTGAGAAGTTATTTCAAGACTCACCCTGGCCTTTGTGGAGCCTGAGTTCATCCACGATGCTGGAGGGTCCAGGAAAAAACATGTTAAATTCAATAGCTCTCATCTAGCCACACTTTAAAATCATTTATGAGTGCAGTCTCGGTTGCATAATGGCCTGGGAGAAAATACGTTCCATTTCCCCCCAGCATCTAGGTGAATGTATAATCAGATGCAACCTTGTTGCCACCTTTGTTCAAATCATGCTGGTCCCTAGCTTTCCAAACAAGCCTGACTCTGCCTTCCCACAACATCTTCCTTTTTTCTTCTGCCTCCACTAGGCCTTGAACTCAGAGCCCATGCTCTCACTTGGCTTTTTCACTCAAGGCTGTGCTTTACCGCATGAGTCATACCTCCATTTCTGGCTTTTTTGTTAGATAATCAGGGATAAGAGCCTTGTCAGCTTTTCTGCCCAATCTGTTTGCACAGAGATCATCAGGTCTCAGCTTCCTGAGTAGCTAGGATTACAGGCGTGAGCTACCAGCACCCAGCTAGCAAGCACTGAAGATTGGCATGTACACACCAGATAGAAGATGGTAGACACATCTATAAGGCAGAGCTGAAGAGAAAGGCAACACCACACAGTTCCTAGACAAGAGAGGGGTCAGCTCAGCTCTGCTAGACCTGGGACCTGAGGGATCCCTACCCTGAGCCAAGATCAGCTCAATAAAGAGGCCTCCAAATTCTGTTCACGCTGTTCCATTGCAAGGTCCCTAGATTCTTGCAATCAGGCACAGACCCAAGATCCTAAGCACTGCAGCTGGTGCTGAGATGCTACTTCTAATTTACTCGGAGCACAACTGGCTTTCTACTGGAAGTGCTCCCGGAGCACACTCCAGGCTGGGCCTTCAATCATGGCAGGTTAGAGTTACCTCTAGGTTTATACCAGTAACCAGATTCTCCTGGTATGGGCTGGGCATCTGCACTAAGGACACTTCTCTGTGACAGCCAGCTGAAAGGTCAGGGTGTCCCAGACTCCGTGTCTGCTCCAGGCACCAGAGGGGCTGGAGGACGAGGAGGGTGCTAGAGGAGGTGGCTAGAGACAAAGACCTAGCACTGTGGGCCCAGGCAATAGGGAAGCCCAGAGATGCAGGAATGTTTACTCAGCTACTGCTGAGCCAAAGGCAGCTGTTCTAAGCACACCACGCCCTGGGATACAAACTGGGATTTGATCCAAAAAGAGGCTGCAGCTGGTGGGCAGGGCACTGTGTTCCCTGAGACTTTTAAGTTGGCAGTGGATTCTGGCGCAGGGTGCCTGGGGACCTTGTCTCACAGGACTGATGGTGAGAAGGGGAGAATCTTGACTCTTGGCAGTCATTGGGGGAGGCTTGAGCCTTGGCCTAGCCACCCATTCCCAGGCTGAGTCTGAGCCAGCCACTTCCTCCTGGCCTGGCTCCATATTCCTAACCATGGGGCTGGGGCAGCTAGCTTCCTAAGGGAACTTCCAGCATCCGTTTTTGATGATTTGAGTTTACGGTGTCCTGAGCTGTGGATGGCTTCTGGGGAATGAGGAAGCTGCAGTGAGCGGACTGGTGATTTCCCCGGAGAGGCTGGGGCGATGGGGAAGCTCCCTGTGTGGATAGAAAGCCTAAGCCCACATGGCAGCTGTCAGCCTGGGGTCTGCTGAAATTCTGCAGAGGCGGCGAGATGAGCTCATTAGATTGACCTGTGTAAATCGGTGCCTTTCACAGCTCAGTGTCCTGGGGTGGGGAGGGTTGAGAAGGCAGCTCAGCAGGGCAGGATGCTTAAGTCTGAGGGCCAGGCTGACACTGAAATGAAGCTGTAGAGGCATATTTAATGACACGGAAAAAAATGTTCAGCCATAAGGTGAAAAAAGCACTCGTAAAAAGCAGCATATATAGAATGATCCTGTTATTATGGGGAAGAAATATTTCCTTCTGTAAGTACACACAAACACACACACATACACATACACACGCACACAGACAGACACACACACACACAGACACACACACACACACAGAAAGGCTCTAAAATTCAAGGTATAGTGATCTCCAAGAGCTGAGCTTTCCTGTGTTTTTCATTTTCTTCCTGTGCTTTTCTATATTTTCCACACTTTTTGTAATCATTTAAGAAAATACTTTCTGCACAGAAAGCTTAGAATATTAACCTGTCAACCAGCTGGCCTCACATACAGTGTTGTTTTTGTGAGTTTTTTTTTTTTTTCTGCCTATTATCATGTCTTAAGCTATGGAACAATTGTGGCTTCATCATTTCGGTCTCAGAGACACGGGGACCACCTGATTGGAAAGCAAAACCAAGTTATGGTTAAAGTAAAATTGGAACTACACCAATTGTTCATATAAGGCAGGGGCGGGGGCTGCTAGAACTGACACAGCTCTCTTCCTTGGGACCACCACTAAAACCCTAGCACTCTCCTGCCCAACCCAGGTAATGGGGCCAGGGTGGTCAGGTGACCCATACAGAGCCAATCCATGGTTTGGCCTGGGCTCTATGATGGCAAAAGGTGGGTAGACCATTAAATTCCCCTCTTAGATTTGAACTGAGAAATGACCACAGTGAGTTAGCAAATGGACTTGACAAGAGTCAGTGTAGCAGAGTAAAAGCCGGGAGGAGTGAAGGTTGTGTACATTATAAGAAAGAAGTAGTATTAAAATGAATAAGTAGAAGACAGGAAGAAGCAGTTGTAAAAGCCATGCTCCAGTGGCTCATAACTGTAACCTTAGCTGCTCAGGAGGCTGAGATCTGGGGATCATGGTTCAAAGCCAGACTGGGCAGAAAAATCGGAGAGACTTTTATCTCCAATTTACCTCCAAAAAGCCAGAAGTAGAGCTGGGGATCAAGCAGTAAAGCTAAGGGGTAGCGTGCAGGCAGAGAGACAGAGGGAAAGGGAAGAGGAAAGGAATGGAAAAGAAAGGGAAACAGAAGGAGAGGGAAAGGGAAAGGAAAAAAGAAAGGGAAACAAAAAGGGAAAAGGAAGTCATAAAGCTTATAAAAGGCTACACTGATAGGAGGAAAAGACAAGCTAGATGGAACAAGTAGATTTCTGAGCAAAATGCCGAGTCAGGCCCTCCACATGAGTCCCTCCTCTTACATTAAGCGAGTATCTCCCCAGATGTGGCCCACAGAACACTACTTCTGCCAGTGCTAGGTCCCGACAAAGGCCCAGAAGTGGACAGCGTACGGCTAGTAGCAGCATCTATACCAGGCCTGGATTTTGGATTAATTGCCTGTGTGGCTTCATTCCCACCTAAGGTTAAAATCAGACACCAGGAAGGTGACTAGAACTCCTGGTGGAAGAAACTGAAAACACAGAGAACAAAAAGGCCCTTGTGGACCTAGATTAGATGTAAAGAGAACCTCAAACACTTGCAGTGTGGACCAGAATAAAGGAGAGACTGGAAATACCAGTTCCAGCCAGATCCTATTTTCCCTTAGCCTACCCCTGGGCCATTCTAGGCAAAAGATTACAAAGTCAAATCTGTTCCTTTTCCATTGGCCAACCAATCAAAGAAATAATATACTAAAAGGCCTAAACTGAATATTAGAGTTTCTTGATCGTAGGGCATCTTG
Source organism: Dipodomys merriami (assembly GCF_024711535.1). Taxonomy (NCBI): domain Eukaryota; kingdom Metazoa; phylum Chordata; class Mammalia; order Rodentia; family Heteromyidae; genus Dipodomys; species Dipodomys merriami. The sequence continues at coordinate 51,731,237 of NW_027206512.1, forward strand.
AATATAGAAAACACTCGTTTTTACTGTGTTTTTGACCAAAAATTGTAAGGAACCTATATTTAGGGAATAGAGAAAGAAACAGAAGAGATTTTTTTTTAGAGTTAAATCCTTATGTACCATCATAGGAAGCCAAGAGATAAAGTATAAAATTGACTAAGTCAAGAAATGGCAGTGTATCAAGGTTTATGTAAGAAAAAAATCTAAAAGAATGGTTGTTTGTCTAGAGAGGAGTAAGGATGGAGACTGTCACTGTTTTTTTTTTTTTCTTTCATTTCTTAACGTCTATTGACTTTTAAAACACTGATATGCTATTTTGATATAAAACAGTTTAAAATACTTGTTTTTTCTGGGATGCAGTATAACAATTGAAGCTTTTAGTAAACGTTAGCTGGGCACCAGTGGCTCACGCCTGTAATCCTAGTTATTCAGGAGTCTGAGATCTGAGTATCCTGATTCAAAGCCAGCCTAGGTAGATAAATCTGAGAGACTCTTATCTCCAGTTAACCAGAAAATTCCAAAAGTGGAGGTATAGCTAAAGCACCAGATGTGAGTAAAAATGCTAAGCAAAAGTGTGGGACCTGAGTTCAAATCCCTATACCAGCACAAATACACACACACACACACACACACACACACACACACTTGTATATATTGCTATGGAAAACTGAAGAGGAAGGAGTGTTTTCAAGACTTTGAAGGCAGAAGTGCTCAGCAGCTGGAGAGCAGAAGGTGTGAGGTGTGGAGAAGACAGTAGTAGCAGACTATTCTCCCTGCATGCTGAATAAGCCAGCTTCCTTAGTCAGAAAGAGAACGTGGAAAGCAGGCAGACAGCAACCACGTCTATTAGGCAATGCTTCTCAAGATAGCGCGCATGCGCCCTCTGAGACATTGTAAAGATGCAGATTCTCCTCAGCACAATTCTGCTTAGCTGAGGAAAGTATGAACCTATCAGTGAGTTTACCCATTGATGAGATCTGAGTCCAAGCCTGCAAATCCTGCTTTGAGGATCATTTCAGAACCAATAGGCAGCCAAGCTGGTGTTCATTGGCTTTGTGGGGACACGGCCAGGTGACAAGGAAAGCAGGGCATCAGGGGAGGTGGGCGTGAGTCGTATCAGACAAACATGCCTCCCACCCATGACTTTGTGTCAGCCCTGACACAGCCTTTGGGGTTTCCTTCTAGGGAAAAGTGTCTTGGTCAGTTATGGCCAAGTGCAGAGTTGGCTGGCAATATCTTGGTCATCTAGCCTCAGTGCCTAGGAAGGAACCATTGTATATTCCTTGGCACTAAAGACTGACAAGGACTTATGATTGGTGTTAGGGACCTGATCCTTGGGGTAGCCTATGGGTGGGAACTGAATCTGGGGCTTCAACTGTCCCAACCTCTCCCCACTCAGCTGTCAGACTCCAACCAGCCTTGGTGTCTTCCATTATCCCTAGGCCCGATCAACCCTTCAGCAGGGGACACTGGAGTGGGAAACAGACTTCCTGCCTTCCCCACAGAAACGTCTGAAGCAATGGGAAGAGGGGCTCTAAGTCTTCCACCAACAAGAACAGGGCAAACCACTCTGATTTAAGCACTTCACATGCGCTGTGTCATTTCTTTCTCCTAACAGTATTGTTATTGCTATTCCACAGATGAAGAGATTAAGGCAGAGAAGTAACTTGCCAAAGAACACACAATGGGGAGGGAGAATTTCAGCTCAGACCTTGACATCCTGGCCACAGCATCTGGGCTCTGAAGAGGAGATGTGCCTTGCAAATAGAATGGCATTGTGTGAGTGTTTCCAATCCTATGTAATGACAGAGACGGAGGGGGGGGGGGGTGTTCAGACCATCTCAGTTGCTGCTAGCTTCCCAGCTAGACTGGTGCAATGGTGTTGGTGCAGTGAATTTCATTTGAGTTAAAGGAAGTATTTTTCACGCAGGACAAAGCGTTCGGTGTGCGCCCACTGCTTCCTCCTGTGCTCAAGCAGTGCAACAGTGATCTGTTCCCACACTGGGATGCGTGGGACTTGCTGCAAGATGGTGTGCACATGGCTGCACTAGTGTTGTTTCTGCTGCTGTTCTCTGCAAGTGGACAGCATGGCAAGTCCGTGCTGGATTGACCCAGCTGCTCATCATCAGGGGCAGGGAACCTTTTTCCTGTCAAGGGCCTTTTTCCTTCAAGGTGCACATAGAATCATCGATACCTGTGGATGGACCTTGAGCAGCTGGCCAGAAGCCTATGTGTCTGTCTTGTCACGTTTCAAATGATTTCATGGGCTGTGTATGACCCGCAGGTTGGACATTATCCACCCTTGGTTTGGAGCATCTGCTTTCCTTTACCTCTTTAACTTTTTGCCACACGCCTCTGTCCTCAGCTCATCCTGAATTCTCGTCTTACCTAGCTACTGCCTACTAATCCTTCAAGAGCCAACTCAGACAGGCACCAGCCCTCCTGGAGCCTTCCTTCCCCTGCCCTGGCAGAACTGAACACCTAGAAACCATTGCAAATAGAATTCTCTGTGCAGTCAAGGTTTGCCAACTGTCCTGGTTTTTCCACTAAAGGCAGGGCACTGATTTTTATCTCTATAATCCCAATGCTAAGCCAAGAATGGTTTCCAATAGTCTCTTTGAGCAATGCTTATTGGTTGGACTATGGAGACCATTTGATCGTGCACTGACCTCTTTGCAGGAATCCCCCCTTTTTGCACGCACACACACACACACCCACACACACACACACACACACTCCTTCTAATCACATTCCTTCCACAGCTGTCAGCTGAAGCATCCACATCCAGGTCCTCCTGCTTGTAGCAGGCCCTTCCTCTGAGATACATCATTCAAGCTGTTATTATTTTTGTTATTTTTCTTCTGGGCCAGCCTGTCAGTCTCAGGGAGATAGAAACCACTTGTGCTGCACCTTCAATACCTGTCACGGAGGGAGGCACCTGATCAATGTCGTTGAACCGATAAGGAAGCAAGTCAGGAAAGGGCCAGTTAAGCCCTCAGTGCCTCAAGTCCATTTGTGGTCAGATGCTGGGATAATCACCCAGGAAGTATGGGCAAGTGAAGGGCCACGGAGGTACGACCCTGCTCCTGCACTAGCTCAGAGTTGAGAGCCTCCTGCCACTTCTAGACCTCTGCCTGCTCTTGCTTGCTAGCCCTGCCAAAATAATACCTTCATTAACTTCAGCTTACACTCGAACCACGAACCATGGCATCATTCTTAGTTCTTTTCCTATTGACCAATTTAATTCTCATGATCACCCATGGAGACAGATCCTATTCTTTCCCCCAGTTCTCAAAGAAACCAAGACACAGAGAAGTACAATCACTTCCCTATAAATGTGGGTTTGAGTCCAGGAACCACTGCTCCAAGGCCCCTGTTCCATCTAACCCACTGGTCAGAGAACAGATCTACACTTGTGTTGGAACCATGGGCCATATCTACTTTTTGAGTTTGCTGAGTGTTCCTGTGGCCTTTGTCACTTGAACTGCCTTCCCAGGCTCTTCAACTTCCAGACTTAGGCTGCAGCAGTGTGAGGCCTCTGTCTTATGGTGAATTAAGACTTATTTTAGCTCTCTGGCTTAGTAAACTGGCCTTCCTTGTGGAGTGAAAGATGCTCTCCCTGAAATATACAAAAGTCCTACCCATAGGCCCTCAGACAGTGCCTTTCTTTGGAAACAGGGTGGCCGTAATGAGGTCCTACCACAGTGGCATGGACCACTAACCTAGTATGGCTGGTGCTCTTACAAGAGGAGAATAGGACACAAAACAGTACTTGCCCACAGGAAGATCACCGTGGGGAGATGAAGGCAGCTGCTGGAGTGATGCATCTAAGAGCCGAGGATGCTGAGGCTTGTTGGCTATGACCACATGCTAGGGGCAGAGGCACCGACACTCCTCCCTGACAGCCTTCCAAAGGAAGCATCCAGGCTGAGGTGTTGACTCCCCACGTCTAGCCTCAGGAACCGTGAAATTATACACGTGTGCTGTTTAAATCACAGGGTTGGCGAAACTTTTGCCTGGCAGTCCCAAGAAACAAATGCATCCTCCATCACCATGGTTACTGTGGCTTTCATTTCTCACTGCTTTCCTTTTCTTCCAGAATGCTCCAACCCCACCACCTTATGTCCTTTCCAGAGGCTTCCAAACAGGCCCCTGCTTTAAGGGCTGTGCCCTCTTCCAGGAGTCTTCCCCTACATGTGCACATGGCCCTTTCCTTGGTGAGCCAGTCCCCTGGAGTGACAAGTTTAAAGAACATACTCACCTTCTGGTGACTGTCCCTCTGGAAAAGCACCAAATTCTGCCCTATAAGAAGCAGTGCCTAGGCATTCAACAAGGTAAACACTGCAGTCACTTCACCGAACAGCCCACACCCCAGAGCTGCGTCAAACTGGCGCTGGTGCCTGAGCTCTCAGATCATCAGCTGCACAGCTTCCTGTCAGAAGCAGACTGTTTGGAATTGGAAACTTTACAACCCGTCTATCAGGAAGTCCTTGGCCTCTGCAATTTATATACAGAGAAGCCAATAATGAGCATCTCAGTACACTTGGGAAACACAAAACTCTTAAGAAATTGACAGATTCCATGAGGCTTGGCGTGGGGACTGGATTGAAGACAATGGATCCAATCAGGAAGACAAGTGACACTGGGACAATACAGATCAGATTCACAGGGATAAAAGGCCTTGTACCCATTGGAACGACTGGCATTTGGGAGGGTAAGGGGAGGCACAGAAAGAGACAACAGGTGAACAAACGCAGCAGTGGTACTCACTAGATGCTATGTTGAAAATGAACTATACAACTTGTAGGGAGGATGTGAGGGGAACACGGGAGAGAGGGAAGGAGTGACTGTCCATAAAGAAATGCACTTATGACTTGACTTATGTGACTGCAATCCTTCTGTGTATCATCTTTATAATAACAATAATTTTTTAAAGTACTGCCCAAACTCCCAGAAACAGCAAGTGTTGGGGAGGTGATGAGGTGGAAGCCCTTCAGCACTGCGAGTAGGAATAGGAAATACTGCTACTGCTCTAGAAAACAGTATCGGTTTCCTTCTAAATATTAAACAGTGGATGAACATGTGATCGTGCATTTCCACTCTTAGGAGTTTACCCAAACTAAGGCAAGCAGGAGCTCAGCGATATTTAATCACGCATGGTCACACAGCAGTATTTCTAATAGCTAACAGTAACTCAGCAGTCTATGGATGGATGAATGGGCAAGTAAAATGTAGTACATCTTACATATACAGCGGAGTATCATTCAGCCTTAAAAAGAAAGGCAATTCTGACACACACTACAACAGGACAACATTATGCTAAGTAATATAAGCTAGCCTCAAAAGGTCAAATATGAGATGATTTCACATATATGAATCCCCGGAAGTGTTTAGATTTACAGATACTGAAAGTCTCTGAGAGAGGTGGATGGACAGTTGTTTGATATGGACAGAGTTTCTGTTCTATTGCTGGATTCGTTTACTAATCTGGAGATTTGTTCACAGCCATGAGAATGTGCTTAGTAACTGTACACTTAGAAACTGGTTAAGATGGTACATTTTATGTTATATATATTTTGTCACAAGTCCTTTTTTGTTTTAATTCGAAGAAACCTGGGCTGAGGTGGAAGGGGATGAAAATCTGGGTGGACCTTGACTGCTCGGTTCAGCACTGCAGCAGCGTCCAGTACTATCACCTCCCTGCACCAGTACCTGACATCACCCCTGCAAGAGGTGGTTTGCAAAGCAGATTCACATGAGGTAGACTACTCCATCCCAAGCCTCTAACCCATCAAAGCTTCAGACTAAAAATGCCCTCCTCAAGCAGAGAAATGCATGATCTTTTTCAGTTGTTTTGCTTTTAAAATGTATTGAAACATAATTTTGTTAGGTAATGCATGCATGTTGTACAGAATTCAATATATGAAATGGTATATGCTGTCAAAGTTTCCTGCCCATAGTCCTACCTACTCAGGAGGCTGAGATGTGAGGATTGTAGTTGGAAGCCAGCCCAGGCAGGAAAAGCTGGTGATCCTCTTACCTCCAGTTAACCACCAAAAGCCAGAAGTAGAGCTGTCAAGTGGTAGAGTGCTAGCCTTGAGCAAAAGAGCACCCAGACCCTGAGTTCAAGCCCACCCCCACCCCCAATAAAAGTAACTTTCCCTCCTCCTCTGGCCTAGACACCACCAGTCTCTCTCCTCTAAGGCAACTTTTGGTTCCTTTTGCATCTTTCTGAATGTAGTTTTGCGCACACACCTTGGTAGTGTTCTGGCTCTTGCTTTCCACCAAACATATATCCTGCAGATTATACATACCAGCTTGTGGAGCTGTTCCTCATTCTTTCCCTCCCCTCCTTTTCTCCTGTCGCTTTAGCTCGTGGAGAATATACTAACTCACAGGAAGAAGAACGTAAAGAGCTTGTGGTCTTTCTGTCATTTCCTTTCAGAATGGCTTTGAAGCCAACACCTCTTCCCTTCTGCCAGGGTGTGAATGTGCCCCTATGCTAACAGTATTTAAGGGGGTGGAGTCTGAGGGCAGTGGCTAGCACTGGATGAAGTCATGAGAATACCTCATGTGTTGGTATTAGTGTCTTATAAGAAGAAGACATAGCTATGACCTTGCAAGGGCTTGTGACCTCTCACACACATTATGATTCAGCAAGAAGACCCTCACAGGCAAAAGTCTGCAGGACTGTGGGCTAAAACAAAACAAACCCTCTCTTCTTTATACATAACCCATGGCTATAACACTAAGAACAGACTAAGACACCTTCCCATTGTTTATTTTAAAACACTGTTAACAAAAATGTGGAGCCAAGTACAGTCAATATTATATTCTGCAGTTCTCCTGGGTTTGGTCCTTTTTAAGCTTTCCTAAGGTTTCCCCCTCCCCCATCCTTGGCAGATCTGTTTTAAGGTAACCTTCAGACATCAGGTCCTACCACTTCTACACTCATAAAACAACAAAGTCATGGTTCCACCCAACAAAATTAACAGTAGTTCTTTGATATTATCCTGTGTGTTACTGATAAGCAAATCTCCCCAATTGTCTCAAAAGTGCTCCTTTTTATATTAGGTTTGTTCAAAAAGATCAGACATTACATTTAGTTATGCCAGCTCTTCATTCTCTTTAGTCTTGAATGCCCCTCTGCCATCTAATTTCACGCTGCTGACTTGTACAAATGTACCGTTGTTTTGTGAATTTACCAGTGGTGCTCTGGATTTCTCTCCTTGCCTCTGTGTGGTGTCAGTCATTTCCTGTGTTCTCAATCCCTCTGTATTTCCTGTAAATCCAAGTTAGCTTTAAGCACTCATTACATTAGGAGAAACACAATGTCCTGCTTTCCACGACATTAAGATTGATCATTGGTCAAGGTGACAGGCTGATCCCTCTGTGGTCAAGTTGCTCATCAGCCTTTCATTGAATGTGCTCATTGATGATCACTGTCCCTATCCATCACTGTTCCATGTGTTGCAAAATGATTTGTCTGCTCTCCCTTGTCCTTTTCTGCATCTGTCAGGCAGGCAAATCCTTCTAAGTAGCCAGAGAGCTCAGCACCTCCACAAGTCTTGTTCTGAATGACTTAAGGCTATTAAAATCAAATTGAACCCTCAAAAGATTGATCCTCTACCACAGCAAATCCCTCCAATCTGCCCTGACCCCAAAGGCCAAGTCTAGAAGGGGAATACCATAAACAACTGTTACAATTTGACATGAAATGTCCCTTGGAAACTCATACATTGAAGGGTTGGTCCCAGATGTAACGTTCAAGGTAGGGCTTCAGGGGAAGCCACTGGATTCTGAGGACTGAGAGCTAACAGCAGATTAACCCACTGAAGGTGTCATAATGTGATGGCATTACTGGGAAACAGTAGAAACTCAGAGGTAGGCATTGGAGGAAGTAGGTCACTGTGGGGAATGACCTTGAAGATATACCGAGGACCTTCAAGAGCAAAGAGAGGTCCTTCTCTCTTTTTTCCCCTCCCTCCCCTCCCCAGGCCCCTCCATATGACATCATCTGCCACATGCTCTAGCTGCCATGATGTTCTGCTTCACTTCAGGCCCAAAGCAATGTTGCTGTGGACTATGGACTGAAACCTCTGAAAGTGACTGTCGAAATAAATTTCTTCCTTTCGGTTGCTTGTGTCAGGTATTCAGTTACCATGACAAAAAGTACATGTCCACAATAGCCAAACCAGGTATAGCCAAGGTATCTGATCATCCATTTGGACAAACAGCATCTTAAAACAAAATTAGATACCTCCCACCACACTAAGAATTGAATGTGGATCTATTATAGGATTTAACCGCACGCCATATTCTTTCCATAGAGTGTGCTCATGGTCCCTGCCCCTGGAGTATCCACCTTGAGAGAGGGATGACAGGATGTCTGCCACACTGCGAGAAGCTAGTGGTCAGAGCATGACTTAACCTGAGACAGTCTCCTCCCTTGGAAAAGGGAGCCAGGAGCAGGGCTTGAGAGAACCCTTTTAACCTCTTCTTCCTTGTAAGCTCTCCTACAGTTATTAGTGAGGCCCTGGTCTTCCATTCCAGCCTGCAATCACAGGGATGGCAGTGGTTGCCCAGGAATAGCCTTTGGCTGAAAGGAAACAAGCTCAGAATGCCCCTGCCGTGCCTGCCCTCACTCCAACTCGTGCTTGTGCATCTCTTCCCTGTTTGCTTGGGATTAGCCCAATTGAAGGAAAGGTAACACTTTTATTTTTATGTAGGTTAAAAAAAAATCTGATACAGGGCTGGGAAGGTGGCTCAGTGGTAGAGTGCTTGCCTTGCATGCATGAGGCCCTGGGTTTGATTCCTTAGCACCACATAAGCAGAAAAAGCCAGAAGTGGCGCTGTGGCTCAAGTGGTAGAGTGCTCGCCTTGAACTGAAGAGCTGAGGGACAGCGCCCAGACCCAGAGTTCAGGCCCCACGACCAACCCCCCCCCCAAAAAAAATCTGATACAAATCAATTACAAATCCAGTAAAATCAGAGATGTTGAAAGTTGGAAGGGGTTTGAAGAGACATCTAGACCACCAGATTTGCCTTAGAGTTTATAATCAATTCTCAGTTACAAATGCGGAAACTGAGGCTAAGCGTGATGGAGGGACTTATCCAGGCTCCTTGGCAAGTTGAGACTTGAAATTGGGTCTCCCTTGTAGTTGTGAACTCCTGCTCCTCACTTTACACACGAGAAGGGGTACGGAGGAGGTCACTTGGTGAAGCCCAGGTAGAGAGGTAGGCACTGTGAACCTTGGCCATGCCAGGGACATGCCAGGCATATAATCATACCACATTGCTTCCGCAGTGAGGACATGTGTCCTGAATACTATTCTTCATACACCATGCAGCTGTTTCCCACAGAGAAGCTCATTTGGTGTTAGAAATTTTTTCATTACAGCTAATTTATCTCCTAAAGGGTAAAATGCACTCCCTGTGCTTTTAAAGGACATTTTTGGCTCTATCAAAATAATCTCCAGCTGAAACAACCTCAGCATCCCTAAGTCTTTCCATCCAGAAGAGTATAGAACTGAATGTAGGTGCCTGAGTTCTAGCCCTGGCCCCCTACTCGAGCTGAGTGACCTTGGCCGCATTCCTTGGCCTTCTCCAGCCTTCAAGCCTTCTGTGTAGACTGACAGATCTGATTAGGTTAGAGGTTTCCAAATGAGCTTACACCAAAAGCCTCAGCTTACAAAGGATTCTTCAAACACCAACATCCTTTGGTCAATTAGTAAGTTGTCTTTCTTCTCTGTGAAAATGAACTACAAATCCAAAGTTCTAATAGCTTTTGATCAGAATAGCTGTAAGAAAATGATCTGCCTCCAGCCACAACAGTGAATGTTAAGCTCTAGTCTGCATGGCTTTGTCACAGCAAATGGATGTTTCTCTCAGGCCCTTGGAATACCGACACGGTTCTTAGATCTCCACTACTGGCCCTAACCCACCCCAAGAAGTCTTGAGCTACTAGGCAGAAAGATTGCTACATTTTTCTCTGCTTCTAAAATTCTTCCTCAGGGGTAAATATTAGAGGTTTTGTCTACTGATCACTCCCAAAGCTTGGTTTTAGGAATGTGTCTTTCAACCTTAATGCTTCAAACCAGAAGACTGACCTAGTCTATGTTCCGGTGGGCAGAAGCAGAACCCTAAAGAATGATTTGGGCCCATGTTTGTCTGGGAGGTACTTCAAGAAAAAGGGGGTGGGCCAGGCACTGGTGGTTCACGCCTGTAATCCTAGCTACTAAGGAGGCTAAGACCTGAGGATCACGGTTCAAATCCAGCCAGGGCAGGAAAGTCCATGAGACACTTATCTCCAATTAACCACCAGAAAACCAGAAGTAGCACTATGGCTCAAGTGGTAGAGTGAGCCCTAGCCTTGAGCTGAAGAGATAAGGGACAGCACCCATGCCCAGAGTTCAAGTCCTACAACCAACCAAAAAAAAAAAAGAAAGAAAGAAAAGAAAGATGCTGTGGGAGGGGACAAAGTGGCCAGCCAGTTTTGGGGGCAAGTGAGAGAACTGCTGCTGGGCACAAGCAGAGCCAGGAAGCTGGGGAGCTCTCCACAGCTCACACCCCAAGTGGTGGAAGGCTGCCCCTTGGACCAGCTCCCCAGCAGCAATTCCAGCATGCCTGACAAGTGTCTGGTCAGAGATGAGGCTGTGCATGCTTCCTGTAATGACCCTGTCTCCAAACATAGCCACAGTTTGAAGTACTTGTGCTTAGGACTTCAACATCCAATTCTGAGAGAGTGCAGTTGACTACATTTGTCCCGGCGTTAGGGATTCTGGAGAAGCAACTGCTGTCACAAATTTTCTTGTGAAACACAGCCAGGAGGCTGTGCCCTGGGGCTGCCGTACCAAGGCCTCAGTCACTCACTCAGCACAGTCACTGGGTAGGAAGGGCCGCAGCCAGGGATGGCCCTCAGTGGGTGAAGCAACAGCAGGGACCTTTGGGGTTTCTCAGTCCCCTGCCTAGCTTGAACCCCAAAGCCACAGATCTAACTTTCAAAAGGCAGGGACCATCAAAGGACACATACTACGCTCCCACAATGGTTTTGTGTCCTGGTGCTTGATGTCTGACTGTGGAATAAGTCTACATTGAGTTAAAATGTAAATGTAAAATATGGCCTTTTTAGAAAGTACATTTTGCTTATCTTACAAGATAAAACATTGGAGCTGCTGTTTTCCTAGGAATTTCCAAACCAGACCCTGGTTACTGTTTCCTAAACACAATTGTCTCGGCTGGAGCTTCCCGGGGGGAAGTGTGCCCTTTGGGCTCTCACTAAGCCTGGCCAAGGCAGCAAGCTGCATGCCCCTCGCACATGTTTGCCTAATATCCAAGCCTCGCATTACAAAGCTTAATGGCTCCTATGTATTCCAGTGAGCGCATGTTTAGCGGGAAAGTACAGACACCCACGGCTCACGTGGGCACAATCAATCCCACATCTGCCCTAGGTAGACAATCCCTCTAACCACCCCACCCTTACACAACATTGTATGCTGTTAAAAGCTGAAAAGTACAGTGGCTATTTTAGAAGAGAAGCACAATTAGGTAAAGAGCAGCCTGCGTTTCGCAGCGCTGCTGTGTGTACTTCCTTCTCTGAGGAGCACGAATTTGGAAAATTATACAACATTCCAATCCTAACTCTTTTCTTCCTAGGATACAGTCCTTTAGTGGGAAAAAACTTGTTAGTTAAATAAACAAGAAAAGCCCTCAATCAACAGAAACATCAGTAAACCTCAACCATCTGGAATGATGCAGAAACAAATACCAAAAAAATTTTAAAACCCACCTCTTGGGAGTGGCCAAAATGTCCCTAAACCATTGCAATTATCCATTCGAGTGCACAAGTGCACATTAGAGGCGTTTGTTTTCATGTGATGCCAGATTCCAGCATTGGGGTGAAAGGTTTTCCAGTCTCTGAGGCCCAGAGCAGCAAATCAGAGAAGGCAGAACCTGATCTTTCCAGCTAGACAGCATGATAGAGAATAGGAAACCAGAATGCCACCTCATACCATGGCCCTCACCACAGAAAGGCCCACACCAACAGCCCCTTAGACATGACTGTATAAGAACAAAGCAGTTCAGGAGACAAGCGAGAAATTGCTGCTGGGTACAATCAGAGCCAGGAAGCCGGGAGCTCTCCATAGCTCACACCCCAAGTGGTGGAAGGCTGCCCCTTGGGCCAGCTCCCCAGCAGCAATTCAAGCATGCCTAAGGGCTAGGAATGTGGCTTAGTGGTAGAGTGCTTGCCTTGCATGCATGAAGCCCTGGGATTGATTCCCCAGTACCACATAAACAGAAAAAGCCACAAGTGGCGCTGTGGCTCCAGTGGTAGAGTGTTAGCCTTGAGCAAAAGAAGCTTAGCGGGGCTGGGAAGGTGGCTCAGTGGTAGAGCACTTGTCTTGCATGCATGAGGCCCTGGGTTCAATTCCTCAGCACCACATAAGCAAAAAGAAAAAAAGCCGGAAGTGGTGCTGTGGCTCAAGTGGTAGAGCCCTAGCCTTGAGCTGAAGAGCTGAGGGACAACACCCAGGCCCAGAGTTCAGGCCCCACGACCGGACCCCCCCCCCAAAAAAAAAAAAGAAGAAGCTCAGGGACAGTGCCCAGGCCCTGAGCTCAATCCCCAGAACTAGCAAAAAATAAAAATAAAATAATAATAACTTCATTAAATAAATAAAATAAAATCTGAGAAGTGCCTGGTCAGAAATGCAAGCTGTGCATGCTTCCTGTAATGACCCTGTCTCTAATGAGAGGGAGAAATCATGTTTAACATCTTTACTGAAGGTGAAAACACCATGTGGAATGCATTTCAGAAAAACAAACAACATAAACTATAAAACTGAGATTCCAAGTCAACACTGTTTTAGCTGCCAATGACAAAAAAGCAATTGAAATGGAGGCAAAAGGAATTTTACTAACTCTGGTTATTAATGCAAAGGTATCTCAGCTTGAGAAACGAGTGAATCCAAGAGGCTTGAATATTACCGGGACTCAGCATCTGTCTTCTGTTGGTTCCTTCCAGACTTCAGTCTACAATCTACAGACTGGTTCTGCCCAGTTTCAAAATGGATGCCTACAGCTCCACATAAGTGAACAAGAGACCCTCCTCTAGGCAAACCACAGAAACCAAGAGACAAAACTAATAATACATGCCCATCCTGGATACAATCCCTACGGCCAGAAATGTGCCCAGTGTTCTGAATGGCCAAACTTTGACAAGGTATCTCTTTCCAAATAGGGGTGAAGTTAGCTCCACTCACAACAGAGACAGAATGGGAAAGAGATGGGCAAAAATGAGGAGCTGGGGGGTGGGGTGATGTTTCCATGAAATGGGGTAAAATGTTGGGCAAAGAGTGCTATAGATGTCTATCAGAACAAGATAAACCCTTGACTGTCTAGTATATGAAAAATGACTTTCCTGAGGCCTCTGGGTATAATTTATTTTGTTTTATTACAATAAATGTTTACTACATAGATGAATTAGTGGCAATCAATTAGATCACTAATGCTGTAGAAAATATGTATACACAAATAAGCAAATATGTTTCTATATACACATCCAATATATACATTTCATATAAATAGTACATGCTAACAAAAATATAAAAAAACAGGAAATGAAAGTACAATTTAAGCATAACTTAAAATGACTATATCATAGGCCATCAATCAAATCTGCTGCTCTATTTTTTTTTTTTGGTCAGTCATGGGGCTTGAACTCTGGGCCTGGGCACTGTCCCTCAGCTCTTCAGCTCAATGAGAGCGATCTACCACTTGAGCCACAGTGCCACTTCCGATTTTCTGAGTGGTTTATTGGAGAGAAGAGCCTCATGGCCTTTCTTTCCCAGGCTGGCTTTGAATTGGGATCCTCAGATGTCAGCCTCCTGAGTAGTTAGTCGTGAGCCATCCGTGCCTGCCTGCTGCCATTATTTTTAAGCAAAAATATACTTAACTCTGTACATCACCTTTACAATAAGTAAGTAAATAAATGAATAAATAAAAATATCCTTAAGATTATCATTTTGGTCATGAGAGTTCCAGAAGAGGAAGAAAAAAAATGTGAATATTTTTAGGGCTATTAATGTGGGCCTAATTATTTTTGTTTGCAAATGATTGTGACAAAAAATGGCAGTGACTCTTGAGTTTTCAAATGTGTATGTGAATTCTTTTTGTCATTTGGGGTTTTGTCTTATTTTGTCACTTGGAACCAAGAGCCTCTGGACAATGCACTGTCTTATTTACTTTGTAATCTTACTTTACTCTCATATGGTGACAGACAGAATCTCTGCAAAAGGAGACCCCTTTAGAGTCCCTATCAAGCATGCTCAGGGAGCAATGAGTCCTCATCTTTCCCTAAAGTGTTCCGTCAGTCACAGCTGCAGGGAGAACCCCAGGCTGGGTCTCAGTGTAGAGGTACCTGGCTGATGCCAGTCAGCAGGGAGAGGCTGGCAAGGGTGACCCAGCTGCCATTCCTTGGCTGAGTGCCCGCTCTAGGGATTAACACTCCATCATTAGACAGGCACATCCTCCAGCCCCCACTTCTCCAACCAGGCCCATCTCCAAACGATTCCATCACTTTCCAATAACATTCTTCAACTATGAATCCATCAGTGGACAAATCCACTGGTTAGCTCAGAGAACTGATGATCCAATCACCTCTCAATGATTAGGACCAAGTCTTTAATGTGAGTGTTTTTAAATATAGCCTATTTCAACAATAACATTTTTTTTAAGTTTGCAGAAAACTTCCTACTGAAAATACGCTATGACTTCTAATTAAGCAAAACCAAAAATATAAGCTTGACATTTCAGAGTGTCTAACTACCAGTCACCTCATTCATCATTCATTCTTCCAATTTATCATCCAATCAATCAATACTGACAGAGCCTGCTATAAGCCAAGCCCACACTAGGTGGGAGGACACAGGACAGGTAAAACCCACAGTACAACCATCTCCCTATACAAACTACACCCAAATCATAACATCTTTCAAACATGTGTATGGTCTTTTCAATAACAAATCTTTTTCATTAACTCACTGAAATATCTGAATGCCAGACACTTTTCATGGCTTGCATAAAATATGTATTATAGCAATATTCATAACTATAACAAAGTACTTGAGGCAGGATAACTTTATAAAGACATATATAGATATTACAACCTATATAAACCAGGTGTTGGTGCCTCACGCCTATAATCCTATTCAAGAGGCAGAGATCTAAGGATTAAGGTTCAAAACCAGCTTGGGCAGAAAAGTCTATGAAACTCTTACCTCCAATTAATCACCAAAAAGCTGCAAGTGGAGCTATGGCTAAAGTAGTAGTGTTAGCCTTGAGCAAAAAATGCTCAGGCCAGCACCCAGACGCCAAGCCAACTCCCCCCCCCCAAAAAAAAAAGACAAAAAACATAAATAGAATCATTATGGAGATCTTATAAGTTTAAGAGACCAAACAGTTGAGCTATTGCTCTAAAAGTCTCTTCAGAAGGCTGTATCTAATCACAAGCCCCAGAAGGCAGCCTGCAGGAAGTGCTCTAGGATCCAACACACCTGAGAAATGTCCTCTACTACAAACCATCAAATTAAAAGCCAATAGACATAATCAACTTTCTAACTCAGTTTCCTAAAAGTGCTTTTATTATTAATCTCAGGGTGCCACTGGGATTTCTGGAGATCAGCGAGACTCTCAGTCAGTCCTCATGAACAGTGTGGCTTCTGTCAAGTGCGGACAGCAGTCTGACAACATGAAGAGTGATCCTGTTAGAACCATCAAGGCAACTAAGCAGCACAGACAGCCCCTTCATCTTGGCAAGAAGGTAGACTGTACAGGGGCAGGCTCTGGACAAAGAGCCCACTCAGGAGACAATCTGGGTCTGTCCCCTCCAACACAGCCAGCGAGCCCCATGGTTCTACTTTCAGAGCCAGTCATTTTAGCCTGGACCTCTTCCAAAGCACATTACCAGGCACTTGCCTATGTCCCAGGAAAACCCAATTAAGCATCTGCAGAAGCTTAAGTGACATAAGCTCTTGGTGGCTCCTCAGAAGAAAACAGTGGGCAAATGTACCCTGAATTAGGCAACTTCCCCTACTGGGCTGTTAACTGTAAGTCAATTAAATATTAGTGAATACCCTTGAAAAAATGATTTTTCATTTTGAAAATATCAATCTTATTTCTGACAGTAATTGCATAATTGGACAAGTTGTCTATTAAGAAAACATCAAGTTCACAGTAATAAAATGATGTCACCACACTGTTCATCTAAGGAGAGTCTAGCCCATGTGCAAGGCACTCTGATATTGAATGAAGAGAGATCTATAGAAGCGAATGACCTAGAAAGGGGATACAAAGAGTGAAGGAAAGGAAAAGCAATGGTGATATTAATTTCCCAGGTAGAGAAATGGGATTCAATATTTGTTGAGACAAATATTATACTATTTACCTTTAGAATAGATGAATACTATACAAATAACCTGGCCAAATATAATCTAGGCAAATAATACTTCTTGGTACTATAGCTGACAGAACACTTATTTCAGGGAGGAAAAAAAAAAGCACAGCACTGCAGAGTAAAAGGAATCATTTTAATCTGCACATTCATTGCCGGGAACACACCACTGATTTCTACTGTGTGCCCCGTCCAGTTCCACCTGCTTCCATTCACTTACTTTCCAACATGAAGCCATCTTCACAAGAGGCAGTTTAAACAAACTGTCTTCTTAAGCAGCACAGAGTACTTTGTCCTCAAAGGGCTTTAGCAACTGAAATGCTTCCAAAGAGCTCTAGGAGGCAGCTCAGCTTGTGGGGGCTTTACTGAAATCCCTTCTGTAGAAGGTGGCGAGGAAGACATGGGCCTTCATTAAGCCTCCTATAAGCAGCCTCACGGAACAGTCTATTTATGGAAAATCAACTGAATCACAAGACCTTCCTGTGGTCATCCATTTCAGGGTCACTTGGTATTTGGGAAAGGAAGAAGTACCTAGCCTCATTGCTAGCGGCTTGCAGGGGCTGTCAGAGTTCTCCTCCCAGCCACCACCCTTGCACAAGTGACCCAGTGTGCTTGACGATGCAGAGTGGAAGGCAGGACAAAGGCCACTTTATAACGGCACGTGGTGATAGTCTCCTCATTTCCTGCCAAATGGATCAGACCACACTTTCAACCCTATGGGAAGACATGGAAATAAAACAAAATTCCGTTTTAAATGTCGCAGCCAAACAAACAGAACAACACCCAAAATGAGTTGTGCAGCTTCCATGTGGTTAGACAAGAGACACAGGGGGGTCAGGGGGCCTTCTGGGACCTAGAATGAAGGGACCAGAAAGCAAAGGTGGCTAAGCAGGACCTTGAAATGACTCCGAAACTGACCCATAATAGAAGATCTGTATCTGGCCTCATTAAGGAATAAATAAGATGCTGCTACAGATTAAGGAGTTTTGATTAATAAACTGAAAACCTCTCAGTCTCAGCCAACTTGAATCATCTTAAAGGAATGACCTATTCAGCCATAAAGGGGTTTTGGAGCTTTTGTATAAAGTCAAAACCCACATCAATTAAAATAGTACATAACAGGGCTCAAGTGGCAGAGAGCTAAGCTTAAGGGGAAAAAAAAGGTCAGGGACAATGCCCAGTTCCTGAGTTCAAGCCCCAGTACTGGCACCCCCCCCCCAAAAAAAAAAAACACCTCACACGCAAATACCAGTTTCCCATGAGGGTGGTGTTTAAATAGGTGCTTGGTAAATAAATCTGCAAAACAGCTATTCACACTTCATATTTAATTACACACTTGTTCCATTTTGTGCCCACTTATCAAGTGCAAAAGAGGAACTTGCAAAAAGTATTCTGCAGTGAAACATTGAAACAAAATCTTGGATAGCACCTAGAAAATAGCAACGATTACAAAATAAAGAGCAAAATCAAAGTTAAAAGTTAAAAGTTTTAAAGGTAAAAAGCAAACACACACAAACCACATAAGAGTAGATTACATCTTGTTTTGATTTTTTTTTTAAAGTTTACCTGGTGGCTGCACGTTTTCTTGAACAATCCCAGCCCGATTTATTGCTTGCTCTTTCTCTAAGAAACACAATAGAATAATTACTCTTTAGAAAGAAAGTGATCATGGAGCGAGGAGGGTGGGGTAGGCACAAAATTGTATTTACATGGGCCAACGATACAGGACAAAAAGAGACATGAGATTAATAAAAATTATTAAATTCAGAGATGCCATCACTCAAAGCTTTTAGGTTGTGGAAGCCAGAGCTTATAATGCAAAAAGATTGAGTACTTTCAATAAAAACAAAAGCTATACTTCAAAAGAAAAGCTCCAGCTAACATCTTTTTCCTGTGATCTCAGCATTTTGGAAAGGCAACAAAACAACAGAAAAAGAACAATTCTGAAGAAGTGGTGGGCGGGATATTATGAGCGGAAGGCTGCTGAAATGAAGGAACGAGTACAATTAACAAGAAAACGATGGCATTTCTATGTTTAAAACGCACTCCACTGAAGGACTGGACTCAGAGCTAAATATGCTATGTTTTTGATAGGAAATAGAGCAGAAAATGAATCTTTGGGTGGGTGGCTTTGGTTTGGGTAATTGAAGCTTCCCTAATTGATTGCAGGTGCTGTGCCAATTAGTAAGCGGGCTATAGCTACAGCAGCTAACCCAGTCTCTTTGGAGAAGTCCACCAGGCCAGGGCCAAGAGAAATTGAGCATTTTATGACTGTGGGCTTTCTAAGTGCTTTAGAACAAACCCAAGGCCTGTGACAACAAAGACTTATTATTTTAAGTATCTTGACAAACAAATGGCAGCCTGTTAGAAGAAATACTTGGAGCCAAAGGATGTTTACTACTAAATTATAGTAATTAAATGTTGTAATCAGAGCTTTGTTTTAACCAGACCGACAGTGTTTCTTTAAGTCCACATTTAGTTCTTATTTAATGCTAGCACATTTTCTTTATTTTGGCCTCTGGATTCTCATAAAGTTACACAGGCACAAAGGTACCAGAACTAGGTTCTGCACACTGATATTCACCCAACATGTTTTTCCAGAGATGCAATGGAAAGTCACTCCTAAATAACCTGCCTGGTAGTTGTATCAATGCTCATTTTTGCTTTGGCAAATAAAACACTGGCCATGGAGATTATGGGACTCTTGATATCCAATTCTAAGGACAGGAAGAAGACAAAGCACAATGAGGCTGATTATAGGCAATGGCTGAAAGTGGCAAGTAAAGAGCAACCAAGCCTCTGGGGCCCTAGACATGCCAAGATGTCTCTCAAGTCAAGAGGCTGGTACAGAGCCTTGAAGGTGCTAGACTTCTAAAACAAACAGTGTTCTCCCATCGTAAGACTTAAACCAAGTTCCCATAGACCTGAGTAGCCCACACTGCCAACATGTAAGTCTCCCAAGTAGGGATATCTCAAAAACACTTAGTGGAAGGCCACATTGCCATCAGTAGTCCAGGAACAGAAACAGTTATAATATTCTAGACCTAAAAGGTTTATCCTCTGATACTGACAAAGAGGAGGGATCAATGAGTTTGGGGAAATAATGGATAGTCATAGCATGTTGGACATACAGATTTAAGAAAATCATTCATCTAGGTGGAGCAAACGTGTTTTCTAGGAAGCAGGTACCTCTATGCCAAAGACAGTGCCAAGTCGCCAGAACACTGAGCGCCACTGAAAGCTGCTTCGGGAGGTGAGGCAGAATGCTTAATTGTGCTCTAACCTCTTGTGAGGCAGCAGGGAAGAGTGAAGAGAAAGGAATCCCTGTCTGAACACTTCCTTGCTAATTGCTAATGAAGTTGGAGAGAGGTGGGGGATTTGTTTTAAACACACTGTAATCTCCTCTAATCCTGTTTCTGATGCAATCACCTCTGTAGTTTGACCTGGACAGGCAATTTAAACCAGTTCCTACCAAGTGATAACCAGGTATTAGCATCCTATCTACATCCGCTGGTTCTTTAATCCATTAATGTTTAATAAACACAGTAAGGCCAAGGCAGTCTTATGTAAATTCATGACAGCACAAAGACACATTATTTGTGACTACAGAATATGCTAAGAAACAGTCACCTGGGATTTAGCCAGCACATCTTGATGAAGTTGACAATCTTCTCCCTACTATCACTAGAGAACTGGCAAATAGATAAAGCTCTTGGGAAAAGAGCAATGCTGGAAGCCAGGGTTCCCACTATGTGGCTACGTGAACCAATAAGCTAATTACTGACTTCAGTCCTGAGCAAGTTCGTAGAATGGGTGAAATGATTAAAACCCAGCCATGGGCCAGTGAGTTAAGAAAATTCCCTACTCCAGTGTCTCAGCAAGCCCGACTCTGCCCCCTGGTGCTAAGGCAGTGCTTTGATTTGTAGTTTTAATTGAGAATCCTTACCTCTAGTCAAAGGGTGCAGGTGTATTATTAAAGAGGTTTATACATAAGGGTGTGCTGATTTGGCCAAGGTAGGAAAAGAATCCACCTACTAATTTTTAAGTTTGTGGAAATGACTATGCATCCTTACACTGAATGTCCACATTAGGAAATAAATTCAGTGTGCCACTTTTTACTGAATTTAACACTGACAGCCACACAAAGAAATGCAGTACACTGAGCACCAGCTTCTCGGCAGTCTGACAACGGCCTTTTGCGGGTGGCTCTAGAGGAGCCCCAGCAGGAAGCAAGCTAAAATAAATAAGCGGAGAGAAGCTGATGTTCAGGACTTCCTCCGGAATCCAGCTCCTCCATCGTCTCTTGCCAATGAACAGTTGAAATAAAAGCAACTCACAGTTGAAGTAATTGAGACAAACAGGGAAGGCAGGTCAGGACTGTATATTAGACAACAGCATTATATATCAGTTCTAAACTTCCTGCACTGGATCACTGACTGGGGTGAGGTAAGAAATGCCCTTTTCTCCAGCATACAGGCTCATGTGTTTAGGGATGAAAGCTTACAATGTCTTCAGTTTACTCTTAAATGGTTCTACAAAACAATAGTAATGATTACAATACACACATATAATTACGTGTGTATAGATGAAGACACACATGTACATAAGACTCTATTAGGAAAGACAGCAAATGTGCAAAATATTGGTAACTGGTACTACTCTTGGATCTCTGGTATCAGTTTGGAGTTTTTCTTAATATGGAAAAATAGCCAAATGCAAACATATGTATAAAAAAAATGCAACAACACTGTAGCTGGTCCATGATGATTTCTTAAGGTATCTATGGTTTCTGAAAACAGAAAGTACAAATTTGGAGAGAAACCTACTACTTTGCTGTTAGGGCCCAGGCACAAACTCTGCCACAAGGAAATCTAGAACTCGAGGTGTACCGCTGGCAGGTGTGAGCCAGAGGCTCAGGGGAACCACTGACCCTAACAGTAGGAGGTGAACAGCTGGCAGAGGGGACCCAGACAGCAGGTGTGAAGCAGTGACAGAGTGGGACCGTAACAGCAAATATAAACCACAGCTGAGGGGGACCCGGTGGTCACAATAGTGACTGTGGAGCCACAGCAGCACGAGTGGACAGCACAGCAGGTGTGAAGCAGGAGCTGAGGGGGAGTAAGGAGCAACTGTTGCCAGCTGGCTGAGGAGACCAAACAGCTGTAACAACAGCGATGAGCCAGCTGGCGGAGGGGAATCAATGGCCATGATGGCAGGTGTGAATAGCTGGCTAGTGGGAGCCACATGGTCAGAACAGCAGGTATGAACCAGGGACTGAAGAGACACCACACCACACCGAACCTCGATCGAGTAAACGAGTATCTGAAGGGGCCAATGGCTACTGAAGCCCTGGCTCACTGCACAGCAGACAGACCCTGCTGCTCCCACTCCACTAATCTAGTTGAATCCAGGGGGCTTTCGGTGCCGGTTAGAAAACCGGCAGCCTCAGCCTGTCTCCACATTTCGTTGGTTGTATGGCAAAAGGAACAAGAAGGGTCTCTGGAGGACCCGGCGTAAGAGGGAGATTGGCTTTACAAGCGGCATTATCTCCACAACAGTAGCATCTTATAGCCACGTTCCGCCGGGCAGACACCACACTTTCAGGGAAATGTGACTGGGCAGAACAGGCATCTCCTGCCAGCTCGCCGACCAGCGTTATGCTTGCGCCTTGCTGCCTCTTACACATTCTTCACTGTCTGAAAGGTACTAGGACAGGGTGTTAAACTGGCAAGGGAGTCAGGATCCAGTGTGTACCCAGTACTTCATGTGCTAAGTGACACTGGGCAAGTCATTTACACAAGGGGAATGCATGAGCTCAAGCCTCTTCTGGCAAAGTCCTATGGGTCTCCTGCTTCTGCACATCTAACTCAAATAAAAATGAACAAGGTCACAGATATGATCTGATTCTGTTTTGCCAGTTGATCACAGGACCCATGACACATACCACTTAAACGACCATATATATGCAGGATCACCATGTAGTTCTAGGATACAAAGACAGGTCAGATTTCTAATGCCACCTTGCCTTCGCTAAATGTGCCCACCTCATAAACCATGTTGTGCAAAAAGATGGAAGTCGCATCACAGCAAAATAGTTCTAAGCCCTTGGTTCTACATAGCTGACCACAGGCCAACTGCCACAGAACTGACCTTGTAATCCAAGAGAACCTATAAAGTCGTGCAAAGTTAATGGATGGAAAGAGCTGTAGAGCACAGTGAATGCAGACATGACATCTCCTAAGGCAGACTTTGCAGTGGCCATTGTGGAAGGTCCCCTTGGCTCTTTACTGAGTATCCATCCTCGTTTCTGCTGCCTGCAGGCTCATTCTAGCAGACTTGGAATCTACTTGTCCCCATCCTCCCCACACCCAGCCTGGCCCAGCTGAAGGGTCCAGAGTGACCTACTTTGGGGCCCACATGGCCTGGGATCCTTCCTCACCAGGCCTCTGGCTCCAAATCTTGTTTTTACTAGAAACTAAGTTCTCAGTCTTGCCCTTCCAAGAACTGTGGACTTGACCCTCTGACTGTGGCTGATGTCCAGGGCAGAAATACATACAGGGCATTGGGCTTCTGGCTATGGCTGATGTGCACTGCAGAAAAGTGTACAGGACAGCCGGCAGGGAGGGCTGGCAGCAGACAGAGGAGCAGCTGGAAGGCAGAGGCTAAGGCGTCGGGGCCTCTGCAGATGCCTAGGCACAATGTTTCAGAGGGGGGCCCTCTTCCTTCAGGCTGTTTCTTATTCAGAGAGGACCTGCCTTCCTGGGTCACAGGGAACGTAAGCTACCGCCGACAGTACTTATGACTTGCCAACTTCAAAGCCATGTTGAACTACATCCAGATGGTTCCTTCCCCAGAAGACGTGCCCCGCCTCCTCCTGAGGTTCTACTGGGTACCTGAGCTCAGAGCCTGCTATGCCCCCTCCGTGGGCTGTCCTCTTTCCAGCACCATCTGTCTGGGCTCTCCTTTCTCTCCACCCCTCCCCAGAGCCCTTGACCTGCTGCAAATGTTCCCTTCCTGTTCTCTTCAACCAACAGATAACTTTAAAAACACAGTTTAGTAGGTTATTGACTTGGTTGCAATCTCTTTGCTCAATTTTAAATCACTGTAAACATTAACAAAATAATCAATATTTTTGTCTTCTTTTTGCTAAACCCTATACGTGATTTCACCTATCTTTCCCATGGTCTCCAAACAACCACTCCTCCTTTCGCCTCTAGGCCACACCCCTTTCACCACCCAGTCTTTCTAGGACTTGTGACAGGATATTCTCTGGAGGCCTTGCGCCTACCTCCGTAGCCACTCCTCTTCCATCTTTTCTGAGGGTCCCCTCATCCCCTGCAGGCCTTTCCTGAGACCTTCACACCCTGGCATTCACTGGCCTCTGGACTGGGCCAGTTTGGCTCTTCCTGCCCCAGCCCAACATACCCAGTGATGGTCTGCCCATGTGCCCTGGCACTCCAGATCTGTGAGTCCACATCTAGATGTGCACATCTAGATTCCTAACCTTCAAGCTTGTCCTCACCCCTACACCGATGTCTTCTAGTGTTTCTTATTGGTGATCAGCACCACCGAGGCCTCCAGCTGCTGGAGCCGGAAGCTTCCTGGGGACCACCCTCCTTTTCTTCTCTCTCCCTATCCACAGGGCCACAAGTCACAAGTCCCCTCAGTTTATTACTCTCTTAGACCCACAGCCACCTGTGGTTCAGGCCAGTGACTGCTCCCTGAGGCCAAAAGAAATCCAGCCTCTGCATCTGCCCCCCTGGGGTCCTCCTTCTCACTGTGAGCGCCTGCGCAGTACACACCATCACTGCTGTCCTTGTCAAGTACTTCAATAACCCTCCACTGGCTGGACTCAGGGGACATAGCACATTGCAAAAGTATTTTAATCAAGCCAGCTAGATGATCAAATGTGAAGAACGAATGGCAGGACAACAGGCTTTTCCTCAGCCGAAGACCTGGAGGGACTCACATTTCTTATCAAGCAAACATTTCCCAAAGAAATTCTAACAGATGTATTCCAGAAAGAAATTGAAACTACAGAGGAAAGAAAAATATATCTCTGAAGAATGTGTGCAAAGATGAGCCACCAGTGACTGAGTGTGACCAGCGGCAGTACCGACTGGCCTGGGAGCAATTAGAGCATCATGGGAGACATGTGGACTAGAACAGGTTGGGCAGAGAACAATGGAAAGAGCCGTTCTGACCATCCTGTTGTACCTAACACTGCCAGTGGCTGAATGACCACTAACATCCTGGCTTTGAACAAAAGCAAGAACAGCAGCTAAATGAATGGCAGTCAAATGCACTGCAGTAAACTGCAGCTCTGACCACCCAGCAGGTTCCCCAACCTGATCTCAAACACCCAACAAGGCACCTGGGATCAGTTCACTACCAGGTCAGCAAGCCTGAGGTCTGTGCACCTGCTTCAGTCTCCTATACCCCTGCCCTTGGACTTTGTTTTTAAAAATGCTTTTGTGTGTGGAACACTTAACATAAGACTATATGGTACTAATCTGGTATGCAACCATTAGCTCATTTAATTCACCCCTACCTTGTAAATTCTATCCAGTAAACTCCATAGTTATGGATGGAGAAAAGGGAAGGGCTCAGAGAGGTGAAGTAATTGCTTTAAGGTCTTTCATCTAGCAAGATGCTGAGCCACCCTCCCCTCCCTCCCCCCCAGCCCTCCAGAGGTAGTATGATTTAGGGATTAAGGGCAATAGTTCCAATCCCAGATCAGGCTCCTCAGTTGTGGGTCCTTGCCAATTTATTTAATTGTTCATTTATAATGGGGATGAAGATCATTCAGCATAATAACACACAGAGTTATTGTGAACACCATATGGCTTAATATATTGGTTGTGTTTAGAAAAGTATCAGATATCTTTCAATTAAAAAGTAGATGTTCTGTATTATTTACTTGTTTAAGGAATCAGCTCTGACTCTCAGGTAAGTTTCCCAAATTAATCAAAATAGAACCAGAAAAGTGAGTAAACATCAACAGCTTCCCAGTTTAAAGAACAGCCATTCAACTAGGCATGGTGGCTATGCCTATAACCCAGGACTTGGAAGAGTAAGGCAAGGGGACTTTTGAGTTGGAGACTAATCTAGGTTACATAGTGAGACTCTGTCTCAAAAAAATATAGATAGATAGATAGATAGATAGATAGATAGATAGATAGATAGATAGATAGATAAATGGCAGCTATTGCAGTTACATTTATAAAATATTCGCCCCAAATGGGCTGATTTACTTATCTATTTCAAGCAATTCAGACAGCCTGTCAGACACATACACATGTCCCATGAAACACACACCTAACCTTGTCCATGTAACCCAAGCTGGCTTCTCAACCAAGGCCCCCTCCCATCTGGGGCTGGTAAATCATCATGGAGACCATCCTGTGCCTACATAAACATTATGTTTATTCTAGATTCTACCCTGTGGATTCCTTGCCTTCAGTTCCATCTTTGTGACACACAAAAAATGTCTCCAAATAAGGCCACTTGCCCATTAAGGAGGGGGGAAAAAAAACACCCCAGTTAAGAACCATTGATCTAGCCTCCATAAGAGAAATCTTGCTAATGGGACCTAAAGTATTCCCTTTGTCCCAGGTTCAACTCTAGAAGCCATAATAAAATAGCCTGGGGCAGAGATTCAGTGAAGGGAAAAATGATGATGGAAACAGATTGCACAGGACTTTCGCAGAGGCCCACATTATCCCACTCTATCCCGCACAGGGTGCACTGAAGCCAGGCTAGAAGTCAGAAGGCAGGAGCCGTCTCCGTTTTGGCTAATGGAAAGAAGCTACAAGGAAATCTAAGCCCTTAAAAGGCTCCCCCTCCAGAAACCAAATGTGAGCAGCGTTTTTGTGATGGGCAGAGCATTTACATGGAGCTTTTGCCTTCAAATCACCAAGCTTCCAGCCTCAGCTAATATCCTCCAGGGGCAGGGCTGGCCCTTTTCCATCTTCGAGATGATTCAGGTTTCCTGGAGAACAAAATGAGCCTCTAATGCCTAATATTTTGTCTCTGACAGATGGCTTCAGATGTATCAAAGTGCTAATCCTTCCTGAGGTATAGGTCTCAAGGAAGGAGAGTTTGGCTTTTAGAATGATAGGACTGGAATGATTAAGGAAGAAAATTACTCCCAGGATATTCACCATTGTCATGTGAGCAACCAACTTAAAATGAAGGAAACCAGCAGAATCTGAAAAACGATCGGAGGAAAAAGGAGAGGAAGAACTAAAAACCCCAGGTTAACAGTTTAGGGTTGAGATATTTCTGCTCAAAGATATCTTTGGGAGTGGAAAATGAAGTGTAATAAAAACACCTTTCATCTCAGGACATCCATCTGCCTTCTCCCTACACGATCAGACTCTGCTTGGGTGTCTGGAGGAGGTTTCGAAGATACAGGCCTGGGTGGGCATAAATGCCTTCCCACTTACTATCTGTGCGACCTTGAACAACCTCTACAATGTCTCCGGGCCTCAGTTCTCGCCTCTGTAAAATGGGAAGACGTCGTGCAAATTAAATGCTCCAGCATGTGCTTAACCTGACACACGGTGTCAGTTGGGTGAACCTGCATTTCGTGTCGACCTGCTTCGTACACACCACGGCCCCGAGCCTTCCGGGAGGCGCCTCTTCCTGGACAGATGGCTGTGGTCAACAGGAGCACTGAAGGTCAAGAGGCTGCGGGACTAGAACCCAGGCCTGCTCGACTCCACCGCACCCGGTGACCTGACAGGGACAGGGGTAGGGGAGGATGGGGTCACTGGGGCCAGGCCACCGCGCGGGGTCAGAGGTCACTCACGGTATTCCTCCACCCTAATTAGAGGCCGGAAATAGATGGGGTAGAAGGCTGCGCCGACCAGGGAGACGAAGCCGCCGAAAATGAGCGCGGTGCGCAGGTTCCGGGACGCCGACATGGCGCCAGGCCGGGAGCGGAGGTGACCCAAGCGAAGCCAGCACGCTCGGAGACCTTCTCCCGCCGAATGGGCCGTGACCCTCTCGGAAGAGGCGGAGCGGCTTTCACTTCCGGGCCTCGGGGCGGGGTGAGGGTAGAAAACGACGCCAGAGGCGTGGTCTCGGCGCAAGATTGGGGCGTGGCTATGGAAGGGGTGGAGGTTGGGGCGTGGTCTCCGCGCTGGGTGGGTGGGGCCTCTGGCGGGGTGGAGCTTAGGGCGTGGTCTCCGCGCCGGGTTGGGCGGGGCGGAGCCTAGGGCGTGGTCTCAGGGGCCATTCACCCGGAGGCGAGGGCAGGGGCAGGTGGGTTTTCTGTGGCCCTGTCTGCCTTCTGCTCCCTGTCCTCCAGCTGGTTCCTCCCACCCCCGCGCCACTCACCCGTTCCAATACTTCCTCCTCTGTCCCTCATTAATTTGGTATTTAGTGACTGCCACAAGCTCCCACCGTCTCTGACCGTGAGTTGACAGCAAGCCTTGGGACAAGTTCCCTGAGAGCAGTTTGTAGGGGTGAGAGACAAAAGGGCAACTCGCCCTTTTGGCCCAGGATGGCCTGAGAGGTGTTTCTGTAACCCAGGTCACAGGGTTGTTGGACCAAGACCAGCCTGGGAGCAATGTCCTTTCAGCCACCAAAGTGAGAATTATCTTTCGTGACTCTTCCCATCCCCCTCGTCTCTCCCTTGGCTCAGCACATAACCAAGTCATCCCTCTGTAGTGGGATGTCAGGGTTGCCAGTGAGGATGAAGAGTAGATGGGATCAGGGAAGGGCAGAGCACCATATGCCAGTTCCTCCACCCATAGGACCCTGAGACTCCAGCTTGTGGCCTGGAATGGGGGTATTGAGGACAGACATCTGACACCTCTTCCTGTGATTGCCACCCTCCAACCTCTGCACCTGTCCCCTTTATACATGGGTATGACTGAATATGATCTGCCCAGGGAACTGGGAAGCTGAGATTCCTTGTGCCTATATTCAATCTTTTATAAATAGAAAAGGTACCAGCAGCTTGGGCTCAGGGGGGAAAAAAACGAGGACGTTTATCTTGAACCCAGTAGCATTATTTAGCCCTGAGAAGATCTATACTCTTTCCGAAATGGCGGAAAGCCAACATAGGTTTCCTCTTTCTTCATAGTTTTGTAGTTGGATCAAGATACCCTATACTTTCAAGACTCTAGAGATATAAATCATGTGCCTGATCTGTCAGCAGATTAATAGATGAACTACCATTCCCCAAACGCCAGGCAAAGTGCTATGGGGGACACAGATAAATACAATGTGACCTCTGCTCTCCAGGACCCTGCCATAGAACAAATACATAAAAAGATAACTCACGATCAACACAGCCTGTTACCAATGAGTGATATGGTCCTGTGGGGTACAGAAATTCAGAGGAGGAAGAAAGATGACTATGCCGTGAGGCGGCTGCTCCTCAGGCAGCACTTGTTGGCTAAGGAGAAAAGACTTCACAGCATGGAGGGAACTTGTGAGACATGCTTTCTATCACATGATAGAAAATACTCAGGTAGAGTGTGCATTTATCATTTTAGCAGCCCAGCATCCACTTCTTTTTTCTGTTAAGAGTACCCTGAATACCTTCTGGGAAATCACTCCTCTCCCACTCCTGGTCCACAAAGGAAGAAGGACTTCCTGTCCTCATTGTAATTCTTCCCAGATTCTAGAGTTAAACATATCACCACGCTGACCCAGCTTCCTTGTACATGGATTGGTTGGCACAGGACTCAGGACAGTATAGTTGCATCATTCTGGTGGCATCTGCAATATATCCATGTGTATCCTGTTACCTCCTAGGTGGCATTGTCACAGTGGATTGCTTTCATTGCTCATATTTTGATGAGACTATTGTACATCTGCTTGCCAGTGATCCTGATGCTTCCCTGGTTTTCCCTTGCAGGCTGATTCTTGAGTGTTCATTATATTCTATATGACCCAAGCATAATCTATCCCAGCCCTTCTGGAAAACTGGGTTTGAACATGAGGGAATTAGAAGCTAGAGCTATTGGAGGAGACACTATTTAGGGACTGAAAAAGTCCCTAAACTATTAATTCAACCAGCCAATTCTGTTTGTGTGTCTCCTTCATGCACAGACTTCATGGTTGATGGGGATACAAAGAGAACTCATTCTGCTTCTTGAATTCAGCTGGTTTGAGGAGCCAGGCCCAGGGTGCCAGATGGTTTTCAGGTGCTGGTAGAAGCAGTAGTGAATAGAACAGCAATCTGTTGTCCTCATGCTTGTTCACTGTCTGGTGGGAGCAGAAGATGTGGAGCTCGGAGTGACTGCTACCTACTTTCCCTAGAAATAGTGCCTGATGTCTTTCAGAAAATGACCTCTCATCTTGGCTAAATTGTAAACCCAAGGATTATTTGTACTCCTGAGCAGTGCAGGACTAATAGCAAGTCCTGTAGAACACCTGCTCTGGGCAATCACTGTCATAATTTCCTCAGTCAGTACTCACTGTGCCTGGGAAGAAATGGGGAGAGACAGACAGACAGACAGACAGACAGACAGAGAGCAAGACAGAGACAGAGAAAGAGAGGAGTTGAGACATATTGAGAATTACTTGCTCAAGCTCAAAGTCACTTACTTGGCCAGTAAGTGACAGAGAAAGGAGCCAAGCTCATACTCTCTGGAGAATATGACAAATAAGATTTTTTTATATTGATGATGATGATGTTTGCTTGTTGTTAAGTCCTAGGATTTGTACTCAGGGATTCTCACTTGAGCCATATCCCCAGCCCCAGAGACCAGCTTTGGACCACCAAAGTAAATTGCTTTGCAAGTCAGTGAGCTTGTGCTGCCTGGTGTGAATATAGTCCAGCCTAGCCCAATTATTTTCTTCCTCCCAGAAATAAGAATCTAAGGACAGTGACACATAAATGGCATTATCACAGTAGATGTCTTCCATTTGCTAATGTCTGGCAAGATGATTGTGCACCTCTCCTGCTTACCCATAATCCTAAGAGCTTTCCTGATTTTTCCCAAGCTGTTTGCAGAGTGTTTGTTATATTCTATAGGCCACCCCATGTGTAAACTCTATTTGAACCTTAGTTCTTCACAGTCAGCTTCAGTTCATGTCACCAGGAGCTCTAAGAGATGCAGAAATCAACACAATTATGTCCAATGTATAGCATAGATGAGGGGCTTTTGGGCTTTATAGCTGTGCTAATGTTTAAAAAAGCCAAAGGAAGTTTAGATGTGTGTAGGGGGGGAAAGTATTTGTGCAAAGAAAAAGAGAGCCTGAGACAGGATTCAAGTCAAATATGACAGGAACCCTAGGGTGCCGATTTTCATCTCAATCACTGAGAAAAAAATTTGGTTCGGACTCCTACACAGCACTTTTCCCTTCGTTCCTTGGATGTGAAGATTGAATGCTTGCAGGGAGCAGACCGCCAGTGGTGTCTCACCAGAGTACAGACAGACATCAAAGTTAATCCACTCTCTGATCTAAGCAAAATGGTGACGACAGTTTCCTGGGACAGCAGCTCCACTAATTGTGGCATTGCAGCCTGGCAGATGTATTTTTAGAATAGTGTAGATTCCCAAGAAGTATAGTTACTGGCTGTAGGGAAACAATCTGGAAACAGAGTGGGCTCACCCAGAATTCTCTGGACTGATGCAGGGAGAAGAAGTTTGAAAAGAGAAATATTTTCTTGGTTTTATGACTCCCCAAGTCTCTACCTCTCTGTTCAAACATTTAAAGACACATCATTTGTCAAATGTGTCTTTTTCTCTTTTTCTTTCCCTTTTTTGCCAGTCCTGGGGCTTGAACTCAGGGCCTGGGCACTGTCCTGAGCTTCTTTTGTTCAAGGCTAGCACTCTACCACTTGAGCCATAGCACCACTTGGCCTTTTCTATTTATGTGGTATTGAGGAATCGAACCTAGGGCTTCATGCTAGGCAAGCACTCTACCACTAAACTACATTCCAATCCCCAAATGTTTCTTCTTTTATCTATGCTTTTCATGTAAGAAATCTCCCCAAATGTCTATCTTGGCTTATTTCTTGTCATACTATACACTCCCAGTTTTAAGCCATATCTTTATGACTTCCAGACACAGGCTTTGGGCTGAACTCCAGAATCATGTGCCTAGAAGAGAGCTTTAACTCCAAGACCACTTTTCCTCTCTCCCTCTTTATCATCGCTGCCCTTGGCCTGAGTTATGATCTGCTCTGTCTGGCCATAGCTTCTTAGCTGGTTTTAGACTTGCCATCTTTTTCTGTCACTAAACCACCTCATTCATAGGACAGCTGTGTTAGTCTGTCTACTATACTTTTATAAGTGAAGAAAAGACATTTATTTAGCTCACTGTTTTAGCGCTTGAAAATCTGAGATTCTGGAACCCCATCAACTTGGCCTCTGATGAAGGCCACAGTAATAATAAAGCCTGCAATAGGGATCACACAGAATGTGGAGACATGCCAATCTTGCTCTTTTCCAACAACCCACTCTTTGATAAGTAACCCCCCCAATCAAGAATTAATTCTTCTTCCAGTAAATACATGAGGAAATGTTCAACATCCTTCTTAGCCAAAGAAAAAGTACAAATCACAATGATGTTGAGATTTTATCTCATCCTAGTCAGAATGGTCATCATCAAGAAAATAAATAACAAGTGCTGGTGAAGATGCTAGAGAAAGGATCCTTAACACATTGTTCATGGGAATGTAAATTAGTGCAACCACTCACTATAGAAGGCATCATGGAGATTCCTCAGAAAATTCAAAATACACATTCTCTATGATCCAGCCATACCAAAGGAATGTAAGTCAACATACAAGAGAAATACCTGCATACTCATGTTTATTACAGCACTGTTTATAATAGCCAAACTGTGAAATCAACACAACCAATGACTGGATAAAGAGATTGTGATGTATTATTCATCTGTTTAAAAAGAACAAAATTCAGGGACAGGAGGGAAAAACTGGGAGAGAGGATGAGAGAAGGGGTGACATTGTCCAAAAAGAAATATACACTTTACCTGACTTATATAACTGTAGCCCCTCTGTACATCACCTTTGGAATAACAATAAAAGACGCTTTAAGAAAAAAGGACAAAATTGTGTCATTTGCAGGAAAATGGGTGGAACTGGAAACCATCATGTTGAGCAAGATAAGCCATGTTTGGAAGAGATGGGAAAGAACAATAGAACAATAAAAATACTTTGTACTCATAAATTGACATGCTGAATTGAAACCCCTTTGTACAAACTATTTAAATATGCCAACCTAAAAAAAGCCAAATATCATGTTTTTACTTATATACACAATCTATACCTGGAACAATAATAATAGTAGTAAATCATGAATGTAACAAGGAGAAACTAGTGGGAGGATGCATTATATGTGGATATATGTTTCACACACACATACAAACACACAGAACTGTTCTTTACTAAATTCTGATTAAAACTATCTACTGCTACATAACTAGTTCCCTAATGCTTATTGCTTCAAAAATAACTTTTTTTTGGTGGGGAGGGGTGTCATGGGGCTTGAACGCAAGGCCTGGGAGCTGTCTTTGAGCTTTTTTTGCTCAAAGCTAGTGCTCTGCCACTTTGAGCGACAGCATAACATCTGGTTTTCTAGTGGCTAACTGGAGATAAGAGTCTCAAGGACTTTCCTGCCTGGGCTGGCTTTGAACCGACATCCTCCTGAGTAGCTAGTATTATAGGTGTGAGCCACCAGTGCCCAGTGAGCAGCAATTTTTAATTCCTCTGAAAGTGATGACCTAATCGCCTCCTTTTAGGCTCCACCTCTAAAAATTCCACCACCTCCCAATATTGCCACACTGAGAACCAAGTTTCCAGCACTTGAATCCCCAGAGCACCTATCTCCTGAATCCCCAGATAGGTCCACTGCTGCCTTGCT
The DNA here is from genome assembly GCF_024711535.1 of Dipodomys merriami. Classification (NCBI taxonomy): domain Eukaryota; kingdom Metazoa; phylum Chordata; class Mammalia; order Rodentia; family Heteromyidae; genus Dipodomys; species Dipodomys merriami. Next base: position 51,764,533 of record NW_027206512.1, read on the forward strand.
TGGAAGTCTCCCTCAGCATGGCCCTTAAGCCATGAACAACTGGTCCTAAACTGCATCTGCTGCCGCTACACTTGGCTGCACGGGGAAATAATAGTTCTTGCTGTCTGGGTTGCCATGCTCTGGGCCAATGAGCACTCCTGATTTGAGTCAGCAAGGGCATCTGACCCAGCACCCAGTCAAAGGTCCAAATCCCTGCCTCGACAGAGAATGGGCAGGTCCTACAGGGAATAGGCTGGTCCTATCAGATTCCTCACCTTTGGAATTTCACTTAGAAAGTCAGGGAGAGTGAGGTTTCTGGGAAAGCAGTCGGTACGTTGGGTGATGAGGGCTGTGTCTGTAAGTCAGCTGAAGCGGGAATTGCAGGAAGCAGAGAATAATGAAGGAGAATTAAGAGGAAGATCCACAAATCCTTCCTGCTGAGGAGTAACAAGATACCATAAGCCCTGGGACTGCCTGAACTAGCGTTCATTCGTTGTTTCCTGCCTGTGTGGCACACCTACAGGAACTCAAGTGTTGGACAAATGCTTTCCCTCATGAGCGTGCATTCTAGCTGGATGGCAGATAATTAGATGTTTAAAGGACTCATAAATTCTGGGAAGGAAAGGGGGCATGGCGATGCCGGCCTTCAATCCCAGCACTTAGAAGATGAGGCAATAGTGATTATCTGTCTGTCTGTCTGTCTGTCTGTCTCTGTCTGTCTGTCTGTCTGCCTGTCTGTCTATATATTAGAACTAGCAAGGGACTATGGGGAGAAGCAGCTGTTTTTTTTCAGGAGGTAACAGGCCTAAAGAAAGAGGAGGGAGCTATATAAATATTAGGGAAAGTAATGTGGGTAGAGAGCCCTTGAGTGCAACAGGGCTGAGCCTGAATGTTTGCTTGTCACAGATCACTGGTGAGGTGCCTGAGAGGAGCCAGAGGAGAGGACACTGGAAAGAACAAAATGAACAAAAGAACTATTTGCTTCCCAACAATGTTTACTCCAAAGGCCGTCCTGATTTGGCTTAAACAATCTTCTCTTCACTTTCCTCCTCCTAACCTGCTCCTCCTCCCTTCATGCCAGCAGCTCCACTACTTGCAGGTTTCCACCATAGCATGCCTCATCTATCTGACTCTTGCTCTTCTTCTTTCCCTTTGAAATAGCATTCTCCCCAGAGCCTCTTGCCACAGCCTTTTCCCCAAAATCATTCTCAAATCCTACTCTGCAAGGAGCCCTCCCCTGACCACTTAACTTGACTTTCACTCCTCTTCCCTAAATATGGCAGATCAACTTTGGCTGGATAATTGTCCCCTCCCCCTCCCCCCAAAATTAAAACTATTTATTAGCTTTCACAGTTCTGTAGGCTGCCTGGGAATCCTTATGCAACTCAGGGGATGGCTGGCCATTAGGACAGATGGAAACATCTGAGGGACTTGGTTGCAATGGACTGCCCAACTCAGCTGAATCCTACAGTTGAGAGTTAATGTCAACTGTATCACCCACCCAGTATGGTGGTTTGCTTCCAAGATGGAGCATCCTCGAGAATCACGAGCTTGGTAGCTTGGCCCTGGATGGCACCTGTAGTCTTTTTGGCTGCATCCTATGGGTACAGCATTTTGAAGGAATGGGAAGAAGATTCAGCTCTTTATGGAAGCATGGAGTTTGTAGCTCTCTTCACTTGACCACAGCTTTTGTAGTTGTTTTGCCACATGCTGGTTAGTTACTTCATATTACCATTGTGCAAATACTGTAGTTCCAGATGAGATCATCCGTTGATTTAACCTAATGCTTTCAATGCAATAACCACAATAACAATGAGGATAATCTCACTGAATCTTTACTATAAAAGGGGAGACACTATTTCTGTTTTACAGATTAGGAGATTGAGGTACAATGAGAGTCAGCCTTGCCCAAAGCCATAAAATTCCTAAGGGGCAGAGCCAGGATTTGAACCCATTTATACGCCTGCATTCTTGTTCTGTCTTCTGCTGCTGTTTCCCAGCCATGGTACTGTTTTCAGTTGAGTTGCAATAGCAAATTACTATAGGCTAGGTGGCTTAAACAAGATTTATCTCTCACAGTTCTGTGGACCAGAAGTCCAAAATCAAGGTGCAGGAAGATCTTGTGTCTTATGAAGTTCTGCCCTCTCTGTCCTTCTCCCTCTCCTTCTCCCTTACCTTCTTCCTTTCCATCTCCCTCTCCTTCTCTCCCTCCCTCCCCGCTTCTCTATTGTTACTACTAGGGTTTGAATTCCAGGTCCTTAGACTCTTACTTGACTTCTCTCTCTCTCTCTCTCTCTCTCTCTCTCTCTCTCTCTCTCTCTCTCTCTCTCTCTCTCTCTCTCTCTCTCTCTCTCTCTCTCCCTCTCTCTTTCTGAGTGTGTGTGTGTGTGTGTGTGTGTGTGTGTGTGTGTGTGTGTGTGTGTGTGTGCTGGTCCTGGGGCTTGAACTCAGGGCCTGAGCACTCAAGGCTAGTACTCTACCACTTTGAGCCACAGCTCCACTTCCAGCTTTTTAATGGTTAATTGGAGACAAAAAGTCTCATGGACTTTCCTACTTGAGCTGGCTTTGAACCTCAATCTTCAGATCTCAGCCTCCTGAGTAGCTAGGATTATAGGCATCTGCCAGCAGTTCCCTTCTAAGAGAGCCTTATCATGTTTCTGTCATTTTCAAGTCACTAATCCAGTCATGAAGCCCCACCCTCAAGACCCAAAGGCTTCCCCTCTGTCTTACCATCACTATACTGGTGGCCAGCCCAAACATAAAAAATAGGACATGCACAGACATTCACTCCATAGCTGTCACTAAAGCAATGTGAGCAAGTCATTCAGTTCTGGACTACTGAAATGTCATTGGGCAGAAGACCAAAAAGGGAGGGGGAGGAAGAAAACCTGCAGCACAGAAAGTGAGGGATAGTGAAAAGTTGACAGCAACTTCTCCAGGTGGCTGCAGGCAACTCGCTATCCTGAGGTTCAGCCCCTAGCATCCTCAGGCAGTCTGCTAAATCGAACACAGAGTACACGGAGGACTCAGCTAGCAATGGGACTCTATTAGATCAGAGGGCCAGATGCAAAACTTCCCTCCAAAGTTCTAATTTTCTATCTGCCAAGAAAAGTGATGAAGCCTTATGGTTCATGTAGCACATCCACCCCAGCCATAGCCCTAACTACACTTTCCAGACTTTCCAGATCACTTCCTCTCAGTTAGAAGTGAATGTAGATTTACTTGTCATTAGGAGCTAGTGTCGTCTCCCTGCTCAGCAATACCCTAGCTTTAGATGATGCTGTTTTTCTCCTGGGAATATCAATTTATGTGCACAAGGTCACTGTGTAGAGACACTAAGGTAAGTGGAAATCTCATATCTAAGGACACAGCAAATAAAATTTCAACATGTTTTATATCAAACAACCTCTTAACCCTCTTTATGAACATCAGGCACAGTAGGAGCCAAAATCAGAAAAACAACAACAACAAAAAACACATCAAGAACAAAAGGATGGCTCCAGTTCAACCACAGGAATGAGAATAGTTAGTGCAGAAAATGAAAGCATAGATTTTTCTTGGCTTCTTTAGCATCCTTTGCACATAGGACCATGCCCCACCCAGGCCCACATCACCGCTGAAGAACATCATCCTGGAATGGAGGCCCCTTGCTTGGCCGCCAGCAAGCAAGCATGTCTTCCAGCATTTCAAGGGCATAGTTTTGCAGCTCCTGAGTACCTTATAGGTGTTGGCAAAGCATTTCCCTGCTCAGCCTGCTCAGCCAATGTTCTTAACCCTTTACAACCACTTCTCCAGCTCTAAGTCCACTCTTCAGCCCCCTTTCCCCACTCCCAGGAGGAGAAAATGGCACATCAGCTTGTGAGCAATACCGCCTGAAGACCTTAGAAAGTCTGATACGATAGACTTGTGCCAAGGACTAGAAAAATCCATTTGAAAAGGCCAACTGCTTATGTGTTTAAGGTCAATCTAAAATGTCACTGGGGCCAAAAACCAGTAGCTCACACCTGTAATCCTAGCTACTCAAGAGACTGAGATCTGAGCATCCAGGTTCAAAGTCAGCTCAGGCAGGAATGCCTGTGAAATTCTTACCTCCAATTAACCAGAAAAAAAAAAGCCAGAAGCAGATATGTAGCTCAAGTGGCAGAGTGGCAGCCTTGAGTAAAATAGCACATACACGCGTGTGCGTGCACGCGCACGCGCACACAATGTCACTGGGGCCATCTCAAATTCAACATCATGCCATTGAATATTTTTGACCTTTCTCTGTCCCTATTCCCCTCTCCCCCATCCATAGCTATTTTCTACCTTGAAGCCAGGGCACACATTTAGAAACTGAAATCAGATTGAATGATCCATTGCTCTAACAGACACAGGCTTCCCAATCACTTCAAATTATATGCAGACAACTCCTATGTCCCAGAAAGTTCTAGGTGATTTGTCCTATCTACCTTCCTACTTCACCTCTCTCCACTCTCCCATACTTAGTAGGTCCTTCTATGCTTTTCCTTCTAGTTATTGAACATATCAAGCACAACCCAGCCTCTGGGCTTTTGCACTGCAGTTTTTCCACTGATTTATTGTTCATTTAAGTATATGTCCAAGGACACTACTGCTAAGGCAGTACTGCTAAGGCATGAAATTCAGTCTCTACCATGAAGTATTTCTAAACCATAACATTTGGAGGTAGAAATCTCCACCAGAAAGAAGAGCCTGGCCAGATGTGAGCCTTTGTTCTTTATAAATGAACTGGGTCTGTGGCATTCTATTATAGCAATGGAAAATGTTCCATTGCTGAAAGGCATCCTCCCCTCCCTTCACTATTTCTTCTTTTTTTTTTATTCCAACACCCTTAAACTACTTATTTATATGTTTATTATTGTCTTTTATTCTAGAAGTTAAATACAATGAGTCTATCTTCCTGCTGTTGTCTCTAGCACCTTCCAAAATACAAATCTTGTTGTAGGTGTTCAATATGTAGGTGTTTGATGAGGACAGATGTGTGTGGTGTGTGTGTGTGGTGTGTGTGTGTGTGTGTGTGTGTGTGTGTGTGTGTGTGTGTGTGTGTATGTGTGTGTGTGTGTGTGTGTGTGTGTGTTAGTACTAGGGCTTCAACTTAGGGCCTGAACATTCTCCTTTAGTTTTTTTTCCAGGCTGGCGGTCTACCACTTGAGCCACACCTCTACTTCCAGCTTTTTGCTGGTTACTTGGAGATGAGTCTCACAAACCTTCTTGCCCAGGCTGGCTTTGAACCTGGATCCTCAGACTTCAGCCTCCTGGGTAGCTAGGATCACAGATGTGAGCCACTGGCTCCTGATTGACATTCATTTCTTATAATGCACACACAGTCCAAACAGCAGTATTGCATGTGCATAACTCTTGAACAAAAGAAAAAGCCCTGCTTCTCCTTATTTAATTAACCTTCAAAGTGAAGGATTTTACGAAGGTTAAACGTCTTCCTGGTTCCGATTGTGGCAGCTCCGTGATCTCAGGTGAATCCCAGCACCTGTGATTTGATTCCTCCACTGCTCCCTGCTCTGGCTGCACGGGTCTTCCCGTGGGAGGAGCACAGAAAGAAAGCGTCTGCATACTGTTTCCATGGACATCTTTTGAGATTTTAATTAGTGGAACATTTTTCCCCCTCATCTGTGGTCAGGATTTAGATTAGATTAACTTGAAAGTGGGAGTGCGGTCACTCTGAGGAGATAGAGAAGGCTCTGAGTGCTGCTGAGAGAGGCTGGACTGGGGCTGCCCTAGGAGGCTGGGGAAGGAGCATCCGGGTATCAGCTGCCTACTCACACCCACCTCTGTCCCCACCCCATGCCAGAGGGCGGGGTCTGCATGGATATCAAGGTAGCTGGCCACAGTGGATAACTGGACATGCTGCAAGCTCTTTGCTTACCAGACATTTCTTCTGCTGCTGGTACCTTTGTGAACACGGAGGTCCCCAAGTATCCAGTGGGTGTGTCTGGCAGGCAACTGCTCACATTGGCATTTTACCAACTGGGCACCTTCATCTCAGCATTTGAGCTTTCATCCAGGCTCGCTCAGCCTCTCTCGGTCTGTGTCTGTCTCTCTCCTTCCCTCCCTCCTTCCATTGTTTTCTCTCTTCTTCCTTCCCTCTCTCCCCACTTCTTTCTCTTTCTCTCTTCCTCCTTCCCTCCCTCCCCACTTCTTTCTCTTTCTCTTTTCCTTCTTCCCTCCCTCCCTTCCTCCTCCATTTTCTCTCTCTTCCTTTCTCTTTTTTCTTTCTTTCCTCTGTCCTTCCTTCCTTCCTTTTTCCTTCCTTCTTTCTCTTTTTCTTTCATTTGTGCTAGTCCAGGGGCTTGAATTCAGGGTCTGCACACTGTCCCTTAACTTTTTTCTCTCAGGGCTGGTGTTCTAGCACCTGAGCCACTCCTCCACTTCTGGCTTTTGGGTAGTTAACGAGGTATCTCACAGACTTTCTAGCCTGGGCTAGCTTTGAAGTTCAATTCTCAAATCTCAGCCTCCTCAGTTACTAGGATTACAGGTCTGAGCCACCCACTGGTGCTTGGCTCCCTTGGCATTTTTGGTTACCAAGGCCTCAAAAGAGTTCATCTACTAGCGGACTCAATACGGAGCACCTCTCAGCTGGGACAAAGCTAGCTACTCTCCACCCAGGAGACTCTGGTCCACCCCCACTACTTCTGGATCTGTCAGAGCCAAGTAAGGCTCTTTGCTCAAATACTTCTTTGCTATAAGATCTGGGGTTGAACCTTTCCTATTCATTTCACCCCTAAACCCCAATGCGATCTGTAAACCAAGGCTGGCAATTGTAACTTATCTATCTCGGTTTTCCTGAGAAGATTAAATGGGCCAGTGCAGTGTTTAGAATAGTTAAAGTCAAGTATTTTTGTTTGGTGTAGGTCAGGTCTATTTCTAGCACTTTGACAAATTTTTACCTTCTAAGACTCAGTTTTCCTCTGTAAGGCCATAATAATACCTCTTGTGGTCTCAAGACAACAAAAGGAGAGAGCCAGATCAATTGTCAAGCATTGTACAAACGCTAGCTAATTTCATCAATGAGTCATTCACATCTCTCTCTAGCTATGAAAATGAGTTTCTCACAAACAAAACCCTCTAAATGTGGATATGTCATCTGTCTTACTCATGGGGGAAAATGCTAGAAATATAGGAGAAGGAGTGCCGTATGCAAACATTGCTGGATTTTTTTAAAGAAGCAAATAGCATTAAAATGATGATTGCATGAATGACCAGGCTATTGTCCCTTGGGGGAAAATATTTCCCAGTTTGCTTAGAATAGCAAAAAGAAGGGGAAAAAAACCCAATTGTTATTTCAAAGCTGTCTCCCCAAGGGAAATTAAACTTGAGTTATGGGGTATTTTTCATAAAACCACAGTATAAAACTAACAAGTAAAGAAACCACTATGAGGCACATTTAAGTGGACTTGTGCAGGGTTCCTCCCAGGGGAGCTCCTGGTACAGCAGTGTCTGCCACTAAGTTCCCACGCTGCCCATTTATACCCAGTGGGACCTACAGATATCTACAAGGCCCCATCTCACTTGGCCACATTCCAGCCTCCCATGCAAGAACATCCAACAGTCATCAGCTGATACACTGGTAGGCTGTTCAGACCACGTGACTCTTGGCTCCTCCCATCTCCCATCTTCCAGTCATGAAGTTCTAGGGGGAAACAAGGCACTTTTATATTAAAGCAGCACATGACTGCTTGCAATATATGATGTCTCTTTTCAGTTCTTCCAGGAACATGATTGCTGGTAGACCTTCTTACTGCCTGCTGATAGATGGTTTCAGGGGTCAGAGAGGTTCTTATTTAAATCTCTCTTGTACCTCTTTGACAGAACTCTTCTGTTCTACCGGGAATTCATTTCACAGGAGCCTGGGTCTGCTCTTCCCATCCACAGGACTGGAACTGACCGATTCACAAATCCTCTGCTTTTGACCATATGGACTAGTTCTGATCTTCCTTGAATCTTTTCTAATGTTGCAATCAGAAGAAGATGCTTCTTGTCCTGGACCTCTGGTAATGGCCACATAATAAGCACAGTAGAGGAATCAGATAGGATCACTTAGATTCTGGATCAAGTTCTACCTGAAATCCAATTAATTAAACAAACAATTCTATTGGAATGGGACTTCTGTTAGCACAAAATGAAACTCCTTCTCATTATTCCAGTAATCTAAGCTTAATGTATATTGGTTGTTTTTGTTGTTCAAGACCAGGATTTGAACTTGGTACCTGATACTTTTACTCATTGGCTAGTGCTCTACCACCTGAGCCACACCTCTAACCCCTTGTTGTTGTTGTTGTTGTTATTGTTGTTGTTGTTTTAATCTTGAATTGATATAAAATGAATCTGTATAAAGGAAAAAAAATTCAGGCCTAGGAATGTGGCTTAGTACAAGAGTGCTTGCCTAGCATGCCTGAAGTCCTGGGTTTGATTCCTCAGTACCACATACACAGGAAGTGGTGCTATGGCTGAAGTGGTAGAGTGGTAGCCTTGTGCAAAAGAAGCTCAGGAACAGTGTCCAGATTCTGAGTTCAAGCCCTAGGACCAGCAATATATACATCTCATAAAATAGAAAAATATCATAAAAGACTAAATTTGGAATTGCCTTTTAAAATAGCACTTTTTGTTTACTAAACATCTACACTGCACCAGCTATTTCATGGATGCTATATCTTCTTAGCTCCTCACCACCAGCCTCCATGTCATATCCATTTTCGAGAGGAGGAAATTGAGGCCCAGAGTTGCTAAGAGACATGGCAAAAGCCACCAGACAGGAAGTGGTAGAGCTCGGATTTTACACTCAGGTTTCTTGCTAAACAACCTGCCCTGTAGATCTGAGTAAGACTGCTGCCTATTCAATCATTCCTTACTTGTCAGAAATTAGCTCTTTGCCAGGCAGGGTGCTAAGCACTGGAGCATGAAACGTACAAAGTCATGCCCATCCTTCATCTGCTCTCATCCCAAGGTTTTTAATGGCCTAGTGAGGGTCATCATTAAAGGTCATTATGAGTTGATGTGTGTTCCCCCAAAGCTATGCTGGAGTCCTAATCTCAGGCCCTTGTGAATATGATCCTCACTGAGAACAGGATCTGTGCTGATATAATGTAGTGATGATGAGGCCCTTCCTTAGGTGGGGCTCTATATTAGCATTCTGTTACTGTAACTACTTCCTGAGAAAAATCAACTTATAAAGAGAAAAGGTTTCCATTGTTTCATCATTTCATATGTTCCTGTCCATGTTGGCTGGCTTCGATGCTTTAGCCCAAGCAAAAGCATTGGATGGAATAAAACCACTCACCTCATAACCAAGTGAAAAAGGAAGAGGTCAGGGTCTCACTCTCCCCATTAAAAGCAAATCCTAGCGATGTAAGGCCTCTCGCTTGGGCCTATTTCTTGAAGCTTCCACATCCCCCCACAGCCGCTTCCTGAGGACCAAGCCTCCCTAAGCTAGGCCTTCTGGAGACATTGAAAGCCAACTTACAGAAAACTCTACACCCATATTCCTAGGAACCTCTGAAGAAGAGGGAAATTTAGACATGCAGTCCTACCATTTGCAAGCCATGGCAGGACCAAGACAGAGACTGGAACATGCCGAATGGCTGGGGCATCACCAGCAGGTAGAAGTGTGTAAAGAAGTATGTAAAGAGTTCTCCCAAGAACTCTCTAAAGAAACCAACCCTGCAACAGCTCTGTTATTTTTGAGCCATCTCTTCTGGAGGACTGTTCCTCTGAGCCTGAGGAAACTGGCCTCTGGTGCTTAATGTGATCTCACCCTCGTACAGATGCCCCACCCACCTTCTTGAACCTGGCAGGTGGGAACTCTTAGCCACAGCTCCCGTAGCTGTGAGAAGCATCCAGTTCCAGAACACCTGATACCAGGGCCCACCCTATAGGACAGCTCTCTTTGGATCTCACCTGGGGCACAGCTGTTTGCCCGGATGTTTGATCAGCTAAGTGTCTGGGACGGCAAGCAGCTAACCACCAGGGCGTTGCCTTTTTAAAATATATTCCAGAGCTGTTCTGTTTCCAGGATATGGGTCTCATGATCTCCCCTTTGTGATTAATGTGGAAGCCCTTTCTTGATACACAGTGCTGCCTTTATAACTCGTAGCCACTGATGGAGACTGTGACAGGACTTTTATCTGACCACCGCTTGTCCCCACCCTTTCCTTTGCTTCCCAGCTAGGTAACTCAGATGCAGAAGAGGAGCCATCCAGAAGGAATCAAACCTGAATTAATCAGTGATTTGCCTAGAGTAGTGATTAGCTGTGACTCCGACCTGATGCCTAGCATTTTAAGCAATGGCCCATGTTTCTTTAGCTTCCTACTCTTTTGGGGGAACCGTAGAATTTTCCTGATAGAACATATTCACCTGCGGATGTGTTTGGAGGGCAAAATGCCAACTCATTAAAAATGATGAAGTCCCCAGTACTTGAAGATTTCCCTGGGGGGAAATTTAAACTTTTCATACTCTCAAGGAAGGGGTGATGCCAGTCATAATTATCCCCAAATAAGTGTCCTCCTGTCAACTAGACCATCCACACCTCGAGGGCAAGGCCTTAATCTTGCTGTTCTTGGTGCTGCAAAGGCTTCCTCTGGAGTGGGTGCTCCTGTCTTGCTGATCGTCTTGATTGCATTCTGGGGTTTAATCTGTGTCATGGTATTCCGCACATGCTTTTGTCAGGTGCATTGACTACGAATTTGGGCTTTAGGCAGAGCATGGAGATGCATATCTATAATTTTGGCTTTGAAGGAGCGTAGTGAGGATGACCGTGGCTCAAGGTTCACCCTGGGCAAACAGAGACACTATATGAAAATAAGTAAAGCCAGAAGGGTTGATGGTGTGTGACTCAAGTGTTGAGTGCCTGCCAAAGGAGGGGAGGAAGAAAGAAAAGAAAGAAAGAAAGAAAGAAAGAAAGAAAGAAAGAAAGAAAGAAAGAAAGAAAGAAAGAAAGAAAGAAAGAGAGAGAGAGAGAGAGAAAGGAAGGAAGGAAGGAAGAAAGGAAGGAAGGAAGGAAGAAAGAAAGAAAGGAAAGAAGGAAGGAAGGAGAAAGAAAGAAGGAAGGAAGGAGAAAGAAAGAAAGAAAAGATAATCATAATATTTGGGCTTAAGTACTTGGTCAAATTAGAGTTGTGGCAGGTGTGTGGTGTGGAGAGGGTTAGTTACCGTCTCTGGCCTTTACTCCCAAGTCAAGGGATCCTGTCCCTGGAATCTTAGAATTCAATAAAAGACAGTCATTGCTGCAGCCGAGCTGGGACTAACCCAGATTCGTTTGGCTCTGGAGCCAGTTGTTCTTTGTTTGAGAAGCTCGGTGTGACTTCTGCAAGTTGCCATTGTGAGGCTCTTTCACCAGAGGGGCAGCTGCACAATGGAGAGCAAAGCAGCCTCCATGATCCTCATGAGAGGACCTCTCAATCCCTCCCACAGATGCCTGTGCTGAAGTTCTTAACCACCAAACTCACACAGACAAGAGCCTCCATATTCCCACCCCAGTTGGGGGTGGCCAGCAGTCTGGGAATACCCTGCTTGTTAGGAGGTAATAGACAGACGTTTCCCAGACTACCTCAGGCCCATCCTGCAGGGCTTGTGGGTGGAAGGGAGAAGGCAATCTAAGGCTTTTTCCAGCAGAGACAGGGAAGGGCTCTGGCTAGGGCCTCAATGCTCTCCCAGAGCCAGGGTAACAGAGCACCTACACCAAATGGCTTAAAGTAGAAAGCTATTGGCCCACAATGCTAGAGACTGAAGTCCAGAGCCAAGGTGCTGAGGGGGCCATGCTGTTTCCCACAGTTCTGGGGAGGGTTCCTACCACGTGGTCATCTTTTCCCTGTGCATCTTCACATTGCCAGTCCTCTGCCTGTGTCGGTCTCTTAATCTAAATGTCTCCTTTTTACAAGGACACCAATTATACTGTGTTAGACTTACCCTGATGACCTCATTTTAACTTGGTGGCCTGTCTGCAAGGAAGAGAGACACCAGGGGGCTAGGATGAAGCAGATCTTTTGGGGGAGACCCAATTTAACTCAACACCAGCTGTCAGAGTTGATTTTATGTGTCAACTTGGCTAAGCCACGATCCCCAGAAACTAGGGCACACGCTATTCTAGGCATTTCCGTGAAGCTATTTCTCAGGTGAGATGAACATGTAAATCAGTTAATTGTGAGTAAAGTGGATGACCCCACGGGGGAAAAAAAAGACCAACCCTTTTGGGAGAAGGTTCTGCACATAGATTGCTCCTGAATTCTAGTTGAAGCCTTTGCTCGCATCTCCATTCTCCTGCCTACCTTGCAAACTGTAATGTTACCTTCCCATCCCTGTGGGATCTACCTGAGCAGATTCAACCAAGCACACATCAAAACTAGTCAGGAAAAAAAAATGCATCTCTACTAAGTTTGTCATTATTCTCTAAACATTTGTCAAAAACTCTTTACATGGCTTTTGCATTGATCCAAGTGTTGTAAGTGAACCTGAGATAAGTTGAAGTATACAAAAGTATGTGCATAGGCTATATGCAAATATTATTATCATATCAGGGAGTTGAGAGTCTGCAGATTTTGATCTCATTGGGATTCTACCCTTTGTGGGTATCTAGGGATGGCTTATGTAAACTGCTGGTTTCATTTCTCTGGATATTCTTGACTAGATATGCCATCCAATGAGAACCCAGTCTCAGAGGCCATCTTGCAGGCCCCAGGCCTTGGCAATGCTGCTACAGGTTGGATAGGGGTGGCAATATCTCACCTGGACAGAGGGGACACCTGGGGTTGCCTTCTATCTCCTGTCACTGTCCACAGGCTCTCAGCCAACCACTGAACAAGCATTGGTAGGCCTCCTGCTTTTATTATTCTCTTAGCATAGGAAGTTTGCACAGTTCAGTTGCAGTGTGAATTGCTTTGAGAGGCGATGGAGAAGAAATGAGAAGGCATTCCTTAGCTTCACCAGTTCACACCATCCTGGGAGGTGGTGATCCATAGAAGGGGTGGAAGAGATTCTCTCTTCTCAAGTACTGTGCAAAATTCTAAAGCCTCTGTCACAGGGATTATTGTCTGCTTTACCTATGGCTGCATAACAAATGGTTCCAAGCTTGAGTGAGTCAAAAGTATAACTATTTTATTTGTTTGCGACTCTGCGGGTCAACAACTTATATCGGGCTCACTCTGGATGGCTCTTCTTTTTTTTTTTTTTGGGGTCCATTCGTGGGGCCTGAACTCTGGGCCTGGGTGCTGTCCCTCAGCTCTTCAGCTCAAGGCTAGCGCTCTACCACTTGAGCCACAGCGCCACTTCCGGCTTTTTTTTTTCTTTTTGCTTATGTGGTGCTGAGGAATCGAACTCAGGGCCTCAGGCATGCAAGGCAAGCGCTCTACCACTGAGCCACCTTCCCAGCCTTGGATGGCTCTTCTTATTCTCTTCTGAGGTATTGAAGCAGCCACTACCCACTAGTCAAGTAACAGGGATTAAAGGGCCCAAGATGGCTTCATTCCATTGACAGTTGGGACAGGTTTTCCGTCAGTGAGTCTCATCTTCAAGACGAGTAGCCTGGGCTGCCTGATGGCCTTCTGTTCTAAGAAAGGAAGAGTAGAAACAGCAAAGCCACTACGGCCTAGCCTCTGAAGTGATCAATTCTCACAGTGTTTTTCTGGTCAAAGAAATTGCAAAGCCTTCCTGGATTGTCACAAGGAAGACTAGATCCCACTACTTAATGGGAGTTGTGAAGTCTCCCTACACAAAACTGTCCAGAGGGATATGAATGTAAGCATTTGTTATAACACTGCCACACCCTTTGTGCAAATTAACCCAGTGACTGGAGCAGGTAAATGTTGTCCAGATCCCTCCACCGAGGAGATAAACAATACAATTCTCATCAGACTTAGAGAACAGAGAAAGATCCTGGATGGACAAGGACAGGGCTGCTTACTACCCATTTGATTGAGAACCTGACAGGGAAGTTCCCTGGACTCTCTGCCCATTCAAAGTCTAGTCTGTAAGCCTTATTTTTTTCCTGTGAAATGAGATATTTATTTGCCTCAACTCTGGTACAGCACGTTTAGAGGCATCTGGTAGGGGCCTGCTAACTTATGTTCTGAAATTTTCCTTGGCAGAAATTTTATTTTAGTGTTTTCCTAAGAATTCTCTTTTTCTCCCCAGTGCTGAGTGTTTGGGTTAATGCTGGAGATCTACAATTCATGATTTTTTTTTCCTCTTGGTTTATTGTTTCAAAATGAGGCTTTTAATAGATTCCAGAAGACCTAATAAGAGTGCCGCCTAGTCACATAATGAAGTTACTGTACACGTGCTTGACAGGTAGTAATTTATTATCCCTGCTGCTGATAAGCGTCCTACCATCCACCGTAGGTGTCTAATAAATATTAGCTCTAACAACATAGCAAAGGAAGCAATTTGGTCCTTTGTGTCTCAATCAACCACTCATAATGCATTCTTCTATTGCTACTGTGTCTGTTTCCTGTTCCTTTTATCAATTATATGTAAAAAAGAAGCTAGAGCTGTGTGCCTTTCTTATTGTTAGCTTAAATGTTCTAATTTATCCTGCCACTCATTTCACATACTATATAGCAAGTCACAATATTTTCCTGTCCCTGCAGTGAGAGACTGCAGTTAGTTGATCTTGCTAACAAGGAATAATTATTCTCTTTCCTTGAGAATGCTACCCTAGATGCTCGAGTAAGCATTCTGGAAGGATTAATATGTCTATGAATTTTGGACAAGACGACGTAGCGGCAAATTGAGATAGGACTGTTTTAATATTTGTCCCTGCTCCATTTGCATATCCATCACTGGTAATTTGTTAATGCCAACTTGTGGTTCATCTGTGGTCATGCTGAGAATTAATGCCCCTCTACAGGCTGAGACACCAAGTCGGAAGTAAGAACTGGGCAAGTCAGAGCAGCAGTCACCAAGTTTGTATTCAATAGCAACTTCTTCGCAGGGTGATGCTTTTCTGAAAAGTGAGCTGGGAAATGGCAGATTTGAGGCACGGTTCATTGATGTTCAAGGGTTTCTTCCGCACTTGAGTAGAGCTTTTCTGGCACTTAGACTTGCACTCAGAATATCCCCCCAACCCCCATCTCTGTTAGTTTTATTTTTGTTGTTGGGAACATTCAAGGGGAGTTTAGGGAGGATTTAAAATTCAACACAGGATTGCTTTTCTGGGAAGGCTTTGATTGCAGGCTAAGAGTCCCAAAGAAATGAAAATCTGAAACACCGGGGTCACTTTGTATAACAAATACACTAGCTACTTTAAACAACCTGCGTATATGTCCGTGGGTAAAACATTTAATTACTTTAACATATTCCCAGTGAAATTTTCTACTTAGAGTTTTAATAAGCCACAAGGAGGCAAATATTGATATAATATTAACTTGAAGTTGAAATTTGACTGCTACCATTAAACATTCATGAAGTATCTAGTTCAACCATCCACTAGTTCAATTTCCTTCATTAGCAAATAGTTACTGAAGGTCTCACCTGTCTTAGGTGCCTGGAGGGTGGTAGGAAGACTTGAGATGCAAGCAGTCTGAGGGGAGAAAAACAGGCAAGGGGGAGGGAGGACTCACCTTTCAGGTGAGGCAGAGGCATTCTGGGAGGGGAAGCTGGAAGTGGAAACGGTACCAGGACTATCAAGCTCCAGGCTTTGGGGTTTAGACAATGGGAGGCACTGAGGGGTTTAAATTAGGAAGGAATATAACCAAACTGTGCTTGTGTGTGTGTGTGTGTGTGTGTGTGTGTGTGTGTGTGTGTGTGTGTGTATGTGCATACGTGTTTGTGTGTGTGCTAACATTAGAGCCTAAACTCAGAGCCTGGGCACTATTCCTTAGCTTTTCCTATTCTTTTCTTTTCTTTCTTTCTTCTTTCTTTCTTTCTTTTCTTTCTTTCTTCCTTCCTTCCTTCTTTCCTTCCTTCCTTCCTCTCTTTCTTTCTTTCTTTCTTTCTCTCTCTCTCTCTCTCTCTCTCTTTCTTTCTTTCTTTCCCTCTTTCTTTCTTTTTTCTTTTGTTCTGGTCCTCGGGCTGGAATTCAGGGCTTGAGCACTGTCCCTAAGCTTCTTTTGCTCAAGGCTAGTGCTCTACTGCTTGAGCCACAGCACCATGTCTGGCTCTTTTGGTAATTTAGTAGAGATAAGAATCTCAGACTTTCTGCCTGAGTTGGCTTCAATATGTGAACCTTGGATTGCAGCCTCCTTAGTAGCTAGGATTGCACCAGTGCCTGGCTATCCTTTTAGCTTTTTCCATCAAGGTTAGCCTCTACCACTTTAAGCCAATGGTGGTTAATTCGAGATAAGAGTCTCCTGGACTTTCCTGTTTGGGCTGGCTTCGAATCGTGATCCTCAGATCTGAATAGCTAAGGTTACAGGTGCCAGCGCCAGACTGAGGGTTTAAAAGCCTATGTACACAGCCTTAGGAACTCAGGAGATGCCTCCCAGAGGATGGAGGGATGCCAAGCCTGGTATGGTTTCTTGGTCAGCAAGGTCTTGAGGAAGTCTTGGGTGAACCCATAAGAGTGTGGGAAAAACATAGGCTTCAATGTGGTCTGGCTTCAGCCTAGTCCCACGGGCCCTCTGGAGCCGGTGTGCTACCACAGATCATCCCTCTTGGGTGCCCTTGTTAGCAGATATGGCTGTGGTCTCCCCAAAGTGTAGACAACCCTTGCAGGCATTTCGCAATTAGTCTCAGAACAAAGGAGCCACCATGAGCTGACTGAAACATACTTTCTGGGTGCAGTAGCCATCAGAGGGAAGGGAAAGGGAATATAGGGGCTCCTGGTATCCAGGGTGTGGGGGAGATTGCCTTCTCTTCCTGTAAAGGGACAGATAAAGCAGTCCCTGTAATGGAAAATACATTTAGACTTTGTAGACATGGCTGTGGATGAGAACACAAGACCTGACCAGCAGTTTGGCTGAGGGCAGACCCACCAGAGGCCTCCATCCGGGAGGAAGGAATTAATCAGAAGTAAAAGGAGTAGAATTTAGTCACGTGGAGGGATATGACAGGCCAGGCAGGGACAGGGCTAGGCTAACATTCTAAAAATAAACAATTTCCTCCTGTTTCCTTTTGAGGCTCTCAGGGTAATTTGCAAACATTTACAGGCAAGTTTTCTTGGGCTGCAGGCTGAACAATGACAGGCAGGGCTCCCACTGGCTTCCCGGGTGGTGGGTGTTCCCAGGGCATGGGCAGCCAGGTGAGGCCTTGGTTCTGTGTCGTTAACAATCCAGGCCCCCTTGTTAGCAAACACTGTGCCTGCAATGCAGGAGCTCAGCAGCCCCTCGCAGCCCCTCACAGCCCCTCGACTGCCATCAGAAGCCTCCTCAAGCCAGCACTTACTTCTCCACTCCTCACTTTCTGGAATCAGAGCATGACATCATTTTGATTAAGAGGGACAATCATGTCACAGACAATCAGTAGAGTCAGTCCGCCATCACCAGCCACTTACTGATGATGGGGCGGGTGCGCCACCGAATAGCAAGGGACAGAAAGTGGTTGGCTCTGATTCGGCTGTTGCCTTGGCTGCTGGTGAAGTTTTTCCTCTGGTCTTCTCTTCCTCGTCTTCCTTTTCTGCTTCCCTTTCTGTCCAGTTCTTAGAACATCGGTGCAGAGGGCTGGTTAGGCTTCTTTCTAAAATATTCTATGCCCACTTCTTCTGGGTCTGGGTCAGAAGGGCTGTGAGTAAACGAACTGGAAAGGTATGTCAAGCATCACGAGGAGCAGTATGCTGGCAGGTAGGAAGAGAGAAAAGTCTAGAGCACATTCCTGACTCTCACATCCTGCCAAAGAGTCACATCTCCAAGTACGGAAAGGGACTTACCCACACAGATCACACAGATTAGAAAGGTATTTTCGGCAAGCACCCGTGGCTCACACCTGTCATCTTAAGCTTCTCAAAAGGCTGAGATCTGAGGATCCAAGTTCAAAGCCAGCCCAGGCAGGAAAGTCCATGAAACTCGTATCTCCAACTAACCATCAGAAAACCAAAAGTGGCACTGTGGATCAAAGTGGTAGAGCACTGGCCTCGAGTGAAAAAGTTCAGGGACAGCGCCGTGGCCCTAAATTCAAGCCCCATGACCAACAAAAAAGAAAAGAAAAGAAAGAAACGTATCTTAGGGTCCAAGTGGCTTGAGTTTGAATCCTAGCTCAGTCATAGACAGCGTGACTTAGGTTAGTTAGGCAACTTCTCGGTGCTTCAGTTGTCCTCATCTGTAACTTGGAAATCATACTAGTACCTACTTAATTTATTTATTGCTCACAGCCGTGAAGTTGTAAGAGCCTTTAATGTGCCAAGTTCTCCAAATGCTTTATCATATCTACTCTGGAAACGACAGAAGATGTGTGTGTGTGTGTGTGTGTGTGTGTGTGTGAGAGAGAGAGAGAGAGAGAGAGGGAGAGTGAGAGAGAGAGAGAGAGAGAGAGAGTTACTTCCTGCCAGTTTGAATTTCCTCTCCCATATGCAAATTAAATTAAAATTTCATTGCAATAGTACAGAGGTAGAACCTTTAAGAGATGATTAGACCTTCAGGGCTCAGCCCTCGAGTTATTATTACTGGAATGAGTTTGTTATCTTGGGCTTAAGCTAGTTATAAAGGTAAGGGTTCTACCTCTCCTTTTCCTTTCTCCCTCCCTTCCTTTCTCCCTTCTTTCCTTTGTCCCTCACTATTTCTTATCTTTTTCAGATGCTTTCATCATGTAACAACACAATAAGAAGGTTCAAATCTTCAGAACCATGAACTATGATCATGTGGGCCTGCCCAGCCTTCAGAACCATGAGCCAAGGAAACTTCTATCGTTTATAATTTTCCTAGTTTGTGGTAGTCTGTTATAACAACAGAAAGCAGATGAAGACATACCCATTTTACCAACAAAGAAATGATGGATCAGAGAAGTTAAGTAACTAACTCAAACCTCTAGGCCATGAAGTTGTGGGCTGGGAATTTTGCCCAGAGCCTAGGCACTTAGTCATCATTCTGTACAGTGTCTCCCTGAAAAACATCTATCAGGGCTGAATGATTTACTTACTCAAAGAACAGAGAGCTCCTTGGGACCTGAAGAAATCAAAAGGATTCCTGTCCAGTTGTTTTCCATTAGTGGGTAGGAGGCTCATTCATTCATTCATTCATTCATCATTTAGCCAACACGTGTGGAGCATGGAACCTGATCATCATGAGCAATGCAAGTTCTACTGGTCATTTAAAGGGAAGAAGAATAGTGACCTGAGGATGGAAATGAATAAACTAATAAAAGACATTTTTCATCTGTAAAATGGGTTGAAAAGCTCCTCTGTGCAGGCTGAGGGCCAGGCAGAGCACTTTCTCATCTTTTAAGCTCTGAGAGGGTGAAGGATAGGGGCCATATTCCTGGGTCCAATGGATCCTACAGAAGGAAACAGGCTGTTTGGTTGGAGTCTTTCTTTCTTTCTTTCTTTCTTTCTTTCTTCCTTTCTTTCTTTCTTTCTTTCTTTCTTTCTTTCTTTCTTTCTTTCTTTCTTTCTTTCTTTCTTTCTTTCTTTCTTTGTAGGAGGAGGGAACAATCTTTCCATGCTGAGCTTGAACCCAGGGACAGGCTCTACTACTGAGCTATAACCCCAGCTTAGGTTGTTTTGGAAATGGATTATCTATATCGATATGCATATTTCTGCTGATCCACACACACAATTCAAAGGACCATAAAAGGTGTGTGTGAAAGGTGTGTGTGTGTGTGTGTGTGTGTGTGTGTGTGTGTGTGTGTGTGTGTGCGTGTGTATTAACTTACACATAATTATCTGATTAGCTTCAGAGGCTGTTGACTTAAAGAGCATGAGCATTTCCAAGAAAAAGCAGAGAAAGGATAATCCGGAAACACATACAGAGAAAGAGAGAGACAGAGAGAATTGCCTTCCAGTGACATTTCAGTAAACAAAAGAAGACTCAGCCTTTGATTATTTTACTTTTCCTACTGCCCTGCCCATCCCAGGGCCCAGAGGAGATGAGACAAACCTAAAGTAAACCAATTTAACCACTTATCTTTTTCTGTCTCGTGTTTCCTGGCCTTTCCAACCTGGAAGAGTTTGCTGAGTGTGGCAGACTTGCCACTCTGGGTGGCTGGCAAGCGAGGAGTAGAAGACGAAGGAGAGAAGATTATGGTGCCACTTCCAAACTGGGGCAGGACTGACTCGACCTTGCCAGCTGAGAAGATTCTCACAGGCCTAATGTCTGCCCAAGAATTCTTTAGAAAAGAACAGGCATCTGCATTGTAAAGGAAGCAAGGATAAGCTTAGAGGATATGGGTGGGAATGATTGCCTTGGGTTTTCACGGGGCTGTTCCAGGTCGATAAGATGCCACATGCAAGGTAATCCCTGGTCTCCTGTGCCTACCCTGGACAAGTCCAAGCCAGGACTAACAACAGGGGAAGGGGAAGTAAGCTCCCCCACCAGGGTGAGCCTGGGGGAGGGACATCCACCCCCCCCTTGTTTGTCCTAGTCTGTCCCTTGCAGAATGAACAGGATCCTGGAAGCAAATGCACCTGGGGACCTGATGATGTGGCACGATCTAACGAGCAACCTGGTATGTTGTCCTCTCAAGAGCCTCTCAGTCCTTTGCCCTAAATAACTATGTGGACAGAAGTAGGCTTGGGGACCTCAGCCATGCCACAGCCCCACTCTTGCCTGAGTTTAATTCTAGGAGGGACATCCAGTAGATGTGCAGATTATAAATTATGCAGAAGTGGAGAGGAAATCAACAGGCTCTTGGAAATGTATATATATATATACACACACATATATATACACACACATATTAGAAAATGTAATATGGTCCCAAATCCAATATGAGAATGAGATTTTCATGAGCTTTCTTTGAAAGAGAAAATGCGTATACCCAATAATACACAACACTAGTGTCATAAAAACAATTGGTTTTATGTATCTGTGTGATTTGAAGGAAGCACAGGGCGTAGGTGGCGGAGAGATTTGTATATTTACCTCTGAACTTGATTTGATTTTAATATTCCAGCATTTATGGACATTTCCCAAGTGCCTTGTCAGGAGGAGTTGCTTATGAAGTCACTGCAAGTGTCTTAGGAAAACCCGCACACAGTCTGAGCTGTGACTCAGCCCGCATAGCCCTCATGGCCTCAGAGCAACCAGACATGTGCTCGGCCACGATCCTGTGTCAGGCCCCTGGATAAGGAGGAGTAAACAAAGATGAATAAGCCACAGCCTGTGTTTGAAGAGAGTTCACAACCCAGTGAGGAGGGAGCAGATTGAAAACATGCTGTACAAGATAAGGTGAAACCATTAGAGATAAATTAGGACAGGTGACTCTGAAGTTATGCCGAAGTCTGGCTCTGGATAAAGCTCTAAGGGAATGGAGCGGGGCCATTAACCCCATCCAGGGATGCCTGGGGAAATCCAAGGTAGAGACACTTGAACAGTTTCCTTCCTCCCTAAATTTTTGGTCCTGGGGACTAAACAAGTACTCTACCACTTGAGTTATGCCCCCCCTCCTACATTTTTTTATGTGCTAGTACTGGGGTTTGAACTCAGGGCCTCGTTGCTGTCCCTGAGCTTTTTTGATCAAGGCTAACACTCTACCACTTGAGCCACAGCTCTACTTCTGGCTTTTGGTAGTTAGTTAGAGATAAGAGTCTCAGGACTTTTCTTCCTGAGCTGGTTTTGAACCTCGATCCACAGATTTCAGTTTCCTGAGCACTAGGATTATAGGTGTGCACCACTGGCACCTGATTAAATTTTGTTTTTCAAAGAGTGTCTCACTACCTTTACTCAGGCTGACCTTGAACGCAAAGCCCTCAAGCCTCTACCCCCTTGAGCGGCTGGGATTGTAAGAGTGCATCATACCTGACTTGAACCATCCCTTGAGCAATGAGAGTTTGAAGGCAGCAGTAGGCTATGCTCAGGAATAGAGGAGGGAGTTGCCTGGCTGGGTGGCATGGTGCATGTCACAATGACAAGGGAAGAGGCTGAGAAAGGAGGCAGGAGAGGTGGTCTGAACTCGGTGTGAATGGGAGTCCAGAAGGTTCTAACACAGGGGAAGACTTTTAGTGTGCTATGTGGTAGTGTCACTGACTCAGAAAATTAACATACTTCCTGATATTCTTTGCTTAATCTCAAAGATGGATTATTCCTCAGTACTACGGATGGCATGTCAACTTTTGCTCGTCACTTATTTTGTAAATTGTGTGTGTGTGTGTGTGTGTGTGTGTGTGTGTGTGTGTGTGTGTTTATGTGTGCCAGAACGAGGACTTAAATTCAGCACCTTTTCATCTTGCTCTCTTCTAACCCTGTTAATGCCGATGCTCTACCATTTTAGCCATAGCTCTACTTCCAGCTTTTTGCTGCTTATTTGAAGATAAACGTCTGCCTGTGCTGGCTTGGAACCATAATCATAGGATCTCACCTCTTGAGTTTCTAGGATTACAGATGTGAGCCACAGTGCCTGACTTTCTTGTCAATAAGGTTTTATTCAGTACTCCTAATGGTAGTATGACTGATTCCATGGCAGAGTTGAATGGTTGCAATAGAGACTGAATGTGCAAGACCTGGAATATGTGCAATTTGATATGTGACAGACTGTTTTCTGACCCTTGTCCTCAGGTTCTTCAAAGTCATCGTCACTTGTTTCATCAGACTAGAAACTTCCAGAAGATCATCTTGCAGGTTACCTCTTCTTTGTTCTCTTGCCTTTGTAAAGCAGCCAAACCGAATGGCTTTCATCAAGCCAGGAGAGGAACTGTGTGTGTGTGTGTGTGTGTGTGTGTGTGTAAGGTGAGGGACAGTCACAGAGGACAGGCAAGTCTAGTTAAGCCACACCCCAACGATCAGATCAACAGCCTGCCAAGGGTGCAAAGTATATAGATTGCATCAGAATTAAAAAACTTTTCATGAAGCCAGGTGCTGGTGGCTCACACCTGTAATCCTAGATACTCAGGAGACTGAAATCTGACGATCTCTCAGTTCAAAGCTAGCTTGGGCAGGAAAGTCTGAGAGACTCTTATCTCTAATTAACCACCAGAAAACTGGAAGTGGTGCTGTGGCTTAAAGTGATAGAGTGCTAGTTTTGAGCAAAAGAGCTCAGGGACAATGCCCAGGCCCCTAGTTCAAACCCACAACTGACACAAACAAACACAAAATTTTTTTCATGAGATCCTCATACGTAGGGCAAAACTGGTGAGGGGGTTGCTATGTACCCCTTCTGAAGTGTGTGGATGAAGGAATGGACATCAACCTCAGAGAGATCTCTAACACATTCTGTGAAACTGAGAACTCACCCCTGTCCAGTTTAGTGCTTTCCTTGGCATAAATGAGCCAGCCGCTAGTCTAGTTTCTGACTCTATCACTGAATACCACAGGGTGGGTGATTTATAAAGAGAGGTCTATTGGGCTAGAAGTTCAAGGGTGTCGCGCTGGCACATGCTTAGCTCCAGGGAGGGTCTCCTGCTTCAATGTCAGGTAGCACAGGGCATCCCATATGACAGAGTGGACATCCCGGATAGAGCCTTTCTTCATCCTAGAAAGCTGCTGATGCCATCATGGCAGCCTCAGAGCCTCAGCTGATTACCCCCCAAAGGCTCCACCCCCCCAGGACCTTGGCATGTGAATGTGGTAATTAAGCTTTCAACGCCTAGTATGTTTAAACTGCATAGCAGGTGAGCGGCCATGTTCAACAATGTAGTGTTCTCCCGCAGCTCAGGATGGGGAGGGGCCAGCGATTGAAATGCGGCATTGAAAGGTGGGAATCGGTGTTTCAAAAGAATCTTGATAAACTAGAGCAGCTGCCCAACGGGCTGGTGCCAGAGACACAGTTTCTCCTGAGGGAGGAGTATGGAGCACTGACGGGGAGTCCACCCTAACACTCTCAGACCTCGGGGGCAAGATACACTTGGAGGCCAGCCTGCCATATGTCCAAATGTTTCGTGATCATAAATCAAGCTAAGACACTGCTCCAGAACACATGTTCTCACTTCATGCCGCGACAAATACTTCCTTCATCACTCGAAAGCGTGGGTTTACATTGAGAATGTACTTGGATTTCCTGGAGTCTTAATGCTGTAACAGGGTCGCATGCGGTGAACCAGTCCCTTAACCCCTACCTCAGCTTCTCAGTCATCCATTCTCTGCACCTCAGGCACAGGCTGCCATTTGTCTCCCTCTCCCCCTCTGGCTTCTCCCCTGAACTCCCATTTTCCTTTCCTCCTTCAGGCCAATTCTGGCCTAATGCTTACATTTGTCCCTGTTACCCAGAGGTAACAAGGACCCTGGTGAGTTCTCTACCCCGGCCTAGTCTGGGAAAGGGCACCTGGCCAATCCCTACCTGCCTTTCAGCTCCTGGGTCATCTGTAATCACAGCCCTTTCCCCAACACCACTCACCACCATCTATGCCAGTGGCTCTTGAGCTTAACCATAGATGGTGTCCCCTATTTCTGCAGCCCACACCAGCGGGAGGTGTCCCACCCAGAAGTAATATATTTCTATGAATTCTTGCATTTTTTATTTTCAGAGGTCCACACACTTTGAACAAAAAGTATTGATCATTGGAATAAGATTTATGGAACATACATTCCAAAATGCACACACAAATAAAAATACAGCTCAGTGAATTATTATAAGACATGAGTATCAGGGAACAAATGCCCACCCCCACAAGTCCCCCTGTGCCTCACTCAAGGGGAAAACAATCAATCATGACTCTAGTCACAGATCTTAGAATTTAGCTTTATTCTTATATTTATTTTGCTGGTCCTGGGGCTTGAACTTAGGGCCTGGACGCTGTCTCTGAGATTTTTTGCTCAAGGCTAATGATCTGCCACTTGAGCCACAGCTCCACACCCACTTTTTGCTCGGTAAGTCTCACAGACATTTCTGATTGTTCTAGCTTTGAACGGTGATCCTCAGATCTCAGCCTCCTGGGTAGCTAGGACTACAGGTATGAGCCACCCAGCAGTTTTACTCATTTTAAATTTTATACAAATAGAATCAAACTCTATAAATTCCTTTTTCAAGAAAATAAGTTATTAGCTTCTATCAGTTATACAGGGGCATTGTTACATATCCAGACATGTTCACATTGCATTCCAACCAGTCTCAACCTCTCTCATCACACTCTGCCAGATCTTGTTTGGTTTGCATAGTCAAAAATCTGTTTTGAGAGCTGGGAAGGTGGTTCAGTGGTAGAGCGCTTGCCTTGCATGCCTGAGGCCCTGGGTTCGTTCCTCAGCACCACATAAGCTGAAAAAAAAAAAAGATGGAAGTGGCACTGTGGCTCAAGTGGTAGAGCATTAGCCTTGAGCTGAAGAGCTGAGGGACAGCGCCCAGGCCCAGAGTTCAGGCTCACGACCAGACCCCCCCCAAAAAAATCTGTTTTGACAGGACTCAACTTCCTTATAGATTCCTTTTAATTTCTTTTATTACATATAATTGTTATCTTTAAGAAGCTATACAAGTTGCCATTAAACAAAGTAAGATATAAATACAATAAATTCTGATCAATGTCAACCATTTCATCATTGAATTCTATTGATAAGATTACTTTCTGTAATGCCATGTGTAGTTTTAAGTTGCTTGTTTTCAGTGCTGTGTGTGAGTACATCAAAGTTTATGCATGTTGTTTTGGATGAACATTGGGCTGAATGCAGTTGTTGGGCATTATCAATGCTTCTCCATGGCATTCTTGTAATGATTCGTTGGTGCATAGGAACATGAATTTGAGTCTGTCACTATCTAGAAGTGGATTGCAGATGGTAGGCTTCCATATTCCAACTTAGTTGGTATTAGAGAATAGTTTCCCAAAGTGTTGGAACCAGTCTGGTTCTTACCTCATGTCTACAAGGATTCTTGTTGTCCTACCTACCTTATTCTTCTCCATAGATAGTCACATTTGTTTCCTTGCAGAAATTTTATACTATGTTTTTGGCTAGAAGAGAGGATGCTACCTGCGGAAGATGTATCAGTTTACCTAGTGGTTTTATGTAAACTTCATTGGAGGGGCTCTATCATTTTCTAACCATGTGGATCCCTGAGGGTGGGGGGGTCATCTCAATTTCATGACCTTCCAACTTCCTATCAAACTATTTGGTACCATGAACCAGCTTCCTTCTCTGACCACCATTGCACCTGCCACCATTTTGGCTAGATCTGAAAATTCTTCCATAGCTAACTTCCAGTCTTTTTTTTTTTTTGCAAAGACAGTATCTGAATAATTTTGATTAATTTCAGGGTGATCTGTTTGCCACTTCATCTCGTCTGTAAGTCCTCTCAGGGCACTCAATAGGCTCTGTGGTTCTTTCCTACATTGCTCCATCATCTGAGAGGATACTCGAGACCCTATAGGGAGCCATCTCTATTTGCTAACTGACTGACTAGCTCAGTGTAGCTTAAAATTCATCTTGATTTTTATATGATAGTTTAAATGATTTAATGAGTGGCTGTCACTGACAAAGCACTTGGGGATTGTACATAAAGTGACATAATGACATAAAAATAAAGCTTTGCTCCAAGACCAATACATGGAGCTGCCTTTTATGTGCATAATGTTCTTCCCACCAGGGGAAACAATTCTTCCTTTGGTCAAGTGGAGTTTGTTTCCATTGACAAAAATAGGTAAATCTATATTCTCTCCTTCTCCTTGAGTCAAAAGCTTACAAAAGCAAGCATCGTGTATAATATTCATCTCAGCAATGAATATGCAGAAAGCGCCTCATCTCTTTATTTAGGACTTTTAAACATTGCAGTCATGTTCATCATGGTGACTGTAGACTTTTCTATCTAAGACAGACTCATTTCTCAAAGTCATATTTAAATTTCTCCAATGGGTACTGCTGGCCTGGCGGGTATTGCTCCACTTGCCAAGGAATGGAGAAGGTTCACCTCGCTGGAAGATCTGAGAAGAAATGGTACAGGTATGGATTTTCTCATGTAGAAAGGGGCAGGGATGGGAGAAAGGAAAGGAGAATTCAGAGTGAACCCGGCTGGTAGTGAGAATCTGGGTGTTGGCTTCTCATGAAGCTGAGTGTAGAAGTGTGGGAATGTAGGATTGTGGGAGTATGGGAGATGTTCTAGAGGTAGACATGTTCTTCTTGAATTCCAGGTTTTATAGACTTCCTTCCTTCCTTCCTTCCTTGCTTCCTTCCTTCCTTGCTTCCTTCCTCCTTCTTCCTTCCTTTTTTCCTTCTCTCCCTCTTTCTCTCTTTCATTTTTTTGTGCTGGCGCTGGAGCTTGAACTCAGCACCTGGGCCATTGTCCCTTAGCTTTTGCACTCAAGACTAGTGCTCTACCACCTGAGCCACACCTCCACCCTGGCTTTTTGTGATTAACCAGAGATAAGAGTCTCACAGAGTTTCCTACCCAGACTTTGAACTGCGATCCTCAGATTTTAGCCTCCTGTGTAGCTAGGATTACAGGCATGAGCCACCAGTGCCCCACTACAAAGGCTTAATACCTGTTCTTGAAATAGTCGAAGCAACGAATGCTTGCAGTCTAAATGGCTCCCTAGATCTCAGCACACACAGCATCATAGCTACGACTGGTTCTGATTTTAGATCTTACTGTGCTTGCTTGTTTGCTTTCTTTTTCCTTCCTTCTGTCCTTTCCTTCCTTCCTTCCTTTTTTCCTTCTTCTCCTTCTTCCTTCCTTCCTTCCTTCCTTTCCTTTTATTCATTTTCTCATTCCTTTGTTCCTCTCAAAAATTAATGGTTATATGTCAAATAGTTCCTCCGCATCTGTTCTATACTGAGTGCTGAACTTTAGTATACAATGGTGTTTCCTAACCAGACTTTATGTTAATGAAAACACGCATTGTAGTGATAGCACATCAGTGTGCGTATGCTGAAGCATATGAACGTGGCATGATGAAAATGCATATTAGAACTTGACTTCTGGAGGACTTGGCGGTGACTTTGAGGAAGTGATAACGAGGCTGATTCTGGTAAGTGGGCAGGAGAGTCAATGAGGTCAAGGAGTAGAAAGGGGAAGCTTGAGGAAATCAGAACGGCTTGTGCAAAGGCCCTGTGCTGAGAAAACGTGACATACCTGAAGACATGAAGGTCAACATGTCAAGAGTAGAGTGTGGCCAAAGCCTGTGTGTCTTAAGGGGCTCTGTTCTTGTCCGAGGTGAAGTCCGGGAGGGGTGGGGGCAGAGAGGACTCCAATTTCACAGCTGAGTTGTGGCTTCAGAACTTCTGTACAGAGTCCCTGGCGGGTCTCTTGACTCAATTACAGGTGTTCTCCAGCAGCTGCTGCCTGTCAGGCAGGCCGATCGCCCGAGTCTAAGTAGCTAACAGGGAGGTTGCTCGGAGTGGAGAGGGACATGCTCCAGTGGTCCGGGTCGGCTCTCTGCACAAAATGAGCCATTGGGGCCAGAAGCCTGGGCCTGCAGCTCACACATCGAATGTGTTCAAAGCTGGAACAGCCTTGACAGCAAACTGGTTTAAACTTTAATAGAACACAAGGCACCCAACCAAGTGGCATAATCTCTCTCCTGAAAGGTGTGCTCTGGGCTCTATTTACAACAGAAATGAAATATAGACAAGCTCAAGATGTATGAACACTCTTGACACGGTGTAGAATGCTCATAATAATAATAATAAAATACGTCCCAATAGCATTTTCACATTCCAGGTATTAGGCATTCAGACATTGAAAGGATCTGAGGAAAAATTGGTTTTTTTTTTTGGTTAAAGCTAGCCCAGTACCCAGCACAGGTGGCCATCGGGGTGGAAGGCAGAAGGAAGACTGGATGTTATCTGTGTTACATCTGTGATTACCACTAAGCAAAATTTTCCAGTCTCAGTGCTATCGATATTTTGAGTCAGATCCTTCTTTTCTGCAAGCCACGCTATGCATCCATAGAATGCTGAACAACGTCTCTGGTCTCTGCCTACTAAATGCTGATAGCATGCCATCTTCAGATTTCAGACATTGCCATATGTCTGCTTGGTGGCAAACCCTCCCCATGCCCATCAGAGAGGATCTGTAATTAACACACTTAGTGTGGAAGGTTTGGCGAGGTGAAAACAGAAATCCTAATTCATCGTCATTGAAATTAAACAATTTCTTATAGAATGTGGGGAGAGGGTTCTCAACCTCAAATCACCTCTTTAGACATATAGCAGGGATAAGGACTTGTGATTCGTCTTCCTCTAAATTCCCAACTAGGCAGCCGTCTGATTTAGTGAGTAAAGTTGAGCTGAGGATTTTGTAGGTCAACTTTTAAAGTTAAAGTTTATCAAGGGGGAAAAAAAAAGAGCGTTGCTATTTCTTCATTTGCAGAAAAATCAGAAAGGAAATAGCTGTCTGCTCTCCGTACTCTGGAGACTTTAACTCTTTCTCCTATCTCTGTTTTGGTGGGAGATTGGAGGGTATTAAAAGCCATAATAGAATCATTTGGATGCTTAACTGTAGCTGGGAGGAATTGGAAAAGCTCTGTGAGATTTCCCAGGAGACAGCAGGGCACTGACAGGGGTCTCCTGCCCGATGTCCTCCGCTCGGACAGAATTCACCCCCGCGCTAGAGCTGCACGGCTGAGACCCGCTGAGGACGGTCGGCTTGCTGCCTTCTTCCCATGCCGCTCGTGTGTGACCTTGAAAAATGACCAAATCTCTTTGGATCACTACTGTCCTGTTTCTGAAAATAAAATTCAGCGCAGTGTCTGAGTCCCTCTCCAGCGTGTGTGAGGTTTAATGAGCTCTCCACCCGGGGATCCACAGCTACCGGTTGAGGAGCCTTAACTTCCCATCTTCAGGAAGATGGATCTTCCTGGCATTTTTGCCTACTTTCTGTTGAATTGGTTAAGCAGGCGGGCGTTTTCTTTTAAGTGACTGGAGATGCAGAATTCAGAAGTGTCACTGAAACTATTTATTTTTTTTTTCCTGATCTTAGGGCTTAAACTCTGGACCTGGGCACTGTCCCTGAGCTCTTTTGCTCCAGGCTAATACTGTACCATTTGAGCCACAGCACCGTTTCTGACTTTTTCTGTGATTAATTGGAGACTTTACTGCCCAGTCTGGCTTTGAACTGCGATCCTAGGTCTCAGCCTCCTGAGTAGCTAGGGTTACAGGGGTGAGCTACCAGTGCCTAGCTGTCACTGGAAGAATTTTGACCACCATTAATTTCAATCAGGTGACTAGAAGTTATCAGGTTATTAGTGACTTTCACCCCATTAGACAAATAAGTAGAAGAGATAGAAAGGGAGATAGATAGCTAATAGATAATAAATGACATAGATTATATATACATATTATATGTAGTAAATATCCTTGGATAGAATCATAACATAAATTTATCAATAGCACCATGGCTTTCCTGATTTGAAATTTGGGGTTAGGTATTTTGGATTATGAGCTATAGGCAAAATTCTGCCTGTCTTAGTCAGTTTGAATTGCTCTAACAAAATGCTACAGACTGGATGGCTTAAAAAGAACAGAAGCTTATTGCTCAGTTCTGGGTGCTAGGAAATGATTTGGTGTTTTTTTCATGGATGGGACCTTCCTATCATGTCCTCACAAGGTGGAAGGGTGCAGAACTCTCTGGAATCTATGGCATGAATCTGGTTCATGAGGGCTCTAATGAGGTACCATCACCTTGAGTTTTAGGCTTCACATAAGAATCGGGAGGAGGGGCTGGGAAGGTGGCTCAGTGGTAGAGTGCTTGCCTTGCATGCATGAGGCCCTGGGTTCGATTCCTCAGCACCACATAAGCAGGAAAAAAAGCCGGAAGTGGCACTGTGGCTCAAGTGGTAGAGCGCTAGCCTTGAGCTGAAGAGCTGAGGGACAGTGCCCAGGCCCAGAGTTCAGGCCCCACGACCGGATGCCCCTCTCCCACCCCCCCCAAAAAAAAGAATCAGGAGGAACACACTTTTAGATCACAGCATCTACTAAGAAGATGAATAGGTTAGAAAGCCTTGGTTGGTCCAAATACAGGAAAGCTGTGGAGTGTCATCTGCCCACCCCTACCCTCCATCCCTGAGGGAGCAGACCCATGTATCTTTGGAAGGAGAATTTATCTACAGCTCCTGAAGAATCTGGAGAGAGACAATTTGTTTCCTGGCTCTATGGTGCACAGAGCCTACTCTGATTAGGTAGCAAAATGTTAGTTGGTTTATACTAAGTTTAGAGTCTGGTCCCTGATGAGTGTGGAAATTATCTAGCTAAAATTGGATTTGTCCAAAGGATAAATCAAATAATAAAAATAAGACCAAATCTTGTAAACTGGAGCTTGATTCTGGAACATTCCAGCATTATTGGATGCTCATGGAAGAGGATGGTAGAAATGTGTGCCCTGGAGAGTAATAACTTTCCCCTTGGGCAACAATGATACCAATAGCCCCCTACATGTTGGCTCCTTCGTTGGCCCCTCCTCCTCTCCCTCCTTTTCTCCTTCCTTCCTTCTCTCTCCTTCTGCTTCCTTCCTCCTTCTCTTTCATCTTCTTCATTAATTCACTCAGGTTTGTTCTGCTGTACTGTGGTTTTCGCCCTCCTGTGGTTTCTCTCTCCTTTCTGGGGGGATGTTTAAGCCACTTTTGTTAAAGGTGTTTGTTTAAATCTGGTACACTGTCAACAGTCACTTGAAGGATCAATTTTAGAAGCTCGAGATGTGTTAAACCCAAGTTAGTAAATGTTATTGCTCATCATTTGACATTTGGCCTTCACAGTTTCATTTTATGTAATGCTATGATCGATATTCTTGCTTTGAAATACTTTATTTTATTTTATTTTTGTCTTGACGGCAGCATTTTAAAAAATGGACTCCATTTGTTCTTCCAGGTAAACCTCTTTGGTTTCTGGAACAATTTCTTCCCATTCAGGTGTTCATTTGTCTATCTGTTTGCCCATCTATCATCATCTGTCCACAGACACAGAAACTGCTTCTTATGTCAAGGTACCAGAACAGATCCCCAAATATTTTGGTATCTCCTAGGAGAGGCCCCAGGCCACAGGGCCTCTGCTGTATGGCACATTGAATCATTTCTAGAAAGACATTGACCAAACCCCGATCTGCTCACCCAGGGATGGACTCGTTTGTGGTCTCTCTCTGTTTCACTCAGATTTGAGAGAGTTAATTATTTAATATGTTTGCCAAGCACATGGGGGCTCCCCAGAGAAAGTATGCCACGGGAAAAAAATATATAAATGAATAATTAATTAAACTTTAAGCAGATTACTTTGGTGAGTGCTTCCTTAACTGCCTCCCCATTTTCCTAACGAGGTGTTTTGAAGTTACAATCCAGTTTAGGGCTCTACCTCGCTCCACCCCCCCCCCGCCCCTCTTTTCCTGTACCTTTCTTCTTCCTGTCCTTAATTTCCTTCTGTTTAATTCTTCCTCCCTTCTGCTGATTCTCTCTGTGCCTACCCTGTGGTCGGCACTCAGTCAATCACCGTGATTTAGCACAGATCTATAGGTAAAAGCCTTCATTAACTTCTATGGGCATCGTAAGCTCCTAAGAGCTCTAGGGTGAGATTAATAATTAGATAATGATTCTAATGTGCTGTGAAGATGAGAAGCAGGCTCTGGAAATGCTGAGCAGAGCACAGTGATCAGTAGTCAAGGAAAACTCTTGTTTACTGACCCCCTTTTCCCTGATCCATTTCAAGGCAAATAAGAGATCCCTGGTAGTCTCAAGACGAATATAAATCCAGTCAGATCCGCCCACTGCCTCCTCTCTCATCTCTAATCAGTGAGAATCCTGTAAGGAGATTTACAATTAGAGGTTCCTTTGCTTTTCTTTGAAGCAACCGTGGACCGTTAGAGACAGAGTATGAGGCAAAGGCGACATCATTTCTTACTGAATGTTGACACCTCAATCCTCGTTATTTCTTTACTGTAGATTAAGGAGAATTATTAGAGAATAGTTCACGGCCATCCTGCTAAACCTGACCCAGTTTATTTACACTAGAATCTTATTTCAGAGCACGAGAGGGAAAATGAGCTGTTCTTATCAATTAATAGCTGAAGAAAAATTGAGATTTCAAGTTCCACGTAAGAACTGTTTATTCCAATGCATTAAGGAAATGAAGAGGTGCTCCTGATGTACCCGGGGAAGAGAGGGTAGAAAGAGGGGGGACAAGGAAGTCCTGAAGAGAATTTTTTTTTCCTTTTCCCTTAAGAGTTTGAATTACTGTGAAATCTTGCGTTTTCTAGTGACCTGTGTGAGAGCCCTGGGGCTACGGCAGACCCATAATGGATCTATTTCTGAATTGTTCAGCAGTATTGGAGTTTAGAACAGCAGTTGGCAGTACATGCATATAATGAGGCCACTGTCTCTTCCTGCTTCTGGGAGGGCACTGGTCACAGCCTACCTGGCCTCGAAAGCACACAGGAAACCAGCTCTTCTCAGGCTGCTTCCAGAATTCTCTAAGGAACCAGTCTACCCTCCGCAGACAAGGATGCTTCTTCAAGGCTAGTTAATGGCTCAGTTAAAGACCCTGTCCTTGGTAGCATGACTCCGATCCGGATCACATTTTACTAGTAGAAGAACACTTTTCTGAATGAAAATATTGAATTCTGAATGAAAATATCCTATATCCTGTTGATGTTATTGTTGGGTTTGGGTTTTGTTAGTGGTGGTGTTGTTTTGGTGCCAGTCCTAGGGTTTGAACTTAGGGCCTGGACACTGCCCTTTAGCTTTGTACTTTACTAATTGAGCCATATCTTCACTTTCCAGATTTTTGATGATTACTTGGAGATAAGAGTCTCGTGAACTTTCTTACCTTGGCTGGCTTCGAATCTCAATCCTCAAATCTCAGTCTCCTGAGTAGCTAGGATTGCAGGTGTGAGCCAAAGGTATCTGATAGGCACATGGTCTTTACCAGACACGATTGATTTATTTCTTTGACAAAACGTGTTGCTTGCTAGGTTTGTTCAGAACAGGAAATAACAAAGTGAAAGGGTGAGAAGGTGTACTTGCGTGACAATGGCTTTCTCCTGGTGGTTCCACTGGTCTGCATCTCAGCTTCAATACCTGCAGAGCTAGAGGGTACTAGGCCTCCAGAAATGCTTGGAGGCTCGGCAATAGGTATGTGTAAGACAGCTGTGGCATGGGCAAGAACCAGATGTGCAGAAGGGCAAGGGGCTCCCGAGTGTGAGGCCACTGGAGGGGGGCTGGACATGGAACTAAACATAGAAGTTAGCCAAGGAACGTTGGGGTCAAGCTCTACCTCAGGATCTCGGTTCCAGAGCTTAGCACACTGCCTGCTACACAATAGGTATCCAATAACATTGGACGAAATACTATGGAACATTAACACTTAGCTATGTGTTAAGATTTCTAAGTCAGCCAGAGCAAAGCATGACATCTTGGGTGACTTGAAACTATGGGCACTTATATTCTCGCAGTCTAGGAAGGTGGAAATCCAAAACCAGTATACCAGGAGAGCCCTGTTCCCTATGAAGCATCTGGGGGAACATCCTCCCTCACCTCCACAGGATCTAGGATTGCAGCCATCCCTTGGCTTGTGGTCTCATCCCTCTGGTTTTAATCTCCATCCTCCCACACACACTCTCTATGTCTTTACATTGTCTTCTCTCTGTGTATATGTGTCCAGACTTCCTCCTTTTCCTCCTCCTCCCCCATCCTTCCTTTTCTTCTTATTTTTGAGACAGGATCTCACTATGTAGTCTAGGCTGACTACGAATTTGTGATCCCTCTGTTTTAGCCTCCTGAGTGCTGAAATTATAGGTGTATATCACCACAGCCAGCCAATCACATTGGATTAGGCCCCACCCTGTGAGTTCACCTTAACTTAATGACATCTCCCTAGCGGCCATTTACAAATAGTCATCCAGAGATAGAGGGGTGGAGGGGTTCTAAGGACTCCCACATGCCTTTTTGCGTGTCACAGTTCAACCCACAGCAACTAACTTCACAGGCTTGTTGAGAGAGTGAAATGAAATGGATGTGGAAAGTATTTATACCAACACAGAACCAGGAGCTCAGCCAGCACTGGAGTCTGCCCCTTTCTCTCAATCAGCAATCCACTCAAGCAGAATTTCACCATAAGCCTCTGAGTTCCAATTTAGGGGGATAAAGACCAGTTGCGAGGGGAGTTTGAAAAATGAGGTCAAGGCAAAGAGAGAGAGAAAGAGAGGGGGGAGGGAGAAATTCATCATCTTTGAAGGGTCAGTCTGGACCTAGTTTGGGTCCCAAGTGAATGGAGTGACCTCAGATGTCCCCCCCCCCATGTGACAACATAGACTTCTAACAATGTGGGCCAGGCACCGGTGGCTCACACCTGTAATCCTAGCTACTCAGGAAGCTGAGATCTGAAGATCATGGTTCAAAGCCAGCCTGGGCAGGAAAGTCCATGAGAATCTTATCTCCAATTAACCACCAGAAAACCAGAAGTGGCGCTGTGACTCAAGTGGTAGAGCGCTTGCCTTGAGCTGAAGAGCTGAGGGACAGCACCCAGGC
Source organism: Dipodomys merriami (assembly GCF_024711535.1). Classification (NCBI taxonomy): domain Eukaryota; kingdom Metazoa; phylum Chordata; class Mammalia; order Rodentia; family Heteromyidae; genus Dipodomys; species Dipodomys merriami. The sequence continues at coordinate 51,799,920 of NW_027206512.1, forward strand.
CCATAGTTCAAGCCTACAACTGGCAAATAAAACAACAACAAATAAAACAATGTGGACCTGCAGGCAAGAACATCCTGCCAGCCAGCCACAGAGCCACACCAGGGAGGATGAAATCCCCATGTTCTCCCTCAGCTCTGATGCCTTCTATTACAGTGATCTTCCACAGCCACTTAATAAAGCAAAGTTTTACTAAGCACCAGGACCATGTAAGAACCTCGCTGAAGTCTGTCATAGTTCCTGGGGTCCCAGAGCTCTAAGGAATCAAGGACAGCCAATGGGATAGCAGAGTTTATATACTTCTTTCTTCTTGTTGTTGGGGGTTAGTATCAGGGAAAGGTGCATTCTAGTTGATTACAAACCTCAGGTCTAAATTTCAATTCTGGGCTGAATAGTAATTTTTTCCTGAAGGCTTGAATAAATCATCCAATCTGCGGCTTCAGTTTCAACTATTTTCAGCATTTCTACTCTCATCATTAATTCTGCCTGCTTAAGACCCCGGAGTCAACAACCCCGAATGTGACTTCATTTGGGATGAGAGAAAGGCAGGAGGCACAAGATGCACTGATAACCAAATAGGGGGAAGTGAACTTGAGCAATCGTCTGAAAGATTTGGGCTAGATATAAGGAACATTTGCTTCTTTGTGATAAATGCAGATCTTTGCTTTGCTCTAGAAAGGAGGGATTACAGAATTGGTATAGCTGTAATTTTGGGAAAGATAGGGGAGATTCTTGTATAATAAAAACGGGTTAATTTTCTTCTAACTTAACTCCAAGGAGATAGATGACCTCTCTGTGACAGGTCAGTCAGTACCTCAGGATAATAGGTACATGTAATCCATCTTACTACCTTTTTTTTTTTCTTCTATGAATGCTAGGAAGCTCATAGCTAATAAGACTGTTCGGTTAACATTGTTCAGTTAACAAAAAGATGAATACAAACCCAAGGCATTGTTTGACTTACTTATGACTGTGAATTTGGGTTTTGAGTGTGCCTCAAAAATTGATTGCCCCAAATAACCATTTTTTAAAAAAATCTTTGATGGTTGGTAGGACTTGGTGAATCAATTCTCTCTTGGGGAATTGAAGATGCCTTCTTCCTTCTCATGGGAACAGGTCCCTGGCTGGGCTGAGCTGGCTGGCTGGGATGCCTGAGGCTGGCTGAGCATCTCTCTGTACTTCCACACGGCTGGCTATGCTGTCTTGTAGCCTGGTGGTACTCAAAGAGCTCAGGACACTATAGCTGGTGCCTGGGCAGGGAGAGAGGTGGGGAACACATATTGGGGAGATATTCCCTCTATAATTACCAAGGATATTATGGCTCATCCGATCTTTTGGGGATCTTTTCCTATTTTCCAGGGTCTAATGTGAGATGTATCTTTTCTCTGAGTCTTTTTGGGCAATTGGCAAGCATACCCAAGCAATACTTTCCTTTTGTCTCATGCCTGATGGGTTACTGTGTACTGTGCGTTCTCCAGCTGCCTGATGAGCCCAGCAGTAACTTGTTCTCCATATTTGTAGGCATGGAGATCAGTGATGATTAGTGACTGGGCTAACTAACACAGCCAGAGTGATGGGTCACATAAGCCCTGGACAGGTGATGTGATCGCTGACACGGTGAACTTTGGCTTGGAGCACTTAGTGAAGCACCAGCAGAGAATTGAATCCAAGACCCCGGTGGGATTCTCCACAGCCTGTTCAACATCTGGCTGTCCTGGCATAGCAGGAGTTTTGAGCTAGTGCTGTGAGTACTAGTCTTCAAGCAGAATTTCCAGGCTCCACATTGGCTGTGCCGTTCCTGCTGAGGACCTAGGAACTTTCATATTCTCAGTTTCCTTATCTGTAGAATGAAGGTGGGTGGTAGTGATTGTTCCCAGCTCTCAGGGTTGTTGTGAGGAATAAATGAATGACCGCACCAAAACAGTGCTTGGCTGGGCACCTGTAGCTCAAGCCTATAATCCTAGCTACTAGGAAGCTGAGATCTGAGGATTGCGGTTCAAAGCCAGCCCAGGCAGAAACATCCATGAGACTCTCTAATTACAAAAAAAACAACAACAAAACAAAACAAAACACACACACACACACACACACACACACAACTGCAAGTGGAGCTGTGGCTCAAATGGTAGAGCACTAACCTTGAGCACAAGAAGCCAAGGGACAGTGCCCAAGCTCCAGGGATAACACAAAAACAAAACAAAACAAAAAAACAAACAACAAAATGCTACCCAGGTGCCAGTGGCTTACACCTATAATCCTAGCTACTCTGGAGGCTGAGATTTGAGGATTGAGGTTCCAAGCCAGCCTGGGGAAGGAAAGTCCGTGAGACTCTTGTCTCCAATAAACCACTCAGAAAACTGAAAGTGGCACTGTGGCTCAAGTGGTAGAGCACTAGCCTTGAGCTTTAGAGCTGAGGGAAAGCGCCCAGGCCCAGAGTTCAAACCCAATGACTAGAAAAAAACAAAAACAATGCTTGATGAGAACCCTAAAAGGAAATCTTTCACCAGGAGCCAATGGCTCTTGTCTATAATCCTAGCTACTTAGGAAGCTGAGGTTTGAAGACTGTGCTTTGAAGCCAGTCCAGGCAGTAAAGTCCATGGGATTCTTTAACTCTAATTAACCATCAAAAAGTCAGAAGTGGAGGTATGGCTCAAGTGGTAGATTGCCAGTATAGAGAAAAAAAAAAACCTAAGAGACAGTTTCCTGGTCTTAAGTTCAAGCAACAATACTGGCACCAAATAAAGAGATAGGGTGGGGAGAATCTCTCAGTGAAAAGTTGTAGAGTACCCTGGCCTTGGTTACCTCTTCTGTATATTTTTCTTCATTTTATCAGCTCATGACATATCATTTTGCCTAATACTATATTACCAGGTAGACTAAAAGTCCTAAATCCATGTTAATGCCTGCCCAAGTACTGTGAGTTCACTTGCAGGACACAGTTATAAAACACTCAGGACTGGTAGACAGGGACTGCTTTCCCCTGAGTCCTGGTGTACTCATGCTTTATTTTTGATGATTTATATTGACATTCTCTCTTCTCTCACTCTGCTTCAAGTGCATCTGCACCTTCACACCCAACTTCTCTCCACTGCACTTCTTGTGCACAGGCATGCTCTCAACACACTCACCCAGACATATACCCTTGACCTTCTTCTGCATGTCAGGTACCTTCCAACTTCAGACATCTCTGTGCTCCCATCCCATCCCAAGTGTCCCTGAGGATGTAGTTCTACCTGGCAGGACAGCAAGCAGACCTCTGCATAATCCGGGAGATTCTGGACATCTGGCTGCACGCACCCAGCGATGTTCCGCCCACCGAGCTGAGCTCTTCATCAGGGACCCAAGAGAGTCTGAGGACAGATTTCCTTGCTGCTCCCCTGCACCCCGCACGAGCAGCCTGCTCACAGCCCAGAGAGCTTCCATTGTTAGCTGCGATTTAAGGGGCGAGTGCTTGGCTAAGGCTTGGCTCGGGGAAGCTGCGTGCTTCCCCTAGCTCAGGGTTGGGGGGAGAATTAAGCTGAATATGCACCTATTCAGAAGGGCAAAGAGCCAAAAATAACTAGGAGCAATAGCATTTCATCTGACAGGCCCAGAAATAGAGCTCATTTCGGAGCATATCAGGGCTATAGACCCAGAGACTCGGAGACCTTCAGCATCCCCATAAAACTCTATGACCTCCTCACTGCAGCTCTGGGACCAGTCTTCGTGGCCCGAGAAAGAGCCCTCAGGTCTCCAGGCTCAGGAGGTGAGGCTGAGGCTGGGCTTGGGAGGTGGTGGGATGCTCTAAGAAAGAACAAGAGGTAACCAGCAAATATGGAAGATGCCAAACAAAGAACACAGAGGAGACATGGACTCCGAGAAGGCAAAGCCTACGGGATCATAACAACATGGAAATATTATTGAACATTAAAAACAAAAAAGGCCTGTAGCATGTAGCTGGGTTCCCAGAGGTCATGGGGCAGGAAAAAAGGTCACAGATTCTCTGTGGAGATGGAAAGCACGGTGCCAGCTTGTTTTTCATAGTTTGCTTTCTTCTATTTATGCTGTCTTTTCTTCTATTTTGATACAAAAGGCAAGCGTCACAGTTCATTCATCTTCCTTTTGAATAAGTAAAATTACAGAAAGGAGGAAGAGGGGGAGGGAAGGCAAAAGACAGGGAGCCCACAGAACCCTGAGCTTGGAAATGGATGGGAAGATAACAGTGAATGAGTAAAGAAAAGAAGGAAATAAAGGAGGGGAGAAGACAGGGGAGAGGGAGAAGAGCAAGGGAAGACAAGGGAAAAAATGGAAAGGATGTTGGGCTCAATATCATCCAATGACCACATTTGAAAACTTCCTGCACACATGGCTTGCAGTTAGCAGGTAGGCCCTGAGGAAACAAGCCCTATGCTCAGGCAACTTACCTCTGCTTAAGAACAGGCCAACTGGAAGTTGCCAAGAGCCAACCTAAGGTGTGGGATGGATGGGCAGAGAGCTTAGTGCCATCTATAGAGTCCTTACTTCCCCATCAGCTCTTCAGAGCCGAGTGTCCTTGCAGGGACAGATGTGTGCCCGGGACAGGCCTATTTCAAGTGTCCACATGAACCTTTCCAGACTCACATAGAAAGGACACAAAGACAAGTTATGTGTTTTCCACAAGTGAATTACATTCTGCCTAATAAGCTACCTTTTGTTATGGTCATGGGTCCTTTGTATGTATGTATGTATGTATGTATGTATGTATGTATGTATGTATGTATGTATGTATGCATGCATGCATGCATGCATAGATAGATATTTGAGGCAAGGTCTTCCATTGTACTGACTGGTTGAAATCTTGATTCTCTAGCCAAAGTCTTGGGCTTACAGGCATGTGCCATCTTTCTTTCCTGACCATTTAAGAATTTTTTTTGCCTGTCCTCAGGTTGAAGTCAGGGCCTGGTACTTTCTCTGACCTTTATACTCAAGGCTCGTGCTCTACCACCTGAGTCACAGTTCACTGGCAGCTTTTTGTGGCTAGTTGGAGATAAGAGTCTCACAGATATTCCTGCTTAGGCTGGCTTTGAACTGTGATTCTCAGATCTCAGCCACTGAATAGCTAGGATTACAGGCATGAGTCACTGGCACCCACCTTTCTTGACTTTCTGATCATAAAAAATGCATTCTCTTTTTAATAAAATAATGATTAAAGACAGTATATTTTTAGTTTTTTTCAAAAGTATTTCTACTTGGCAAGTTAATAGAACAACTGTATTGTTGTCTCCTTCCTTCTTTCCTTCCTTTCTTTCCTTTCTTTGTTGCCTCCTTCCTTCGTTCCTTCCTTCCTTCCTTCCCTCCCTTCCTCCCTCCCCTCTTCTTCCCTCTCCTCTCTTCTTTCCTTCCTTCCTTCCTTCCTTCCTTCCTTCCTTCCTTCCTTCCTTCCTTCCTTCCTTCCTTTCCTTCCTTCTTTCCTTCCTTTTTCTTTCTTTCTTTCTTCCAGTCCTGGGGCTTGAAATCAAGGCCTGAGCACTGTCCTTGAGCTTCTTTTGCTCAGGACTACCACTCTAACACTTGAGTCACAGCACCACTTCCAGCTTTTTCTGTTTATGTGGTACTGAGGAATTGAACCCAGGGCTTCATGCATGCTAGACAAGTACTTTACCACTAAGCCACGTTCCTGGCCCACCAATTTCTTTTTGTTGAATCTTATCTATCTCAGAGTCTGAGAACAACTGGGCGCCCTGAGGATAGCTAGGTGCCATGCAGCGCTCAGAGAGGCAGTTGGGCATTCAGTGAGGCATGACCTTTGTCCTCCTCTCTGCTCAGGTGTCTAGCAGCTCCTTCTCCCAGGCTCCCTAGCCTAGTTGGTCTTGGTCCCTTTCTGTGTTGTGCGTGGAGTTACTTTCTTCTTCTAGTCTCTCCTTAAAGGGAATGTGATAAACTGACTCATGCTAACGCAGTCCCTAGAGAGGCAAGATCCATGCAGTCTCCCCAAGGGGTGCCTTTGGATTTTAGCAGAGTATAAAAACTTAATTCATACCAATGAATCGCAGTGATGGGATTTCAGGACTTTCAATGGGAAATAGATATTTATTTTTTACGTAAAGGGTCTTCTGAAAACAAACTACTACACCCTTTGAATAATCTTCTAGACAGGAGGCTGTGGTAAGAATGAACACTATCCTCTAGACCGAAAATGTCACACCCCACTGTGAAAGCAAGCCTTGATGCCTCTGTCCCTCTTGGTATTGGATTCACCCCCACCTCCAGCTGCACTGGCAGAGAAAGAAGCATCCCAAACTGCACTGCAGTGTTTTCTTTCTGCATGCCTGTTGCTCCTGGCAGACATGGATGGTCCTGCCAACCTCTGGGTCTCCTGCCCACTTCAGGCATGTGGCTGAAAATATAAGCAAGCAGTTGGACATAGAGTTCCCAGGTAAATACACCCCAAGACCTCTGACTCGTGATATACCCCCTAGTTCCCATTAAGGCAAGCTACGAGAACCATTCTGTTCCCTGGAGTTAGAGTGTGACTGGACCAAGAAAGAAGAAAGTCTGTACAAAGGCCCAGGAAAACAGGGAGAATCCCAGAAAATCTTTTATGTTTACTAAAGCCCCCTCCTCTTGAACAGCCAACAATTTTCCTTGTACATGCATCAAAACTATAATCTGAACAAGTATGGTGGTTCAGTCCTGTAATCCCAGCACCTGGGAGCTGAAGTAGGAAGATTATGAGTGTGAGGCCAATCTGGGCCACATACATAAAGAGCAAGACCCTGTCAAAAAGAAAGAATGAAAGAACGTGAGGAAGGAAGGAAGGAAGGAAGGAAGGAAGGAAGGAAGGAAGGAAGGAAGGAAGCAAGCAAGCAAGCAAGAAAGCAAGCAAGAAAGCAAGAAAGCAAGCAGGCTGGGAATGTGGTTTAGTGGTACAGTTGGAGCCCTGGCTTCGAGTCCTCAGTACCACATAAACAGAAAAAGTCAGAAGTGGCACTGTGGCTCAAGTGGCAGAGTGCTAACGAGCAAAAGAAGCTCAGGGACAATGCCCAGTCCTTGAGGTCAAGCCCCAGGACTGGCAAAAAAGATTAAAAAAAAAATAAAAAAAAAATAAAATAAAATAAAAGGAAAAAGGAAAGGATTTCAGAAGAAGGTAGTGGGCAAGCAGAGCTTGTATTTGGCCTGATGGAAAAAATACAGGCAGGAACTGGGACAAAGCCGCCCCATCTTTTGTTCCCCTGCACACCCAATAGAATATGTCGTTTTCTGCATCCAACAGGAGAATTTTAAGTGCTTTGTTTTTGTAGAACTGGGACAGGGACAGTGGCAACATTTCTCATACCCCCTCGCATGCGTGCCTCAGTGTGGTAGCAGCTGGCTCATAGCGAGCAGGGCCAATGGGTCTGAAAGCACGGCCTCTGGTCCAGGTCAGTGCTACCTGAGAGCCTGTGAGGACCCAGTCAGTGGAACAGAAACTCCAGGACTGGCTCCACCGCTGCTCTAGCAATCCCTCCAGGGGCTTCCCACCAAGTTGCTTGAGAACCTTGGGAGTCTGTGCTGGCCCGGGGCAGGGGCCTCGCCCAGGGCCTTGGCTCTTGGGTGACCTAAAAAAGAGTTAGGGATGACTCAGCTTCCAGCTGACAGCCCCAGTAGGGCCAGGCCTGCGCCAAGGGCAGGTGCAGGCCCAGGCCCAAGGGGGCGGGGCTGACCAACCCAGGACCCACCAGGCCTCCACCAAGCTTCTCCCTAGGCCTGTTGCGACTTGACCCGCAGCAAAGGCACCTCTCCACGGGGGGGAAAGGGCTGTGTCCTCTCAGACTTCCAATCTATTATTAGTTCCAATCCGCACAAATCCACCAGTGCCAAGGGGGAAGCTGCGGAGAACTTTCGGAGGTGGGTTAACTGTTTCGGAGCAACAACCCTTGGGCCCCAGAGCAGAGCCGCAAGACGCAGCCAAGCGCTACCAGGAGCTCCAGGGCGCAGAGCGAGCTGGTGGCCTTGCCGTCCCATGGTCCCCAGAACCCAGATGGGCGACCAGCCAGTGCCAACCCACGTTCCCCGGGCCGGGGAGGATGTGTCCTGATTTCTAAAGCTGTTGGCGCACTTCAAGGGCCTCACCCCTCTTTCTTTTGGGGCTGGAGCAGGGTGGGACTGGCCTAATTAATTCGTTTTTCTTTCCACTCCAAAGTGGAAGCCGGAGCCCAGGGATGCAAATCAAATACAAACCCGCGCTGGGCGCCAATACTCGGGGCAATTAAAACAAAGAGTGCGGCGACGGCGGTGGTGGCACCGCACAAAAGCCCTCCGGAAACCTCCGGAGCCGCGCGTGGCCCGCCCGCCGGCTGGGTGGGGCTGAGACACCGCGGGCGGCCGCGCGGCCCCAGCCCTGCAGGTGGACAGGTGGGGGGAGGCCGGGGTCAAAATCCATCCCTCAGGACTGGGTGTGTGTGTGTGTGTGACGCGTGGCACAACTCCAGGGGGCACACTCGCCCTGTGGGAATGGCGCCCCAGCCCAAACCGACCAAACAAAACCCTTTGCACCGGCGGGAACTGGGTCGCGCGGCGGGCAAGGGAGGATGGGGTGTGGGGGGGAGATCGGGGTGTGGGAAGAGCGAGAGGGGGAGGGGAGTTGGGGAGAAAGTGGGGGAGGGCGGAGAAAGGGGGGGTCAGGACCGGCCAGAAGAGAGAGGGAGAGCGCGGGAAGGAGGGACGCTGGGGAGAGGAGGGAGGTGGGGCGGGCGGGGGCGCGGAGGGGTGCCGGAGGAGGGAAGGGAGGGCACGGGAGGGCGGGCCGGAGTGGAGCGGGCCGTGGGGGGGGGGCAGGGGAGGCGGGACCCTGGTCGGTCCCCACCTGCGCGGGCGCCCGCTGCCCCGGGGTGGGGAGCGGGGTGGGTGGGGAGGGAGCAGCCGGGCGGCGGGCGGAGGGAGGGAGGGAGGGAGGGAGGGGACGGGACGGAGCGGGGAGGAGCCGGCGCTCGGCGGGGCGCGGGGGCGGCGCGGCGGGAGCGGCGGTGGCGGCGGTGGCGGGTCCGGTGGTGGTGGTGGCGGTGGCGGTGGTGGCAGGTGGCCCCGCGCGCGCGCCGGCCCGGCCGGGGGCGGGCGGGAAGGTGGCGCCTCGGGCGGGGGCCGGTCCCTGCACCAGGTGACCCGTTCCGGCCGGGATCCCCGAGGCCTGGCCATGCAGCGGCGCGGCGCGGGGCTCGGGTGGCTCCGGTGGCCGCGGCGGCAGCAGCAGCAGCACCAACCCCCGCCGGCCGCTCTCGGCCCCCGGGCCGCAGCGATGGTTCCCCGGGGCGCCCGGGTCCCCCCGGGGCTCGGCGGTCACCCTGCCGGCGCACTGCTCCTGCTCTGCTACCTGGTGAGCGCCGGACCCGGCTCGGGTCCTGGGGACGCGGTGGGGGGGACGGGGCGGGGGGCGGCGGGAACCTTCGCCCCCGGAGGCGGGGAGCGCGAGGCTAGTTCTTCTCTCCTCCCTCGCTGCGGGCGCTCCGGGCACCGGCGCTGGGAACCCGGGGCGCAAAGTGGGGCGCGTGGTTGGGACTTGCGGGCTACTCCCTCGCGTCCATTCTCCTTCCTCCCAGACTCCCCGTCGACCCTGTCCGGGCCCCCAGGAGACGCCTTCGGGTCCCCACTCCCTCCGGGGGGCTTCGCCACCCCGCGATCACTCCCTGCCCCGCGGCTCTCCAGACCCTCCCTCCGTCCCTCCCTCCCTCCCCTCCTTCTGCTCCAAGCTCCTTTCCTTCTGGTGCCCAACTTGGTCTCTGCCACCCACTCCCTTCCACCCTGAGTTTCCTTCCACGAGGTCCTCCTGGCCGGGACGTGCCCACGCGCCTCCCGCTCCCAGAACTCTTCCACTCCTCCTTGGGTCACTCCAGCCAAGTTGCAGATGCCAAGAGAAACCTAGTTTTCCCGGTCCCAGCTCCGCGCCCGAGCGGCGACTCGAACGGTGTCTTTTCAAAGACTTGTGCTGGGCTGTGTTTGCACACTTCCTGGCTGCTGGTTTACTCCTCAGACACACGCAAGAACTTATTTTCTTAAGAGAACCGACTCATTTTTAAATACCAGAGTAACTGAGACCCTCAGGAGGAGGTGTGTGTGTGTGGGGGGGGTATTTCTCAGATTCTTTGATGGCTCGCTTCTCTGCTGGTTTTCCATTGCCTTAAATGTACCATAGCAAATTTACACCAGGCAACACCCTCACAGCCCAGCCTACCTTCTGTTCCAGGACCCCGAGGAAACCTTGGGGTTATCTCACTATATATTACTGTAAATATATGAAATGGAAATTGCTGAATCATGAAACTGATGTAATAGGAAATTCACAGAATGCTAAAAAAAAATGAGCAGTGTCATTGTCCAGAATTCTTTTCATTTATGTGTCATTGGCATTCTTTGGAATCTTTTCTTCAGAGAAGCCAAAAGCTGCTTTAGGAGATACTGGCAGGAATTTGAATTGAATTCTGAACAAATTTGCCACTCAACCCAAGTGTTGTTGTTTTAAACACTCTTTACCGCTTGGATGTTTTATTTCTTGAAGCAAAAAAAATAAATGTAAAAATGCACATTGTAATTCTGCTGTTTTTAGATCTACCTGTTGAGCAATCCTTGCTTTGACTTGTGTTTCAGAATTAGCCAATATTAAATTTTGTGGCTGAGTTTACTTCATATTTTCATAAGAAGTTGTCAGTTAACATGAATGATTTCTTTTTGGCCTAAGGGATATTGTTATTTAATATTTATGCCACAGGGTTATAGCATGCAGGCTCATAAATAAATCTGCCATAACAAATGACAGGGTTTTCAGTTTAAACAGATGATCCTTGTACACAAGGCGCTGCTGGTTCCCCATAGAAGCAGAAATGCTGTTGTAGAACAGTGTGGGGAATATTCACATACATGTGGGGGGTCTGAAAAGTTCTACATGAGCATCTCAACAGTTCAAGTTCAAAACCTGATGGGCTTCATAGGCAGTCCGTGAGGAGAGATGCAAAGGATGGAGCAAATTCAGAAGTTCTATATGGGCGAAGGCCGGGTGGAGAGAACAGAGCCCTAAGGGGACAGGATGCCAGGGTAGATTGGAGCCATGGAAGGAAGTGGTGGGATAGAGCTTTAGAATAAGAGACTCTAACAAATATGATAAGCTATGTATCAGTGGCTCATGCCTATAATCCTACCTACTCGGGAGTCTGAGATCTGAGAATTGAGGTTCCACATCAGCCCCAGCAGGAAAGTCCACCAATTTCTTATCTCTAATTAAACACACACACACACACACACACACACACACACACACACACACACACACACACACACACACGCGAACACAAATCTAGAAGTAGAGCAGTGGCTCAAGTAATAGAGTGCTAGTTTTGAGCAAAATAATTTCAGGGACAGCTTCCAGGCCTTGAATTCAAGTCCCAGGACTGGCACATACACAAAAAATACTATAGTGTGGAAAATAACTGGTGTATGGATGAATGTCTTGGCAGTCAGAGAAGATTGGGAGCAAATGGAGGGGCCTTGTTGATGCTTCCTGCCTAGGTGGGCTTCCTTCTGGAGCTGTGACGATGTAGCAGGGTTTACAGACCCAAGACAGCTAAAGTCCCCTTAGGAGGTGGGCTCCAGGCTTTATTCTGAAGTCTAGCCGTGTGCTGTGGATTTTATTCTGCTGTCTCGCTGTATTCTCCCTGATGCTTCTGAAAAGTTAGGCTTCTTGATTGTGGAGAAGGTTAGGGCAAATGTAAACATCCACATGAAAACATGAAAGGTCCACAGACAGATGTGAATCCATCATTGTGTCCCTCCTGCTCAATCAAGAATGTGTCTTTAATTGGCAATGACTTGTCACAGAAGATAGGTAGGTGGGTGGAACACAGCAGCTAGGCGGGATCTCAGCTACACAGGCACACGAAGGGGAAAGTGAGTCCAAAAATTTGAATCCACAACAATAGCTTCCATTGTGCTAAGTCACTTTATAGGCATTACGTTATATTAATTTTAACAGTAACCTTGTAAGGTAAGTGCTGTTAGGGTCTCCTCCATTCAGGTAAATAAGAGAGGCTCAGAGAGGTCAAGTAAAGTCCCTTAAGCCTCACAAATAGTCTGAGATTAAACCCAACACAGAGTCCTAGCTTTAACCCATGGTAGTATATTTATTACCTTTGGGGATTTGCTGCTTGTAACCCATTCCCCTCATGCATAAATGTACAGTCCATTAGCAAAGTTCTAGCAATTAGCAGCTACTGTGCCATTGGTCAGGATGTGAGGTCATTTCTAAAGTAATCTAAAATATACAAAGAAGGAAGCTGAGTCCACAGAATAGAAGCAGGATGTTAAAGACAAAAAAAAAAAAAGTAAAAGAAAATATTTGCCATTGGTAATGGAGAGGTAAAAGATTGGGCCTTTATGTAGCAGGAGGCAGCTGGCAGGTTGAGCCTTTGCATCAGTGTGAATGCATATCCCAAGTGTACAGTGAGTGTGCATGGGAATGCTTCAGAGACGAAGTCTGATTTGAGCACCGATTCTGGATTGCCACTTTGTGTTAGCCTGCTCACAAGGACTGGGTTGAGCATGGCTTTTCTGAGCAGATAGCTCTGAACCCTTGCCCTCACGGGCAGTCAGGGTTCTGAGGGAGGGGTGCCTTTCTTCTCCATCAGCTGGGACAGAGTAACCTTCAGGATCAGCCCACGACAAGTAGTGTGACTGGCTAGGATACTGCCAAAGCATGAATAATTGTGATGAGGCGTGCAAGATAAGTCGCAGAATGATGCCAAGGAGATTTTTGAAAAGATGATCCCTGGTCCCCAATGACTGCCAGCAAATTCTGAGGTCACCAAAGGTCAACAGGCAGAGAGCCTCCTCAGAGAGGGCAGGCGCCCCCAAAGCAAAGGGTAAGGAAATTGCTTCTGCCGGGTCACTGTGCCTGACAATCCCACTCCGTGCAGGATTCTTTTTCTCCCTGCCTAGCAGATCCTCCTGCCATTTTCTCACACCATTGAAATCTACTTCCTCTACGCCTAGCTAGAGCCAGCCTGAGTCTACCCCAGCCCTGCCTGTGACAAACAAGCTTCTAGAAGGAAATTCTGGACATCCCAACTCTAGTCTCGAATGCATAATTTTTTTTTTCTTAAGTGAGAAAATAAGTCTCACCACAGTCAATACTGGTGTCAACCGTAGTGCTGAAATAATCTGAGTGACCATTTGAGCTTGTTAGACATCTAGGTGACAAAGAAACCAGAGACATTAGCAGCTCAGATGTGTGTAGGTATGGATCGTTAGCAAATGCCGGCTGGGATACAGTCTTCTACAGGAGTCTCTGCAAGTGCCACATGGCATCTGTTATCCACCCAGGAGTCTCTATTAGCCCCTTACTATACGTGCAGTGCAGGATGTAGGAAGAGCAAAAGATTAGAGACTGTTACTCAGCTTGGGAAAACGTGGTTGTGTATTTGAAATACAGAGACCATCTCCCAATTCCGCGTCCTCCAGTACACTACATGTTTGTACTAACCGGAGCTGTAACATTTTCCCCACCAGGGTGTCTGCCTTTTCTGCCTTCTATTTCCCCTGGCTGCCTGTTGGCGAGAGCATAGGAGCAAGGGGAAAGGTAGAGGAGAAGAAATAAAAGAACCCAGGCAGTTCACTGAGAAGATAGATAGACTTGAGTGCACCATAAATAGCCTAAAGTGAATTTACTTATCCTCTTTATTGGCTAGTCCTGTCCCTCTGAGAGTGGAACTGAGGGGCAGAAGGGCAGTGAGGAATTATAGTCTCTGCTTTGGCAGCTCTTGCCTACCAAAAGAAGGGGCTCTTCCCGGTGGCAAGTTGACTCCCTTAGGTGTGTGAGACTGTGGGAAAGTTACTAACTGTTCTCCCTAGACTGGAAGCATACAGATGAGCAGGAATCTGAGCCCTCTCTCATTTTCAAGATGGAAGTGATAGTTCCAGATGCTCTAACTTGTAGCCAGAGAGTGGTAACAGGCAAAAGCTAAAGAGTGGAGAGCATCATTTCGGGTGTTTCTGGAAGGCAAGAGGCAAACTAACTATCTTTGCCTTTAAAGTCAACCAATGTGGATTTGATTTTTTGATTCTGCTTTTCAGAGGCTGGTTGACTCTGTACAAGTTACAAACCCACCTGAATCTATTCCATGCCCTCATCTGTAAAATAGGAATGTTGTTCTCCCCATAGGCTTCTAGGAAAGGGTTAGGTTTGTGAAGTTATACACAAAAGGACATGGTTAAACATGAGCAAGTAAGATGATTTTATGTGCTTGTGCTAATGGCTAGCACACAGTAGGTCCTCCATGAAATATAACCAGATCAACTTTAGTGATCCAGATTCAATTGGAGTCAGAAGGAAAGAACTAAGTAGGGGACAGGGGGAGGGGATCTTACTCAACTAGAATATTGACTACCATCATGAAGATGTTTTTCTCTGGCTAGCTCACTTCGGGAAAGAGTGGTTCTCAGCTAAGAACTGTTTCCCCAGGCACATCTTGAAATCCATATTAACATCATCTTGTCCATTCTACTTAAGTGCATGCTTTGTTGACATAAACAGATTTTTTTTTGCTTATATCTAGTCAGCAGAATTGAAAAAAAAAGAAAAGAAAGAAAAGGCCTTTTAAGCCAATACAGTTACCTTGTTGACCTATAGAAAGTTTGATCCAGCTGGCTTGAAGAGAAAAAAACCACCAAGGCTTTCTTAGGTGACAGAGAGAAATAAGCAGGGGTGAGAGAAACAGACATTCCATTACTGTGTTCATATCTGTCCTATTCACATGTACATATGTGTGCAAGTGACCTTCCCATAGCAAGATGTGAACGCTTTAAGATTTTCCAGTTTTGTTCCTGCCTTCGATACTAAGTGGACCATAGAGAGAAAAGGCCAAGTTTCCCAGATTCAGTGCTAGAGGGTCAGCTGAATAGAGTCTGTCCTTATTGATTTTGCTTAAAGGAACCAAATGCAGTCATCCTAAAAGAAGTTTAGGTTGCATTGTCAGTTTTGTTTTTTTTTTCTTCCAGCTGGAAGATACATGAATTCATTTGTGTTTTTGATTTCTAGCCTGAATGTATGCACCCAGCTCTCCAAATGTGAGTCTTCTACTATTCACATGCATTAGCTGGTCCATTTCTTTATTTTGTAAAAAAAAAAAATGACAATACATACACCATTGCACAAGGCAAAGCCTGGACTGTTGTGGCTGTACATTAGGTCTTACTTCTGCTGTCCACAGATATTTGAGAGCCCAGATTGCTTTCAGCTCCCAGCTCCAAGTAGCCAGGGCAGACCGGTGGTTTTGAGCGAGAGCATCTACACGGCTGCCTAAATGGCATTATGTGAAGAGCCCGCAAGTGCCCTCTCTCCACCTCAAATCTCTCACATGGAGCTGCAGTGCAGTCTAGCTGGGTTTTTTTTTTTTTTAGGGCATTATCTCTCCAAGCTGACATAGGAATGCAGATATGTGACATTATTTCGGTATTTATTCATTATCACATTAACATGGACACATTTGCCATGGGAATAGGAGCCCAGTAGAGGGGAAAGGAATAGGAAAATTTAAACTTTTAATTTTACATTGTTAGTGTGGAGAAATGGAAAAACTCTAGAATATAAGGTTGCTGCCTGAAAGATCTGGAGGAACAAAAGGAGCATGAAGTTCCTCCCAAATGGGTTAAGTGGGGACCAGAGTGCCATCTTCTGGGAATTAATAGTCCCCAGGGGTTGGGGCTCTTTGGAGGGAACTGAAATGGCTGAGTAGAAAGTAGAGAGGTGTCTTGCACCTGCAGAGGACTTGGGGCTGTAGGGGGAGGTTAATGGATGCCCAGGTTTGATTCCGATCTTTTGGTTTCTAGGCAGGTACCCCAGGACTGGATCATTGAGGTACCAGGCAGGAATATCCATACCCATGCCCAGAACTTGATTCCAGCCAGGATCCCACTAAATTCTTACAGCATGTCAAGACTGTCCTAGAAACTGCCCACACAAGGGCATAGACTCTGTCTTCCTAGTTTCTAGACACAAGACTATGTGAATAATTTTTAACCTCACGCTAATGCGACTTGGCATGTGAAAATACCTATAGAGGTTGGACACGTGTCATGCCTGTAGCCGGAACTCTTCAAGTTAATTGCCTTATTTTCCTGGCAGGAAACAGCTTATAACCACACACATGACTTGAGCCAGGAAATCAGCTTCAGCTTAATCAATATTTAGAGTGTGATGTGTTGCTAATCGGTGTTGGTTTTGTACATAACAGAGGTAACCACAACTCATAGTGTAGCAGCTGCCCACTGGGCCTGGTCCAGCCTGTGAGATGCCAGCTTCCTTCATGACAGGAGCCCCAAAGATCAAGAATTGTGAGGCCTGCTGGAGGGATTCAGGCTCTGCTCTGCACTCACCACATAGGATTATTTTGAGGCCCAGATGAGGGCCTACACAGCGTACTTACATTCCAAAGCCATTGTCCCTTCCCTTATGTTGCTCTTCCCTCACACTCTGGCTTTTACTTCTTGAATAAGCCATCACAGTCTGTGAAATTATCTCTCTCTGACTAGCCTTGCTTCAAGCTTTCATCTGACTTGGCTCTAAAATAAACAATAGCAAGATGTCAACACCCACCACCTGGGAACTTTAGAAAACTATGGTGTCAAGCCTCATTGACTGCCGAGATATGAAATTGCGCCTAATTGGGTTTCTCATCCCATTTCTCCCAGGTGATAACTCCTTACAAAGCATATCTTCTGTCACTTGGTGCACTTCAAACCCTACCTAGGATAATCTCATGGTAATCTAAAACAGTGGCTGGCAAACTATGGCCCACAGGCCAGTGCAGCCAGCTGCCTATGTTTCTAAATGAAATGTGGGACCACACTTCTAGTTGTTCCTGTGATGCCCCTCTGGTTCCTTTGACACCATAGCAGAGCCAAGTCATCTGAAACACCTGGAATAAACCCTCCACATCCATGGGCTCAATCCTGAAACTCAACCAACCGGAAATCAAAAATATTTGAAAAGTAATTACTTCTGTACCAAAATATGTACAAATTTTTCATGTCATTCTCTTAAAAACTATAGTCCTATAACTATGTGCATTGCATTTATTTTGTATCGGATAGTATAAGAAATCCAGATATGAGTTAAAGTATACAGAAAAGCCTGGTATCAGTGGCTAATACCTGTAATCCTAGCTACTTAGGAAACCTGGACTATTGTGGCTAGAAGCCAGCTTGAGGAGAAAAGTACAGGACACACCATCTCCAGTTAACTAGCAAAATGCCAAACTGGAGACGTGGCTGAAGTGGTAGAATGCCAGCTGAGCAAGAAAGCATGAGGCTGAGTTCAAACCCAATGTAAGTGAATGGGGGGGGGGAGAGGGTACTATCTGCTATAATTATTTACAGAGAATCTCAGATGGAGAATAATACCATCCATAGACGATCTAAGTGACATACACAATTTTATATTCAGCAGTTACCATATTAATAAAAGTAAACAAAAGCTGGGTACCAGTGGCTCATACCTCTAATCCTAGCTACTTAGTATTCTGAGATCTGAGGATTATGGTTCAAAGTCAGCCGGGGCAGGAAAATTCATGAGACTCTTATCTCCAATAAACCAGCAAAAAAAAAAAAAAAAAACACCCAACCCCGAAGTAGAGGTGTGGTTCAAGTGGTGGCGTGCCAACCTTGAGCATAAAAGGCTCAGAGACAGAGCCCAGGCCCTGAGTTCAAGCCTCAGGACAGGTACTAAATAAATAGATAAATAAATAAACAAGAACAAGTGTGATTAGCTTAAATATGTTTTAATTAACTTGATATTTCCATCTATTACCACTTCAACATGCATTCAACATAAAAATTATTAAAAGATAGTTCATAGCCTTTTTGAAATTAGCAAGGCTTTGAAATCTGGTTTACTTTTTCCCTTCCAGCCTGGCTTAGTGAGGACCAGCCACATTCATTACTAGTGGCTCCTCCACCTTGCCAGTTAACATATGTCTGGAATCTGTATCTTTGGGTATGCTTTTGCACTTGAGGTGTGGAGCCAGGTAAAAACAAAATAATCTTCCCAGGTGGCTCACACCTGTAATCCTAGCTATTCAGGAGGCTGAGATCTGAGGATCTTGGTTCAAAGGCAGCCCAGGCAGGAAAGTCCGTGAGATTCTTATCTCCAATAAACCACTAGAAAACTGCAAGTGGTGCTGTGGCTCAAGTGGTACAGCGCTCACCTTGAGCTGAAGAGCGCAGGGACAGCGCCCAAGCCCAGAGTTCAAGCCCCACAACCAACCAAAAAAAAAAAGAAAGAAAAAGAAAGATTTTCTTTGAGCAAGGATTTGAAGGCAAGGCCTCAGAGAGGGACAGCAGGTGTGGAATTCCTTCACCCACTGTGTTAGGAGGGTGACATTTCTGGCCAAGCTGACTGGCCAGTACATTGTGCTTATTAATGCAGAAAAGTATGATGGGGACATTTTTGGCAATCAGATGTAAAAGAACGAACGGGATTATTACTAAATGCACTTTGCAATGAAATCTAATGAAATCAAATGGCAGTTCTCCAACATGCTGTTTTAAAAGAGTATTTTGCTGAAGTTTGTAGTATTGGCATTAGAAATGTTCTGGAAATGAAACAATCAAAACAGGAGCGAGAACTAGACCAGGGTGAGTTTTTCAGCACTGTATAAAAAGAGTGTGGAAGAGGTGTCTTGTGCAGGAGCTAGTGGGGAGGCCTGTTGTCCCTGCCCGGCTTAAGGTGCATAGGCTAGTGGCCTAGGCTTTTAGTGGCTCTGGAGAGCCATAGCTGTGGGTGAGTTCTGACGTGTCCCAGTGGCTTGATTAAGTGCTGTGATTTAGCACACCTGGTCTTTCATTCATCCAATGACGGATGTGCCATACACATGCTGGGATGGTGGGTATATCCCTTTATGTGTGTGCATGCAGAATGCAACCCAGACTTCACAGAGCCATGAAACTCCATCTTGCTCCCAAGTGGGTAGATGATGGAAAGGTGCCAGACTTTAGGCTGGCCTCTGCTCTCCCTCCTCCCCCATCCCCCCCTCCCCCGCAAGATGAGCCACGTGGGAGACACTTGTGGGTTGTCACTTCCTCATCCCCTGAGAGGGGGCAGGTGGGGCACCTGCGAGGGCCTGTGCACTCTAAGGCATGCTCTACTTCTAATTATAAGATTATTTTTGTATTTGTTTTCTCCCTGTAATTTGGCAGTATAAACGAGAGCATGAAACAATTAAGTGGGGGTGGACAGTTTTGGCTCGTACTATTTACATATATTTATTCCCATAAAATTCTCAGGATGGATGGAAAGGAATAGCCACCCCTTCTCTCTTCTGCCTTTTCTAGAAACTGCATTTCCCATGTGCACCTTTTCGTTGGATTGCCCTCCACCCTTTTTGAATATTCATGTGGTTCGAAATGGAAAGAGAAATGAGAGCGGATAACACACAGCTCTCTCCCTCTTACTGTCTCCTGGTCAGTCACCTACCTCCTCCTTATCTGTGGTCCCTGGGAGCAATACCTGCCCTTGTGTATCAAGTGGGCTTTTCTTTGTGAGGATGGCACTAAGGACTGAATACAGAGCCTTTCAGAGGCACTCTACCAGCTCAGCCACACCTCTAGCCTTCAAGAATATTTTTAAAAACCATGTGTGTACGTGTGATCCATATCATATTCTAAACCCACTAAAAACAACAGTAGCCTCACCCCCCCCATACCCTTTAAACACCATTCCATTAGTTGCACATGAAGTTGCTCCTCTTTTCATAGTAGTATAGTACTCCGAGGACAGATCTGTTGCAATTTATTTAACAAGACCTCCTTTGATGGACATTTAAACTTCCCATTTCCTGTTGTGACAAATAGTGCTGCCATGAAAAATCTGCCTACATCACCTTCTGTTTTCCTTCCTTCCCATCTTCCCTCCCTCCTACCTCCCTCGTTTCCTTCCTACTTTTGATTACCCCATTGATAGATACTTGAGTTGCTTTTAGCCATTAGGAATATAAATATTTGTTCAAGTGCTTGTTTTTAATTTTTTTGTATGTATACACACAGAAGTGGAGTTGCTGGATTAGATCCTATAATACCTGTTTTCTTGCTTGTTTTGTGCTGGTATTGGGACTTGAACTCAGGTCCTGGGCCCTGTTCCATAACTTTTTCACTCAAGACTGGCACTCTACCACTTGAGCCAGAATTCTACTTCTGTTTTTGTGTTTTGATTTTTTTTCTGGTTAATTGGAGATTAGAGTCTATAGACTTTCATGCCCTCATGAACCTCAATCCTCAGATCTCATCCTCCTAAGGAGCTAGGATTACAGGCATGAGCCACTAGCACCCAGTTTACTTATCTGTTTTCGAGAAACTTCCATACTGTTTTCCATTGCAACTACTACATTTTAAGTTCCCACCAACCATGCATGGGGGTTCCAACTTCCCTACAACCCATCAATGCTTACTTTCTGTTTTTCTTTCTTGTTATAGAAGCTATACTAATAGATGTGAAGTGGTCCAAGGTGACCTTTACACTGTTGTGTTTTGAAAATGTGAACCACAGCCACGTTCACAAGTACTCTTAGCCACACACATTTCAGAACCTCATACTCTAAACAACACCTTGATTTCATAGCCAAGCTTCCTGGATTTCTTCAGGAAGAAATGCCCACAGTGAGAGCCCTTGTCATTGAAAGAAGCAACAAAGTGAACACATAGCTACAAATCTCTCTTGGCACAGGTAGCATCGTTCATGGTGAAAAGATCAGACAGCCCAGCTCCTGATCCAGGAGTGCTGGTGGGTGACCTGGAGCGGTGGAGACCCCCCGCTGGCCCATCCATCTTGTAGGCTTGTCCTGGCCCTGCATTTGCAGGGCATAAGAGGGCCAGGTTGGCATCTTCAATAGGTTTCTAAAACCATTCGAGTTGGTAGTGTCTGGCCACCATTTGGAGTCAGGACAGTACTTTGCAAATGTCTGAAGCTAGGTGTCTTCTGTTCCCTGCAAAGCAGCTTTCTCTGCTGCCGGATTGCTCTGGAATTACTGCAAGGAACTTTGAAAGTCACATTTGATCAACATATGTTACTGAGTCTGGGGAGAGAGTTCAGTGTGTGTGTGTGTGTGTGTGTGTGTGTGTGTGTGTGTGTGTGTGTGTGTGTGTGTGTGTGTGTGTGTGTGTGTGTGTGTCAGTGTGTGTGTGTGTGTGTGTGTGTGTGTGTGTGTGTGTGTTGGGTTTCTCCAAATGTTTAGTAATCCATTGCTTCACATTCATTGCTTTCTGTCAATTTATCCAGGAAAAATAATGATTCACACAACTATTAATATGATGATCCATGTGTGCGTGTGCATGTGCACGTGCTTGTGCCAGTACTAGAAATTGAACTCATAACCTCACATTCTCATTTGTCTTTTTCCAATTAAGGCTGGCGCCCTACCACTTGAACCACACCTTCCCTCTACTTCGTAAGATCATGATTTTTTTTTAACTTTCTGTATCTTGCTTTTGTTTTTTTCTTCACCTTTCCAGAATGTTGTTCCATCTTTGGGTAGGCAGACTTCCCTGACTACCTGGGTGATGCCCAAAGCCGAGCAGAGCACGACTTACAAAGACTTTATTTCTTTTACTGCCTTTGAAGGAAGCGTGCGCAACGTGTCTGAGGTCTCGGTGGAATATTTATGCTCGCAGCCTTGCGTTGTCCATCTGGAAGCCGTGGCTTCCTCCGAGTTCAGAAGTAGCATCCCCGTGTACAAAAAACGGTGGAAGAACGAGAAGCATCTTCACACCAGCAGGACACAGATAGTGCACGTGAAATTTCCAAGCATTATGGTGTACAGAGATGACTTCTTCATCCGGAACTCCATTTCTGTCTCCGCTGTGATACTACGGGGCTGGATTACGCACCAACACCACAGTGGAGACTTGAATGTTAAATGGGAAGAACACTTGCTCCATGCAGTGGCCAAGAATTACACGCTGCTGCATTCCGTCCCCCCTTTCCAGCGCCCCTTCAAAGACCACCAGGTGTGCCTGGAGTGGAACATGGGCTATCTTTGGAACCTTTGGGTGAACAGGATCCCCCAGTGTCCTGTGGAGAATGGTAGGTCATTGGCTTTGCTAGGAATCCTATCCATGTGTCTTTATAGATGGGAGGAGAAGGTTCTTCAATTAGCAGTGGGGTTGCAAATGCAAATGTAGGGGGTGCATTTGGACTTTGGGGACAAGAGGAGAAAAGAAAAAGGGGGAAGAGAGGAGGAAGATGAGGAGAGGAGATGAAGACAGGGAGGCTTTGAGAAGTTCAGAGCTGAATTGCTGGCTAAGAACATGAATGCTCCCAGGAACAAAGGCTGGGAACTCTTCCTCCTGACTCTGGCCTCCCCTGCCCCCCAAGTTTCAGCTGTTTTTTTTTTTCTTTTTCCAAAGAATGTTTTATCCCAGAGGAAATACAGCCCTGAAGGAATCCTTCTGTTACACAGGGAGGTTGGAGTTCAGAATGCTAACTCCTGCCTGGGTCTGCGTCTATGTAACGATAGAACTCTTTGCATGCGTCAGTTTTCTGTATTTGTAAAATGGGAAAACAATCCCCTCAGAGAACATGGAGGGGATTCATGTCAGCACTCATTAAGATGTAGTTATGGTGGTGACAGAGTCTATATTCTGCATGATATCCTCACACTCACCTGACAGAGCCCCCACAGTACAGCACAGGAGACCGAGGACCCTTCTGTGTGGGGACTAGAGATCTCTGGTGCTACTTAGAATTGGGTCTGAAGTCCTGCAGGTCCCAGGAGTCACCTGGCTGTGGGGGTGCTGAGTTTCTGCCATTTCTGCCCCCCACCTGTACCAAGGAGTGAAGCCAGGCTGACACTCAAGCCCTCGGCCAAGATCTGGTATGCTTCCTATTAGCACCGCCTGAGAGAATTCCCCAGAGCTTTGTTTGGGTTGTCCCTTAGTTTTTCCATTCAAGGGTAGTGCTCTGCCACTTGGGCCAACCACACTTCTGGCTGTTGGGTGGTGAATTGGAGATAAGAGTGTCACGGACTTTGTGCACAGGTTGGCCTCAAACTGTGATCCTTAGGTCTCCGCTCAGATCCAGAGTAGCCAGGACTATAGGCATGTGCCACCAACATCCAGCCAGTTTTTTTTTAATTAAATTTTTTCTGAATTAACATACATTTGTAGGTCACATAATGCCCTTTGGGCAAATGCATGATCTTCACAGGTTCCCTTTGCTTCCTTCCCTCCTCCCTCCTTTGTCAAACAGCATTTGGTGAGTTTCATTATAATATCTTCATATATAGAGAAATAAATGTGTGTGATGCCCTTTGATCTTCATCAGCCCTCAGGGTCCCCTCTTCTCCCCTTCCAGTAGGTCACCTCCTAGATGGACGTCCTGTTACATTTCTCTGTAACTCTAGTACAATAGCAAAGGCAGATAACTAGCGCTGATGGAGTCCTGTTAACTAGACTACAGGCAGAACTCAGGTTCCTCTGCTTTTCACACTCATTTCTGTGTGCATGTGCGGATGTGAGTGCATTCTGCTCAGCTTCATCCTGCATCCTGGTGGTACTTTGATACAGAGATCCATAGAATGAGGCAGACTCTCGCCCCTGTGTGTATGCATGGGTCCTAGGTAGAGTAGGGAGGGTAATTAGATGTCTGAAATAAGTTGAGTTGCGTGCATTTGCATGACCGATGTGCGGCCCTCCTCCAGGCAGAGCCCCGTGCTCACATCTGTCTGGAATGCCTTCCACAGGGATTCTTAATTTGTTGAGCAGAAGGAACGCGGGGCACACGCAGCCACAGTTTTTGCTTCGCCTCTGACTTTGTCAGGCCTTAATGATTCCATTTCATGTTTGGCAAATCGCATATTTCTCATTGAAGAATGGCTGGATTGCAAGCTGGAAGTTTCCAAATGAAATCATTTATGAACCGGCTCCGTTCTTAAGGCACCTGAACATGCCCTGAAAATCTGAAACGTCCTTTTCATTCTTTTGTTGTTCCTTTTCAGGGCTTACAGGTTTCAGGAATGGCACAGTGGGATTTTTTTTCTCCCCACCTTTCTTGGAGCATTAGTCTTGGTGTGAGAACTAACCTAATAAAATCAGAATGCAGAGGAAAACCTTTGCTAAGAGTTAAAGTGGCTGAAAATGATGTGGGGAGATGCAAGCCCTCTCAAAATCAGCTCTGTTCCTACCATGTTTTGTTGATCAGAATAAGGGAACATTTCCTCTTTTTCTCCTTAAAAGCTGAGCTCTGGTGACTCACACCTGTAGTCCCAGCTCCTCAGGAGGAGGCTGAGATCTCAGGATCACAGTTCAAGGCCAGCCCAAGCAGGGAAAGTCTGTGAGACTCTTATCGCCAATTAACCAGCAAATAGTCAGAAATGGAAGTGTGGCTCAAATAGTAGAGTGCCAGCCTTAACTGAAAAAGCTGAGGCACAGTGCCCAGGTCCTGAGTTCAAGCCCTAGTATTCCCCCCAGCCCTCTCACACACAATAAGACAAATTGCAGAGACAGAGCAGCAGCTCTGTGGCAGGTGTCCCTGACCTCGGTCCTCCATGTGACTGCCCTCTGCCCTCTGTACCCCACTCTCAACCAGAGAGTCAAGTCACAACAGGAGAAAGCATGGTAAGGCACAGAACTGAGCTTTGGGGCCACTGGCCACATCTGCTCCTCGACACCATCTGCAGCCCTCAATTCTGAGGGCTTGGGGCTGTTTCTGTGTCATGCGCCTGAGGTTTTGCCACGGCCCTGCCTCTGAACTGCAGCATCTCTGCTTGGTGCTGCAGCATGGATGTTGTGCCTCAGCCACTAGTCTCGCTTCTGCTCTCCTAGGTGAAGGTTGTGTGGAGGTTGTATAGCTCCTTCACTAGGACCCGGCCAGGCCACTGAACCAGACTTTAATCTGTCCCTGAGAGCAAACTTAGCCCAAATCAGAAGTCAGCACCCTTTCAGATATGTGTGTGCCAGGCTCAGCAATGCCCCTCCAGTGCCCCTTTCCCTACTGCATGCAGGGCGTGGGCCTCATAGGTAGTTAGGCAGGCAACGCCTGTGGCTCCATTGTTGTCTGCTTCCTTGAGGGAGGGGTCAGGCAGAATCTGTTGTCCCACACAAGTCCTGTGTGCCTGACTCATGCATGAACTCCCAGTGGAAGAAAAGAAATCACCCCCTGAGTCCTCCCCCTCCCCCCACTATTCTCCCCAGTCTCCCCAGTCTGGGGCTTTTGGACTTTTTCTGCCACACCCTATGCTAAGACTCAGCGGGTGCTGTGAGGGACAGCTTCAGCTCATATGTATCACGTGTTCAATCTCTCCTTGCCTCATCCTGGTCTAAGTCACCTGCAAGACTCCAACCACTGCCTGCAAGCTTTATCCTTGTCCCCTTTGGGGTCTGTCTCTGTCCCCTTCTGTAAGATCTCTGTGTGGCTCCCTTCTTGTCTGCTTCGTACTGCTGCTCAAATGACAGCTTCCCTGGACACTTGGTCCAAGGTAGGGCCCTGCACGCCACAACCCCCTAAGACAAAGCCCCCTCCTCCCCAGCAATTCTACCCTAGCACCCAGGCCTCACCTCCCCACACCTTTAGTTTTCTCTACAGCCTCATCACCAACAGGCATTAAAGTTAAGTGACCATTCTTGCCAGTTTGCCTATTGGATGGTTCCCATATTAGAAGTCCCACTGGAGAAGGCCAGGGCCCCTTGCTTTGAGTCCTGGGAACAACATCCTGTGGGACAACATGCCAGTGTCCTCAGTTGCTGTATTGTGGCACTGGGGAGCATGGGGAGGTAAGGAGCAGCAGTGTACCCTCTCATAACTTCCCAGGGGGTCACCCCCACGGGGCACTGGTTAAGATGGCAGACTCCTAGTCATCCATTCTCTTTTGCATACCCACCTGGACCCATCTTAGTGGGCGGAGTCTGTGGTTCTCATAGCCCCTCCCACTGCTCTACCCTAGCCCCAATGCCCTGGACCAACCTCAGCCCATTTCCTCCTTCCTTGTCTTCCTGGCACAATCATGCTAGTCCTTCCATAGCCAGGTCAATTTCTACCCCCACTCTGCATATAGATATGCATGTGTCTATATATGTGAATATGTTCATGTATTTATACTTAATTTCTTTTTTGCCAGTTCTGGAGCTTGATCTCAGGGCTTAGGCACTGTCCCTAAGCTTTTGCTCAAGGCCTTGAGCCACAGTGCCACTTCTGGCTTTTTCTGTTTATATGGTACTGATGAATTGAACCCGGGGCTCCATGTATGCCAGACAAGTACTCTATCACTAAGCCACATTCCTATCCCTACTTAATTTTATTTCCACAATCAGAAATAAACTCCTTGGCTTCACAGAGCCCTCTGTGGGAACCTATCATGATAAGTTTCAAATTCACTTCCATGAAACAAAGGCCGTCTGAACCCCTCTACTAGGTTCCAATTTCTAGACTCAGATTTGGAAGCTCAGGGATGATGGTGGTTCCCGGGAGGTGAGCAGTTCCCAAGGGTTGTAGCTGCTTGGCCTGGTAAGGCCTCTTTGTGTGCCAGGCGCTGTGTGAAGCACTTCCCGTGAGAATGGGACTTTTCTGCAGGGCAGAAGAGGGAAGGGACTTGTGCAGACATCATGACTTGTCCATGGCCACCCTGAGGGATGAGATCTTGAAGCTGTTTCTCTATTTGTTTACTTAAAAACATTCACGGTTGACAGTTTCTGAGATGTCTTTATATATTAAGTGCTTTGCTAGGCTTCTTTACAGAGGTGACATTTGGACAGATATCCAAACTGTGACTATAGCTTTCACCATCAAAAGAACGGAGTGAAGGACATCCAGGCAGAAGGGAAAGCATGAGCCACAACAGCCTGACTGGGGACTAATGACTCACCTGCTTCCCTTGATATACAGATGGCAGACAGGCTTCACTGTGTGTGCTTCCTAGGGCTGATGGGAGGGGCTACCCAGAGCACACGGTGTGTTGATTGACAGATTCTGGGGCTGAGTCTCTCTTGGTTCGAGAACCATGTCATTTAGTTATAAATATCTGCCATAGAATGGAATGTGGACATATTTGCATCCAAAAGCAGAATCTCAGGTGTGAGATAGACATTTCAAGTTAGGACCACGCTATTAAGCACCAAGCCAAAGGTGATTAAAAAAAATCTCTCCTCATGCCAGCTTTTATGAATATTTCTCCTGTCTTGCTTCTTTAGCTAAGAAACAGTTTCCTTCTTTCCCCCTAAAAGTTCATTGTGATCTTCAGCTAAATGGATCAGAAGTATGATCTCCTTGTAACACAATTCCCCTTATAACCAAATAATTCAAAGTTAAGTCAAATGTTAGAGGCAGGCTTGACTTGTCTTTGTAAAAAAATAAAAAGGTTATGCAGCAGCCTGTTCAAGCCAACAAGGTGACGATCCTTCTTCTAATTATAAGCTATATATTTGGTACTTAAAAAAAAAAACACCATACAGACCTAATTCTTTTTCTCCCCCGTTAATCACGGCAGTCTGAATTTTTCAGTAATAACACTAATTAGTGCCTAGTATCTGCATTGCCCTTTCCAATTTTCAAAACACTTTTTCCATGCACATTGTCTCATTTAATCCTCCTGATAGTCCCAGGGGAAAGACAGTATTATTTTCATCCCATCTTTAACGAGGGGGAAAAGCAAGATTCAGGGAATTTATTTAACTAGTTCTTCCTTCTTTCGATGCTGTTAGGCCGCCTCTGTGCAATATGCTAATACAATCCTAACTCAGGTTCTAAATTAGAAGGAATACTTTTTTTTAAGTTGAATTTTTATCTATGTGAATCATCCGTCTCCTTCACCCACTGGACTTTGCCTCTTTGAAGCCAATTGGGCCGTGCTGAAGAGATTCAGAATCTCGAGTGGGAGACTGTGGATCATGGCTGATTTCTTCTCTCTACCTGTGCAGAGATGTTTGAGGCTTTTGTTCTCTTCTTCCTTAGCTGCCAAAGTAATGCATGTTGCTGCTATAAAAAAAAATTCAAATAGTGTAAAAGGTTTAGAAGAAAGAATATGCTCTGCCCACCCCAGTCTTCTGGTCCTATTCCCAGAAGCAAACTTGGTACAAGAGTTTCTTGTGTCTCCTTCCAGAAATATTCTCTGCACATAGAAGCATTAAGTTTAGCTTGTCTGCATGAGCAAATGAGAGAATTCTAGCAACTCCTGCCTGTGCTCATTAGCAATACAGTAGAGATCTTTCTTTATCAGTACCAATGCATGACCTCGTTCTTTTTCAACCAATCTTTAGCATTCCATTGCCTGACAGTCTATAATTTATTTAACCCATCTTCTATGGATAGTTATGCAGGTCATTTCTAGTCTTTTTTTCTTTCAACTAGGCTTCGCTGAACATCCCCGCACATGTGTCTTTCTACAGACATGTAAGTGTATTTGGAGGATAAATTACTAGGAGTGGGATTTATTTCATTCTCAGTATTCCATAGACTTCCACATCCCCAGCTCATATTCTTCTCGGGGGAAGTTGTGACTTAAATCACCTTTGCTAGAATCTTTAGTCTCAAGCTTTGGCTTTAAAGGCAATAAAACATCTGATCACTACTGCCTTTTTAATGTCCTGTGTTTGGAGAGCATTATCGAGTTACCTGGGCTTTTGGGCTGCACTTCTCAAGTTGAAAGACTGTACTTTCTCTGCCCCCAGGTTGCAATCACAGACTTAGACACAGTGATTCCTCCCAGGGAGTCTGGCTAACTTCTCCACACGCAAGATGAAGGTTGGGCTCAGCTTCATTCTGGGCTCAGTTTGAAGTTCAGTCTGACTAAGTCTGTGTCACATGGTGAAAGGACCTTCCCCAGACAAGGTTTTGAATCCCTCGGCTAACCTAGAAAATGGGCCTCGGGATTCCCCCCACCAGGAATGAGATTAAAAGTGGTTAGCAAGCTGGAGCCCGTGGCTCACTCCTGTAATCCTAGCTATATTGGAGGCTCAGATTTGAGCATCACAACTCAAAGACAACCCTGGACAAGAAAGTCCTGGATACTCTTAACTCCAATTAACCATCAGAAAGCCAGAAGTGGAGCTGTGGCTCAGGTGATAAAGCATTAGCCTTGAGCACAAAAGCTCAGAGATAGCACCTAGGCCCTAAGTTCAAACCCCAGGCCCAGCACACACACACACACACACACACACACACACACACACACACACACACACACACACACACACACACACACACACACACACACACACACACACACAGAGTAGTTAGCAAGCAGGAAGGATTGGGATCTACAATTAGTTTTATGAGAGTGCTATACTTAGTGCCAAAGAAAGAAGCCCCACAGCTCTAACCTGAAGGGGGGTTACCTTGGACAGTAGGGCCTTGGCATTCACTTTGAGGATAGTATTCAATAAATTATGTGACATTCAATATTTTATCATAATATAGGCTTTGCCCAAAGGTAGGCAAATGTACATGTTGTGAGACTTCTTTTTTTATTGGAGTTTTTATAGAGTTTGAATTGAGAGCTTCATGCTTGACATTCTACTACTTGAGCCACTCCACCAAGCCATTGCTAGAGATGGAGTCTTATAAACCTATGCTCTAGCTGGCCTCAGCCATGATACCCTGATCTCTGCTTCCCCAAAAGCTGAAATTACAAGCTTGAACCATCACATCCAGCGCTGAGCGTATTTGAAGTAAGTTAGGACAGGTTAAGCTATGACATTTGGTAGGCTTAGGTGTATGAAATTTGTATTTGATACTTAAGTTTTACCACTCCCATTTATTGGACGGTAGCCCCACCATTAAGGAATATCTCTATAGCCTTCTTAGCAGTTGTAATCAGCTACTAGACAATAATCTAAATGTTATGTTGGGCTAGATGAATTCAAAAGTCCCGTTCCAAAATGGCATTCAGAACTTCTGATTATAACAGACACTATTATACCTAGGGAGACTACCACAGAAGTCTGAAATTAGATTATTGAAACTACAGATTTTACAAGAAAATGATTCTTACTTTAGCTTTGTTGGGTAGTAAAGAAATGTTTTCGTAAAATTATTTTAGATAACCATCACTCTCAGAATGCCTTCTGGGGTCTAACGTGCCTGTCTGGTCTCTCCTGCTTCATTCAGCATGGTGGAAGGCAAACCAATGTTGAACTGATTGTCACCCTTTCTGGGAAATCTCTCCCTCAGATTCCAATGACACCTTTGCAGAATTTCTGCTTAATCCCATCTCCACCATCAAAACACACCAGCAACTCCAGTGTGCCCAAGTGAGCTCAAATAAAAAAATTGCTAAGTGTTTCTGTTGGAACTGATTATTCTACCCTTTTGGGTCTTCATATACATCTTTAAGAACATTTATAGGCACTGAGGGAACACTGGCTTATTTAATCTTATTAAATATATACACAAGG
Organism: Dipodomys merriami; assembly: GCF_024711535.1. NCBI lineage: Eukaryota > Metazoa > Chordata > Mammalia > Rodentia > Heteromyidae > Dipodomys > Dipodomys merriami. The sequence goes on from NW_027206512.1 coordinate 51,830,268, forward strand.
GCCTGAGATTCTCCAAACTGCTCTTACGATTTCCAAATTATATTAAACCAAAGGTACTGCTCTACTTAGTAAAATTTCTTGTTTCCTTTTGGGAAATGAGAGCTGGAATGGCTAGTGCCCCAAGCAGAGGGCCCCATAATTTGTGCCAATATTAGTGTTTGGTAACTCTCACAGGAGCTAACTCTTCTTCTGTGAAGCTCAGGAAAATGGATGCTTCCATCAATTAATTATGAATGGTTAAACCCAGAAACATTGTTTTTTCAACTTTTTAAAATGAGTATTGCTCTTTTTTTGGTGGCTAATTGGAGATAAGAGTCTCATGAACTCTTCTGCCCAGGTTGGCTTTAAACCACGATCCTCAGATCTCACTTTCCTGAGTAGCTAGGATTATAGACATGAGCCACCAGCACCTGGCCTCAAGAAACATTTTAAGAAAGAGAAAAGTATATGTGTTTGTTTGTTTGTTTGTTTTTGGTCAATCATGTAGCTTGGGGCTGTAACTCAAGCCTGGACACTGTCCCTAAGCTCTTTTGCTCAAGACTAGTGCTATACCACTTTGAACCCCAATGCTATTTCTAGTTTTCTGGTGACTAATTGGAGATAAGAGTATCATGGACTTTCCTGCCCAGGCTGGCTCTGAACCATGATCCTTAGATCACAGTCTCCTGAATAGGTAGGGTTACAGGCAGGAGCCACAGAATCCTTTTTCTTTGGTGGGGGGAATATGGAAAAAAGAAAATGTATACTTAGCCTTATTCATGGAAATAAGTATTGAATACGTAACTGAAAGAATTCAGTTTTCCTTGTGTGATAATAGTTGGGCATCCCTGTGTTTTCTAGAACCACAGAAATCTCCCAGGATTGTGAACCTGCTGTAAGGGGAGTTGTTAGTCCCTTTTATGTAGGGCAATGTGCTCAGTGTTTCTGGAAACTTCGCACCAAAACCAAACTAAAACAATGCTTTGGATGTAGTTCTGTGGTAGAGCACTTGCCTGGCATATAAACCATTATGTGTGTGTGTGTGTGTGTGTGTGTGTGTGCACACGAGTGCGCATGCATGCCTGTGCACATGTGTGCACGTGCATGAGCACGCTCACCAGTACAAGCTTGCCTCAGTATTGTTCTTAGCTTTTTTGCTCAAGACTAGTGCTCTACCACTTGAGCCACAGCTTCATTTCCCACTTTCTGATGGTTAAAATTACTGCCCTGGCTGGCTTTGAACTGGGATCCTCAGATCTCAGCTTCCTGAGTACCTAGGATGACAGTTACGAGCCACCAGCACCTGGTTAAAAAACATTTTGTTGTTGTTTCTTAACCCCCAAATAAGTAGAAACCTGAGTTTGAGACCTGAAATTTGACTTTGCCACTGTTAAACTTTGTGAACTTAACCTTGGACATTCCATCTGTAGAACAGGGCTAATAATAGAATCCAGACTCATAGGGTTGTTAGAAAAACAAGAGAGAATAGGCTTGTATGGCATTGTTCCTGGCTTGTATTTAGTGTACTATGAACATTTGCTTGAATTTCTAGGCGATTACATTTATATGCTTGATAGCAGCTGGGCAGAGGGGCCCAGGGAGCGTGATTTGGAGAGGCATGTTTTCCTAGAGCTAATGGATGCTGACTCCTTTGCTGTTTGCAGATGAGGCTACCCTCCTTGCCTTTCCCTATGCCTCCAGTGGAGAAAACACAGGCATCGTGAAGAAGCTTCTGAGGTTTCAGAACCGAGAGCTGGAGGCCACCCGATGCCAGCGGACAGACTACCCCGTGTAAGGGTGGGAGACTCTGGGGGGCTGGTTTGATGGGAATTGTTTCCTTGGGTTTGGTGTGTGTGTGTGTGTGTGTGTGCTGGTATTGAGGCTTGGGCTGAGAGTCTGAGCACTACCTCTTTTTTGCTCAAGGCTGGCACTCTACCATTTGATCTACACCTTCACGTTCAGGTTTTTGGTGGTTATTTGAACATAAGAATCTCAGGGACTTTCCTTCTCAGGCTCATTTGGAACTCAGATCCTTAGGTCTCAGCCTCCTGAGTAGCAGGATTCCAGTGCCATGTGGCAGGGCTCTTTTATCTGAGTCCAAGCTGGCTAGCGGAAGAACTGCTTAAAAGGACACAGCTTGGCCAGGTGCTTTGTTCAAATGTTCAGATCTAATATTCAGCACAAATGTGCAGAGAGACCTGTGGACCTGGAAGGTAGGGTTGGAAGCCCTCCATTTGCCTTTATATTTCAGTCCCTGGAATGAAGTGAGCAGGTCAAGGGGTTCCCCATGTAGAGACCTTACAAGGTTTCTAGGGTAGCTGGCCCAAGCCAGCACAGACCTGTGGCTTTGGTTTTGCCTGTTCTGTTCTGGAAGACTGGATGAGCTGCTAGAAATCTCCCAGCTTCCGATCTCCATCCATTGATTTGGGCAAAATCCACATATATCTATTTTTGCCTTCTGCTGAATTGGAAATGCCGAATATGGTTCCTGATTCACCTCAGATCAGATGGATTTAGCAAAATGATTTAATTCTTCCATGCTGCCGGCTGCAGGAAGATCTTGACTCACTTTACTGAGCGTATGTTCTTGCTAAGCTTCCTTGTAATAACTTGTCGTCATGAGCTTGCTCAGCTGGGCGGGTCAGGAGGGAGCTTTGGGACACCATCTGTTTGCATATCGTGTCCCTGATTTTGAGGCTGCATTATAAAGCCAAGAATATTCTAAAGGACTTGTTTGGATATATCCCCAAAGAACCCCAGAGCTACTGATACTTTATTCCAACCTGAATTGGCTCCAGAGGAAAATGGAGAGAACTTGATGTATTTTTTGACCTTGATTCTGCTTGCCTTTGACCTTGACTTGTGTGTTTCCTATGGAAAAGGAATCCATTCCCAGCTCTTTATCTTTGAATTACTGGCCATGGTGTAATGTGTGGCCTAAAACAAGTGTTCAAGTATTTTCTGAGTCACTTGATGGATCACACGTAGCTTGGCTAAGCATGTACTAGTTAAGTAGCTCCACAAATCACAGATGTGTGTTTGCAATTGAAATAGCCCCATCTTGGCTAGCCAAGAGACCCAAGACTGAACAACCTGAAGCAAGTACTAAGATGTTTCTGTAGGTCCAGTTTTCCTGTAAGGAAGCTATTTGCAGATTATTACATTGTTCTACCTTAGGGCTTTTATCTTTGAAAGAAACAAAATTGCCTAAGAATCCCTAATTGTGTTTTTTCTCTTAATCATACATATTAGAAGAGCTTCTTATCAAACCACCTCTTATTAAAATCCATATTTTTATTTGATGTCTGGGCTTTATTAGCTTTAATCAAGAATTCAAATAGCAAGCATGTGATATACTCCAGGAGGCAAGGAAGAGTTAGAATGTCTACTGGCCTTGTCTGATGAAGCTTAAGTCCTGTGTCTGTAGTTATGAGGACTGCTACTTTTGTCTCAAAATATCAGGCTTTGCAAGCGGATCTCCCACGATGAACACTAAGGCAAAGAAAGCAATTTACTTGGCCATTGTTAACTGTAATTACCCATTCTTGGATGATATAAATCCACAGATTATTTTTTTTCCCCTCACTCCTTCAGGTTTACTGTTTCGTTGTGGCTTTATTTACTCCATTATTGCAAGGCCAATCTCTGTGGGATTCTGTACTTTGTGGATGCTGATGAGATGTATGGCACTCCTTCCATATTCCTTACTGAAGAGGGTGAGTGTAAACAGAACCTTTAAAGTGATACTGTCATTTTCTTATCCGCTGTCTGTTAGCAGATGCATCTGTCTAGAACAAGGAGGATTTTGTCAATGTAGGATAGTAAGTACATAAATTGTATGGTTTACTCTGTGTGTGTGTGTGTGTGTGTGTGTGTGTGTGTGTGTGTGTGTGTGTGTGTGTGTGTGTGTGTACTGGTCCTGAGTGTGTGTGTGTGTGTGTGTGTGTGTGTGTGTGTGTGTGTGTGTGTGTGTGTGTGTGTGTGTGTGTGTGTACTGGTCCTGAGGCTTGAACTCAGGGTCTCGGCACTGTCCCTGAGCATTTTTGCTCAAGGCTAATGCTCTACCACTTGAGCCACAGCTCCACTTGCAGCATTTTGGGAGCTTAATTGAGGATCAGTCTCACAGACTTCCTTGCCAAGGCTGGCTATGAACTGGGATCCTCTGATCTCAGCCTTTTGTTGCTGGATTACAGGCATGAGCCACCAGCTCCAGACTGTATCTCAATCATACCAGTTACTTAAATATGAAATCCAGTAAAATTAGACTGGGCAAGAAAAATGAAGTCCTTCTATAAAATCCAAATTCAGCCAACTGTCAGTGGCCCCTAGCTGTAATCCTAGTAACTCAGGAGGCTGAGATCTGAAGATTTCAGTTTGAAGCCAGCCTGGACAGACAAATCTTCAATTAACCAGCAAGAAGCTGGAGGTGGAGGTGTGGCTCAAGTGGTAGAAGACCAGCATTGAGTGTAAAAGCTAAATGAAAGGGCAGAGTTCAGAGTTTAAGCCTTAGGGCTGGCACACAAAAACAAAACAAAAAAAAAAACAAGTTAATTATTTTGGGAAGACACAGTAAAAAGAGGTTACAAAAAAGGTTATGGAGTTAAGACAAGGACAGTTTGAGAATATAAATTGAGAACATCTAGATGGCTCTTGGGCTTGGGATTGTTTGCCAAGTCTCTTTGTTTTCTTTTGATTTGGAAAAAAACAGAGATGGGTTGTTTTTTATGCAAAATAAAGACCACAGGGAACCAAATGTGAGCTTCAAATGAAACCTTTATGTTTTTTTCCTAGAAGCTTAAAATAAATGTGTTGTTTATAAATGCATTTTTACTTTTGTTGTTTTTGTTTTTGTTTTTGCTTGTGGGTTTTAAAGGATTGGGTCTTGCTAGTTGGTCCAGACTGATCAAGAACTTGCACTCCATATTGTTCAAAAAGAAATGTGCTCATTACCTAACTTAAGTAACTGTACCCCTCAGCACATCACCTTTATAATAAACTTAAAACAAAAAAAGAATTTAAAGAACTTGCAGTACTTCTGCCTCAGACTCTTGAGTGCTGGATTACAGGTATACATCACCACACCCAGCTTTTGCTTTTTGTTTGTTTAAAGGGAAAACAGAACATAGTATTCGAGCTTCTTAGGACAATTGTAAAATGTAGCTGTTTACTTTTAAGAGGTGCTCATTTTTGTTCTTCATTTTCATGACCTGTCATGTTCTTTTTAGGTTATTTGCATATTCAGATGCACCTTGTCAAAGGAGAAGACCTGGCTGTCAAAACCAAATTCACCTTACCTCTGAAAGAGTGGTTTCTCCTGGACATCTCTTTCCATGGAGGCCAGGTATCTATAGGCATGCTTCATCTCAAATCATGGTGGCGTTTTCCTTTCCACTTAAGCAACAGCTATAGAGCCAGAAAGTAACCAAATTTGCCAGCAATTTTGCAGTAAATGACGCCTCTTTACAGCACTGCACTTGGCTAAATCAAACTTTTATAGATGGAAGTTTCAATCATCAGAATCTCATCCCATTTAATTAACTTTTAAAGTGCTTCTTTCGACTCTGGCGTGAATGAGTAAATAATCTAGCTGCTCTTGAGACACAATTCTCTGAGCAAATCTAGGCCTTTTTCCCCTAGGGAGATAGATGTGGAAGGGATTGATGTGAAGACTGCATCAGCCATGTTTACATTGTGTGATCAGAGCCAGGACTTTTTTTTTTTTTAAAGGAAATTTATTGGCTTCATTCAGCTGAAAAATGGTTGGATTGCTTTGTATGTGTGTGTGTGTGTGTGTGTGTGTGTGTGTGTGTGTGTGTGTGTGTGTGTGTGTGTATGTGTGTGTGTGTGTGTGTGTTAGTTGAAACAATTACTTATATTTGGCATTAAATGCACTTGTAATAATGGTAAACCCTAGTAGGCTGGAGGATCTTTATCTGCTTTATATGTAAAAACTGACTGTTCCAAACTCCCATAACACAGATTTTATGGATGATGGCAAATCTGTTGTTATAATTGAAGACAAATCCATTTATTCCTGTACCCAAAGCCAGCGTACTTTTTTTTTTTTTCCATCTTCTTTTCTGGTTACTTTATTTTTCTCATCAGCTTTCTTTATTGATTTGTGATTTTCCTGCAACAAAACTGGAAGAGGCGTTTTGTTTGTTCTTGTATATTAGATACTACACAGCTTTCCCCTGATGCTTGGGGTTGATCACATTTCCTTTTTTTTCTAAAGAGAAAAATAAATCAAGCCAGTTCTTGCTGCCTTCCCAAGAAGGCTTTCGCAGTCTTCATAGCTGAGTGCTCTGGGGTATATAAATATTTCCTTAAAACTGTGAAATGACTTCGCTGTGGTCCTCGATTTCCCTTTGGTGTCTGGAGGCTGATGACGGTGGTGGTGCCCGGCTGCTGTTTTCTATGGAGTGCTGCGTGTCATCGAGGCAGGCATCCATCCGGTCTTCAGAGCACATTCACACATCTTACTTTGCACCTGCTGTATGTAAAGCATTAGGCTCCAGTTGCCTATAGACTATTTATGGAAGCAACATTAAGCACGTGAAGAGAAGTCACAAGACAAGTTTAATTGCCAAATGATTCATATTGATTTCCAGCAGGGAGACAGTTTTTTCATGTTGGGGGAGGTTTTGTGAGCAAAATCTTTAGGTTTGGGGAGAAGAATTTAGATGGAGAAAAGAATAAGCAGTTTTTCAGGATATCTAGCAAACATTTCTGCCCACGCTGGCCTTGAATCCTGATCCTCCACATCTCAGCCTCCCAAGTTGCTAGGATTATAAGAGTGAGCCACTGGCACCTGCCTACAACAGAATATCAAGATTTCTGTATAAAAGGAGTTCTTTTCTCACAGCAGTAGAAATGACAAGTTCAACATCAAGCGTCAGTATCTGCTGAGGGCCTTCTTCCTGCATCCCAACAGGGCTAGAGAGTAGGAGCCTAAGGATGGAGCCTCCGTCCTGGTGTGTTTCTTCCTCTTTGTATAAAGTCACTAATACCATCATGGGGGCCGCATCCTCATGGCTTCATCTGTCACTAACACTTCTCCAAAGCCTCACTTTCAAATACCATTAACATGAATTTAGGGAGTAAGCTTTCAAGAAGTGAATTTAGTTGGGGGTCACATACAAACTGAAGTCACTGGATTAGAAAATTACATATTATAAAAAACATAATAGGCTGGGCATATGTAATCGTAGCCACTCAAGAGGCAGAGATCTAAGGATGGAGGTTCACAGCCCACTTAGGCAAGAAAGTCTGTGAGACTGTTATCTCCAATTAACCACCCGAAAGCCAGAAGTGAGGCTGCGGTTCAAGTGGTGGAGTGCTAGCCTTGAGCAAAAAAGCTCAGAAACAGTGCTCAGGCCCTGAGTTCAAGCCTCAGGACTGGCACCAAAACAAAAATTTAAAACCTAACAAGTATATCTTTCAGGCTAGAATATGCAGAATCTTGAGTATCAGGGAATTCATTCTTCCATTTATAAGGCAGTTGGGCATCTTGGAGAGGTTTTGAGCAGAATAAAAAAAATCCCTTAGAAAGATGAACATGTGGGGGAAAATGGAAGAGAAGCTAGGAGGCCAGAAAGGTGAAGAGAAAACAAAGAGTTTTTCTGTGTAGGAAGACTTTGCCTATTTGTTTTCCTTTCCGTTCTATCTGTTCTCCCTAAAGCACGCTGCATTGGTGATTTGGGTTGGTTTCTACTCTTTGTTTTCTGAAGAAAACAAAGGGAAACTAGGAAATCTACTCAGTGATTTTGTGTGTGTGCCAGTACAAGGGCTTGAACTCAGGGCCTGAGGGCTGTCCTGTAGCTTTTCACTCAAGGCTGGAGCTCTACCACGTAAGCCACAACTCCACTCTGCCCCTCCCTCCCCTCCCACCAATTATAAAGTTCGTTTTCAACATAGTGTCTTGTACAGACTATTAGGTAAGTCGTCACAATCACTCCCAGGCTTTTATTGGTTAATTGGAGATAAAAGTCTCATAATCTGGCTTTGAACTGTGATTCTCAGATTTTAACTTCCTTAGTAGCTAGAAATACAGTCCTGAGCCACCAGTGTCTGGCTGCTCAATGATTTGTATGGAAATGTTGGAGAAATAAAAGTAGCTTGTAAGTCCATGGACTTACCTTATAAGTCACAGCACAAGAAAGATCCACATGAGACCACAAACAGCATTCATGACAGAAACACTGTCCCTGCTGAACAAGAGTGATGATTCTTTGTGCTTAGGGAAAGGGAAGTAGGAAGAACAGAGTGTGAACATCCAGTCACAATCTTATTTCTATCCCTAAGGCTCTTAGGGAATCAGACTAAAGTTCAAAACCTTCTTGTGGTATCACACACATTTCCTTGTCTTTTCATGAAACAAGCTTGTAAGCCCAGACACATCAAATGAACCTTTGGCTTGGAGTTTGAAAGCATCTGAAAGCCATTGGCAGAAACTACGCTGTAGATATTTTTAACCAAGCCATTTAGGGACGTTACATTTGTTAAGTCTTAAAATATGTACAGGGCTAGTAAACTGTTGAGCTTATTTTTGCAGAAACGGATCAGGTGAAAGACGAGCATTTTTTATGAGTAATTTATATCGAGGACTCTGTTTGTAATGGGAGATTACTGATCCTTGTATCTCTCTTCCAATGTAGATAATGGTGACCACCAGCCTTGGCCAGGACTTGAAAAGCCATCATAATCAGACCATTAGGTAAGTGCAGTATTTGTATGGGTAGTACTAGGGTTTGAACTCAGGGCCCTGCACTTGATTGGCAGGCACTGTACCTCTGAGATACGCTTCATCCCTTTGGTCAACTGGTTACTATATTTTTGAGATCGGACCTTGCTTCCTGCCCAGACATGTATCTGAACTGTGGTCCTCTTATTTTTTGCTTATTGTCAAAGCTAGGATGAAAGGAGCAAACTACCATGACCAGCTTCTTCCATTGAGATAGACTCTTGTGGGCTCTCCTGCCTGGGGTAATCTGGAAGCATAGTCCTCCCAATCCCAGCCTACCATGTAGCTAGAATGACAAGTGCACCTGTACCCAGCTATTGGTTGAGAAGAGATCTCATATATATTCTTGGACTAGTCTATGATCCTCCTGATCATAGACTCCTAAATTATTAGTATTACAGCATGAGCCACAGATACTTAGCTAATGAGTGTGAACTGTTTCATTTTTGTTTGTTTGTTTTGTCTTTTTTCATCTTGGCCTAGTCAAGGGCTAAGGGATCTTCACACTTCACACTTCAAAACTAATATTATTCTATACACCTAATTCAGCTTTTCCATGCATAGACTATTCCCTGCCCTGTAGCTAGGCTTTGTTCCTTTTTTTTTTTTTATTTCTTTCACTAGGCATAAACTCACCCTACTTTTCCCACAACCTTTTTTTTTTTTTTATTTCTAAGCAATAGAAACTAGTTCTCTCTCCAGCTCTCATTGTAAATTCTTCCTTTCAAGGCACTTCATAATTCATTTTCTTTGAAAATTATCTTCTACAAAGGATTCAGCAAAATATAAATCAAAGTATTAATGTTGCTTATTGAGAATGGTTGGTAACTTTGGCTTGGTGTAAAACATAAAAGCAGACAGCCTCCATATTTATGATCATAATCAAGATTTGAAATGTGTGCAACTATTGATATTAGAGTAACTTTTCATCCTTGTAGAACTGTTCTCTCCAAGATTACTGCAACAGAGAACTGGATTCCTTGCCTTTGCTTCATAATTTTTTTTTAGTTTGCTCTGTACATGTTTGTAATGGGGGTTTTTACAGAGTCAGAACCACAAGAACACCTTCATTAGTAATTTGCAATTCCCAGGGTGACACTGGTAGCTCACACCTGTAATCCTAGCTACTCAAGAGGCTGAGCTCTGAGGCTGATGGATCAAAGCCAGCCCAAATAGGAACATCCATGAGACTCTTATCTCCAATAAACTACCCCAAAAAAGCCAGCAGTGGAACTCTGGCTCAAGTGGTAGAATGCTAGCCTTGAGAAAAAGAAGCTCAGAGATAACTCCTAAGACCAGCACAAAACAAAGCAAAACAAAACAAAAAAGATAGTAGTTAGCACCCAGGGCTTGAGTTCAAGCTCCAGAATCAGCACAAAAAGAAATGAATAATAATGAAAAAAAAAAACCCAGAAATTTGCAATGTCCCGCTATAGTTAGGTAATATATGTATAACTAAATGTTTGTAAGTATAAAGATCAGAAATAAAAATTACCAGATTTTAAATACATGACTTAAAAAAATGTCTGGACCTGGGAATGTGGCTTAGTGGTAGAGTGCTTGCTTAGCATGCATGAAGCTCGGGGTTTGATTCCTCAGTAGCACATGAACAGAAAAGGCCAGATGTGGCACTGTGGCTCAAATGGTAGAATGCCTTGAGCAAAAGAAGTTCAGGGACAGTGCCCAGACCCTGAGTTCAAGCCCCAGGACTGGCAAAAAACAAAAATAAAAACAAAAACAAAACGTCTAGCCAGCTTGGAACTTTGTATGGGGAAGTGGTTTTTTGGCTTGCTTTCATTCAGAGATGCCTTTCGTGCAGGATCAAAGTATGATGTCTCACCCAACCCAACTTCTGTCAGATTCTTAAATAAGGCAGAGGAGGGCAGAGGTAGGAATAGAGGAACATCTCTCTCTCTCTCTCTCTCTCTCTCTCTCTCTCTCTCTCTCTCTCTCTCTCTGTCTCTGTCTCTGTCTCTCTCTCTCTCTCTTCTTTAAGCCATTCCTATTTACATTTAAGTCAAACTGATTTCTTTTGGACTCTGGACACTTAGAACAATTCTTATTTTCCTGGCTGAATTAGAGGATTAGAGGTTTATAGGCAGGCTAAAGAAGCGTTGTCACTTAGCCTGCAAGGAGAAGGTCAGAGAACAACTTGATCACTCCAGTGAAGCATAGAAGAGGGGCCAGGCCAGAGCAAATGCCTTATACTGCTCCAAGGTCAGCAAAGACGTTCAGCAGACAGCCGCTTTTAGTTGTGTAGCGGGCTCTGAGTCTTCGGTGACAAACTCAAGACTGCAGAGGCTAGAGACTTCTCACTGGAAAAACAAGATCTTCGGCTCCTTTGGAAATCCCTCCTAGAGCCATATTCTGTGAAACTCTAGGAACTGAGGGTTTTTATTTTAGGATGTGAAGTCTAAAATAGTAGCTTCTCCCCTTCCCCTGCCACCCACTCTAACCTAAGGATGTGTTTGACAACTGATCAAATATCACTGGCTCCTTTCTATTTCTCATGTAAGGGCCTCGTCGCCTCTGAAATTCCAGAAGCCTGGAGGCCGATGTGAGTGAGTGAGGGGGACAGGATGGTGACAGGATGGGGACCCGGTGAGGTGACTGACAGACATGCCTTCCACATAGCATTTTGGGGAGTACCAGAAAGCTCAAAACGGGGGCATCCGGAAGCCAAATGTCTTCAGGAACCGAACCTTATCTTCCTATTTCTAGAGGCCACAGGTTCAAAATCATGGTTCTGCAGGCCTGTTCTCGCTCTAAAGGTGCTAGGAGAGGACTGGTTCCTGGCCTCTCTTCTGGCTCCATGGAGCAGTGTAACTGCATCGTCCATCTGGGATCTTCCTGTGCATGTGTCTATATTCTGATGTCCTTTCTGATAAGAATGTTTGTCATATGGAGATCATCTGACTCCAACATGATCTTAACTTACTGCATTTGCAATGATTGTACTAGCAACTGAGGTCATAGTCTAATTCACAGGACTTCAGATTTCAGCATATGGCAGGGGGGTGCGGGGAGGGCAATTCCACTCAATACCAATCATGATAGCACAACATTTGAATACAATTTTACCAGGAAAATGGGTGTAAAGACTCGGTGACAAGTAAAATATTAAACTTTGAAGTAAAGATGGGATTAAGATGACTATTTAAGAAACCAGGTCAGACTGGGGAGAGGTGATATCTCTTTAGCATCTCAGTGAAATCTTCAAAGGTGATGCAGGCAATAGTGGGCCCAAGTATACTTTATCACTGCCTCAGAGGCCCTGCCTGCACTTCTGCGGGCCCCCCGCCAACAGCAGAAGAGCTAGAGTCCAACTAGTCCCACCAGAGTAAAGATTTGTCCTGGGGCTCCTAGGCTTAGAGACCGGGACTCAGCTTTGCCAGAGCCCCATTTTCATAGTGAGCCAAGCCAGTGAAGTGAACATCAAATAGTTCAGGCTTTCTGGTCAGAGATGTTCTCAGGAAAGTGTTATATGCTCCACTTGTTCTTGCAATGTAAACATGATGTTGGCTCTGCCCTACAAAGGTGGTGTTAGAAGACCAAGAAAGAAAGTGCTCAGGAAAGAGGCTGTCAGTAACACTCAATGACAGGAACAACATCCATCTATCCATCCATCCAACATCTACCATCTACCCATCATTTGCCATCCATTTATCATCACTCTACCTTCTATCCATCTATCCATTTTCCATCCTTCCATTCTCCATCTATCCATTATCTACCATCCATCATCCATCCACCCATTCATCCATTCATTCATCCATTCATTCACTCACCCATCTATCCGTCCATTTATCATCCACCCACCCATCCATCTATTCACCCACTTACCTATCCATCCATCCATCCATTCATCCATTTATCCTTCCTCCATAATTCTTCCATCCATCATCCACCCACTCATTCAACATATACTTGTTGAGTATACATCATGTATCAGACACAGTGCTTGATTCTGAGAATAACATAATAAACAAAAAGAATACAGTTCCTGTCTTCAGGGAGCTGAGAAACCTAACAGGGGAACAAAGATGATACAAAATTCACGAATCAATTAAAATTTTAAGTTGGAAAAATTGCTGAGAAGAAAACAAACAGGGTAGCTTGGGAGAATCTCCAGTAGGTCAAACTTTTGACCAAGTCCTGAGGAAGTGGCACTGTGAACTATAGTTACATCAGTGATGGAGGGCAGCTATTTTGAGGCTCAAAGTTTTCCACCAGATCCGACTCTTTCTTTTTTGAATTTTTTATAGTTATTATAAAAAGTAACGTACAGAGGGGTTACAGTTATAAAAGTAAAGAGTATGTTTCTCTTTGGACAATATCACCCCGCTTGCACCCTCCCAGTTTTTTCCTCTCATCCCCACTCACATAGATCTGTTTCTTGATTCTGAGTGGGGCCTGCCTGACAATGTCTGTGAATCTTTTGGACCCCTGGTGCTGGGCGGTAATAAAGCAGGGCACTCTGTGTCCAGATAAGAGGAAAAGATAGTTTGCTGGTATGGCTGAGATTTTCAAAAGGGACCAGTCTGGGCTTTGAAAGAATGTTGCTTAGCTTTTATGTCAACAAAATTGATGACCATCTAACAATGCACAGTACAAGGGATTCTCTTGTAATCTTTGTACCGACACAGAGGAATTTCAGAAGACTAAGTGGGAACATCAACCTAGAGCTGGAGGACACCATCAGACAGATCTCCTGATGGCTGATAATAATGACAACTTAAAAAGTATAGTGCAGTGCCATAGGGACCAAGTAATTTCTTGTTGGTTGAAAAACATCAGTTAAGCCAGGTGGTGGTGGCTCACGCCTATAATCCTAGCTACTCAGGAGGCTGAGGTCTGAGGATCAAGGTTCAAGGCCAGCCCGGGCAGGAAAGTCTGTGAGACTGATCTCCAATTAACTACCAGAAAACCAGAAGTAGCGCTGTGGTTCAAATGGTAGAGCACTCACCTTGAGCTGAAGAGCTCAGGGACAGCGCCAGACCCAGAGTTCAAGCCCCATGACCAAAAAAAAGAAAAAAAGAAAAAAAAAGTTTGATTTCAGAGTACTTGGGATTTGGATATTCTGAATAGAGTTACTCAGCCATTAGAACCTATTCAAATACTCCCAACCCCCCAAAATATCTCCACAATCTAGAAGACTTTTGATTCTAAATATTTTATCCATTTCAACTGTCATTAATTTAGCCTCAATAACCAAATACGCAAGTGTTATTATTGTTTCCTGGGGCTTGAACTCAGGGCTTGGGTGCGCTCTGTGTGTGTGTGTGTGTGTGTGTGTGTGTGTGTGTGTGTGTGTGTGTGTGTGTGTGTGTGTGTGTGTGTGTGTGTGTGTGTGTATTTGTGTGTGTGTGCGCGTGACCTAGAACTTGAACTCAGGGCCTGGCCTCTGACCCTGAGCTTCTTTTGCTCAAGGCTAGCACCCTACCCCTTGAACCACATCTCCACTTCTGACTTTTTTGGTAGTTAATTGGAAATAAGAGATTCACAGACTTTCCTGCCTAGGCTAGCTTTGAACCATGATCCTCAGAACTCAGCCTCCTAAGTAGCTAGAATTATAGGTGGGAGCCACCAGCACCCAGCTACTATTTCCATTCTTTTTTTTTTTTTTCCCCGGTCGTGGGGTCTGAACTCTGGGCCTGGGCCCTGTCCCTCAGCTCTTCAGCTCAAGGCGAGCACTCTACCACTTGAGCCTCAGCCCCACTTCTGGCTTTTATCTGCTTATGTGGTGCTGAGGAATCGAACCCAGGGCCTTGTGCATGCAAGGCAAGCGCTCTACCACTGAGCCACCTTCCCAGCCCCACTATTTCCATTCTTAAAGTGGGGAGATGAAGTCACCAGAGGTGCAGCCAGTATCTGGATCATATCATGTCCTAGGCTGCAGGGCAGAGGAGATGGGACCTTGGTAACCCGCTAGGTTGGTTAAATGGAAGCCATTTCTGCTTCTACGGCAAAAATCTTGTATCCAGTGCCAGGACCTGTCTCCCGAGAGTTGGTAGAATAGAATGTTTGAGTCTTTTCAAGGTTGGAAAAGAGAGTCAGTTTTATTCAGACTTAATAAGTCTGTCTTCCCTCCTGAGAGGCTGGAGGGGGAAGAGGGAGGAGTGTAAAAAAAAAAAAAAAAGGAAGACACTTCTTCTAGTCTTCAAGGCTGAGGTTCTGAAAGGATAAATACCTCCAAGGGAAGTCCTTCCTTTCCTTTGAGTTGTGTTAGTGTACACTAATGCGTGGGAGGTGCGGACTTTTCACTCTCCCTTACCTGCCTCCTCTCCAGCCTGGTGCACCTGTGAGAAGCCGGGACTGTGGTCTTTGCTCGGAGGCAGTCAGTCCCTCCCCTGTCCTGGAATGACCCTGGTTGTCTGACTTCCCGGATCCAACTGTGTGTTTATCTTGCTGTCACCCTGGCCCTTTGCCTCCTCCACTCCCCCGGCTCCTGGTGGCCTGCCTAGCATTTTCTCTCTCCTTGTGCTCCCTTTTGCCCTCAGAGCTTCTTGGCTCTTTCTCCTTTGCCTAGTTTCTCACCTGGCACCTGTCCTGGGCCTCGTCCATCCCTGCTGCTCACATATGTTCTGGTACTACCATGGCCATCCATTCTATTTTAATTTTTGAAACAGCTAATAAGTGCACATGGTTTCAAAGAGGAAAAAGGAAGTTGTAATAATCACGGAAAAACAATTAAATGTGTTTCTTTCCTTTTCAACTCTGCTCCCCATTTGCCTAGATGCGTTATTCTCTATCCTATGGGGAAATACTGTTTTTATTTTCTTTTGTTTTTGTTTTTGGTTTTTTTGGGGGGGTCCAGTCGTGGGACCTGAACTCTGGGCCTGGGCGCTGTCCCTCAGCTCTTCAGCTCAAGGCTAGCGCTCTACCACTTGAGCCACAGCGCCACTTCTGGCTTTTTTCTTTTTGCTTATGTGGTGCTGGGGAATCGAACCCAGGGCCTCAGGCACGCAAGGCAAGTGCTCTACCACTGAGCCACCTTCCCAGCCCTGTTATTATTTTCTTATATAAACTTCTAGAGTTTATACAGGGAAAAAAATCATACATTTCTTTTTTAAATGGATACTATAATCTGTTCTGCCCCTTTATTTTTACTGTACTATTTTATTCTATTTGCTCTGCTGAGCTTTGAACTCAGGACCTTGTCCTCAGTAGGCAGGAGGTCTACCACTTGAGTAATCCCCCCCATCCCCTCCCAGCCCTTTTTTGATTTTTCAGATAGGTCTTTTTTTTTTTTTTAAACTTGCCTTGGATCATAATTCTCCTACCTATTCCTCCTGAGTAACTAAGACCACAGGCAAGAGCCACCTTGGCTTATTGATTTAAATGGGGTATTTGCTAACTTTGTGCCTACGCTAGATTGTTTTGGTAGATAATCCCAACTCACCTCCTGAGTAACTGGGATTACAAATGTAAGCCACTACTCCTGTCCTTGCATGTTTACTTCTTATTGGACAGGATGTTTTGCAGATCTTTCCAGTTCTTTCTGACCCTTTCTTAAGCTGCATAATAAACAGCCCGCATTGTGGGCTTTGTGAAGGAATGGATGTACCAGCTCTTACCTCTAGACACCTGGAGTTTTCCAATCTTTGGTGAATGTAAACAACACATCAAGGAACGTGTCAGGCATTTCACATAGAACATCTATTTTCCACATCCTTCCTCTTGCTTCCAGGGCCCTGGACAACCATCGCGTCCCCTGTGGTGGCCACTGTGTACCCCAGCCAATCTCACAGGCTGAATATTGATTCTGAAAATGGATCAATCAATGAAACTGATAGAATTGTTTGTGATTGTTAGTTTTAACTGAAATTATTTTACTCTACAAGAAACAAAAACTTATTGAACAAATAGAGAAAGTGAATACAGAGGGCTTAAAATGCAGACTATTGATAAGGACTGCTGAGGAGCAGGGCACAGTGAAGTCAGTGGGCTTGATCATAGATCTTGACCTGTGTGTAAAAATGTCACAAGTCTTTCTCCTCAGAAAACTAATGTATCCTTCTCCTCCTCCTCCTCCTCCTCCTCCTCCTCCTCCTGCTCCTCTTCTTCCTCCTCCTCCTCCTCCTCCTCTTCCTCCTTCTCCTCCTCCTCCTCCTCCTTCTCCTCCTCCTCCTCTTTCTCCTGATTCTAGGGCCTGAACCCAGAGCATTGTCCCTGAGCTTTTTTTGCTCAAGGCTAGCTCTCTATCACTTGAGCTACAGCTCCACTTCTGGCTTTTTTTAGTGTTTAATTGGATATGAGAGTCTCATAGACTTTACTTTCTGACTGGCTTTGAAAATCAACCCTCAGATCTCAGCCTCCTGAGATCCTAGCTAGGATTACAGGTATGAGTTACTAGCACCCAACTGCTAACATTTTTTTTTTCACTTAAGGCTGGTGCTCTCCACTTGAGCCACAGCTCTACTTCCAACTTTTTGGTGTAATTGGAGATAAGAGTCTCACAGATTTTCTTCCCTGGGCTGACTTTGAACTATGATCCTCAGATATCAGCTCCTAAACAGCTAGGATGATAGATGTGAGCCATAGGCTGAAAAGTATGTTTTAAAATAATCTGATTACAGTTTAGTGATCGTGTGTGTGTGTGTGTGTGTGTGTGTGTGTGTGTGTGTGTGTGTGTGTGTGTGTGTGTGTGTGTGTGTGTGTGTGTGTGTGTGTGTGTGTGTTCTCTAGCTTCCGGGAGGATTTCCATTACAACGACACAGCTGGATACTTCATTATTGGAGGGAGCAGGTATGTGGCTGGTATCCAAGGTTTTTTTGGACCTCTGAAGTACTATCGCCTGCGAAGTCTCCAGCCTGATCAGGTGAGATGGGGGGGTGGTGGCACCAAGAAGAAAATTATGGGATGCATTGGTGATGGGTGGGCCACTAACAGGCAAGGAACCCACTGTAAACAAAAGATTTACCCAAGCGGATCAGCCCCCTGAGCCACGGGCTCAGTCATCAAACGTAATTAATACCGAGGTCTTTCCCCCAGCCAATACAATAATAGATTTCTGTGCACATTTGCTTCATTTAGTACTCATAAAATGGAACCCATTTACTTGCTCTGTTTTAATAACTACTAGCTTAATTATAGAGTAGATTTTTATCAGGCCGTTGCCTATCTAGTGATTAAGCTAATGAAAGGAGAGAATCTTAGTTATTTGGTAAAGCTTCTTTTATACACTATTATTTAAAGTATCACAAGAGGAGATAGATACTCCAGCGAATTAAAATCTTGATGGTGTCTCCTGCTCTCTGCAGAAGCTGGGATTTGGGCTCCTGCTGTGGTGGGCTGGCTGCGGAGGCCTGAACTGCTGAGGACTAAGTACCGCCCACCCCTTCCGGAGCCCTGAGGAGCTCCCACCCATGAAGGGACCTTGTAGCTGCTGGTGGCTCCAGCCAGCTGGGGGCCAGAGGAGGGGGCTCTCTAGCATAGAACTTCAGGGGGGTCTGTTTCGTCAGCTGTATTAGGGAGATCAGAATCCCCATACTCTCTGGAAGTTTCATTCTCTCATGTTCCTGACCTGCAGGGTTTATTCTGGAGAATGCAGAAAGCACTAGGCAAAGTCATAATTAGAACAAATGGGAAGTCCTTCTGCCTATAGAGACATCGTAAAAATTCTAGGAGGTGGAAAGAGGAAATTCATTTGGTTGTGCAGTAAACACTGAATACCTACTGCACATCAGACTCTGGGCTAGATACTAAGCTAGATTGGAATGGTGCTTTAAATATTTTTTGAAGACAGTCTATTTAATAGCATCAGCATACATATGCACACATATATTTATACAAAATGGACCCAAAAGTTTTTACTAAGAAGACATACTCTTGCTATGTACGTACAATGTACTGTGGTATTTTGTATTCTCCACTCAGAGAAAACACATTCAGGAATCTGAGATCTGGAAGATCATTTTAATGCCAGCCTAGTCAGAAAAGTCTGCTTGCTAGAGGCCACCTCTAAAATAATTAGCAAAATGCCAGGCTGGAGGTGTGGCTCAAGTGGTAGAATACCAGCCAGCAAGCAAGAGAAGCAAGCAGAAGGCCCTGAGTTCAAACCCCAGTATAAAACAATAACAGCAATGACAAAGGAAAGAAAAAATTGGGGCTGGGAATGTGACTTGGAGGTAGAGTGCTTGCCTAGCATATATGAAGCCCTGGGTCCATTCCTCAGTAGCACATAAACAGAAAAAGCCAGAAATAGTGCGATGGCTAACGTGGTAGAGTGCTAGCCTTGAACAAAAGAAGCTCAGGGAAAGTGTCCAGCCCCTGAGTTCAAGCCCCAGGACTGGCAAAAAAAAAAATGGGCTGGGGTATGGCTCAAATGGTAGCAATTTTATGGGGATAGAGTATGTGTGCACCCATCCTGGGCTTGAACTCAGGGCCTGAGCACTGTCCCTGAGCTTCTTTTGCTCAAGACCAGCCTTCTTATCACTTGAGCCACAACTCTTACTTCTGGTTTTTTGGTGATTAATTGGAGATAAGAGCCAGGACTTTCCTACCCATATTGGCTTTGAACCTTAATCCTCAGGTCTCAGCTTCCTAAGTAGTTAAGATTGCAGGCTTGAGCCACCAACACCTTATAATCAAATGGCATAGTTCTGAAACCATGAGTTCAAAGCTCATTTTATGAGCTTCTGTTGGGCCCAAAGATGCATTTGGAAACTCAGAGTTAAGACAGATCCCCTGTTCCTGAGGTGCTCCCTTTCAGGGCCTGTAATGGATAGGCCACAAAAGAACACATGACAGGTTTTAAATCTCATATAAGCATGTGTTTGAGCATTTGAAGATGCATGTGTGCACCTGCAGGCCAGAAGGGGTGCTGTAGGGAAATGTGTCCAGAAGTAGCATCCTAACTATGGCTTTATCTAGTGACTCCTGGGCTTTTACTGGGCTTTTGATGGTTGAGTAGGAGCTTGTCAAGCAGAAAGAAGTGGGAGGCAGCAGGTGCAGCCTGGTCAGAATTGGCATCACTGCGTGAGAAGGAAGACCAAGTTAGATCCAATTGTCTAGGGACCACCTATAGCAGGATCAAAGAAAAGGATAGAGGCCTGGTCTCTGGGAAATCCTGACAAAGGAGGGAGATGTCACAAGAAGCCAGAGGTGTCCTTGAACCCAAGTAATAACCTTGATTTACACACCGACAGAAGATAATAGATGTTCAGACAAGATCCGTGGTGGTATCACAGGAGAATGAAGTAGATAGATTGTATCCTTCTAGATTAGTCAGTGGGATCTGATGATTTCTGTTCATCCTATCTTCCTTTTGTAGATCCATAATCCCTTCCTCCAGAAGCAGCTAGCTGAACAAGTCAAGTTGTATTATGAACGATGTGCTGAGGTGCAAGAAATAATATCTGTGTATACTTCAACAGCACAGGTGGGGCGAGAGAGGCAAGAAGCATGTAAGTACGGAGCTCTAGGAGGGCCATGTTTAAACACAGTGCATCTGTAGTAATATGATTAGCTTTCTCCTAATGGACTAAAATAGAACACGTATGGCTTGGCTCAGATACCAGTAGGGACAAGTGTGACCTCAAGCCCTCTACAGATGGATGCAAATGAAAATGAACATTCCACCTGGACTCAAAACACACAAAAAAACAAAAGCCTACCAACAACAGCCAAGAATAACCAAGATTTGTCTCATCGCTTCTGCCAAACCTGATCTTGTTTCAGAATACAAATGCAAAGGGGTGTTTTGAGCTTTGCATGGTATTATTTCTATCCAGAAGGCTAGTTTCAGAAAATAAAAACAAAAAATGAATTGGAAAATAAATTAATCATTAGAAGCGTTTCCCCATCCGCTCGCCTTTGTCTTGGGTCATTAGTATCTAAAGATGAGCTTTCAAAAATAGTGAACAATGGCTTTGTTGTGTGGAGCTCTGATTTATTTCTTTTAAATCTGACTCCTGGAAGACATCAGTAAATTTCAGGAGAAAGAATGAATCTCATACAGATTAGACTCTTTTCACCAACCTCTTTCATTTAGGAGTGTTAATCAGTTACAAAATTCCTTCCTGAATTGTCTCCCAGGGTCCCAACTTCAATTGAAAACTTATAAATTTCTCTGGGCTATAAATCTTGTTTGATATGTGGCACCAGAGTTAGCTATATATGGCTTGTCCAGATGGGAAATTCCTGTGGAGTCTTTGCCACCGGAGAAGCTGACCACGGTGGTTCATGCCTGTAATCCTACTTATTCAGGATGCTGAGACCTGAGGATCAAGGTTCAAAGCCAGCCCAGGATATAAAGTTTAAGAGACTCTTACCTCCAGTGAATCAGTAAAAAAAAAAAGCTGGAAGTGGAACTGTGGCTCAAGTGCTAGTCTTGAGCAAAAAAAGCTAAGGGATAGTGCCCTAGGTCCTGAGTTCAAGTGTGCGAGTGCGCACGTGCGCTCGCACACACATATACACACACAGCAAATAAGTCCTGCTGGCATATGTAATCATATCTGAAGTGGAACTTCCCATTCCAGGCTATGGGAGGGATGAGTGTGTCCTGATCATGTCCCAGTCTACAAGGTAGCACCCCTGCAGTTAATTCTAGTTGAGAATACACTGTCCTGAAATCCTGGCTACTAGGGAGGTAGAGATAGGGAAGATGGAGCTTCAAGGCCTCAAGGCCCAAGTAAAAAGTTAGCGATATCCCATCTTAACTCCCAAGTAGGTTATGGTAGTACACGCCTATTATCCAAGGAATACAAGAAGCAGAGATAGGAGGATCAAAGTCCAAAGCTAGCTCTGGGGGCTGGGACTGTAGTTTAATGGTAGAGTGCTTGCCTAGCATGCATAAAACCCTCAGTTTGATGCCTCAGTACCACATAAATAGAAGTGGTGCTGTGGATCAAGTGGTAGAGTACTAGCTTTGAGTAAAAGAAGCTCAGGGATGGTGCCCAGGCCCAGAGGTCAAGCCCCAGGACTTGCAAAAAAAAAATAAAATAAATAAATAAATAAAAACAAAGCCAGCTCTGGAGAAAAGTAAGAGACCCTTTCCCCCCCCCCAAAAAAAAAAAAAAAAAAACCAAAAACCAAAAACCCACTAAAGCCAAAACAGGTGAGCCCGGCTTCAGCGGTAGAGCGGTAGAGGGAAGCCTGGAGTTTAAACTCTAGTGCCACCCAAAACCAAACAAAGCAGAATAGGATGCCCTGGCAGGTCAGCTTCTATGCTCACTGCGGAGGCACCCAGGAACTATGACACTGTCAGAAATGGGGAAAACTCTGACTTGGGTGACTAATGCCACATCAGAGTTCTCCCCATCAAGTCCAGCCTTGAGTGCTGCTATGCTGGGGGGCATCAAGGAGATTTTCCTAATGTCTCTGACCCGCTGTTCTGGGGCGGGGGCCAACAAAGCGGCTGCCTAGATATCAGCTTCCCGGGGACCGGTCCAAGGCCAGCTGCTTGTGCTGAAGAAGTAGTCAACAGCCATCAGCAACGTTGGCATGTTTTTGTGGCCTTGGCTTTGAACGCTGAGCTCAAGACAGTGGCATCATGATCCATTTCAAATCCCCCTAGACTTTCCTGCCCGTGATAGCTTTGAACCACAATCCTCAGATCTCAGCCTCCTGAGTAGCTAGGATTACAGATGTAAGCCACTGACACCTGGCAGGAAAGGTACTTTGCTAGGGAAGAAGGCTCAGTATCTTCTACAGGTGTAACAGCTTATGCTTGTTACTGTGTAGGTGACCTCCACAACTCCTACCTGGACCTGTGGCGCAGGTATGGGAGACCCTCGATGTGTACCACTTTCCCCTGGGAGAAGGAGCTGAGAGGCAAACACCCCGGCCTGTTCCAGGTGTTGCTGGAGATGGACGGTAATTGCGCCTTGGGTTCCTTTGGATGCTGGTTAGAATGCTTTTCTGCTTTTCTGTTTTACTCACCCTCTTTTGGCGATTCGGGACTCTGTTATTTTTAATCCTAGTGCTCTAGATTAATTTCAATTTAAATTCTGCCCTTGTGTGCCCACAACTCTCAATATATCTAAGCACATATCCAATGCTAAACATAAAGACTTAAATTTAGGAATCACTCAGGCAGTGCTTTATCTAAAGCCAAGGCCACAAATGGACCAGCTCACAGGCCGAGCTGATTTCTCAAATGCAGTTGATTTGCAAGATACCTTGCTGTGTATTTGAAATGAGCCTAAGGATCTGTTGTAGAAAACAAAATGTAACTTTCTAGCTCTACTTCAGAAATCCAGAGATATATGTTCCTCCAGGCAGCAAGACTGGAGGTGAGGCCCGGGCCTAGATGTGCTGTGTGCATCCACTACCCCTCTTCCCCGAGCCTCACCTCCTGCTTTTTACCTTCAAGGATCTGTCTCTCTGGGCCCTTAGGTACTTCAACTGGAGACTGCTGGTTGACTACCAGGAATTTGCATGCAATACAGGGCCAGCTTCTGGTTAGACCCATTGGGCCTAGTAACCAAGTGTGCACTAGAAGGCTGTGAGGGTTAGAGACACTGCGCCCGTCAGGAAGAGGAAGCTGCCTCAGTAGTCAGGGGCTACATGTAGTATTCCTAGGCATGGAGACAGCACTTTGGGTCAAAGTGGCAGAAACTTAACTAAAAAGTACAGTAGCTGGGCGCCACTGGTTCACATCCATAATCCTAGCTTCTCAGGAAGCTGAGATCTGAGGATTGCCAGTCGAAGCCAGACAAGGCAGAATAGTTAAGATTAACCAACAGAAAGCTGGAAGTGCATGTGTGGTTCAGATGGTAGAATTCCAACTCTGAGCAGAAAAGCTAAGTGAGAGCATGAGGACCTGAATTCAAGTACCAGTACCAGCAGGGGGAAAAGTAAATACTAGTATTCACGGACATGGGTTTACTTTGTAAAAAGGGACTCTCTGCCCGAGGAATTCATCCTGTAATGGAATATTCCATCTTTTATTCTCCCAATAGTTGCTTGAGTGGTTATTGGGTCCCTTGGCTGGGAGATACACCTAAGGACACAGAGTCCCCAGGGATGGATTTGAAAGCAAAGACAAATTGTAAGGCATTTTAATTAGAGTAGCAGAGTGGTCAGCTCTACCTGGAGTGCCAGAAGGCTTCCTGAGGAGGTGACATTGGGACTGATTCTTGAAGGTGTTTGCCAGGTACGTGAGGTGGGTGTGGGAGGCAGACTGGAGGCTGGAAGGAGTGGCATAGTGTGTTGAGGGATTCTCAAGGAGTTGCAGCATGAGGAGCTGAAACCCCTGAAGAAGGCGGAATCCAGCTGCAACTTGAGCACCAATCTGGGGCTGTCTGTGGGTGACTGGAAACTTTGAGGTGCCAGGCAGGGAGAAGAGCATGATAATGGGGTTTTTCTGAGGTTTTTTTTTTTTTTTTTTTGGTGGCGATAGGGTCAAGGTGAGGGCTTAGGTTTAATGTTCAGAGTTAGGGTTAGGGTTTAAAGTTATGGTTATGGGTTTAGGATTAGGGTTTAGAGTTAGGGTTGGGGTTAGGATTAGGGGTTAGGAGTTGGGGATTTAGGACTAGGGTGAGGGTTAGGAGTGGAGCTGGAGGCAAGGGGTGTATTGACATGAACCCAGAAAGGCAAGCATGCAGGCAGATTGAGACAGACCTAAAAGACAGGAGAAGAGTCCCCAGAGGATCCATGACCGCTGGTCTGTGGGTAAGGAGGGCAAGGTGCTGGCAAATGGTGTCAAATCCTTGGACAACGTGGCCTTCGGAGTAGGGTGCTGTGGCTGCAGTTTAAGCTAACAGTCATTAACTATGTGCTCTTGGACAAGTGGTTTCTGTGGCGTCTGTTTCCTCATCTATAGGCTGTCCTGGTGCTGGGTAGAGACCTGGCATGTGTGTGGACTGCTTGGGAGCTGTCATGGCAGTGTTTGGCCCCCAGGGAGTAGGGGTTCCCAACCTTGGGGCTATGACATTTTGGACAGGAGGATTTGTGTGTGTGTGTGTGTGTGTGTGTGTGTGTGTGTGTATGTGTGTATGTGGGGGGGGAGGGGTGCTTCTGATACCTTTCTGGCCTCTACTCTGATACTCAATAGCTCCCCAACCCCCTCTCCTTCAAAAGCCGCTACACGTACCAGGCCAAATCACACTAGACTGAGAACCACTACTATTGGGGGTACTGCCAGGATTACTGGATGGAAATAATTCTGGGTTTCCCTTTCCTCAGCCCCCCAGATGGTTCCAACAGGGAGGGGAGGGAGATGGTGTGTAGTGTTGCAGCCAGGACCACAGCCATCTAAAATTACTTTTATGCGATTTCTAATCATTGTTAAATATAGTGTCATTGGTGAGAAGAGGAGTGAATCATTTTTCACAATACATTCTTTTTAAAGAAAAATATTCCCAGGAAGAATATTTTTATGCTGTATATATATTTTTATAGCTCAAAGTTTTATTTATAAAAATACAGGACTATTTTATTCTCCACAGAGGCCTGGAAATGGGATCTAATTAAAAACTCAAATCATGAGCTCTGTAACCACAATAACTCCCAGGATCTTATCATTAAAGAATAATGAGATCCCGGAGAGTTCCACTGACCACAGTTTGGCTACTTAGATCCCCATAGATTGCCAGGGAGAGGGGCAAAGCCCAGATGTGTCACTGTTGGTGCTAGACCTGCCAGTCAGATGTTCCTGGGGACAAATTATAATAGCATCCTAGAGTATACCATGAGAGATGTACATACCACATTTCCTGCTACCAGAGCACATAGCCACCTGCTTCCTGCACTAGGAAGAGAGGGAAGGGAAAGTGGACAGACAAGTCACTCTTCAGAACCATCCCCAAGGCTCCATTCTGCCTTCAGTGCCTGATTTTCTAAGTTAGAAAGGACTGGGGAGCCTCGTGCAAAGCAAGGACCATTCTTCTCCACTCCCTCCCCCCAGTTCATCCCTGTACCTGGCACAGCGCCCTAGCCTAGAGCTGTAATAGCATCTTGTAGCTCTCTCAAGAGAGAGACCAGTGTCATGTACCATGTGCCCAGCTTCCTAACAAGGTTGAGAAAAAGGCAGAAAATTAGATCTTATACATTGAGGCTAAAAGAAAGATACTAAGTTCACGTTGGAGCATCCTTTTGGTCTTTTACAAAGAGAATGGCAGTGAGATTGGCATGACTCTCCCTGCCCGTTCTCTCAGGGCTCTTCCTCCATCAGTGTTAAGCGGGGCCTCGCGTGCTGAGGACATGTTTCACTGATGGGAATTGTGTCTTGCTTCTGCTTTCTGCTGCTGTCCCGACCTGTTGATGAACAGACTTTATTAGAACATCCTCCTGGCATGTTCTCTAAGAGTCTGTGCCTCGCAGGCACAGCATAGTGATGTGAGAAGGGAGCTGATCTTGAGGAGTTGGAGCCTGATGAGAGATCCTTAGGTCATGGGGGAAGACGCCTCAAAAAGGGATTAAGGCCGGGCACTGGTGGCTCACGCCTGTAATCCTAGCTACCTAGGAGGCTGAGATCTGAGGATCTCAGTTCAAAGGCAACCCCTGCAGGAAAGTCTAGGTGACCCTGATCTCCAATTAACCACCAGAAAACTGGAAGTGGCGCTGTGACTCAAGTAGTAGAGTGCTCCCCTTGAGTGAAGAGCTCAGGGACAGTGCCCAGGCCCAGAGTTCAAGCTCTATGACCCCAAAAAGGCATGTGTGTGTGGGGGGGCAGATTTGGGTTATTCTCATGGTACCCTTGAGCCTCTGGCTCATTCTCTGTTCAGTGATATGATTTCTCTCACATGTGCACCAAGTGCAAAATTGAGACTTTCCCAAAAGCCAGGCACCAGGGCTGGGATAGAGCTCAGTGGCAAAGCACTTTCCCAGAAAGTGTGACATCCCGGCTTCGGTCCCCACTACCAAAAAAAGAAAGAAAAAACAAATAATAAAAGTACAGTTAGGGGCTGGGAAGGTGGCTCAGTGGTAGAGCACTTGCCTTGCATGCATGAGGCCCTGGGTTCGATTCCTCAGCACCACATAAGCAAAAAGAATAAAAGCCAGAAGTGGCGCTGTGGCTCAAGTGGTAGAGTGCTAGCCTTGAGCTGAAGAGCTGAGGGACAGCACCTAGGCCCAGAGCTCAGGCCCCATGACTGGACCCAAAAAATAAAAAAAAAATAAAAGTACAGTTAAAAAAGCCAGACATCATCCCATAAACCCCCAGAACTATGAGCTAAAATAACCCTTTTCCTTATAAAGATAGCATGCCTTGGGCATGTCATTACGGTAACACAAAACAGACTAATACATTCATGGCATTGCATTTTCCATACCTGAGAAAAGCTAGGAAAACCAACTTGAGTGTCAGCATTTGATGCTTGGACTTCTTGTCAAAGGAACAGAATAGGTGCAAAACGAAGGCAAGGTATTGAAGTGAAGCGCACATTCTCAAGTCATTCTCAACTGCCCACTCACTCGTATTCACTCCACACTGCGGGCTTAGATTGAGCCGGGAGGGAGCAAAGAATGAACCAAGGCTGAGTTTAAACAAGAGTTATTGGGAACCAACAGTAAGGAAACATATCAACTCCCTTAGTTCCCCCAAGGGAATTAATCTGTAGAATTGTCTTTCCTGCATTTAATAGATTAGATGGACAGAACCATGCCTGCATGTCTGGTGTTCTCTGAGGGAGTCCTCTTTGTTCTGAGTATTATCTCCTCATAGGTACAGCCAACTCTCGGCTCCCAGGCTGCTACTTCTCCACATTTCAGACTGGAGTGATTTCTCCCCACACTGTGATGTTAGATGGCTCACCTGCTCTCCATCTAAGCCAAGCCCACACTTCACAGAAGGGATGGCAGCCTTGCAGGGGTGGAGCGTGCCGGGCTGCAGCTTCATGTCAAGTAGGAGGTACTTGAAGAGCCAGGAGTCTCAGGTGGGGTCAGCAGTGACCAGCACCTTCCGCTTGTTCCCCAGACCACTTTCTCCATCACATATGAGAGAATCACCAAGCATTGACACCTGGAATTTTGTAATGCTTAATTTTTAATGTACTGAAATACATAGTGCAAAATTTGCCATCTGACCATTTCCAAGAATACAGTTCAGTATCCTTGCATTGCTGGATGACTTTGCATCTAGAAAAACAGAAATCTGTCTTCTCTTTCTTTCTTTCTTCTTTCTTTCTTTCTTTCTTTCTTTCTTTCTTTCTTTCTTTCTTTCTTTCTTTCTTTCTTTCTTTCTTTCTTCCATCCTTCCTTCCTTCCTTTCTGTCTTCCTTCCTTTCTTTCTTTCTGTCTTTCCTTCTATCTTTCTCTTTCTTCCTTCCTTCCTTCTTTCCTTCCTTCCTTCCCTCCTTCCTTTCTGTCTTCCTTCCTTCCTTCCTTTCTTTCTTTCTTTCTCTTTCTTTCTTTCTTTCTTTCTTTCTTTCTTTCTTTCTTTCTTTCTTTCTTTCTTTCTTTCTTTCTGTCTGTCTGTCTGTTTTTCTGTCTTTCCTTTTATCTTTCTCTTTCTTTCTTTCTTTCTCTTTCCTTCCTTCCTTTTCTTTTTTCTTTCTCCTCTTCCTCCCTCTTTCCTTCTCTCCCTCCCTCTTTTTTTTTATTATTTTTAAGTAGTTGTACAAAGGAGTTTCAGTTCAACATGTCAGTTTATGAGCCCAATGCATCTCTCCCACCCCAACCCATCCCCTCAAGTTGCCAGTTTACATTTCTCTCTCTCTCTCTCTCTCTCTCTCTCACACACACACACACACACACACACACACACACACACACACACATAATATTATGACTGTGTTTGCCCACCCCTCTTCTCTTCCTTGGTCTACTCCCCTCCCCTTGACCTCATCCCCCTCCCCTTGACCTCATCCCCCTCCCCTTGACCTCATCCCCCTCCCTTTGACCTCATCCCCCTCCCCTTGACCTCATCCCCCTCCCCCAACAACACCTCAAGTTCCAGCTTCCTGGTATTTATTTTGTTAGGACTATAAGTTAGTTGTTCAAAGAAGTCACACCATTAGAACCCTCCCCTGCATACTTTATACCATACTTTAGTCAATATGTTTGTATACATATGTGTATGACCTTGAATATCTTTACATATATATGTATAAATTAGATCTAACTTCCACATATGAGAGAAAACATGGGTCCTTTGTTTCTCTGAGCCTGACTTCTTTTTTTCTCTCCCTCAATTCCTTTCTCCTTCTCTCCCATCTCTCCTCCCTCTCTCTCTCCCTCTCTCCCTTCCTTCCTTCCTTTACTTCCTTCCATTGAAAAATATTCCATTGTTTGTATATGGGCCATTTTATTTATTCATTCATCCACTGGTGTTCGTTGGGTGCCTTCTACCTCTTCCCTATCATGAATAATGCTACTCTGAGCATAGAAGCACAAATCAGCCACATCATTTTCCTCTTCCCACCAACAGTGCCCCAAGGTTCTCTCTCCAGGCACACAGCCCCTCCCTTCTTGCATACATCCTGGCCATCATATAGGAATACCCCTTAACAGTAAGGTAACTGGGATGGTGTATTTGCCTGCTTCCACACTAGAAACTAGGCAAGCTCCTCAAACACAGTGCAAGGGCCCTCACTTCAGTAACTGCTTGCTGAGGAGTTGAGTGGTCTTCAAATGCATAATGGATCTCTGTACCTTCTGTGCTCAGAATATCTCTGTGAGGTCAATGGTTCACTAAGAAAATGAGGAATGGCTCCCAGGAGACCTAAGTTCAAGATCTGTACTGTTATGGTCTAGTGTTCCAGTCCTTTTCTCTGCCCTTTAAAGAATAAAAGGGGAGGAACATGTTTAAAGTAAACAGAGTTAAGTTTATTTGAAGTTAAAAGAAGCCAACTAGGAAGAATTAGCAGACTTAAGTGTGGAGGGAACCCCTGTGTCATCCCTTGAAGGAAAGTCCAAGTCTTCTTTGTCTGTTTCTGCTAGATATTTGGTCCTTAGTCCCCTCCCTCTTGGCAGATGTCTTTGATTTGATTTGTTAAGCAGTGATTACTCACTGTCAAGGGCATCTATGATTGGATGTAAGTTGGACCCCTCCCTTCCTGGGTAAAAGTGGGAGGGCTTGCCTTCTGCTTCTGTGTTCATCTATGCCCTTGCACTTGTTCTGGGACTTAGAACCTGTAGGGGAATAAGAAAAAGAAATTTGGGTCCTTTCTTTGTTTCCCACAATATGGGCCTTTGTCCCAGTCACTTTCTACTCCTAACTGCCTAACTCAGGTCAAATACTTGCTCTTCAGCACTAACCAAGTCATGGCTCAAGTCCAGACTCATAAAGTTTCTGGAAGCCTGGCACCAGTGGCTCCTGCCTAAAATCCTAGCTACTCAGGAGTCTGAGGTCTGAGGATCCTGGTACAAAGCCAGCCTGGGCAGAAAAGTCTGTGAGATACTATCTCCAGTTAATCTCAAAACAACAGCAACAACAACAACAACCTGAAAGTGGAGCTGTGGCGTAGGTGGTAGAGCAATAATACTCGGGAGCAGCACCCTGGCCCTGAGTTCAAGCCCCAGGACTGACACAAAATAAGAGTTCACAGGACATCCTTCCTTCTATGTGTTTCTTTTCTTTTTTTTTTTTTTTTTTTTTTTTTTTTTGCCAGTCCTGGGGCTTGTGAACTCAGAGTCTGGGCACTGTCAGGCTTAGCACTCTACCACTTGAGCCACAGCTCCACTTCTGGCTTTTTCTGTTTATGTGGTGCTGAGGAATCAAACCCTGGGCTTCATGCATGCTAGGCAAGCACTCTACCACTGAGCCACCTTCCCAGCCTCTTCTATATGTTTCTTCTCTATTCTGTTCTTCGTGAGGCTGTTCCCTCCTGGGAGCTACAATCCTGGTCCCCAGGTCTAACAGGGCCCTGTCAGCCTTCTTCCGATGATATACAAAAACAGCCCAGAATCCTTCTCAGGCTGTACGTACTCACTAATTGAAGAATTCCAGAAATGTAGGTCTGGCTGTTCTTGGCTTCCTATTATCTGTACTCGGGTAGCTATACAGATGCCTGGCTGTAGAACAGCCCCAAGGTACATTGCTGATCCAGCTTGGGACCGTGTATTGGGTACCTACTGGCACTGTGCTAGGCCCTGCGGCAACCACAGTGAACAGCAGGATGAGCCCCCACACAGCTCTCTGCCAAGTGCCTGGGGGCCAGAAGGGGAGGCTTGCTAAATGTTGACAGCTGATATGCGAAAGCCGTAGGAAGCCCAGCCGGTCTCACCAGCATCTCCCACTCAGATGTGTAAGATGTGTAACTGTGTAAGATGTGTAACGGGACTTCTCCCTCACCTCCCAGCATCTCCCAAGCCTTTGAATTAAAGATGGCAGCACTCCCCAGGGGTGCCCGGCTGTAATGCATATAGATGGAGCCAGGCCCTTCCTGCCCCCTGGCTTTCCAGAACTCACTCTGCATCCTGATCACCTTGCATGGCCTGGGAATTGTCTGATGTTTTATGCCAGCATTCACTCGGCTCTGGGGTGGCACCAATGTGACGTTTAACAGCCCCATCAGGACTTGGGGGAGGCATTTGGAGAGGCCAACCTCTAGGAGGTTTCCTGGGGACACTGCAGATTCTCCAGGAAAATGGCTCTACCTGGGGTAGAAATTGCCCTGTTATTAGCATTTGGGCTTTTTACAAATGCTAGAATAGTGGGTGTTTAGTGGGCCTGCAGTTCATTATTATAAGATGGCTATTTCTTTCTTCTACTCTCCTGTCATACAGTCCTTGTCAAAACTGAATGGTTTGAAATCAAAAGCTCTTTGAATAGATCCCTGGTACGAAGGGAAGTTACGATGTCTGGCCAGGCTGCAGAGAGACCTCAGGGATGTCAGTGTAAGCCCAGCTCGCTGCCAGAGGGTTGGGAACAGCAGGGACATAAAAGACCCAGGCCCAGGCAGGTGGGATCAAGGCTTCTGAGCAGTGACATGGGTCTGAGAGGGACAGGAGATAGAGTTGAAGTGAGCTGGCCAGCATGTTTATTCTCTTCTGTCCCTTCACCCCGCACCGGACACTGCTGAGCCCACAGCACTGGTACCTGTGGCTAGAGGAAGTCCAGGACTTGCCAATCATTGATTCTCTGGGATGAGGCCAGATCCAGGCCAGGGCTCATCTCCCAGGCCTGCCACCATCTGCCTTGTTCCTACAGAGCCCCTGTCTGCCTCTTGTCCCAGGCTTTGCAGAGCTGCGGAGGGAAGATTTGGAGAGCTGAGGAGGGAAGACATGTCCCCTTGCAATACGCCAAGGGGTTGCGGGCTGCACCAGAAAAGCTCAATTTTGTTCGTGCCAACAATTGCAGTGTTCATTCGGAGGCCCTAAAATGCAGAGCACGGACACGGGAGACATACAGTTATGTTACTGAATAGCACCAGGATACTGTTTTTCTTTATGAGGTATTTTCATGGTCATTTGTTGAAGAAATGCCATCTGGAATATTTTAAAATCATACATTTGTAGTTTTTTTTTTTTAAACAATACATGAAGAGGAAAACCAAGAATGAAACATGGAAGAGAGACAGAGACAGACAGACAGGGAGACCGATCTGAAGGAGAGAGGAAAGGGAATCACATGCATCCAACTAGGAAATTTGCACAGTACCAAAAGGTTCTAATACCTTACCTTGCAGAGATTTGAGCCATCTCCTTAAGTTTTAGGATCCATAGACCTTCCCAGATTACCATGCAAATAAAAAAATGGACTGTGTGTGTGTGTGTGTGTGTGTGTGTGTGCGCGCGCGCGCGCATGTGTGTGTGCACGCACACGCGTGTGCATGGACACATGCACATATCCTAGTACTGGGGCTTGACTGGCTAGCATTCTACCACTTGAGCCACACCTCCACTCCATTCCAGCTTTTTTTGTGTGTGGGGGGCTGGACTCAGGGTCTGATTGTGCTATTTATGAGATTTTGTGCTTGAGGCTAGCACTCTGCCATTTGAGCCACAGTTCCACTTCTGGCATATTTTTTTGATGATTATAAGAGTCTTAGAGACCTTCCTTCTAGGGCTGGCTACAGACCATGGTCCTCCTATCTCAGCCTCCTAAGTAGTTAGGTTTATAGGTGTGAACCACTGATACCTTGCTGTAGTCCAGCTTTTTTGCTGGTTTATTAGAGTCTTGTGGACTTTTCTCCCCAGGTTGGCTTTGAACCACAATCCTCAGATCTCAGCCTCCCCAGTAGTTAGGATTATAGGCAGGAGCCATTGGCTCTTCTGTGTGTGTGTGTGTGTGTGTGTGTGTGTGTGTGTGTGTGTGTGTGTGTGTGTGTGTGTGTGTGTGTGTGTGTGTGTGTGTGTGTGTGTGTGTGTGTGTGTGTGTGTGTGTGTGTGTGTGTGTGTGTTTTAAACCAATAAACCTGATGAAGAGTATGCCTTTTAGTGGTCAAGTGACATTTTCTCCTCTTAATTTTTTTCCTCTTTCAAACTTCTACTTTGAATGCATTATACCTTTCAGAAGCCTGAAACTAAAAATGACTTTCCTATTGATGTCTCCGTTCCTCTCACAAGGAGTGAAGGAGTCTTTCTCCTGAATTCTCAATCAGCTGCAGCTCTGGCCTGTCTGGAGCCTTCCACAAGCGGCTGGCTACCTTCTCTCTCATCTGCTTCTTTACTCTTTTACCAGTGAGCCCAGAAATGCTGACCTTATGGCATTACTGTAAAACAGGAAAATGGCAGAATAAGTGATAACTGTGCTACTTGGACAATTGTAGTGGCTAATAGGTGGGGCTAGAACTTTTCTTTTTCAGTTTCTGGTACAGAAAGAAAGAAAGAGAGATATGGCTTCAGCTATTTTGTTTGTTTATTTCTTTATGGCTCCATCGATCTTCATAAACAAGGCATGTTTTTAGTTAATGACCAGCTAAGAAAAAATACATATGCTAAACCAGATGGGTGAAATTAACAGTTTTACTAAACCAACTTTCACATCACCAGTTCTGCAATACCAACCAAAAGACATCATGGTTTTGATTTTAGGCAACAATTAGAAATGCAAACTTTTTACAAATGTGCTGAATGAACATTTTACCTTAGAATCACTTTTTAAAAAATTAAATTTGGTAGTGCAGAACACTGTTTAGATTCTTGTGCAGAGAAAATACTGATTGGCAATATTGGTGGTGATAAAAGATTTTCATATAGGAAAGAAATAATGAAGTCCTTTCAGTCTGTGAAGTTATTTTTGTTCTAAGAATTTCAGCTTTGTGAAGGATTTTCCCAGCAATCTCAGCTTCCTGGGCATTACTGTTAACGGTTTCTGGAGTTCTATATGAGGGGTCAGCAGGGCAATTGTTTCCTTTAGAACTTCATTTGGTTTGAAGTCTTTCCTCTGAGTCCACAAAGTGCAGGTCCAGGCATGCTCAGACAAACCTGGGCCTCTTATTTAGGCATTAGTAGAGCAGGTAAGGTAAAGATGAATCGTTAAGAAAATGCCAGTGTTGCTTTGCTGGGGATGTTCACAGGGAGGCTTCTGAAATGAGCACATTTAAAACTAAATACGCAGATTAAGAGAGGAAGGGTTTATGTTGCAACCTTTTAGTGGAGACTTTCTGATTGTGGCAGTTGATTGGGTGGGATGGAATTCTTGCCTCAACTCTGCAAAGGGAAGTCTCAGATTCAGATGGAGACGGATATTATCATTTAGCTCTGTCCCAAGGGGTGAGTGAGTTCAGGAAAAGCATTCTAGGTGGCCCATTGCTGTGCTCTTGGAGCCAAGCACCTGTGGCTCACACCTGTAATCCTAGCTACTCAGGAGGCTGACATCTGAGGATCCAGGTTCGAAACCAGCCCAAGCAGGAAAATCTGTGAGACTCTTAATTCCAATAAACCACCAGAAAACTGGAAGTGGCACTGTGGTTTAAGTGGTAGAACACTAGCCAGTCAGGAGCTGAAGAATGAGGCCCAGAGTTCAAGCCCCATGACCAACAAAACACACACACACACACACACACACACACACACACACACACACACACACACACACACACACACACACACACACACACACACACAGAGCTGGAAGCAATCCGAAGGTCTAAAACAATCAAGAATGAGTTGGGGATATGAGGTATTCTAAAGGGCATCACAGCTGGACCTCTCTACCAACTTCTGCAGCTTCAATCAACCATGAAGCAGAAATATTTGGCAAAGCAGGCTGGAGGGTAGCTCCATGGTAAGTACTTTGCCTGGTGTGTGTGAGGCCTTTGGTTCAATCCCCAGTATTGGGAGAGAAAAAACAAACAACAAAACCACACACACGCACAGAGAAAAATTACATCCATAATGAACATGGACAGACATGTTTTTTCTGCTATCAGTCCCTAAATGGTACAGCATGGCACCAATTTCCATAGCATTTCCATTGTATTAAATATGTGATTTAAAGATAAAGCACATGGGGATGTGTGCATTATAGAGATGTGTACATCATATGCCAGTACTGCGTGGTTTATATATGGGTCTTGGGCACAGGAGAAGTTTGGTACCTACCAAAGATGATCTCAAAACTACTCCCCCACCCCAGACACCAAGGGATGATGGCATTATTGAAACATTGGAGAGAACAAGCCTCCGAGGCTGGAAATTTGTCCCAGCTGTAGAGTTGCCTTGTACATCCAAAGCCCTAGGTTCAGTTTTTAGCACTGGAAACAAAAGGAAAAGAATAATCTGTCAGGCTCTGGCAGCTCCTCATACTATAAAATTAATTTAGAAAATGAAGTTGAGACCCAGGTGCTGGTGGCTCATACCTGTAATCCTAGCTACTCAGGAAGCTGAGATCTGAGGATCAAGGTTCAAAACCAGCCCAAGCAGGAAAGTCTGTGAGACTCTTATCTCCAATAAACCACTCAGAAAACTGGAAGTGGTGCTGTGACTCATGTGGTAGAGTGCTTGCCTTGAGCTGAAATGCTGAAGGACAGCGCTCAGGTCCAGAGTTCAAACCCCACAACTGGCAAAAAAAAATCATAATCTATAGCAAATAGACCATTTTTGAAAGAAAATGAATATGTACATATATAGATGAATTATTATATATGCAGTGGGAGAGGAAACTTCTGGATTTTTGTTGTTGCTTCATACCAATTTATGTGTTGGTGTGTGTGTGTGTGTGTGTGTGTGTTGGTACTAGGGCTTGATCTAAGGGCCTCATGCTCTTGCTTAGCTTTTTTACTCAAGACTGACACTTTTTTTTTTTTGTCACTCATGGGGCTTGAACTCTGGGCCTGGGTGCTGTCCTTCAGCTCTTCAGCTCAAGGCTAGCACTCTACCACTTGATCCATAGTGTCACTTCTGGTTTTCTGGTGGTTAGTTGGAGATTAAGAGTCTACTGTGATCCTCAGATCTCAGCCTCCTGAGTAGCTAGGATTACAGATGTGAACCACCGGTGCACGGCACTTTAATTCTTGAGCCATGCTCTGCATCTGGCATTTTGCTGGTTATTTGGAGATAAGAGCCTCAGGTTTGTCTGTCTGGGCTGTCTTGTTCAAACCACAAT
Organism: Dipodomys merriami; assembly: GCF_024711535.1. Lineage (NCBI taxonomy): Eukaryota > Metazoa > Chordata > Mammalia > Rodentia > Heteromyidae > Dipodomys > Dipodomys merriami. The sequence continues at coordinate 51,866,369 of NW_027206512.1, forward strand.
CCTTAGATCCCATCCTCCTGAGTAGCCAGGGTTACAGGCATGTAACCTCTGGGTACCACCAGCACCCAGCACATTTTATTACTATTATTTTTTTCTGGCAACAAACAGCTATACAAGAAATACAGAAGAAGGGACAATCTGTTCATTCAGTAAGATAAGTTTTGTTTTGGCCCCACAGCCCAGAGTCTGTCAGGACAAACACAGTATCCCCCTCTCAGGGTCAGCCCAGTCCACCTTTATGTCCACAGGGACCAGCACCTGCTCATGAATGTGGTGTCAGCTTTCACTCTTTCACCCTGACTTTTCTGAACTTGATCTCTGACATCTACAAGGACTTCTGCAAGGGAACTGACCTCAAATAAATGAACCCCAAACTTGCCTATATCGGGCAACTCCTCTCCCCTCCTTCTTTGTCCAAGTAGTGAGTCTCTTGTTGCCACCTAAATTTTTTTTCTTTTTAAATTACACTTTTATTTTGAATAGAATAAAGAAAAATAGAAAAATGTCACATGCCAGATTTTAGGCAGGTGAAATTTTAGTTTGTGTTGATATTTAACATTCAAGCTGACATTATTTACGTGTAGCTTAGGATGTAAGTTACATGTAAATAACATATGTTGGATCCTGTCTGGTCTTTTGTTAACATGACACCTGCAAAACTGTTGCCTAGTCACCTGGGTGCTTAGTGGCTCATGCCTGTAATCCTACTTACAGAGGAGGCTGAGATATGAGGATCAAGATTCAAAGCCAACCCCAGTAGATAAATCTGAGATACTTTTGTCTTCAGTTAACCACCTAAAAGCCAGAAGTAGAGGCATGACTCAAGTAGTAGAGTATGAATGTTGAGTAAAAATCTAAGGGACATCTCCAGACCCTGGGTTCAAGCCCAGTTCTGGCACAAAAATTGAAAAAAGAAATTGTTACCTAGAAAGTTAAACATTCATTGGACTGAACTAATCAACAAGAGAGATGAATAACAAAGATAGATTTTAGCTGACTCTACCAGTGACATCACGGGGCTATTAAACGTGTTTGCTTAGATATGGGTCAGTTTATAGACTCGTGGCAGGATTATGTAAAAGGAATCATGTAGCTTAAAGCAGCTGTGTGCATAATACTCCTTTCACGGCACAAAGGTGCAGGTGGATACCAGCACTTGGTTGTACACAAGGACTGGCATTACAGATTGCATGCAAGCTCTTTAAGGGCGATGGAGACAAAGCTGGGTTCAAAGGTTGGTCCCACTGCCCTTTGCCAGCCTTGGTAACTTTAGCCAAGTTACAGAGTTGCTTCTCCAGATCTTAGTCTCTTCTTGTAAAAAACAAAGAAGCTAATAATAGGACCAACCTCATAAGAGTTTACAGATCAAATGACAGAATTGGCAAGGCTACTTTCCAGATATTGGACACCTTATGGTAAGGCTTCCATGAAAGTTCACCCATCTTTTTACTGAATTCAGAGACCCACCAAACCCTCCCCCCCTCCCCTGCCCACACAAAACAAACCAGAAAGCAAAAGATGCTGAAGGAGCATCTCAAAATTAGATTGTCTGTCTGTCTGTCTGTCTGTCCCCAAATTTTGAGAACTATTTGGGAACTATTTCTGGGATAAGACACATTCTTTTCCAGAGACTCTTAAAGAGAGAAAAAAGGCTCTTGGAAGTTTCAGTGGTCCTGATTGGGTGGTGAATTACACAGAGTGAATTCTTCTCTCCAGGCACTTTCTCAGCTATGTAAGGCACATCCTTTTTCCCAGGGTACTAGGCTGTCATTTAGTGCCAAAGAAAAAAGCTATTAAACAGAATGACACCACGGCATCCCCAAAGGGTTTAATTTATGTCCCCAGAAGGTGGTATATTTCAAGGTATGCCAGAACCAACTGTATCAATAACTCAGGTGATTTAATTGGCTTTTGCCTCTTCTTTCTCAAGCCACGTCAATCCCGTGGTAATTAATTTTGTGTACTGTGGATTGTGGTATTTACAGTGCCGAGGAGCCAAAATGAATCTGTATTAGAAATCGGTGGGAAGATATTTGAGCAGGCTGTAAAGAGACTCTCCAGCGTGGACGGGCTTCACCAAATTAGCTCGGTCGTCCCCTTCCTGATGGATTCCAGCTGCTGTGGATACCATAAAGCATCCTACTATCTCGCCGTCTTCTATGAAACCGGATTAAATGTACCCCGAGACCCGCTGCAGGTGGAGTATTTCATGGGGTCCAGGAGCACCTGTCACTGGGTTATGCTTGCCAAGTAATGCCCCTGCTAGACTTCCACATGTGGTGGCTCCTTGGAGTCCCTTAAAAGTCTTTACACCCAGAAAAAATGTCCTTGGGCTGTGGAAATATATAGGATAGCCAATTTTCAATGAGCAGAAAGGGAACATCATCCATTTCCACTCTGGGCCTTGAGGGTATGGTTGTTGTATCATCTAAGGGACCATTTGGGTCAGGATGGCCAGAATTCTAGTCCTTCAGAATAAGAGGCTTCTGGGCTGGGAATGTGGCTTAGTGGTAGAGTGCTTGCCTAGCATGCATGAAGCCCTGGGTTCGATTCCTCAGTACTACATACACGGAAAAAAACGGAAGTGGTGCTGTGGCTCAAGTGGTAGAGTGCTAGCCTTGAGCAAAATAAAATAAAATAAAAAGCTCAGGGACAATGCCCAGGACCTTAGTTCAAAAAAAAAAAAAAGAAAAAAGAAAATGGAAAAGAAAATAAGAGGCTTCTGATGTGTGCAGCTCCGCTCACTGTGAGCTTCCTATTCATCCCATTTTACTTTTAGCTAAGAGAAGCCATTTGAATCTCTTAAGAGAGTATGGTGACAGCCAGCCATCTAGCATCAGAGTGAAATGACATTCTACTCAATTTTTTTTGGTGGGGGGGTGGGGAGGGAGGTTTGGAAATCGAAATTGATGATGCAACTTGTCTAACATTTAGAATCCCAGCTTCGTAAGTGCCTCAGCCAGAGGTCCCCTGAGGAACGAAACCAAGGGGATTATGTAGATAGGAAGAGATTGATTAGGAAGAATTGGTTTGCATACTCATGGAGAGGAGAAGTCCCGTGACCTACCATCTCAGAGAGGGAAGCTGGGAAGTGTGTTGGTGTTTCCAGCCCAAGCCCGAAGGCCAGGAGAGATGATAGTGTGAAGTTCTGATCCACTGCGAGGGGCGGTAGGGGTGGGAAGGGCAGTGGTATCCCGTAGGGCAAAGCAGTCGGCAGGATGCAGGCCTTGAGTCTCTTTAGGATCTCAGGCGATTGGCTGCTTCGTACCCACACTGCCATTTGCTCCACTCTGTCCAAATTCTATTTTTTTTTTAAGAATTGGAGTTTGAACTCAGGGCCTCATGCTTGCCAGGCAGGCACTCTGCTACTTGAGTCATACTCCTAGTGAATTGCTTTAGTTAATTTTCAACTAGGGGTCTAGCCTTTTTACCTCTGGCCAGCCTGGACCTCAATCCACCTATGTATGCCTCCCATGATAACTGTCATAGCTGGGATTACAGGTATGAACTACCAACCCTGGTTTATTAACTGAGATAGGTTCTCCCTAACTTCTTCCCATAGACTGGCCTCAAACCTTGATGCTCCTAATTTCTGCTTTCTAAATAGTGGGGACCCAAGTGTGCAGGTTCTCCCTAACTTCTTCCCATAGACTGGCCTCAAACCTTGATGCTCCTAATTTCTGCTTTCTAAATAGTGGGGACCCAAGTGTGCACCACTACTCCCTGCCTTACCAATGCTAATCTTACCTGGAAACACCCTCCCAGATAAACCAAGAAATAGTGCTAAAGCTTCGTAATAGTGTAGCGCCCAATAGGGTAGCCAAATTGACTTAATGACCTTCACATGACCGCCTTTTGAATGTTCTCTCTCTCTTTTTTTAAGGTTTTTGCCTCTGTTTAGGTGAAACTTGTTCTGTTTAGACTTCCCCAGGGTTGGTTCATTGTTGTTTTTCTGATTTATAGATGCTCCTGACTGATGAAATGTTTTCCTGAGACCCCAAGGCAGCCCCACAAATGGAATGGTGTAGAAAATCTAGCCCTGTCCACTGACTATGGGCAAATGACTTCACTTTTCTAGGCCTCTGTTTCCTCAACTATGAAATGAGATTGTGGGACCAGCTGGTCTGTAAGGACCTGTCTAGCACTAGTATTCTGACAGTGTGAGGTTGGAGCACATATGTGTTATGTAGATCATGAGTTCATAGACTGGATAGCTCATGTACAGGGGTCTTCACACAGTTAAAGGTGCACAAACAGTATTGAGAGAAGTCAGGGAAGAACTCTGTTTCTACCAAAAAATGACAAAAAGAGCATCTAAGTGTTAAACATTAGGAAAACCAAACACCTGGGAATTAAGAATCCATTAGAGAGCTTGGTCAACTTCTTTATTCAAGATTTATTTGCCAGGTACTGGTAGCTCATGCCTGTAATCTTAGTTAACCAGGAAGCTGAGATCTAAGGATCATGGTTCAAAGCCAGCTTGGGCAGGAAAGTCTATCTTATCACCAATTAACCACCAGAAAACTGGAAGTGAAACTGTGGCTTCAAAGTGATAAAGCACCAGCTTTAAGTGGAAAAAGCTCAAGGACAGCTCTAAGGTCCTGAGTTCAAGCCCCACAACTGACAAAAAAAAAGAGATTTATTTATTTAAATAAATTCCAGAAAATTGAAACAAGATTTTTTTCTTTTTTGCTGTTTTTGTTTTCTTTTTAGTCTTATGTGTCCATTTATATGTCTTTGGGAATGTAAGGGTAGGCACAGAAATGGAGGGACAAAGGATGAATAAATGCAGCAGTGGTATTCACTAGACAGTATGTAGAAAATGCACAATACACCTTGTGGGTGGAGATGGGAAGGGAAAACTGGAAGAGAGTGAAAGCGGAGGTGACACTGACTGCTATAACTGTAACCCCTCTGCACATCACCTTTTGATAACAGTAAAAAAATTAAGATTAGGGGCTGAGAAGGTGGCTCAGTGGTAGAGCGCTTGCCTTGCATGCATGAGGCCCTGGGTTCGATTCCTCAGCACCTCATAAGCAGAAAAAAAAAATGGAAGTGGCACTATGGCTCACATGGTAGTGCGCTAGCCTTGAGCTGAAGAGCTGAGGGACAGCGCCCAGGCCCAGAGTTCAGGCCCCACGACTGGACTCCAAAAAATAAAAATTAAAAAAAAATTAAGATTATTTATTTGTAAAGGGAAGTTAAGCTAGAATGGCATGAACTTTCAGTGTTAGCATTTCATGACCCGACAGGAGCAACAATCTTGGGAAACACGTTGTTCATTTCTTCCTAACAGGGCATGTTATATAGTTTGGTTGGCGGCCAGGGCAGCGAGAGACTATCTTCAATGAATCTTGGATATAAACACTACCAGGGGGTTGACAACTATCCTCTAGATTGGGAACTCTCCTATGCCTACTACAGCAACATCGCCACAAAGACCCCGCTTGACCAACACACACTGCAGGGAGACCAGGTAGGACAGAGATGGTCGGAGGTGGTTATGGGCCTGCTTACCAGGGCTTCCTGCACAATTTCATTGGGTCTGCACCCATGGCTGGCTTATTCGTTGGCTTACAGAGAAAATTCATAATCGAATAGAGAGACAAGCTTCCTTCCTGTCTCTGGGTGCGATTCCCTGGCACATGAAGGGGTGATTTGGCTCTGGACAGATTTTGATTTTGTAAAAAGTAGGCACCAGAAACATCTAAGCATCTGGTCTTGTCCCAAGACATTATGGGAGATGGCAAGGTCTGGAGATGTTAAGAAGGATGGAGTCAAATTGTGTGGAAGCAGTAATCTCCCAGGGCTCCCGTTACCATGTGACGAGCAAGCAGGCTCTATAATTCACAAAGCCAGCACTATACCCGGCCAAGGTGCCAAGAATGGGCACTTGAGAAATGTCTGCCCCCATCCCATGATCCTGCTGGCATAATACTCTCACACATGACGCTTAACACTTTTGTCTTTGCAAGAACTAAGGACTGGTGTGGTCACTAACTCTAGCCCCTCATTTTGTAGGCTCTTGAATCGTATTGACAAATCTTATTGGCAAAGAAATTAATGGCTTAGATCTGCCAAAAAAAAATCCCATAATGTGTTAGATTAGACTCACCGGTGGCTTGTTTCCAGACTTCTCTGGAGGACAGAGAATAAAAGACTCTTACGAAAGAAAGATGGGTGAGTCGGAAGAGAAGGCATACTGCCTCTTGATGGTATCCCAGCAGTGAGGTACTGACTTTGTGGTCATTACACGTGCATGGTCAAGTTGAGAAGTGCAAATGATCTATTCAAGGAACTGGCTTTAGTTTTTTCTTTTCTTTCTTCTTTTTTTTTCTATAAAGGATCAACTGGTAACTATTTCGGGCTTTGTCTTGTGGAGAAAAGCTTTTTTGCCTTCTTCAGCAGTGGTAGCTGCTCAGCTCTGCCATAGAAATACAGAGAGAATTGAGAAGCCTGGGTTTGTGCAGCCATGGGTGGTATGCAACTGTGTGGCAGGATTTGGCTGTGATCTGGGCTTAGAGCTGGACTTTGCCCTGCTTGCTGCACAGGCCCAGGGGGAGGCCTGGCTAGGCCAGGGTTATTGAATCTCAGGCTTAGTGACTAACTGGGAGCCAGATCACTTGTCTCTAGCTGTGCTGTTGGATGATGCCAGAAACCTACAGTGCAGAAAATGAATGCTTTGCTATTTGGAGATAGATGGTCCCTCTACAAGGATTCTATAAATTCTCTAGTATATTATCTAGAGTGAGTGTTCTTTCAGTGTATAGAATGATAGACAAAATTTGACCCTAGTTTGGGCTAGTGATAGAGGTCAAGTAGCGGAGCACACACTCAGCAATCACAAGACTCCAGATTTAAACACACACCACACACACACACACACACACACACACACACACACACACACACACACACACACACACACACACACACACACACCTAAGCCAGGCCAGGTGCTATAGTGGCCCATGCTTGTAATCCTAGCTACTCAGGAGGCTGAGCTCAGGATTACAGTTCAAAGCCAGCCTAGTAGGAAAGCCCATGAGACTCTTTCCTCCAGTGAACACACACACACACACACACACACACATACACACACACACACACACACAAAATATATTGAATTATATGACCTCAACTTAATAGGAAGTAATTTCTTTTTTGTTTGTTTTTTGTTTTGTTTTTGGTCGTTTGTGGGGCTTGAACTCTGGGCCTGGGTGCTGTCCCTCAACTCTTCAGCTCAAGGCTAGTGCTCTACCACTTGAGCCACAGCGCCACTTCCAGTTTTTCTGGTGATTAATTAGAGAGAAGAGTCTCACAGACTTTCCTGCCTAGGCTGGTTTTAAACTGTGATCCTCAGATCTCAGCCTCCTGAGTAGCTAGGATAACAAGTGTGAGCTACTAGCACCTGGCAATCAGTATTTTTGTGGGTGTGCCTGGCACCGTCCCTGAGGGTTTTTATGTTTTGTTTTGTTTTGTTGGTCATGGGGCTTGAACTCTGGGCCTGACGTTTTCCTAAACTCTTCAGCTCAAGGCAAGCGCTCTACCACTTGAGCCACAGTGCCACTTCCTGTTTTCTGGTGGTTTATTGGAGATAAGAGTCTCATGGACTTTCCTGCCCGGGCTGGCTTTGAAACACAATCCTCAGATTTCAGCCTCCTCAGTAGCAATGATTACAGGTGTGAGCCACCACCAACTGGCTTTCACTGAGCTTTTTTGCTCAAGGCTAGTGCTCTACCACTTTAGCTACAGCGCCACTTCTGGCTTTTGGGGGGAATTAAAAATCTCATGCACTTTCCTGCCTGGCTGGCTTCCTACTGTCATCATCAGCTCTCAGCCTCCTGAATAGCTAGGATTACAGCCCTGAACCAGAGCTTGGCTTTTAATCAATAATTAAAAAAAAAAAAAAGACTACAAATATCCTGCATGCTGGGAGCATAGATCAAGTGGTAGAGATCCTGAGTTCCACCCCTAGCCCCATATTGAAATATATATATATATGTATGTATATATATAAACAATTTTACAAAATCAAGCCACAAAATAATACCGCCTTTGTCTTTCCACTAAACCCAAGTATGTTAATAATGTCCTGTATGTATAGATTATACTTTTAAGATTTCTAATTCAGCATGAATTAGCAGCAGGAAATGATACGTTGCTAACAAGCTCCTTTTCTTTTGAAGATTTGGCATATGAAATGTTATGATTATGAAAGGAAATGTTTAATTGGTCAGAAGGGGGGGGCGGAGAGATGAACAGGACAGATCCATCTTGCAGCTGAAAAGTCCTGTGATGAAGAATCACAGATAGGAATTATACACTTAGATGGGTTGTGTCATAGCTCATTTTCTTAAGAATGTGTAATTAATGACTTCTTAAGCATTTAAGCAGGTGCCATGCATTGATTTAAATGTCCTTTTGTTGAGATATCTATTAATTCACAAACATAATGCTTCCAAGAGGAGCTCTCGAAAGCCAGACCTCTAATTAACAAACCAAGGATCTGTCAATAGCTCCTTTTCTAGACTCTGGTTTCATCTTCTCTTTTGTGGAACTCACCCTTCCCCTGATCCTTCTTCTGTGTCAGAGCTCTTTCTGCACACCTCTTTTGTGATGGAATAAGGCTTTGCTTTCACATGAACCAGAAAGAGGGGAATGTTTCTGTTTGTTTGTGGTTTAAATTGCAAATCATTTCTCTCATTCACTCTCCAGAAGTTCTTCTTCAAGGCTCAGACCCAGATTTGTGTTCTCTGAATCTTCTGGGAGCTTCAGCCGCCCAGCGCATGGGTGGAATTCCACCTTGATCTCTGGCTGGGATCTTTCTATACTTCCTTATCTGTCATCATCACACCTAGAAGCACCCCTCCACCTGCCCCCCACCCTGCTCCAGCACCTCTACCATTGTTGGTGCTGAAACTGGGAAGTCATCCTTGATCTCTCCACCCTCCCCAGCTTTACATGCCAGTTCCTCTTCATCCCCACCATTACTGCCTATTTTTATTTATTTATTTATTTTTATTTTTTGCCTGTCCTAGGGCTTGAGCTCAGGACCTGGGCACTGTCCATGAACTTCTTTTGCTCAAGACTAGCACTCTGTGACTTGAGCCACAGTCCCACTTCCGACAATTTCTGAATAACTTATTGGAGATGAGAGTCTCATGGACTTTCCTGGCTCAGGCTGGCTTCAAATGGCAATCCTCAGATTTCAGCCTCCTGAGTAGCTAGGAACACAGGTATGAGCCACCAGCTTCCCGCTCCATTGCCTGATTTTGTCCTTCATCCTCTCCCCCTGGGCTATGCTAACAGCCCCCCTGGCACCTTGCTGGACTCCACGGGCATACCCCAGCACAGGAAGAGAGTACAAAGCACATGCATCCCTCCTGAGGAGCCCTGAACACTGCTGGACACAGCTCCTCTCACAGTTGCCAGGGGCGCTCTGCAGCACATTTGTGCAGGTGGGTGGGGCAAATGGAGCCTAGGAAATTGCCCATTCTTGCCTGCAGTTCCTTGGATCCCAGAATGCTGGCTGAGCCATTATAACTCACAAATCTTCAGAGCTGCAGAACTGCAGAAGCTTCTGGGGCTGCTGAAAGGTCTTCAGATCCAGATCCAGGGGACTTTTACCTGCTTGACCTCTTCTGTCTTCTTGTCCTCTCTCCCTCTACCTTCTTCCTCTTCTCTGCCAGTCTGTCTGCCAGTCTGTCTGCCTCTCTCTGTCTCTCTCTTTCTCTGTCTCTCTCTGTGTCTCCCTCATTCCATTATTCTCTTTCTTTATTTCCCTTCCTCTTCCCCACCCTTTCTTCCCTCCCCTGTTCCCTTCCTTCTCCTTTCTTTTCTTCCTTGCTTTTTTCTGTCTCCCTCTCCTTCCCTCCTTTCTTCCTCACTCTTTTTGTTCTTCCTTTTCTCCACTCTTTCTTCCCTTCTCTTCTTTCTTTTTTTCCCCCTTTCTCTTCTCTTGCTCTCTTGCCTTCTCCCTCCTTACTCCTTTTCTTCTCCCCCTCCTCCCAGCCTTCCCAGAAATCAGTGAGAGAAGCCACCTGGTCTGACAGAAACATTGTTTTTGGTGCCTACAGGCTGGGCAGCCACAAGCAAAGCAAAGGCACCAGCATCGACATCTCCTGGCCCATGTGGTGCCTCCTTGGCGCTTGGTGTGCATGGAAGAGGCAGTGGGGCCTGACGACCGCTTGCTTTCCACTCACTATGCCTCCTGGGAGCTGGCAGCACATGTTAACCCCACAGTGTAAGACTGGAAAATCACAGCTGCTCATTCTGCAGACTCTGACTCTAGAAAACATGGACGATCCCAGAACTGGTCTTTTGGGGGCTCTGGATGCCTACTGGCACCCCAGGGCTGCATGACCTGTCCCACCCCCTCCACTGCTGCTCTTCTCCACCTGGCTTCTTTCCTGGCCACCATGTTGCTGTTTGAATGGAAGAACAACTGGCTGTTGTTCCTTTTAAGTCATTCTGTCTCCAGATGGCCTGTGGCTGACAGTCACCCACTTTCTCAGCGGGCCCAGGCATGTGCTCTGCCATGTGCTGATGGCTGCCTTGGTTAGCCTACAAGTATGTCGAGACACCCCCTGTGGGAAGAGGCAAGCAGTAGGGGACTCCAGACTGGCTTGCCATGAGTCCCAAGCCTGATTTCATTGGGTGAAACCATTGGTTTCCCCGCCCCCTGTCCCCAGTACAACACTGATCTGAGCCCAGCTTGTAGTATGAGCTCTTTAGATGTATGGCCTTTGCACCCTCTCCCCAAACTGTCATCCTCGCATTTTCTTTCTTTCTCCCATCCCCCCCTTTTTTTTGGTGTGTGTATATGTCATTACTAGGGATTGAACTCAGAGAACCTGGGCACTGTCTCTTAGCTTTTTTGCCCCCAAGGCTGGTGCTCTACTACTTGAGCCACAGCTCCACTTCCAACTTTTTTCGTGGTCAATTGGAGATGAGTCTCACAGGTTTGTGTGCCAGGCTGAGTATAGCTAGGATTACAGACATGAGCCACGGCGCCTGGTAAAGCTCCATTTTATAAATACAAAAAAAGGAGCATTGCTGGGTGCTGGTGGCTCACACCTGTAATCCTGGCTACTCAGGAGGCTGAGATCTGAGGATTGTGGTTCATAGCCAGCTCGAGAAGGAGAGTTTGTGAGACTCTTCTCCAATAAACCACCAGAAAACTGGAAGCAGCACTGTGGCTCAAGTGCTAGAGTGCTAGCCTTGAGCCGAAGAGCTCAGAGACAGCGCCCAGGCCCAGAGTTCAAGCCTGACAACCAACAACAACAAAAAAGGAGTGTTTAAATGAAGTAACTGTCCCCAGGCCCACAGGGAGAGTTGGTGATGAGTTCAAATTCAAATCACCTGTGTCAGGTAGGAAAGGTTGAGCTCCCAAAGCCCCTGCCTTGCTGGAAAAACTCAATGCCACCACTCAAGAGAGTGGAAAGGGGCCAGTGGTCCACACAACCAACTGTGATGCTTCTTCAGGTATGCTGGATCACCCCAAAACATGAACTCTGCCAAGACAGCATTCTAACCCTCCCTGCCACTCATTCAGGACCCATAGCAAGAAAACAGAACAGGGAAACCAAAATGCAAAATACCCAAACACAAAATCTCCCATTTGACAGTTCCTTATCAGAATGGCTCCAGCTCTGGCCCAACCCCAGGCTCCTCACAGAAGACAGTGTCTCCCCAAGCAAGAGCTCACGCCAAACCTACAACACATGTGCTTGACAAAGAATGAAGCAACATGGCTTCTGCCTCTCTAGGGGGCGCCATCGAGCAAGGGAGTGGAAGAGGTCTGTCATTGGAGTCCAACCAACTGGCTTTCCATGTTTTCTCAGGGCTCTTGGTTGGTTGGTTGGTTGGTTGGTTGGTTGGTTGGTTGGTTGGTTGGTTGGTTGGTTGGTTTGCCTAGACACTGGGGGAAGTGATACCTAGGTCACAGCTTTTCTGTGAGGATTAAATAAAAAAGCTCTTGTTAGATGCCCAGTACTTGGAAGGTCTCAATAAAAGGTAGTGGCTGTCATTATTCTAATTGTCACCTCCTGAGGTGAGCCATCATTCTGGCTGGGCTCCGAGACTCTCTGAGAGGATGTCCCCTAGCCCCACAAAGGGACCCCAGACCCTACATAGGCACAAAGCAGAGGCAACTGAGAAGTATTCGGAAGGACAGGTACAGTGACAGTTGAGACTCTCAATCCTTGGTGGCCAAAGGAAATTCCAGCCTGGCTCCTTGTTCTGAAGCTGCTTTTGCACACTACCCAATGCAATTTCTCACACCTGCCTATGGCCTGTGCGGGCACAGAAAATACTCTCCAGGGTCCCCTTGTGGAAGGTTCCATGGCCTTCACTATGCGGAAGGAGAAACCATGAAACAAAGGGACCAGATTTCTAATAAACAGCCACAGTGGATACACCAAAATGAATTTATTTTCTTCAAAGGCGTCAAATAGCTAGAAGCTTGGGCACAAATTCAAGTCGCTCTGTGAATGTTCCCTTTGGGTTCATCCCCAGAGTATTTTTTTTTTAATTCTCAGAGCTAACATGCCCACTTCTTTTCAGAATAGATTTAAAATTTGCTAGAAATACCAAAAGATGATCAAAATGCCTGGTACTTATAAACTGATTTGTTGGATGGTAAGCCTTTAGTACAACTACTGAAAGATAATAAAAATGTAACACACACACAGTATTTGAAACAAAGCCTGCAAAAATAAAATGGGTAGGCGTATTTGGGGATGAAAAATTAAAGGGATACTCAGAAAATATTGATTTACCTCTTTGATGTGTATGTGTGTGTGTGAGAGAGGGGGGGGAGAGAGAGAGAGAGAGAGAGAGAGAGAGTAGCAGAGCTAGCACTGAGGTGAGTAACAGCAGTGAACTTCCGAACAAGCTTGAATAATAGAAACAGAAGTGGGGGGCGGGGGGAATGCTTCATTCCAAAGCAAACATTTCGATAAGAACAAATGCCCATATACATATATGAGATGTGAGATGTGAGACATTTGTTTCAAAAGAATTTGATCTTGTGGCATTGTAGGCATGCCTCATATTTCAATTATTCATATGGCTTTTGTTTAACAACTGCTGGTTTTAAAACAAGTCATGTTCTTTGCATGCCATAACCATTTGAATCCTTTCCTCTGTTCTTCCCTCCCTTCCTCTTTCACTACCTCCCTCCCTTTATTCTTTCCTTCTTCCTTCCTCCTCCCTCACTCCTTTTCCTCCCTCCTTTTTCCCTCCCTTTACCCTCCCTTCTTTCTCCTGTCCCTCCCTACCTTTTCCTTCCTTCCTTCCTTCCTTCCTTCCTTCCTTCCTTCCTTCCTTCCTTCCTTCCTTCCTTCCTTCCTTTGTTCCCTCCTTTCTTTTTCTTTCTTCTCTTCCATGCTTTCTTCCCTCCTTATCTCCCTCCCTTCTTCCTTCCCTCCTTTTCTCCCCCTTCCCTTTTCCCTCTCACCCTCCCTTTTTTCCACCTCTTCTTCCTTCCCTTGTAGGCCTACGTGGAAACCATCAGATTAAAAGACGATGAAGTACTCAAGGTGCAAACCAGAGAAGATGGCGATGTCTTTATGTGGTTGAAGCATGAAGCCACCCGAGGCAATGCAGCAGCCCAGGTACAAGCGAGACCAAGATGTACAACAAAGCCTCCCAAATGCCAAAGCCTTCGAACACTTTCTGTGTATTTCTTCTTTATCCTATGGAAGTAATGGAGATGGGCAAGGGCTCTGCTCCCACAGCCCCTCGGGCCCAGGCTGACCAGGCTCCTCTACACCTGCTTTCAGAGTCATGGTAAAGTGGTGGCCCCTGCTCATCCATCAGTGAGCCACTACTGTACGGCCATTTCACTGGACAAAGCAGGTCACTGGAGCACAGTTGACTTCCACGTAGGCAGAGTATAGCCTTACCACCCACCCAGAGAGCGGCACAAGACTCCTGATGGATTTTTCTTCTTTTGTATTCATGTGCTGGTCCTGGGGCTTGGACCTAGGGTCTGGGTGCTGTCCCTGAGCTCTTGTGCTTAAGGCTAGCTCTCTACCACTTGAGCCACAGCTCTCCTTCCCACTTTTTTGGTAGTTTATTGGAGACAAGAGTCTCCTAACCTTACCTGACCTGGCTGGCTTTGAACTGTGATCCTCAAATCTCAGCTTCCCGAGTAGCTAGGATTACAGGCACCCACCTTCAGGCTTTAGAAGACAAATATGTCTAATTCTCTGTGTAAAGCGTTATATATCAGGTTTGTCCTCCCACTTTTTAAAGTCTTCTGTTGCATGCATGTGCACAGGAAGAATCACTGTTCTAAATTGCTATTGTCTTTAAGCAACGATTAGCCCAGATGCTATTCTGGGGGCAGCAAGGTGTGGCCAAGAACCCGGAAGCAGCCATCGAGTGGTACGCCAAGGGGGCTCTGGAGACAGAGGATCCTGCATTAATATACGACTACGCCATTGTGTTATTCAAGGTAAGAATGATTTAATTGGGGCTGAACTTGTGTCGTTTGGATAATAGACTTCCTGAGTCATTTCCAGTGGGTGTGCAGGCAAGCAGGGAGTCTGTCACAGAAGACATTTAGCACATGCTTCTGTCACTTACGATAGGGAAGGATGCTAGAAGACAAGACAGCCTGAAGCACTACTCTGGCTAGTCTAGTGGCTCATATCTGTAATCCCAGCTACAGGCAGGAGACTGAGATGGGTAAGACTGAGGTTCCAGGCCAGCCCAGAAACAAAGCTGATGAGGCCTCCATCTCAACAGAAGAGACTAGGCATGGTGGTGTGTATGTCATCCAGATAAGCAGGAAGCATAACTAGGGGATTACAAACTGAGCTAGCCCTGCCGTCTACCCTTAAAAAAAAAAAAGACCCCATCTCAAAATAATCAGAGCAAGGGCTGCCTGCCCAGCATGCACAAAGGCTCAAGTTTGAAGCCTTTTTTGGTTCCATTTTATTTTCTTTTTTGAGATACTAGGGCTTGAACTCAGGACCTCATACTTCCAAAGAAGGCACTCTATCGCCTCCCATTTGCATTTTTTTCCCATCAACCTTCTGTGTGGCACCTAGAGTCTTTGTGATTTCCCAAGCACTGTGGCATTCTGACGCCCGTGTTTCGTTGGTTTGCACCCAGTGGCCACTCATCCCAGGGCAGCATAGTGACCACCAGACTTGTCATCGAATGCTCACCCAGGGAGAGGGCTTATTTGGGCCAGATCCCTATAGCCTGTGAATGGAAATGATCTTGGGTTTGAGCCAAGGGAACAGTAAGAAGGAGGAGCTGGCAAGAGCTGGGGACAGAGGACAGGGATGAAAACATCTCTATAGCAATTGTGGATGTCTTCAGAGACATGCGATCTGAGGGGATGATGGTCATATCTTGGATTGGATGAGAGAATATAACCAGTGTCCATTGAGGATTGTAAAATGTGTTTGCCTTACACAAAAGGTAGTCATCCACGCTGACTGAGGAGCCCTTGTTCCATGAATAAATGTCTTGAACCTCGAGAGCCCCTTAGCCAAGTATTATCACCTATGGACCACATCATGGTCTATATAGAAACAGAGGCACAGAAAGGCCTTGTCACTTATCCAGAGATGCCTAGCTGATCCCTTGGGACAGGGATCCAGGCAAAGCTTTAGCATCTGTATTCTTCATCTTCGCCAATCTTTTTGGTTTTTTTCCTATAAGTTTGGGGGCTTGAACTCAGGGACTGGGTACTGTCCCTGAGTTCTTTTGCTCAAGGCTAGTGTTCTATCACTTTGAGCCACAGCGCCACTTCCGGTTTTCTGGTGGTTAAATAGAAATAAGAGTCTCATGGACTTTTTCCTGCTGGGGCTGACTTTGAAATGCAGTCCTCAGATCTCAGCCTCCTGAATAGCTAGGATTATAGGTGTGAGCTACCAACTCCTGGCATCTTCACCAGTCTTGTAAAGTGAAAAGCTTTAGCTGTGGGAAAGAAACCCTTAAACCTAATACCCATGCCCAAGAGTGCAGCTGCCCCCAGAAGTGTGTGTCTTTGAGCAATGATGGCCTATATTCACGCAGGCAGGCCTGTCTCCAGAACTCTAGCTAGGGCCACTCATTAATCAACAACCAAGAGTCTAGAGACATTTCTACCTGAACACCCCGTTGAAGCCTGAAAACCTCTTGGTTGTTATGGTTTTCAAATTAAGAGCCTAAACCTTGTCTTCCAAAGCATCGAATCAGCATAGAAATTTCTGAATTTTTGCCATATGCCAGTGCATCCATGTATTTATTCAGTAAACATCCACTCCAGGCAGAAAAATGCTAAGATAGAGGGACTTACACATGTGTGAGTCAGGTCCCTGGCCTCGGGGGTTCATACGCTGGAGGAGAAGACAGCAGATAGGGATGGCACAGAACAAGACATCATCCACCAGACTTGAGGCTGTTAACTGTGCCAAGTGTGAAGATAAAGGCATAAACCAGCCTTGGGCTGATTGATGCTAGTGGCTCACACCTGTAATCCTAGCTACTCAGGAAGCTGAGATCTGAAAATCTCAGTGCAAAGTCAACCCAGGCAGGAAAGTCTGTGAGACTCTTATCTTTATTGAACTACCAAAAAGGCAGAAGTGGAGCTGTGGCTCAAGTGGTAGAGTGCTAGCCTTGAATGAAATAGCTCCTAGGCCCCGAGTTCAAGCCTCAATACTGGCATAAAAATAAATAGATAAATAAATACAGTAAAATAAAGCCTTAAATCTGCCTACCAAGAGCTTCAAGACTAGAGGGAGAGGCAAATGCATAAGTAAATGACTCCGCAGGCTACATGTCTCTTCAGGATCTCATTTTCCATACCTTAATGTTTCCTCTTGTTCTGCATTCTGGAGTACCCAGTTATCTCTGGGTGGGGGAAAGGAAGTCCTTTATTATTGGTATCTCAGGGAAACATTTCAGCTCTGGCCAGGTGGTCTTTCTAAGTGCATTTCATGGGAAAGAACCCCCAAATGGAAAAACAGGCTTTCTAAATGTAAAGGAGGAGGGCATGCATTTGGCTGTGGAGACACCCTAAAACTTACTGCGTGCAAAGATGGTGGTAGGATAGTGGCCCTGGGTTGTCCAAGGCAGTCACATACATCCCATCTTTCATCCACATGACAATTAAGTGACTTTGTAGCAACTGACCTCCCTCCCCTGCACTTGGCATTTATCTCCTTTGACAGCTTCTGATTCTCCTCATCGCCGGGGAGAGTGTGCGTTGCCTTTGTGTAAGAAGTCCTCTCAGGAAGCTAGCAGGTATACTGAGCAACTACCCGGCAGGCACACAGGAAGCTGCCCTCGCCTGGAAATGGGAATATATAAATGCCGTTTCATTGTGAGGCTTGACATAAACCACTTTCTCTGGATCCATTTTATTCCTTCAAAACATGGAGGAGACAAAGGGCGAGTCTAACCCAGCTCTGACATTCTATGAGTCCAGTCCTAGCCAGCCAAAAAAAAAAAAACCCACCAAAAAACCACTTCATTTCTTGTCCAGTTTTTCCATGTTCTCTTCCCTCTAATTAGAAGAAGTAATGATGCGCTTCTGAAAAATACCTTCATCATCCCCTTGGCTTCGATTTGCCAGTTTGATTTAACAGGAAAGTTATAAAAACTTAGTAGAAACTTGGTACATGTAAGTTAACCTTTAGTTCGAATCATAAATACAGCGTCAGGCAAGCTGTATTTCTCCTGCATCCTGAGGGAGGTATGAGTCACTGTGCTTTCTCAGCAGTGGGAAAGTGTACCTTACATGCCTGCCTGAGTTCACTTGGCTGAGTTTAAATTTGCCTCCAGTTCTCCCACAGTGAGAGATTCTGGGATGGGAGTTGTAAACCACCCTGGAGGTGTGATGTCATGATTAGACATGGCAGGACTATGTGTGACCCATACTTAAATATATATATATATATATATATATATATATATATATATATATATATATACATACATACATATAGTTATTACAAAGGTGATGTATAGAGGGATTACAGTTACATAAGTCAGGTAAAGAGTTACATTTTTGTTGGACAGTTTGTGTGACCCATATTCATTAATTAACATAGGAATCTAGATGGGGGAAAAAAGAAGTTCTAGATGAGTCTGGACCTGCAGCCGTTTCCAGCTGGCTCCCTTTACCTAGCTTCTTTGCCATCACATTTGGTTAAAAAAGGCCTTGGGGTTCCCCGCCCCATTCCTTTCAGGCCTTCCATTTCCCCACACCCCTTCAACACCCAGGTCTAGTCCACAGAATTTCTTTCTTGCAATAAGCATGCCAAAGACTGTTTCTGTCTGTGAAGGACAAACCACTGCTTGTGGAAAATCCTGACTTTTCCGGAAGAAGCTTGTTAGTTGCCTGTGACTCAGCCTGATTCATGGGGGTCCTATTGTCTTCATAGCAGGTTCTGGAGCTGGTTTTAAAGCCACAAATGTTACATTCTGGGGCCTTAGCCAGGATCAGGAAGGGTGCAGGTAACAGCCTAATAATTCCTGACCATCCAACACAGATTAAGTTCTTTATGGCTGGCCAATCAGACAGTACTTTCAGAGGAAAGCATTCAGGATGACCAAACACATTCACCAATTCCTGGCTTCTCCCCACACAACCAGAGGAGTGATCAGTAGGGGACCTTGCCTCACTGCTGAGCTGGAGATAGAGGTTTGTGGCCTGGGGGCTATGAGTTGGAGCAAAATGAGGATGACCAAGGAGATGCGATGGAATGTGCTAGGCATAGATGCATGTAAGATAAAATGTGGAACTAAAAAGATTCAGGTTGGATTTGTGCTTTCTATTGCATACCAGTATGTCTGTGGTGGTCCTGGGGATGCTCGGAGGTTATTTCCCCCCAATCATGTCTATTTATCACTGTTTAGGGTCAAGGAGTACAAAAGAACAGACGGCTTGCCTTAGAGCTGATGAAGAAAGCAGCCTCCAAGGTAACGCATGCGCAAGGTCAGCAGACATGGGTCCCCCACAGCCCCACACGCTCACACGTCTGGGTGATGAAATAGCCAGCCACTTCCACAGGGCCTAGGTGGGAACGGGGCGGGGAGGGGCTGGCTGGCTCACTGATGAGTTGTTTTTTGAGTTACAGCACACACAGAAGCTTGCCACATTGGGATTAGCAACATTCAAAAGCTAAATTCACCTTCCCATCAATATAATTCAGGCTGATTTTGTTTGAAGGCTGAAATTATCATCATGAGCCACCCTGATAACAAGCAGCAGGGCTCCTTGAAATTGAATGGTACAAATGCCATTGAATTAGGGAGACCCAAAGTCTTAATTTTTTGAAAAGTTAACCCTCTCCTGTCCAATTCGCATTTGCTTCTTGCGCTTTGATGCTGAGCTGTTTACTAAGGTCATTACCAGCTTTGGGAATTATTTTGCCAAGTTAACACTAGTTAACACTTCCATTGTGTCTTCAAGTCAGCAAGTTTCTACATAATGATATAGAATAGAGGTTCTTATAGCACTTGAGAGAGGTGTGTATTTGTGGGTGCATGTTTGCACATATACACCTCATGCAAGCACATACAAACCCAATGCATGTACAGCATGTACTTTCATGTGCTCCATACATTTATCTGCATACAGATGTGCAAGCACATAGATTTGCAGAAACCACTGATTCTATACTTTGACAAGGCAACGTTATAACTCTTGAGTCCTGGCAGTACCTCTATTCCAGGGCTGCTGATACTAGCCTGAGTCATTAGGACTCAGTAGCTGTGCTGATTTTTCTTCCCCATTCTTCTTGAGATGCTCAGACTGCCCTGTTCCAGGAAGTGGGACCAGGGAGGGAAAAACTCAAGAGGCATCTCTCTAGCCAGGGGCTGTGAAGGAGGAACATGATCCAGAAAGAGGGACCTTGCTGATGTGCACACCTACTCCTGACCCAACCCCAGTAACAGAACAGGAATTAAAAAGCAAACCAACAAACCAATGGTGGTCTATGAGAGCACAGTGCCCAAAGCATCCTGAAGTGGGGCATCCAGAGGGTTCCCCAGCAGGTGAAATGTGCATCTCTTTAGTGCCCCCTAGTGGTAATTGCACATCTAGGTGCTTCACTTTGAGTGTCTCCTCCCCGCAGCCCCCCCCGCCCCGCCCCTTTTCCCTCCAATACCCACCACCTCACCAGAGCTTACACAAGGATTGGAGAAATGAAGTCTTGTGCCCTGGAGTATTAATGTCTTTGAAGTGTGATTCTTATTTACCCACTCAGCCTAATCTTTGTCAGGCACTGTGGTGAAAGATGCATAGAGCTTGATTTTGGGAATTAGAAGTTACACTCAGGCAGATCTACTGATGCACCTGGGTAAATGGTTCAGAGTGAAGTCTGAGTACTAAGCAATAAGGCAAGATTTCTTATGGGCTCAGAAACTGCAATATCGGGAGAAGCAGTTCTGTAGAGATTTTAGCCAAACGCAAGTACATCTTCATCAGAACATGGCCTCTCCAGATGAGCACAAAAGCCATTTGATGAGCTCCCTCTGTAGGCATGTCCAAAGCAGGTTCCAGCCACTTTAGGGTATGACCTCGTCAATTCATCCACTAACATGCAGTCTGCAGTCCTTGCTGAGAGCTTACCTTCCCTGGGCTCAAGAAGGATGCATGTAGCCCCAGCACCGGTGGCTCACACCCGTCATCCTAGCCACTCAGGAGGCTGAGATCTGAGAATCTTGGTTTGAAGCCAGTCCAAGCAGGAAGTCCATGAGACTCTTATCTCTAATTAATCAGCAAAAAGCTGGAAGTACATTTGATCGTATTATTGAAATGAACTTCAGGAAATGGAAACAAGAGGTTTTTCTTTGTTGCTGGTAAGGGAATAAAAAAGCTGAAATTGGAGGGTTAGCTCAAATGGCAAAGCCCTAGCCTTGAGCAAAACAAACAAACAAAAGAAACCTCAAAGACAGGCCCTGAGTTCAAGCCCAAGACCAGCACACACAAGAAGAAGGAAATATGTATGATTGTGTCCACAGCATTGACATTTCCTAAATGTCACTCTCAGGTTGAGTATCTTGGTAGCCTGGAGATGGTAGCTCTACTCTCAACCCTGTAGATATAGGATATGGAGTCCCTTTGGTTTTGTATCAATATTTAAAGTATGACTTTTATTTTTTGACACATTAGTTGCTGAGTAGCTACTCTATGCATGGGATAAAAATCAAGATGTTAGGGACAGGGAATGTGGCTTAATGGTAGAGTGCTTGCCTAGCATGCATGAACCCCTGGGTTCAATTCCTCACTATCACATAAACAGACAAAGCTGGAAGTAGTGCTGTGGCTCAAGTGGTAGAGTGGTAGCCTTGAGCAAAAGAAGCTCAGGAATACTGCCCAGACTGAGTTCAAGCCCCAGGACTGCCCCCCCCCAAAAAAAATCAAGATGCTAGCTGGTCGCTGGGTAGCTCACGCCTGTACTCCTAGCTCCTCAGGAGGCTGAGATCTGAAGGTCACAGTTCAAAGCCAGCCAGGGCAGGAAAGTCCATGAAACTTAATTAACCACCAGAAAATTGGAAGTAGAGCTGTGTAGTAGTAGAGCACTAGCCTTGAACAAAAAGGACTCAGGGGCAGTGCCTAGGCTTTGAGTTGGAGCCCCATGACCATCAACAACAACAACAAAAGGAGACACAAGGCTAGTGTAACATGAAGGAACACTTCCTTTGATCAGCTCCAGATTCATATGCAAGCCCTCTTTCCTTCTCCACCCTCCCCTTCTGCCTCAGCCCCTTCCGGACTCTGAACCCCTTGAGAGCTGGCGACAAGCCGTACTGAGCTCTGCAAGTGGGTCATCAGTGCTGCTTCCCTAGCAGGGCTTGATGGCGTTCAGGCAGACGGAAGGATCCAATGGGCAGCCACTCACCTTGAAACCGTGCCGGCAAGGGCAGGTTCAGGCCACCTGCACAGCGCAGGGCTCCTGAGTTTCACGGGCACTGTGGATCCTTAGGGTGAGAAGAAGCATTTGTAGCTCTGCATGACGATTGAGAAGCCCATGTCACTGCTGAGCTAGGAGGCAGAAATCCCAGCAAGCAGCCAGCAAACCCCACCAGGGCAGTCTCCTTGACGGGCTCATGTTTCTCGCACTTAGATTGTCTTTAGTGCCATCTGTCACCCCTCCTCCCCCCGCCCCCTCCATCCACCCAGTCTCCCAAGAAAGGGAAGGTTCTGCTCAGGCTCAAGCAGAATCCACAGCAACGGCTTCCAGATCTCTTTAGATTTCACTTAAGACAAACAAAATAAGAATCAACGTTTCTTTCTTGTTTTAAAATTCAGGGGTTGCACCAGGCAGTCAATGGCCTGGGATGGTATTACCACAAATTCAAGAAAAATTATGCCAGAGCAGCAAAGTACTGGTTAAAAGCAGAAGAAATGGGGAACCCTGATGCGTCCTACAATCTGGGGGTCCTATATTTAGACGGCATTTTCCCAGGAGTTCCTGGAAGGAATCTGGTAAGTGAGCTGAGACCAACCGGAGGATGTCGTCATGCAATCATGAGAGCTTGTGGAAGGTGCCTTGTGTGCCAGCCTGAACTATATACCAGAGAGGATCAGGGCATGAGGATGTGGTCTGCCTTCACCGAGCTCAGGATCCAATATGGGGGCAGGAGGGTAAAGAACAAAGGATGCATTTCTCCAGGTGCCGAGACATAGCGGCACCATGCAAACAGATCTAGAGAGGGAAATCGGGAAAGGCCAGCGCAACCAGGAGGGCTGTGTGGAGGAGGCTGAGGCGTGAGCTAGGAGAGGGCAGGCAAGCGAGGCAGGTGGGAATGAGTGGGACATGACCACCGCACCGGTCTCACTAGCAGTGGAGAGTGGGTGCAGCTGGGGTTGCCTAGGGTTCCCTTGTGCCACAATACTGAAGCAGAAGCGCAGGGGGTCTTTGGTGTTGTGTGTGCCCTGCACCTCACACAACAAGCAGCTCACATCATACTATGATGATGCCCATGCACCACACAGTGACAGAGTCTATCTGTGAGCAGATAGGTAACTGCGTCCTACAGTAGGCCGAGTCTGCATTGGAATCCCAGGGGAAGGGGACCCTCTCTATCCAGAAGCAGCCAGTGAACAGCCACCCCTGCCAGGCATTGGTCTGCACAGGGCCACAGCAGCAGGCCAAACAGCCCTACTCTGGGGCAGCTTCCATGCCACTTTGGGGGACAAAGACAATCACAGATAGCTGACATGAGGGGAGGTGGGGGTTAAAGCAGCACGCTGGGTGGGAGAGGTGGAGAGATGCTATTTCACAGGGAAGATGGGGAAGTCGCCTCTCATGAGGTGAGGTGACATTGTGCAGGCTCCAGAAGGAGTCTCCTGGTCACATGGAAGAACATTCCAGTGGGAGGTGGCAGATGGGGCAAAGGCCCTGCAAAAGGAGGCAGGCTTCGTGAACTAGAAGTAGGAGCAGTCAGCAGGCTGATGGGAGATGAGGCTGAGGAGGTGGATCACTATCTCACCTTGACACCCAGCTTTGCCGGGAAGTGCACACACTCCTGCAGCAGGCGTGTGCTGAGTGTAGAAGGAAGTTTGGAGAGAGTCATTAACATGCCAGAGGCCACATGGCTCATCCACCGAGCCAGAACCTCGAACCTAACTGCCTGCAAAGCACAATGCTTCCAAAAAGAACAGTTCATGCCGGGCGCCAGTGACTCACGCCTCTAATCCTAGCTACTTGAGAGCCTGAAGTCGAAGGATTTGGATTCATTGTTGAATTCTGTTGCCTTGTATTTTATTAAGAACTTTTGCATCTATGTTCATCAGCATGATGGGTCTATGGTTTTCTTTCTTTATTGGGTCCCTGCCTGGGTTGGGGACAGGTGTGATACTGGCTTCATAAAATGTATTTGGTAGTGATCCTTATATCTCATGGAAGAGCTTGAGGAGTATTGGTGCTAGTTTTACTTTAAAGGTTTTGAAGAATTCAGCTGTGAATCTATCAGGACCTAGACTTTTCCTTGATGGAAAAGACTCTACTACTTCCTTCATCACATTGCTTTTTATGGGTCAGGATCACATTTCGAAGCCAACCCAGACAGGAAAGTCCATGAGACACTTATCTCCAATTAACCACCAAAAGACTGGAAGTAGAACTGTGGCTCAAATGGTTGAACCTCAGCTATGAGTGAAAAAGATAAGGGAGAACTCCTGGTCCTGAATTCAAACCCTAGTACAGACACACAAAAGTCCTGCATGCACATGCGCACAGGTACATGTACACACACAAAGCAGTTCACTGCTCTGTAAATGATGGAAATTCATTATTTTCATTGCCAATGTAAGTGTTCGTTTTCTGTATTTCCCTCCACCTCTCTGATTACCCACAAGACTGATATTTTTAGGCATTGAAAATGTCTGGTAACCTCCCACACATCTGGGAGCGTGGATTTATTTTATTGTCATATTCTAATTCTCACCTGCCTACTGGAAATGCAGTTTTTGTGCATGAGTTTAGAGAGGTATTAAGCAAGGTTAACAAGCCAATGCCTGAGTTTTCACCCAGCATAACCTGTGACATTGTCTCGGGTCTAGCACTCAGGGGTGGCGATAGAACAAGATGTCACTGGTGCTCTGTGATTTCAGGTTGTCTTATGTATGGAGTCAATTTAATCAGCACAGTAGCTTTTGGCCAGGTCATATGTCCCTGGCTTTGGTGATGAGCTGTCTTCCTGGAACTGTTGCTTGTCCTGGTTTTCTGACAAGTGTCAGAAGTCACAAGCCCTGGTAAATGTGGGCCTTAAAATCCTCCCCCCCCCCTGGCTCTGGTGGTGGAAGCGCTGGGCCTGGGTGCCACCACTGACAGCCTTGTTTGGTCTTCTCTTCACAGACCTTAGCCGGGGAATATTTCCACAAGGCTGCCCAGGGGGGACACATCGAGGGGACCCTGTGGTGTTCCCTCTACTTCATCACTGGCAACCTGGAGACCTTCCCTAGAGATCCGGAGAAAGCTGTCGTGTAAGAATGACCAATGTTGCCTGGGATGGGAAAGCCATGTCCTCTTATGCCACCTGAGAAAGGGGGGCTTCCCTCTTCCTCGCTCCCTCCCTCCCTCCCTCTGTCCCTCCTTCCTGCCTTCCCTCCCACCAGCTTCTTTCTTCTTCCCTCCCTCCCTTCTTTTTCCCTCCCTCCTATACTTTTCTTCCTCTTTCTCTTTCTCCCTCCTTCTTCTCCCTCCCTACTTCCTTTCCTTCCCTCCTTTCTGCCTCTCTTCCCTCCCTTCCTCCCTCCCTCCCACCCTCTATCCTCTTTCTCCCTTCCTTCCTTCTTCCCTCCCTCCCTCCTTTCTGCCTTCCTTCTCTCCCTTGCTCTCTCCTTCTATCCATCTTGCTTCTTTCCGCTCCCCTCTCCCTCCCTTCCTTGCTCCTTCCTCTGTCCTTTTCTCCTTCTCTTCCTTCCTTCACTCCCTCCTTTCTTCCTTTCCTCTCTTCTTCCTCCCTCTCTCCCTACTTTCCATCTTTCTTCCTTCTCCCCATTGCCCTCTCTCTCTTCTCCTCTATCCCTTCCTTTTCCCTCCCTCTTGCCTTCTTCCTTTGCATTTTTAAAACTAGGTTTCTTCTTTTATCACTTATACATGTATTTAGTTCAGAGAGCCCACTCATTGACAAGGCAATTTTTAGTCTTTTTAAATTAAAAATTAACTAAGTCATCAAGGAAAACAGGCAATCCCTGCCTTCCAGCCCTCCCACCGCACCCCACCCCCACTTCTGCTCCTGGAATAAATCACTTCCAATCTTCTCACTGCTTGTCTTCCTGTCTCATGTTCATGCCACTGTCTTTGGTGGTGTTGTCATAGGCCTTGTCCAGTGATGCCCTGGGAAAGCCCCGCTGTGGTTCTTTTCCTCTGCCATCTTCCCTACCGGCAACTGACGCTCTCTGCATGCTTCTATCTTCCCAAGAAAATTACCTGGTGTCAGGGCTGACATTGTCAAGGCCATGTGACTGCCACGTGGAGCAGAGCCACGTTGCAAATGATGCGTTGCTTTCCTATCTTAGGCGATATATTCTTTCTACGAGACAATAATCATAGTTATCATCTATTTGCTTAGCCCTCTCTTTATATATATTTTAATCTTTTTTGTCTCTACCCTTTGATATCTCTAAATTCTCCTCCACCTAAATCTCCTCTTGATGTGGCCAGAACCATTTGATATTCTTTTTTTGTTGTTGTTGGTTGTGGGGCTTGAACTCTGGGCCTGGGCGCTGTCCCTCAGCTCTTCAGCTCAAGGCAAGCACTCTACTGCTTGAGCCACAGCGCCACTTCTGGTTTTCTGGTGATTTATTGGAGATAAGAGTCTCATGGAGTTTCCTGCGCGGGCTGTCTTTGAACTTAGATCCTCAGATCTCAGCCTCCTGAGAAGCTAGGATTACAGGTGTGAGCCACCAATGCCCGGCTACCACTTGGTATTCTTGAACCTTCTTGGTAGAATCTCTCAGGACAGTGCTGTGACCAGAGACTGACTTGGTCACCAGCATGCAGGTTCTCTTTTCCTCCATCTACCTGTTTTGGAGAGACTTCTTTGGCCTTCTTTGCTGGACCCCTTTCTTCCTCTTTCCTGGCTTACATCCAGGTTTTTGCCCAGCCTATCAAGTAATTTCTTGAAGAATGGCCACCAGGAGGCACATTTTTGAGGTCTTGCCTCTGAAAATGTTTTCTTGGGTTGGCAAACCTTGACCCACAGATAAAATGTGAATCAGGCCTGTTGTGGGTAGCTCCAAGTGCTAAGCATTCCTTCTTTGAAGAGAAAGAGGAAGAGGAGGAGGAGGAAGAACAGTAACAAGACCACTTGTGGCCACACAGGAAAATATTTTCCATCTTGCCCTTAACAGAAAAACCCCATTACCTAGCTGTCTTGCAGGCTACTTCCTGGCTACACATTGGTTCTCCAAAGTGTTTGTTTTTTTTTCCTCATGAGATGTGTAGCATCAACCCATTCTGACTTGAACATGGTAATCTAACTAACTTACCCTGGCTTGAAGGCTTTTATCAGTCATGTGGCAGAACTCGTGTGAATCCTCTTGTTTTGGAGATTTTCCTGTTGTTTGTCCTTTACTGTTGATTGCTGGCTTAGTTCTAATATGCTCAGAGAACATATTCCGAATGGTGGCAACCTTTTGAAATTTATGGAGAACTACTCCATGATCAGAATGCAGTCACTTTTGATAAATACTTTCTGGTCCATTTTGTGAACTTGATGAATTCAATGTCAGTGTATTCATCAGTTATTTCAAGTTCATTAATTATATGGCTCAGACCTACATCCTTTCCGATTTGTCTTTTGTCTATTTACTGTATTAGTTATGAACAGAAATGTGTTAAAATTCCCCATTGTGCTTATAGATTTATTCGTCTCTCTTTTCAATTCTGTCAGTTTTGCATTGTGTATCTTGAATTTATGTCATAGAGTCACACAGATTGATTTTTTTTTACCTTTGAGTTGATACTTTTATCAGCTTAGAGTTTATCTCCATAGATGCTTCTCACCTTAGCCTCTGTTTT
The DNA here is from genome assembly GCF_024711535.1 of Dipodomys merriami. Taxonomy (NCBI): domain Eukaryota; kingdom Metazoa; phylum Chordata; class Mammalia; order Rodentia; family Heteromyidae; genus Dipodomys; species Dipodomys merriami. The sequence continues at coordinate 51,893,857 of NW_027206512.1, forward strand.
CTGATGCTCATTCAATAATACCATTTTATTGTCAGAGTATATATATATATCTTTTTCCCCCATCCTTTTGCTTTGAATATTTTTGTTCCTTAATTTTAATGCATATCTCTTATAAGTCACATATAACTAGGATTATGTACATTACTTACTCAATTTGGCAATTTTAGTTTGTAGCAGTTACATTTACTCTGTCTACATTTAATGTAGTCATAAATATATTGTTTCATCTGTTTTGTTTGTGCCTTGTCTTGCCCTTCATTTGTATTAATCAAATTTTTTGTTGTTGTTGTTGCATTGGGGGGGGGTTCTTTTGGGTTTTTTGTTTTGTGTTTGCTAGTACTGGGGTTGAATTCAGGGCCTTGGCTCTCCTTTGCCTTTTTCAAAACTCAAGGCTAGTGTTCTATCACTAGAACAATACCTCCACCTCCAGCTTTTTTTTTTTTTTTTCAGTTGGTCATGGGGCTTGAACTCTGGGCCTAGGTTCTGTCCCTGAACTCTTCAGCTAAAGGCTAGTGCTCTACCACAGCACTGCTTCCTGTTTTCTAGTGGTTAATTGTAGATAAGAGTCTCATGGACTTGCCCAGGCTGGTTTTGAACCAAGATCCTGAGATCTCAGCCTCCTGAGTAGTTGGGTTACAGGCATGAGCTACCAGTGCCCGGCCACTTCCAGCTTTTTGCTGGTTACTTCAAGATCGGAGTCTCATGAACTTTCCTGCACAGGCTGGCTTTGAATTGTGTTCCTCAGGTCTCAGCTTCCTGAAGGGCTAGCCACCAGTGCCCAGCTTTAGTTAAGATTTTCCTTAAGACTATTTCTCCCTTTACTTCTTGATCTGTGTTCTTACACTAGTCTTTTTTTTTCTTTTTAAGTCTAAAGATTATATCACCATTTCATGAAGCCCCACATTAGGAGACAGAAAAAAAACAGAAATCATATGATAAATTAGTAAATATATTTTACTTATTTTAATTTATATTTTGTGGCACCTAGGACCTCACTCCTGAAAGTCAAGTACTCTTCCACGGAGCTACACTACTAGGCTCAATAAACATAGAACTCTTGGTGGAGATTATTTTCTCCGTGGCAATAGAGACTTTTCATTATGTATGTCGCATGTCTTTGTTTCCATTGAACACCATGCTAAGCATTCGTAAGTAAGGCCGCTAAGTGCAAACCTTCAGAGTGCATTTGCTTTAACTTCTTCACATTCAGTTCCGCCTTGTTGCTTTGTAAAAATTCTAACAAGCAAAATATTCCCCAAATGGGATTTATCGAGATCATATGAAGAAAAAAATGATTATTTAATTTGCCACAATTTGCTTATTTTTCCGTTCCCTTTCCTTTTCAGATGGGCAAAGCACGTAGCTGAGAAAAATGGCTACTTGGGCCACGTCATTCGCAAAGGCCTCAACGCCTACCTGGAGGGATCCTGGTAAGCTCGGGTTCCATGTTAGAGCCAGCTTTCTTGCCCCTTACCTTTTGGTCTATCAGTAGAGGCTTCGGAGAGGGAATGTGTTAAAATGCAACTGAAAAAGTAATTTGCAGGGAAATCAGAGCTTCTCAGTAATGCTATTCAGAGCATCACAGACTGATTGGCTTTGATTGGAAAACATGGCATTTCCATGTTTAATTATACACAAAAATTAGTTCCCTAGGCCGAGTGTCCACAGCCATCAAGTTGCGGCATACACACACAAATACATTGATCCTTCCGCTCCTTCCTCTTGGTTTTAGAACTGGGGACCACATGAGAGGGGAGAGCCTCTGTCTTTCCTTGAAGTCCAGGATCTTCCCTTCTTGGGAGTAAGGATCAGTATGCTTAAGGCTGACTCTGGGTACCTCTTTTCATAGATGGTTTACTGTGTCTGTCATGACCGAGAGTCTAGAAGTCACTTGCTAGAAATCACTTGCCAGTCTCCTGTGTTAAAAACCAAATGATGTCCCCTTCTTAATCTACTCTGTGTGTGTGTGTGTGTGTGTGTGTGTGTGTGTGTGTGTGTGTGTGTGTGTGTGTTCTGAGGCTTAAGCTCAGGGCCTGGGTGTATGTATGTCCCTGAGCTTTTTGCATAAGGCTAGTGCCACAGCTCCACTTCTGGATTTTTGGTGTCTAATTGGAGATAAACTCCATATAGGCTTTCCTGCCTAGGCTATCTTCCAACTGAGATCCTCAGATCTCAGCTTCCTAAGTAGCAAGGATTACGGGTGTGGACCACCAGCACCCAGCTTGACCTTCTCTTAAAACTGATGTGTCCCATCTTGTCCTGTAAGAAATTTGAATACTCTCTCTCCCTCTCTCTCTCTCTCTCTCTCTCCACACACACACACACACACACACACACACACACACACACACACACACACACACACACGACTTACTGAGTCCATATTGTTGCAGAGTGGTTTGCACATGAGCAGTCACCTCTTCAAACACTACCTGGCTGCTTTTTCCGGTCCTGTCAGGGCTGGAGCTCCTCCTTCGTGTCCCCTCAGGGCACATTTGCTTGGCTGTTTTATTGCCCAAATGATCTGGGTATTTCCATTCTGACTAAAATGGATATGCAAATCAGCAAGTATGCCTTCAGTCCACCCCTCCAGGACATAAGAGCAGGCTGGGTGTGAATCACACCTTGATCTGAACTTTAATTAAAAATAAAAATACAGATCTGAAAGAATGTTATTGTCCCTTTTGGCTCATCACTGACACACAAATCCACAGATACCATCTTGGCAAGCATTAGAGCATGTGGGAGAAATGAGCCCAGTGAAAAAGGCATGGAATACAGAGAGTGTGTTGTTGAAAGTTTATTGTCTGTGGCCTTACTTTGCACAATCGGAAAGAAATTTCCTTAAATGAAACTGCTGCTTATAAGTATACCTTTTCATTTTTGTGGGATGTCATCTTGTTTCCTGAGTGAATCTCATAAAACTCAAATCTGGAGCTGAGCATGGTGATGCATGACTGTAATCCTACAATCTGGGAGGTTGAAGTAGGAGGACTCAAGTTCAGAGCCAGCCTAGGCTTCACTGTGAGACTTGTTTCTGTGAGTGTGTGTGTGAGCGCACACGTGCACGTGCGTGTACTGAGGCTTAAACTCAAGGCCTACATTCCCCTTATTTTTTAAAAAATATAATTTTATTGTTATTACTAAGATGCTGTAAATGTGTACAGCGCCCTTATCTATTTTTATAGAGGCTGTTTGTTTACCACTTGACCACAAGCTCCATTTCTCACTTTTTGCTGGTTAACTGAAGGTATGAGTCACACAGACTTTCCTACCTGGGCTGGCTTTAAATCTCAATCCTCAGATCTCAGCCTCCTGAGTAGCCAAGATTACAGGCATGAGCCACCACCACCAGTGCTTGGCTGTGTCTCTGTTTCCAAACAAACAAAAATAAGCAAAACCACCTCTCAAATCCAACTTGAGCATTCTCTCCTCTCTCTCTCTCTCTCTCTCTCTCTCTCTCTCTCTCTCTCTCTCTCTCTCTCTCTCTCTCTCTCTGTCTACTCTCTCTCTCTCTCTCTCTCTACCTCTCTCTCTCTCTCTTTCTCTCTCTCTTGTGTGTGTTCCCCCAAAGCTTCTCAGGTTGAAATCAATGTTCTAATTTCAAAGCATTTCTGTGCATAGCACACAAACACACACACACCCTGAAATGACACAGGTTTCCCCATAAAGAGAATGTTTGCTCATAGCTAAGCTTTCTTGCCTGCTTTTCAATTTAACCTCACGGTACACTTGAACTAACGTGTGTAAATCTATGCCATGGAAGGTTAGGTGAATTAAAATGTCTTGTTTCCTTTCTCAGAGCTCTGAGATACAACATGGGATTCCCCTCCCTGTTTGGGGTAGCAGGGAAGGAGAAGTGTACTTTGCACTGTGTGTGTGTGTGTGTGTGTGTGTGTGTGTGTGTGTGTGTGTGTGTGTGTGTGTGTGTGTGTGTGTGTGTGTGTGTGTGTGTGTGCAGTTAGCAGATTCAAATGCAGGCATCCTGATACACACCACAGGGGACCTTTGCTGCCCCCCCATTCCACATGCATTTTCTCACATGCCCCACGTCCAGCTGGCCTCAGGGCCCTAGCACCTGCTGTTTCCTCTACCCCAGGAATCCCATCTTACTCCTTACTCCTTCTGACCTCCCATGTGAATCTTGGCTGCTCTGTCTCATGGCTTGTATCCTGGTACTTGGCAAAAAGTCAGAGCAACCATAACTCTGGGGCCATGACCAATGTACAAAGAACTTGTGGGATTGGAGGAGGAAAGGCTGCTGTCTGTCTGTCACCCCTGTGAACCTCAATGGCAGAGGTGTAGGTAGTATGGCCTTGGAGGCTGGATGGGATTCCCCCTTAGCCATGCAAGGAACAACATTTACTCTAAAGGGAAGTTGAGGAACAAAAGCAGAGATAAGTTTGGGGTAAGTCTGGAAGTGGGGGGTGGGGGCTTGAACTCAGGGACTATAAACACTGTTCCCTTAGTTTTTATGCACAAGGCAGGCTCTCTACCCCTTGAACTGCAGCTCCATTTTTGGCTTTTGGGTGGTTAATTGGAGATAAGAGTCTCATGGACTTTCCTGGTTTCAAACCTCCATCTTCAGACTGCAGCCTTCTGAGTAGCTAGGATTACAGGTGTGAGCCCTGGCACACAGCTCTATGTCTGGAAACTTTAAAGTCATTTAATTTCTATGAGAATTAAGTGTAGAAATATATGTGTGTGTATATATATGTATGCCAAAGAAATATTCTCATATGGAACTTGGAATAGCAGATTATATACTTTGTACTTTATCTTAAGTAGTCAAGCAAGGAGAAGCTGAAGTGGGGCCGGTTTGAGATCTAGGTAAAAGGAAGCCAGCATTTGAGCTGAAGATGTGGCTTGAACCAGTTAAGTAGCTTTTCTTTGTTTATAGCATAGTGATACACATGAAATCATATGCAATGCATTTGTAAGTTCCAAAGCATAAGAATAAAATGAATGCCTGTAAACCATCCATCCTACTTGAGAAAACTAATACTACCAGTACTAGCTACTCCTTCCCAACTTGTGTCTGTCACAGATTAAATTCCCCTCCCCAGAAATAACCATCACTGAATTTTCTGTTCCTTTTTTCATTTTCCTTATACATTCTGCAACCTATCCATATATTCCTATGCAATGGATTGATATGGGCTTATGTCTGACCTTTATGTTATTAAAATCATATGTCATTCTTCCACTTCTTTTTCAACTTAGTCTATTTTTAAGATTCCTACAGTTTGATACCTGCAGCTTGCTTTCATGTATTACAATTTATTTACATGCTTATTTATGAATTTTCATGTAAACACTTACTTGCACCGTTTCCTCTTACTCTTAAGGACAATATGGTCATGAACATTTTTCTGTGTATCTCCTGGCATATGAGGAAGATTTGCTATAGAATATAAACTTGGGCTGGGAATCCGTGGCTCACTCCTGTAATTCTAGCTACTCAGGAGGGTGAGATCTGAGGATCATTGTTCAAAGCCAGCCTGAGCAGGAAAGTAAGTCCATGAGACACTTATCTCCAATAAAACCACCGGAAAACCGGAAGTGGTGCTGTGGCTCAAGTGGTAGAGCGCTCGCCTTGAACTGAAGAGCTGAGAGACAGTGTCCAGGCCCAGAGTTCAAGCCCCACGACAAACGACAACAACAACAAAAAAAAAGGGTATAAACTTGGGAGTAGGGCTCTGGGCCTCAGAATAGGTACCTGCTAAACCTTCAAGCCAATACCAGTTGTTTTCCAAGATTGTTTCTTTTTTCTTTTTTTAACTAATTTAGTCTTCTTCCCACCACTTACAAATATCTGTTTCTCCATATGCCTGCTGAGGTTATTTTGTGGTTTGGGGTTTTGTTTTTTTTTTGGTCTGGTCTGTTTTTTTGGGGGCCTGAACTCCAGGCCTGGGCGCTGTCCCTCAGCTCTTCAGCTCAAGGCTAGCACTCTACCACTTGAGCAACAGTGCCACTTCCAGCTTTTTTTTTTCTGCTTATGTGGTGCTGAGGAATTGAACCCAGGGCCTCATGCATGCAAGGCAAGCACTCTACCACTAAGCCACCTTCCCGGCCTTTTTTCTTTCTTTTTCTTTCTTTCTTTCTTTCTTTCTTTCTTTCTTTCTTTCTTTCTTTCTTTCTTTCTTTCTTTCTTTCTTTCTTTCTTTCTTTCTTTCTTTCTATGTCAGTACTAAGGCTTGAATTCAGGGCCTCAGGCTCTTGCTTGGCTCTTTCCTCTCAAAGATGGCACTCTATCCTTTGAGCCATATCTCCACTTCTGGCTTTTTGCTAGTGAATTGGAGAGAAGAGTGTCAGATTGGTCTACCTGGGCGGGCTTCAAACCTCTATCCTCAGGTCTCAACCTCCTAATTAGTTAAGATTCCACCAGTCCTGGCTCCTTGCTGAGTATGACTGAAGAGAAGATTCTTTTTGGCCTGGAGAACTCTTAGTCTCCACAGAAGAAACATCTAGTACCCATACCACTGGAACCATCTTTGTCAAAATGGAGTCAAGGATGGGGGCTGGGAATATGGCTTAGTGGTAGAGTGCTGGTCTAGCATGCATGAAGCCCTCGGTTCGATTCCTCAATACCACATACACGGAAAAAGCTGCAAGTGGTGCTGTGGCTCAAGTGGTAGAGTGCTAACCTTGAGCAAAAGAAGCTCTGGGACAGTGCTCAGGCCCTGAGTTCAAGCCCCAGGACTGGCAAAAAAAAAAAAAAATGGAGTCAAGGCAACTTGTTTCTTGGCTTCTTTCTCATGACCTTCTCATCTCCCCAGAGGTAAATAGGAAACAGACGTGGTTGGCTCTCTCTCACCTACGATGTGACTTCTTTATGCCATCTATTTTGTTCTAACTGAACGGAAGCATCCATCAATGTCCCCAGTTCATCCCTCTTTTTCATTTTCATGCGAGTGAATTTACTCTGGGTGTTATTTCCAAATTACATGTGTCACTTTGCTGCGCTTGGGCTTGTCTGTGTGGTTCCAAGATTTATGTGGGGTCATTTTGAAAAAGAGTGTGATTGAAAAGAAGGCTTTCTGCTGTATTGGCATAATGGGGAGAATAAAAGCTGTCAGGCCGCAGGTGGTCCTTGGACACCAGAAGGAGTTAGCAAGGAAGGTCCAGCTGTCATGCTTCATTTCTCTGTGCCTTACCCATGTATGTTTTATCTGGGAGGTGCATATTTTATTGCCCTTTGACTTAAACAAACCCCAAATACTTAACCCTGGAGGTTAGCTGTACAGGGGAAGCTTGAGCAAGACAAGGAGATATAAGTTCCTGCTGAAAGAGATTCACCTTTTTCAGTACAGAAGTGAACTCCACAGAGACCCCAGGATCTTTCCCCCACCCTTCCTATCGGAGCTGCAGCAGGCGTTGGCAGGAAAAAAAAAAAAAAACACCAGAGGATATAATATGGTTTTTTGAGAAACTGCTCAGAGGTTCTCAAATTCACAATTCATAACAAGTAACCAAAGAATTGATTCTTGAAATGTATTATTCTAGCCAGGTGCTGGTGGCTCATGCCTGTAATCCTAGCTACTCAGGAGGCTGAGATCTGAGGCTTGCAGTTCAAAGCCAGCTCAGTCAGCAAAGTCCATGAGAACTGAAAGTGGCACTGTGGCTCAAGTGGTAGAGGACTAGCTTTGAGCTGAAGAGGTGAGGGACAGCGCCCAGGCCCAGAGTTCAAACCCCAGGACCAACAACAACTCTTATATCCAGCTAACCACCAGAAAACCAGAAGCGACTCTGTGGCTCAGAGTGGTAGAGCACTACCTTGAGCAAAAAAGCTCAGGGGCAGTGCCCAGGCCCTGAGTTAAAGCCCCATGACCCCTAACCAACCATCCAACAAACAAATAAATGTATTCTAAAAGTTCTAGGACAAGTCTGCGCCAGGTCTGTTGTGAGAGTGTAGCAGGCGAACCCAAACCTCTTTTCTGTGCATGTCTTTCTTATCTGTACCCATTCTTAATCTCAGTCACATGATTGTTGGGGTATAGGGGGTTCAGCTCAGGGTAATGGAAATGAAGCTTGAGGCCTGAGTGTTTTCCCACTTGGAAAGAAATCATGGTAGGGCAGGAGAGTTTTGAGGTTTGTCTTTGGGTTTCTAGCCATTAGCAAGTACTGAGCAAGTGCTTGATCTGAAATATAAGTGTCGAAATCACTGCCAATAATACTGGGAATGGCTTTTGTGTGTATGTGTGCTAATACTAGAGTTTGAACTCAAGGCCTGGGTGCTGTCTTAGCTTTTTTGCTTAAGGCTGGTACCCTACCACTTGAGTCACAGCTCCACTTCTGGCTGTTCACTGGTTAACTGGAGATAAGAGTCTCATGGACTTTTCTTCCTGGGCTCTGAACCTCAATCCTCAGATCTCAGCCTCCTGAATACCTAGGATTAGAGTCAAGAGCTACCAGCACCTGGTATTGCAATGGCTTCTATGGAGATATGGATAAGTGAATGTGGAGAGGCTGCTTGGGGTGGGAGTGACATCTTTGTCAAATTTTAATAAGCTGGAAAAGCTGGTGAGGGACGTCCGACCCTCCCCACCCCCAGCCCCTATGAGCTCACGCTTCAATATACGGAGTGAATTGGATGATGGTGGCACTGATGCACACAGGCACCGCGTCCTGATTGATTTTGCAGATGGAAGACAGAGGCGGATTTCTGCTCAGTACTTCTGTTGACATCAGTGTTTTCAGACATCAAATTTTGATCGATTTTGGTTCCTTTTTGATGGAAATGCTTACACATCCTAGAAAATCTCCTCTTGGTTTATGTAATAATAGGGAGAGCAAGAAGTCTTCCTATAAAGCTTGTTCCTTTCCACCCTCCCCTATCTCCCAGGAAACTTCGCAGAGGTGAGATATTGTCTTCATAAAGTTTCTTATAGCAAGTGCTCTTACCCCATGCCCATCCCCCACACCTCAGTTGGGTTTTTTTGTTTGTTTGTTTGTTTTTCCAGTCAGTCGTGGGGCTTGAACTCTGGGCCTTGGCACTGTCCCTGAGCTCTTCAGTTCAAGGTTAGCACTCTACCACTTGAGCCACAACACCACTTCCAGTTTTCTGGTGGTTTAATTGGAAATAAGAATCTAGGAGACTTTCCTGCCCAGCCTGGCTTTGAACCATGATCCTCAGATCTCAGCCTCCTGAGTAGCTAGGATTACAGACGTGAGCCACCAGCACTCGGCGCACCTCAGTTTTAATAGCTATAGCAAAATGGGTTTCTGCTGTCCAACCAAGACACAGAGTGTTACGTTTTAATCATGTGAGTCATGGTCGGTCCAGCCAGTCCTGGTGGCAGGGGGTGTTCTAATATTTGACCTTGACCTTCTCCTTCCCTCCTTCATCCCTGCTGGAAACTGAGGCATTAGCACACCCATGTGTCTCCAAACAATTGTGAGATTACACAGCCTTCACAACAAGACCTTGTTATAAAAGATGGGGCTTTCTACTGAGCCTCCCTTCCTGGCCTTTCTTCTGTCTGGGGGTGAGCCTGGGTTCTTGTTGTTGTTTGTTTGTTTGTTTGTTTGGGCTTTTTTGTGCTGGTCCTGGGGCCTGGCCTGGGTACTGTCCCTTAGCTTTTTTCGCTTAAGGGTGGTACTCTACCACTTGAGCCACAGATCCACCTCCAGTGTTTTGGTTAATTGGAGATAATAGAGTCTCATGGACTTTTCTGCCTGGGCTGGCTTTGAACTGTGATCCTAAGATCTCAGCCTCCTAAATGGCTAGGAACATAGTCATGAGCCTCCAGTGAGGCCTGACTTATTTGTTGTTGTTATTGTTGCTATGAAAAGGGGATGTACTGTTTTGTGTTCTGTTTTTTAAAAAATATGCACAGAATGGAAAATTGTGTATTAACATATTTTTGCATATGGGGGAAGGTTTTGTGTGTGTGTGTGCGCCAGTCCCGGGGCTTGAACTCTGGGGCCTAGGTGCTGTCCATGAACTCTGGGGCCTAGGTGCTGTCCATGAGCCATTTTGGTCAAGGCTGGGCATTCTACCACTTGAGCCACAGCACCATTTCTGGTTGTTTGGGGTGGTTAATTGGAGATAAGAGTCTCATGGACTTTCCTTCCAGGACTGGCTTCAAATTGCCATCTTCAGATCTCAGCCTACTGAGTAGCTAAGATTAGCCTACTGTAAACCTCCAACACCCAGATTCTTTCTGTGTTTTGAATGGCCACGGTGAAAGTGGACTCATTAAACCAGTCACTGACTTTCAGATATTCAAGTTATTTCTGGTTCGCTTTGTTGTCATTGAACAGCTCTACTCTGGACTTCTTGACAACTAAACCTATCTCTGATTGTTCCTTTCCAGTCAACATCACAGGGAGAAGGATAGGGCTAAAAGGTGTGTGAATTCCTAAAACTTGCCAAATTGGTATGGCTAGCTGGTGGTCCTTTAGAGCCATTGCAAGAATTGCCAATTGGCCTGCACACTAGGGCTTGGATGAAGGGGTATGTCCACTACCCCAACCCCAGTCATTACTGCACACGAGAATCCTACATCAGTCTTTGAATGGATTGTAAAGTAGTCTCTCATTGTTCTGTAATTGCCAACGACATCCAACATTCATTCAGTCATGTGCTTTGGCCACTGCTATCAAGCGCCTGTCCTTTGCCAAACTTGTAATGCACGACAAAAGCTCTGCTTTAATTAAGCTTGTTCAGAATCCTAAGCCGTAGAAAGCTTTTCACAAAACAGAACTGTAAAGCTCAGAGCTTTTTCTTAATACCTCTTATCTCCTCTAAGCCAAGAAGGAAGAATTCAAGAGCTCAGGATTGATAAACACATCCCCAAGCCTGCGCTTGGCCTACCATTTGGCCAGTAGAGGTCGCTGTTGCATTGACTAGCTCCCAGTTTAATCTGCAACTTCAGACTAAATCAGTGCAGACAGTATTTTTAACAGTTTTTATTTTAAAAAAAAACACAACAAATTCAGGACTTTGTGGTTTTATAAAAGAAAACTGCCTATTTTCTGCACTCTTATGCTTGAATATAAAGCTCTCTGCAAATATTAGGAAGAACCCGTTTATGAAATTTATTATTAATCATCTAAATTTTTAGGCATGAAGCTTTGCTGTACTATGTGTTAGCAGCAGAAACTGGCATTGAAATATCACAGACGAATTTAGCCCACATCTGTGAGGAGAGGCCGGTAAGTACGTGAATACTTTTCCAAGTAGCATCTCCAGGATCAAAGATCATGAATTGAGTTTTACGGGGGGGGGGGGGGGGGGTTTGAGGGGGGTAATTAGTCACTTGACCAAAATATTCATGAATTAACATTTTCCTCCTGGTTTACCTCGTAGGACCTGGCTGGGAGATACTTGGGTGTGAATTGTGTCTGGAGATACTATAACTTCTCTGTGTTTCAGATCGATGCGCCTTCATTTGGTATGTATAGAAAAACAGGTGCTGAACGGAAGCCTTGGAAACTTTTCATCTTCTGTAATGGGGAACAGCTGACAGCTTTGTGTGGCGAGTGATATTGCTAAGCAATTAGGAAGAGAAGTGAAAGACCTCTGCTAAGAAGGTTAATGCTAAACTGCTCTCCGCCCCCAGGCCCACGCCCTCCTCCTTGCCCCCGGTCCTGAGGTGTAGTGGGAACCCATGACTACTTCTGAAGAGAATGCTATGAGGATGCAGGTTCCTGGGCTGGTTATTTTGCTTTGCTGCTATCTTCCCTGTGGTAGAGGCTGGCCTTCAGGACCCGGATGTTGCTCAAAGGCTTCTGATGAATTTCAGCCAATGGGGGCCCTGGTGGGCAGGTAGCCTAGTAGGAGGCATTCCTCTCTCTGTCCACAGTTGTACTCAGTTTCTGCCACTGACTGCCCTTCTGTGGCTCCACCCACTCCCTCCAGCCAGCTCTGCTCCCACTGACTGCCCTTCCGTGGCTCCACCCACTCCCTCCAGCCAGCTCTGCTCCCGCAGGACCAGGAGGCTCTGGTGTTCCACAGCCACACTCAGACCTAGCTTCCTCCAGGCTTAGCTTTATAGCTCCCCCGAAGCCTAGCAATCACTTTTCCATGATGAAACTTCTCTCTCTAGCTCCCCATGATGGATTCTGCTCTTCCAGTTGAACATTGGTACCTACCCTCTTAGCCACACATCAACTTTACAATAACAATAAAAATAAACTTTTTAAAAAAGGAAATGCATGGCGAAACCAAAGTAAAAAGCCAGGCAGGGGCTGGGAAGGTGGCTCAGTGGTAGAGCGCTTGCCTTGCATGCATGAGGCCCTGGGTTCGATTCCTCAGCACCACATAAGCAGAAAAATCTGGAAGTGGCACTGTGGCTCAAGTGGTAGAGCACTAGCCTTGAGCTGAAGAGCTGAGGGACAGTGCCCAGGCCCAGAGTTTAGGCCCCATGACTGGCAAAAATGAAAAAAAAAGAGCCAGGCACCAGCGGCTCATGCCTATAATCCTAGTTACTCAGGAGACTGAGATCTGAGTGTTGGAGGCTTGAAGCCAGCCTATGCAGACAAATCTGACATACTCTTTTGTCCAGTTAACCAACAAAAAGCCAGATATGGAGGTGTGGGTTAAGTGGGAGAACACCAGTCTTGAGCAAAAAAAAAGTGAGAGCCCAAGGTCCTGAGTTCAAGTCCTGCACACACACACACACACACACACACACACACACACACACACACACACACGGAACCAAGACAGCCAACACAGGTAGCAATACTTTAGATGTGAACTAAAGCCAACCTGGATGAAGACAAGCTATATCCAGAGATGAGGGATGGTCAGGCCAAAAGCTAGACAGCAGGGCAACATAAAGATGTTCTGAATTCACAGTACGTAGCGAGCACGCCCCATTGGGTCTAGAATAGAACTTCTTGACCAATGAGTGCATTGTCTTGTGTTCTGCAGCATATTTGAAAATGGGAGACCTCTACTATTATGGCCACCCAAACCAGACCCAAGACTTGGAGCTGTCTGTGCAGATGTACGCCCAAGCAGCCCTGGATGGAGACTCCCAGGTGAGCATCCACAGCTCCAGCTCTGAAGCGAGGGCTGAGCATCTCTCTGGGTCCTTAGGCTGCATAGCTTGCTGACATCTACACAGAGTGCAGCAGCTCCTAGAGAACGCTAACTAGCATGGTGGCCTTGTTGAGCCCCTACTCTGTGGCTTTCTCTCCTTACAATCTCTGAGGGCATTTCTGTCATCTCCTTTCTAATCTGAGAGGCCAGGTAATGGGTTTCTTAAGGCTAAATTACTCAGGGGAAGCAAAGATACCAGAGCATAGTACTGGGTATGTGTAGCTCTAAGCCTGAGGATGCTTCTACCAGATTCCGTGGAACTAATTCACCTGATGGTAACTGACGCTCTAGGGACATCACCACGGTGGGTGTGGTTTATGTATGGTTAGACCATGCTTCTGTAATAAGACTTCTCAGTGACTGGGTTTTTTAAAAACTTATTTTATGTGTTTATTTAATTTCGTCGGGCTTGGGGCTTGAATACAAGGCCTGGATACTGTCCCTGAGCTCTTTGGCTCAAGGCTAGCACTCTATCACTTGGAGCTACAGCGCCATTTCCAGTTCTCTGGTGGTTCATTAGAAGTAGGAGTCACACAGACTTTCCTGCCCGGGCTGGCTTTGAACCACAATCCTCAGATCTCAGCCTCCTCAGTAGCTAGGATGACCGGCATGAGCCACTGTCACTCAGCTTGAAACTTCTTCCAAAATAATGTTCAATTTATTGAAAAGCACAAAAAGAATCTAGAGAGTACCTGTGTGCTCTTTACTTACTTCCTGTGTGTGTGTGTGTGTGTGTGTGTGTGTGTGTGTGTGTGTGTGTGTGTGTGTGTGTGTGTGTGTGTGTGTGTGTGTGTGTGTGTGTGTGTGTGTGTGTGTGTGTGTGTGTGTGTGTTGGTCCTGGGGCTTGAACTTAATGACTACACATTGTCCTTAGGCTTCTTTTACACAAAGCTAGTACTCTACCACATTGAGCTGCACCACTTCTATTTTTTTTTTTCTCAATAGCTTATTGGAGATAAAAGTCTCCTGGGCTTTTCTGCCTGGGCTGTCTTTCAACCACAATCCTCAGTTCTCAGCCTTCTGAGTAGCTAGATTACAGGGATGAGCCACTGGTACCCAGCTACTTCTTTCCTTTAATATGAATGAAGCTATGCCAGTGAAACCATTCACTAGGGGACAGTGACAGTATTTATACTTCAGACTTTGGATTTCATCTGCCTTGTTACTAACATTCCCTCTCTGTCCCATAACCAATGCAGGATTCTATGACATCTTGTTGGTAGGTAGGAAGTATTTGTGGCTGTTTTGCTCAAAGCTGGTACTCTACCACTTGAGCCACAGCTCTACTTCTGGCTTTTTGCTGGTTAATTGGAGATAAAACTTCTGGCTTTTAGCTGGTTGGAGATAGAAGTCTCATGGACTTTTCTGCTTGGGGTTAGCTTTGAACCATTGTCCTCAGATCTCAGCCTCCTGAGTAGCTAGGATTGGAAGTGCGAGCCACCAGTGCCTGGTGCCATCCTTCTTCTTTGGCCTGTGACAGCCCTTCAGTCTCAGTAATGGCCTGCATACTTGGTTGAGTGTTTTGTAGAAGGTCTCTTGATTTTGGTCCATCTTCTGTTTTCTCATGAATAACTTGAGATTGAAGATTTGGGCAAGCAAGAATACTGCAGGGGAATATGTTTGTGTTGGGTCATATTAGGGGTATATGGGACCAGCAAGGTGCATTTCAGCACCTGGTTAAGTGGCTTCTGTTGCATCTCTCCTCTGTTTTTTCCTTGCTAATTTGTAAATATCTTGAGGGGATAGTTTGAGACTATGCAAAGATCCTGCTTGGCCTCAAAAGTTTGCCCCTGAGATTTTAGTGTATTGCACCCCAGCAATAATTATTAGCCTGGTATTGTAATGATAATTTTTCTATTTCCCTCATTCCCTCTCCAGTTGCTAATTGGAATTCTCCTGTGAGGATCTCAGAGTCATTTCCACAAAGGAAGCTGGTATAACCATGGCCTGTTTATGCAAGTTATGGTGGTGTGCTTTGTACTCTGATCACAGAGCAGAAGTTGGAAACTTGTCCCAGCCTTCCTCTGTGTTTCTTGGTCCTCCCCTCCCCTCCTACTCCTCTACTTTCTTTTTTCCCTCTTCTTTCCATTTCTCTTCTTCTGCCTTTCTTTTTATGGAAGTATTCAATTTCTTTATTCCCTCCCTCTATTCTTCCATTTTTTCCCTTCTCCTCTTATAACTGCTTGCACACAGTGAGTCCTCAAGTCTCTGTTTTGTCATCTGTCCATTGGAGTAATAACAGTAATAACACCTCATCAAGTGTGAGGGTTAAGTAAAATGTTTGGTGCAAGTCTCTGGGCCCCGCGCTATGTACATTCAATAAACACCAGCGATTCTATTATTATAACCACTGGAATGCAACAGCAGTTACTGCACAAGGGATTTGAGGTACAAACTCCCTCAGAAGATAACCATTGTTACTTAAAAGAGGCCTGGATAATTTGGGTTTCAGTTTGGTTATTTTTTTAGAAAGATAATACTCCATAAACAACAAAGATAATGTTAAAAGAAAAGTAGCAAAGAATGTCTGCAGTTCCTTCTGTCTTCGTGTAACCTTCCAGGCCAGGCCTACCAGCACATGGGTCTGCCATGTTATCTGTGGTGTGACTGCCAATTTAAATCTGCCTTATCAATAATCACAACACTGTGTAATTAATTATATAGTGTCTTTATTACTCATTGGCTGGCTGCCCTAGATTCCATTGAGCAAATGGATCATAATGCTTTTTTTTCCCACTTTTTGGGATGGGTCCTAGGACTTGAACTCAGGGGCTGGATATTTTCTCTGAACTTTTATGCTCAAGGCTAGTGCTCTACCATTTGAGCCACAGCTCCACTTCAGGCTTTTTACTGGTGAATTGGCAATAAAGAGTCTCAAAGACTTTCCAGAAGTTGCAGGCTGGCTTCTAACTGTGATCCTCAGATCTCAGCCTTCTGAGTAGCTAGGATTACAGGCATGAGCCACCCGTGCCCAGCCTGTACATTTTTACGTATGGAAAGGAGACACTTGACATAAGATCATCAGGCATGAGTAGCACCCCAGCCCCCAAACATTTTGTCAGATTTCTGGCAGGTTGATGGTGACCAACGGCCTAGTGTCTTGGTTTTGCGGCTGGTCCATTGGCATGTTTTCCAACGAGTTTTGTTTCCGAGCTTGGATGGAGAAGGCCAGATCTCTCGGTTGACTGGCTGCTGAGCAGATGGGACGCAGCGTCCTTTGTAAACCTCCTGGTTCTCCTGCAAATAAATTTCTCAGATGCATATATTTAGGGAAACAATTCATCAATGAAATGACAAAGCCATCTGGCTCTAGGGACCGCAGAAAAAAATATTTTTAGGGGGTTATAAAAGTTTATATTCTAGTGAAGGACGTGTATGCATGTCTGGGTTATTATATGTATTCTGAAGACTTGGTAAGTTTGGTTTATGGCTTGTTTTCAGGGATTTTTTAACCTGGCCCTGCTAATCGAGGAAGGTGCTATAATCCCACACCACATTTTGGATTTCTTGGAAATTGACCCAACACTCCATTCTAATAATGTCTCCATTCTCCGAGAGCTGTACGAAAGGTCAGTCCTCTGCTTCTCCCCTAACACCAGGAACTTCAGCAGACCCCCAGTGGGTGGGGCTTGCTCTAAGATTCAGGTTAGCCACTCCCTTGTTTTGCTATATCACGTGTTAAAAAAAAAGAACTCAGGATTTGCTTTGCTTGGAAAGCACTCAACCAAACCCACATTCATTTCCCTTTTGTAGTATCTGAGGGTTGAGATAGAGAATGTACTTGATCTGAAGTTCAAGTGCTGACCAAGAGTTTCCATGCAGAGTGGGAAAATGAACACACTTGATTGACTTATGCTTTCCAGAAAGATAGCAAGCATGCCTACACTTGGACTTTGGACAGACACTCAGAAATATCATTCTGGCAAGTTCTGGGCTCAGAGTCCTCCCTAATAATGAAGGATGGCAATAACCTTTTGGGAAAGAAATTGCTGCTAGGATCTCAGAATGCCAGGACTGACTTTATTCTCTGCATCTCTAATGGAGTGCATCCCGGGTGCCAAGTCCTGAGTGCGGGGGGGGGGGGGGGGCAGTCTGAAAGGCTGGTTGTGAATGGTGCCATGACAACTGACTGACACATCCGGGCTTCATCCGTAGGTGCTGGAGCCACAGCAATGAGGAATCCCTCAGCCCCTGTACCCTGGCCTGGCTTTACCTGCACTTGAGGCTTATCTGGAGCGCCATCCTGCACTCTGCCCTAGTAGGTATCTCCCCCAGCCCTGTCCTCCGGGTCCCTGCCCTGTCAGTCATCTAACACGTGCTCTGGATGTTTGCAGATCTACTTTTTGGGAACCTTCCTGCTGTCTGTGTTGATCGCCTGGATTGTGCACCGTTTCCAGTCCATCTCAGGTAAAGTCTTACAAAAAACCAAGGTAGGATAGAAAGGGGAATTTTTGGGGGCAGGGGGTCTCCTCTAGGGTTTATTAGGGTATATATAATCCCTGTCAGGAAGCCACTGAACAACTTTGTCAAAGTAAGGTTGTGTGTGTGTGTGTGTGTGTGTGTGTGTGTGTGTGTGTGTGTGTGTGTGTGTGTGTGTGTGTGTGTGTGTGTGTGTGTGTGTGTGTGTGTGTGTGTGTGTGTTTAAAGAGCTTAAGAAATTAAAGAAGTGAAAGTGTGGCTCAGGTGGTAGAGCACTAGCCTTGAGTGAAATGTAAGAGACAATACTCAGGCCCTGAGTTCAAGCCCCAGAACCAGTGAAAGAAATTAGTCTAGAATATTTTCTCCCATTAAAAAGACATCATATACCAAAATTCTCCCCCTGTGCTTGAGAATCCACTTCCAAAGCCTGCGTGAAGCCTTTTGTTTATTCCAATCAAGCATCCAATGCAAGAAAGGATGGACCACCATTGACTGAACAAACATGCCAAGCCGCAGGGAGTCGGAAGGAGGGTCCAAGTAGCATTCTCCCCTTTGTTTTTTTCACTACTTAGTACTGTTCTTCTGAGCTGTAGTAAGGGATCTTTAAGGACATGCTTCCTCCATCGCTTCCATTCAGGCTAAGCCCAAACTTGACTTCTCATTAGCGTGTCACTTAGGGTACACTACTCAACCTACTTAATCTCCCAGTTTCTCATGGAAGTTTTTTGTTGCTGTTGTTTTGGAGGTTGTTGTTGTTTGGGTTTTTTTTTCCCCCAGTCCTGGGGCTTGAACTCAGGGCCTTGGCACTGTCCCTTGAGCTTCTTTTGCTCAAGACTAGCACTCTACCACTTGAGCCACAGTGCCACTTCGGCTTTTTTTTTCTATTTATGTGGTACTGAGGAATTGAGCCCAGGGCTTCATGCATGCTAAGCAAGCACTCTACCACTAAGCCACATGGAAGTTCTAAGAGTAGCCATTTCCCAAGGATAGAAGATATAAAAATTTCATTTAAAAGTAAATGTAAGCTGGATATTGGTGGCTCACGCCTGTAATCCTAGACACTCAGGATACTGAGATCTATGGATCATGGTCAAAGCTAGCCCAGGCAGGAAAGTCTTTGAGACTCTTATTTCAAAAAAAAAAAAAAAAAAAAATTGCATTTAAGATACTTATCTAAGCAGAGCTCTGGTGGCTCATGTCTGTAACCCTAGGTATTCAGGAGGCTGAGATCTGAGGATCATGGTTCAAAGCCAGCCCAGGCAGGAATGTCCATGAGACTCTTAGCTCCGGAAATGATGCTGTGGTTCAAATGGTACAACACTTGCCTTTAGTTGAAGAGCTAAGGGATAACGCCCAGGCCCAGAGTTCAAGCCCCATGACCAACAACAAAAAAGTCGCTTATCTAGGGGTTGGAAGCATGGCTCAATTGGTAGATCACTAGCCAATGAATAAAAGCATCAGGTACTGAGTTCAAGTTCCAGTCTTGGGCCAAAAAAAAAAAGATGCTTATCTAAATGGCAACTGGGGTTAAATGGTAGCTACTATACTTCTCTGGCATATAATGCCCTCTGGATAAATCTTAGCCATTACTGCTTGTATTCTCTCTAACTCAGGTAAGCTGAGTTAGAGGAAAGGCTAAGGCTTAAGCCTGGCATTCACAAGAACTCATATTACAAATGTCAGCCCTATAAATGTCTCGTGGTGGAAAAATTGCAGTTTCCCACCATCATGGTGGTGACTGTAGGGTATATTAAATAGGTTTAATTAGGTAACCGATGAAGAGAACATCTCATGGTATACAGGCAGGAAAAGAAGCTTATTTACCAAGCTGCTGCCCCAACCATGACCTACCCCCAGGCCAGGATTTATCTAGACCTGGGAAAGGAAGAGGTGTGGCCAGGTAGAGGAAAGGTGTGGCCACACTGGATCGGATGTGACCTCAGAGCCTGGGTCTCTTCTATGGTCAGATGAGAGGCCTGTGAACAGAGGTGGCCCCAAGATGTGACCTAGCCGGAAGGGGAGGTGACTTCCTCCAGGTGTGCCAGTTACCTTGGTAACACAGGTACTGGGCAGAAACTTTGCCAAGATGTTGGGAGGCATCTGCACAGGGCTTGCAGAGGCCCAGGGCAGACCAAAGGCCGTATAAACTCATGAAGACTAACAGAGACGTACAAAAAGATAAATCAGGAGTACAGTGATATTTGTGTATTGTTGTGGCCATTATTTGTGTAGTCGACAAGGAAAAGGAAAGGAATGCCGCTGCCACACCTCTTCTTGAGGAGGAAGAAATTTGCAAGGTGACCCAGAGTCCTTTCCCGTGATTTAGCGCATTCAAAGCCCTTCCCCACGTGAGGGCTCATCCTCTGTCAGTTAATAAACCTGCCTCATGCAGATTCTGTCCCATCGCTAAATTTGTTGCCAGGTCGGGCACATTTATTTTGCATCTTGTCAGTGTTTTCCATTTCAAATTATCTTTGTCATTTTTTTCACTCTGTAGAAATATTGTTATGATTATTACAAATGCAGTTCTGTTGGAGGAGCTGAAAATTGCCTTGATGATTTTATACCAGCTGGTGGCCATGAAAATTCATGGGCGGTGGAAGAGCTTTTTCAGAAGTCGGCTTTTTCCCTTGTCTTCTCTTCTCCATTATCAGTCTGTCTGCATTCTCCTCTCCCTGTCCTTCCTGTCTGTTGAGATAGCCTTCCTTTTCTGTGGCTCCTGCGTTCATTGGGTCACACATTCTCCTTGTTCCTTCAGCCTTTTTCCAGCTTACCCCCCTACCCACTGGACCAATTCAGAGAATGTGTGTGTGTGTGTGTGTGTGTGTGTGTGTGTGTGTGTGTGTGTGTGTGTGTGTGTGTGTGTGTGTATGTGTTGGTCTTGGTCTTGGTCTTGAACTCAGGGCCTGAGGAGGTCCCTTAGCTTTTTCTGCTCATAGACAGAACTCTACCACTTGGGCCACAGCTCCACTTCATCTTTGTAGTAGTTCATTGGAGATGAATCTCAAGGACTTGCCTGGCTGGCTTTGAACAGTGACCCTCAGATCTCAGCTTCCTTAGTAGCTTGGATTATAGTTGCTAGGTGCTACCGGCACCCGGCTTGCCTTAGCCTTTGCCTAACTCACTTAGAAATCAGTGGTAGGCGTCTATGATTCTGGCTCCACCGTAAACTGTGGTGACTTTAAAAATCAGAGGATCCTACCTGTGCCTCAGTTTTCTCTTCTATAACAGCAGAAATGAGGAAATCAATGATTTGATCTTCCTTCCTTCCCTTCCTTCTTTCTTTCCTTCCTTCCTTCCTTCCCTTCTTTCTTTCCTTCCTTCTTCCCCCCCCTTCTCTCTCTCTTTTTTGTTTTTGTTTTTGCCAGTCCTGGGGCTTGAACTCAGGGCCTGGGCACTGTTCCTGAACTTCTTTTGTTCAAGTCTAGCACTCTACCACTTGAGCTACAGCACTACTTCCAGCTTTTTCTGTGTATGTGGTATTGAGGAATTGAACCCAGGGCTTCATGCATGCTAGGCAAGCACTCTACCACTAAGCCACATTCCTAGCCCTAACCTTTGTCTCTAAAAGCTTGGTGTAAGCTCTGTTTTGGTGGGCAGATCTTTGTAATTGGCCATCTGCAGTTCGCTACTGCTCAAATAAAGACTCCAGAATTCGACCTCTCAATGTGGTTTCTCTATATTCTCATGGCTGGTTTTCTATCTGATTTAAGGTGTAATTTTACTGCACAAGAGTAGCACATTGTCTTCTCATGAAATGACACCATGCGTAGTGCTGAGATCTTCACCTGTGGTATTCCCAAGGAGTTAGGTTTTATGGAGCATTTTACCTGCAATTACAGGGTGCTGCCACCAGGAGCAGCTGCCCTTAAATTTCTTCATTTAGTTCTAACAATTACCAGTGCCTATAGCAAGACTTTTTCTTTTTTTCTTTTTCTTTTTGCCTGTCATGGGGCTTGAACTCAAGGCCTGTCTCTGAGCTGCTTTGGCTCAAGGCTAATACTCTACCACTTGAGCCACAACACCACTTCAGGCTTTTTTCTGTATATGTGGTACTGAGGAATCGAACCCGGGGCTTCATACAAGCTAGGCACTTCTACCACTGAGCCACTTTCCTAGCCCAAGCATACTTTTTTTTTCTATTTTGTGAGACTCTTTCTACAATGTAAGATTCTTTTTCAAAGCATTTAAACTTTTGACAACTAATTTATCAAAAGTACCAAGATAGTGCGTGACTGTGGCACATCTTGTGTTTCCTTTAAGGGCCTTATTTTTCACTCTGAGCTTGTAGTCCACAGGCAGCTTCATCTTTCATGAGCTTAATGCTTCCCAGGATAGCAGAAAAGTCCCTGGGCCTCTTGTAGTCCTGGAGTCACTTCGCTGTCACTAGTCAGAGAGCAAAACACACATCTTCCCTGGCCTAGACTGTCCCTCTGGGGTCCATCAGATACGTAACTTCTGGGTCACCTGGCAGCTCTACCCTCTTTGAAGAAGATAAACACCATTTGCCTTCCTCTCCCATCAACTCTTCTCATTTCAGAAAGCTGCAAGGACAACCCGCCGACAGGCTCGGCCCCTCTCCAGATTCCAGAAAGCTCTTTCCCTACCTCACTGCATCTCAAAAGTACTCTCTCCCACCCACCCCACTGAGGATACCAGACATAATTACTTTAATGGAGCAGGCTTTTGAGAAAATGAAAAAAGAATCCAGAGTAAAATACATTTAGAGTTCTGTCCACTCTGCCCACAACTCCCCTGGAAACAACAGCCAAAAACAAAACAACAGCAAAAAAAAAAAAAAAACAAAAAAAAAAACCCTGGAGCCTGACTGGCTGCCCAAGGGAGGTCAAGGAAGAGAGGCGATTTAGATAGAAACGCCATTTCAAAGAAAGAATCCTGTCTTCCTGTAGACTGAGCATTGCTCATTTGAAAGTACAAAATCTTAAGTGCTCCAGACTCTGAGACTATGGTGAGCACCATCACGACTCCACCAGTGGAAAAGCCCACACCTGGTCTGACCTCGTGTTGTGTGGTTACAGTCAAACTACAGGTGAACTCCATTTATTCGTTGTATAAAAATTGCCTTTCATGCTGTCCGTGTAAAGGGTCCACATGGAACCCAGGTGAATTTCATATTTAGATTTGAGTCCCATCTCCAAGATCTCTCCTTACTTGTATGCCAATGATCCCAATCCAGGAACATCTGGAATCTGAACTATTTCTAATCTCAAGTATTTCAGATAAGGAAAACTCAGCCTGCAGTTTGGGTGTTAATGTCTTAAGTCAAAAGCACCACACTAGGACGAGGGCCATAGAGCTGCCTCCCTAGATACAATTAGGCAAGCCCATCCTACGCCATCCTAATCACCGAATTCACCATTTAAACCAGTTAAACCTTTTCATCCTTTCTGGATGAATGGTCAGCCCCAGATCCTTTTGAAAAGAGTAAGATGATCTGAGTGGGATTAATTAAGCCTTTCCTTGCTCTTTTTCTGTCACTGAATCTACATTTAATGCGATCTCTGCTCCTGGCCTAGCACAAGGCAGAGGAGGAAGGCAGTGGCCTTTGAGTCAGGGATTCCTGGGTCCGGGGTCATCCTGTGTTGCCTTGGCTCGTTGCCCTGCACTCTAAACTGTTGACAGGAGTCTGTGCCAGCGCAGAGTGCTGCCACTCTGAAGTGTGAGATTTCCAGGGTCTCGCTGGTGCACCTCATTCTTGCAAGCACTCTGCCATTCCAACATTACCTCAGTGCATGCCCCATGTTCTTTCCAGCTGGCAAGCAGATGGAGACAACTGTCCCAACAGAGACTGGCAAACTTTTCTGCAAAGATATAGATAAGCAATTATTTGAGTTTTCTGGCTATCTCTGTCAGATGTCCAACTCCATGTCAGACATGCTTAAATTCAAAAGCATTTAATACACCATGAAGTCTTTTCTTTTTTGTGTGTAGTGATACTGGGGCTTGAACTCGGGACCAGGGTGCCCTCCCTTACCTCTTTTTGCCCAAGGCTAGCACTCTACTACTTGAGCCACAGCTCCACTTCAAACTTTTTTTTGGTGCCAGTCCTAAAACTTGAACTCAGGGCTCATTGCTCCCTAAGCTTGCTTGCTTGCTTTTTCTTTTTCTTTTTTTTTCTTCAAGGCTAGCACTCTACTACTTGAACCACAGCTCCACTTCGGACCTTTTGCTGATTAATTGGAGATAAGAATCTCATGGACTTTTCTGCCTGGGGCTGGTTTTGAACCTCGATCCTCAGATCTCAGCATCCTGAGTAACTAGGAATACAGGCTTACACTAGCAGCAGCTGCTGCTGCTCTTCTTCTTCCCCCTACTCCTCCCCCTCCTCCTCCCTCTCCTCCTCCCCCTCCTCCTCCCCTCCTCCTCCCCCTCCCCCTCCCCTTCCTCCCCCTCCCCTTCCTCCCCCTCCCCTTCCTCTTCTTCTTCCTCTTCTTCTTCCTCTTCTTCTTCTTCTTCTCCTTCTCCTTCTCCTTCTCCTTCTCCTTCTCCTTCTTCTTCTTCTTCTTCTTCTTCTTCTTCTTCTTCTTCTTCTTCTTCTTCTTCTTCTTCTTCTTCTTCTTTCTTCTTCTTCTTCTTCTTTCTTCTTCTTCTTCTTCTTCTTCTTCTTCTTCTTCTTCTTCTCTTCTTCCTTTTTTAGTTTGTGTTCACCCATTCTAGGTGTAAAAGCCAGTCCTTAGCTCAAGGACCCTGTAAAAACAGGGGCTACCTTTAACTCCTATATAGTTTGAGCAAACCCCTGGTTATGCTCACTAATGTACAGAGAACCCACAAATCCCTTTCATTTGGCTCTGGAATCTACTCTGTAATTCATTTTGAACAGTGCACTGGTTTTCCTGGTTGCCTTGATTCCAGTCCAGTAATAAAATTAGCATGGCTTCCAGGTGAGCAGAGACAAAGGGACCACTTTAAAATTAGGACAGACGGTGGGGGAAGTGGGGGTGATTACAAAGCCTGCAATCCAGCTCACTGGATAATAAACTCCCTGCAGAACCTTCTAGCAGGTTTTTATTGTGTTCTTATCAGAAGGTTGAAATGGTGACAGTGCTAATTAGGCATTCCTTCTACATTTACACACTGGCACTTTTTGTTTTAATCAGAAAAGTGATTGCTGAGTTATCTTGTTACCATGGTGATTTAAACATTTCCCTCAGCTCGAACAATTCCAGGCTGCAGTGTGGAATTCACATCCAGGGAGATCAGCAGAAAGATAAAGCCTGGGGACCAAGTAGATCTGCACACCATCGGGGTCCCACAATTCACAGGGGAGGAAACGGGGTCCTATGGGATTCAGGCACTTTAGAACTGAAGCATCCACCATTCCGTATCCATCCAAAGTGAGTTAGTGGCAGATAATTGAGATTTTCTAGAGTAGGTCTCCTGACTGCTGTCAAATGGTCTTGGGGGGTGGTGGCGGTCGTGGGGTCGTGAGGCCTTAACTCTGGGTCTGGGCACTGTCCCTCAGCTCTTCAGCTGAAGGCTAGCGCTCTACCACTTGAGCCACAGCGCCACTTCCGGCTTTTTTGCTTATGTGATGCAGAGGAATCAAGCCCAGGGCCTCATGCATGCAAGGCAAGCACTCTACCACTGAGCCATCTTCCCAGCCCCTCATTACCTTTTTTGTTTGTTTGTCTGTTTTGTTTGGGTGCAGATATTGCGGCTTGAACTCTAGGCCACTCCACTTCTTGCTTTTGGGTGGCTACTTGTAGATAAGAGTTTCAAGGACTTTCCTGCCTAGGCTTGTTTGGAATTAGGATCTTCAGGTCTCAGCCTCCTGAGTAGCTAGGATTACAGGCGTGAGCCACCAGCACCCGACCCCACTGTTTTTTTGGTTGTTGTTGTTTTGGGGTTTTTTTTGGGGGGGGTTGATCATGGGGCCTGAACTCTGGGCCTGGGCGCTGTCCCTCAGCTCTTCAGCTCAAAGCTAGCGCTCTACCACTTGAGCCACAGCGCCACTTCCGGCTTTTTTCTTTTTTTGCTTATGTGGTGCTAAGGAATCGAACCCAGGGCCTCAAGCATGCAAGGCAAGCACTCTACCACTGAGCCCCCTTCCCAGCCCCCCACTGTTTTGTTTTTGTTTTTGTTTTTTGTTTTTTGTTTTTGTTTTTTGTCGGTTGTGGGGCTTGAACTCTGGGCTTGGGCGCTGTCCCTGTGCTCTTCAGCTCTGGGCGAGTGCTCTACCGCTTAAGCCACAGTGCCACTTCTGGTTTTCTAGTGGTTTATTGGAGATAAGAGTCTCACGGACTTTCCTGCCCAGGCTGGCTTTGAACTATGGTCCTCAGATCTCAGCCTCCTAAGTAGCTAGGATTACAGGCGTAAGCCACTGGTACCCTGCTCCCACTGTTCTATTCTTTTAGAAAAGCCTCCGGCTCCACAGCCTCTTCTGAAGGTGTTGGGAGAGGCTTGATGGAAAAGTCCAGAAAAGCCAAGAGCTTGTGAGGTCTATAGCAGGGCTTCCTGCAAGGGCCATTGGCTCCTCACAGCCATGGCGTAACTCCTGAAGGCTTTTACCTGCAAGTCATTGGCACCTTGTGGCTGGATCTTACAACCCTGACAGATATTTGAGAACCTTTCAAAATAGCCCCATATGCCAGGCATGTTGCCATACCCCAGCATTCAGCAGGCTGAGGGAAAGGAAGTGAATTCAAGGCCAACCTGAGCTATATAGTAAGACTGTGTTTCAAAGAGAAAAAAATGGACCTACTTACTAAGAACAGAAGAGCAGGACATTGCTGAGAGTAATTAGGATCCCTGTTGAAGGCAAAGTGACAATTATTTGCACAAAATTTGCTTACTAAGTTAACCATCCAGCTCTGAAAATTGCTTCCCCTAATTTACCGATAAAGATCCGAAGGCTCAGAGAAGTTTAAAAACTGGCTCAAGCTTACCTAGTTGATAAACATCAGAACTATTTGTCTCCTGTCCTTTCTGGCTTTGAAGTTGATGCTGTTTTCTTAGGCTCTTGTGGCCCCAAAGAGAACTGTAGACATCACACCATCAAATTCACTAGCTCTTTTATCAGTCCTGTAAAGCCACGTGCCTGGAATGAACAAATCTTAACACATTTCCTCAGTAACCCAGGTCATAGCTAACATTTGCCCAGTGTACTCATTCATGTCAGATATTGATTGTTTGGAGCACTCTGTAAATATTAACTTGTTCAACCCCTACACCAGCTCAGTGAGGTAGAGATGCTTTGATTTCTTCCATTTTCCTTGGAGGTAGGGAGGATGGCTAACGTGTCCAAGATCACACAGCTATGATAGGACAGACCAGACAGGCTCCAGAGCCCAGTCTGAACATTTCTACATCTCAGTACATACAGGAGGACTTATCAGCTCCAGGAGCTGACATTTACAACTTACTGCTCTCTGTCATGGGGTTGTCCTATGTATGCCAGGAGGCCTAGAAGCATCCCTGGGGTTATGGCAACCAGCATCTCTAGACACTGATAGATAACCTCAAAAGCCACTTTCATTTGAAAATGAGTAATATCAACATATAAAACTGTACGTACAAGCTGGTGCTAGTGGCTCACACCTGTAATCCTAGCTACTGAGATCTGAGGATCACAGTTCAAAGCCAGCCTGGGCAGGAAAGTCTGTGAAACTCTTATCTCCAATTAGCCACCAGAAAACCAGAAGTGGCGCTGTGGCTCAAGAGGTAGAGCGCTAACCTTGAGCTGAAGAGCTCAGGAATAGCACCCAGGCCCAGAGTTCAAGCCCCACAAACAGCAACAACAACAACAAACACAAAAACTATCTCCTAAAGAAAAATGGATAAATTATGTTTCCAAACTCTGTGTGTGTGTGTGTGTGTGTGTGTGTGTGTGTGTGTGTGTGTGTGTGTGTGTGTGTGTGTGTGTGTGTGTGTGTGTGTGTGTGTGTGTGTGTGTGTGTGTGTGTGTGTGTGTGTGCTGGGCCTGGGGCTTGAACTCAGGGCCTGGACATTGTCCTTGAGCTTCTTTTTGCTCAAGGCTAGCATTCTGCCACTTGGCCCACAGGGCCACTTCAGCTCTTTCTGAGTTTATTGGAAATAAAAATCTCATGGACTTTTCTGCCTGGGCTGGCTTTGAACTATGATCCGCAGATCTTAGCCTCCTGAGTAGCCAGGTGTGAGCCACTGGCACCTGGCTGTTTGCAAACTTTTATATACAGTTATTTAAATAAAACAATTTCTAGACAATTTGGCTCATGGCCCAATGGAATGATTTATGGCTTAATTTGCATTATCATCATGGAAAAAACAGAGGTATGGCCACCGCCCAGATCCAAGGGATTTGTGCCTAGAAGCCCTGGCAGACACCATTAACTTTGGATCTCAGGATGTCTGAACCTCAGAGATCTTTGCACATCCATTCCAACCTACCATTTTATAGAAGGAGGTAACAAAGTCCAGAGAACCTAGATAATGAGTCAAAGATTGCCTGTCCCCTGAGTGTCGGAGGCCCTGGATTCACATCTCTCCTGTTGGAGACTGGCAGGAGGCGGGGGCTGGGTGCCTTTCACACGCTAATTTACATATTCTGCCTCATTTTGTGCCTGTCTCTGCAGCCACTGGATCCCCTCCAGCACCAGCCTGGGCCTCACCAGAGTCCACCGTGCCCACAGCAAATCCAGCTGTGCCTCCAGCTGCAGATGTCTCTAACCAGGACCAGCCCTCAATCACTAACAACCCTGAGCCACACGGGTGAACTGTGTATCCAGATCTATCTCCCCGGCCGAGAGAAAAACCTTTATAACAGCTGGTACTGAAAGGCTGGGAGCTAGGGCATTATATTGACCTTAAAAGTCTTGTCAGCTGGATACAGATTTTTGCACTTGGTGTCTTTTTCTTTTCTTTCTTCACTTTTAATCAAATTACAAGGATGTTCCCAGAACAGACAAGTTACCAGAGGTTATCAAGATCCAAGGAGTATCTTGATCAGAGAAGGATCTGTATAACCGGATCATCATACACTTGTTCCTGGTGATTGATTGGGAGTCAGAGTTTGCCCTGTGTTACAGCAGGATGCTTGCACACAGGGAAGTGTCTTCATCCTTTTTATATTCCCTTTTATCGGAGAACAGAAAATCCTGGCAGATAATGTTTCCTTCCCAGTATTTGCCATAGCCTGTCTCTAAAAGCCCACTTGACAGATTGCTCCTTGATTTCCAAACACAATAGTTAGAAGGCACCTAGGAATGAATCGTGTGTGGCTAGAAATACAAGGAAAGCGATGGTTTTGTAAATTGGTTTACATTTTTTCCCCTCGAATTTTTCTAAGGTCATAGTGCTTTCAAATCATCGGAGGACATTGTTTTATGTTTCCATTGCAGTCCCTAAGATAACATCTAGCAAATCCTTAGTATTTAAGTGTAGTCCTTCTCTATGAATTACCCATGAGGATAGACTGGCGGCAATGCAATATGCAGAAAACAAGCCTTTAGCTCATAGATTCATTCCAGCCCCTCTATGCCTGCCTGAGTCTGTATAGGAGTGTGTGTGTGTGTGTGTGTGTGTGTGTGTGTGTCTGTGTGCGTGCATGAGCATGCACATGTGTGTGTCGGTACGTATATGTGTGTGCGCATGCGTGTGTCAGAGGACAAGCAAGGGCAGAATGTCTGACTATGGTATGCTGCTAAGGTAGTAAATAAATCAGTAATGCAATATTGTGGGTCCAAACTACTCTTTGCACTACTTTATTTACAGTAGTAAATAAAATTATTTTTATACACTTGACTACCGGAAATTGGTTTTCTTTTCTTTATCAGTTTCTGTGGTCAGGATACAAAGTGCTAAGTTCCCCCACATTCCCCTTGGAGGAGGTACTGTTTCTTGGTAACCATTAACATGAGTGATGGAGGTGGCCGGCAGCCCCTCTCCCGGAACCCTGAGCTCAGTCAGTGTCGGCATGTGATGTTTGCACTGCAGCATGCATTGTTTTGGGGCTTGCCATTAATTCTAGAATAAATCCACGGTTGGCCCTCTTCCTCCTTCCTTTGCTGCTCTGATTTCCCCAAAGGTTAGCCCTGATTGTTAGCAAAAGAACAGATTCCAAGTATCTAACAGTCATGGGTTCAAATTCTGTGTCTGACTTACTAACTCAGCAGATTTGGGGCATGATTGAAAGGACCCTCTTTGGTTCTGTGCTGTAAAAGAGCCTCTCATGAGGCTTATGTGAGATTGTTTGTGTAAAGCCCATAGGACAAGGTCCTGGATGTGGCCAGGTCATTGTTATTATTGTTGTTACAATTAGGAGGAGGAGAGGGAAAGGAGGAGTGGAATGGAGGGGCAGGGAATGGAGACTTAGCACTGTCCAGAACTCTTCAAAAAGCACACACACCCACAGCGGCTGGGAATTGGGCTGCTGAGAACTCAGTGATGCCCCTTCCTGGAAGAGACATTGGACTGCAGGTCCTGCTCAAGGTCATGCCTTTGGACTGCAGGTCCTGCTCAAGGTCATGCCTTTGAAAATGCAGCCCATAGCCATGGGCTCACAGTGGGCAGAGCTTTTCAGTCACAGACCTATGGACATTTGGACTGATGGCTTTTTGTTACAGGGGGTTGTTGTATAAGTGGGATGCTATGCAGCACATCTGGCCACTATAGGATATCACTAGTACCCACTCTTCTCAGCTGTAACAGACATTGCCAAATACTCCCTTGGGAATAAAAGTCCCATCCACCCCACTGTCCCCTGCATAGGAGAACAATCAACACAGGAAAGTCCCCTTTCTTCAAACTGGGAGAACCCACAGGGCATCCTTGCTCCAGAACTCTGCATCACTGCAATCCAGCTTCTCTGCCCATCTCATAACACTGATCCGGAACCTTCACCCTGAGCCCCATTCCTCAGTTCCAAGAAACCCAAATAGATTAGCTTGATGAGGTGGCCACAACTAAGGGTCACATACTGAGTAGCTTGAACACAAGTTTGTTTGTTTGTTTGTTTGTCGGTCGTGGGGCTTGAACTCTGGGCTTGGGTGCCTCAGCTCTTCAGCTCAAGGCGAGCGCTCTACCGCTTGAGCCACAACACCACTTCCGATTTTCTGAGTGGTTTACTGGAGGTAAGAGTCTCATGGATTTTCCTGCTTGGGCTGGCTTTGAACCTCGAACCTCACATTTTAGCTCCTGAGTAGCTAGGATTACAGGTGTGAGCCACCGGGCACCCAGCTGGACACAAGTTTTGTTTTGTTTTGTTTTAATTCTTCTTCCAACTCCATATGCCACAGAATAGTGCCCAAAACTTAGTGCCTCTTTGAGAGATAGTTAAGATCTAAACCATAACCAGCTGAGGTAGTAAACCATAATCCCAGGTGGTAAACCTGTAAACCCATCTCTCAGATTGTTTTGAACTACTTAGAGAGAATCTGTCTCAAACAAAGACCCAAATCCAGAGGCTGAAGGTATGGCCCCATGGCAGAATACTTGCCTAGCATTCCTGAAGCCTTGAGTTTGAGCCCCAGCACAATAATAATAATTGTATTTTTGCTAACTTTGCTTAGCTGGCCTCAAGCTCCATAACCCTCCTGCTTCTAGCTGGGATTACAGGCATGTACTACAATATCCAGCTAAATATGTGCAATGTATTATAGATCAAATATACCTCAAGGAAGGCACTAAGTAATTTGATTGGTAATTTTCTTGTGTGAGTTTACTCTGAGTAGTTTCTAGAATCCCATGGAAGATAAAATGAGCCTTATATTTACTTAGAAAGGATCAAGATGATATAAAAAACTGATTAGAACTTAAGGTCTTTCTTTCTTTCTTTCTCTCTTTCTCTCTTTCTTTCTTTCTTCCTTTCTTCCTTCCTTTCTTTCTTTTCTTTCTTTCTTTCTTTCTTTCTTTCTTTCTTTCTTTCTTTCTTTCTTTCTGAGTGTTCTGGACAATCGTGGCAGTTGTGACTAGGGAAATAGAGGAGAAAATACACTTCTCTCTGCCTGCAGGATGGTTAGGAGAAACAAGAGAAAAAGGGAACTTAGGGAATGGGGACAACGGAGTATGGCATCAAGGCAGCACCTGTGTGTGTGAAGGAGACTGGGAGCTGAGGGCCCCTGTTGTCAGAGAGAGAGGGAGAGGAAGGGAGAAAGAGAGAAGGGGGAAAGGAGGAAGGGAGAGAAAGGAGGGAGGAAGGGAGGGAGGGAGGGAGTTAAGGAGGGAGGGAGGGTGTTAGGGAGGGAGAGAGAGTTCCAGGCCCCAAGTTTGGTTAAAATGACCCAGAGAGTCCGCCATGCATGAGTTTAGGAAGGCCGGCTCTCCTCAGCCCTGGACTTGCCTTCAAGAAACTGCAAAGAAAACCTCGGCTGCGGCCACCCAAAGGCCAGTTGCTTTCTCCTCGGGTTAAGAGGCTGAAAGTGGCCGTCTGATCATTTTCAGAGCTGCAAACAGCTTCCAGAGTCAGTGGGAGGAATAGAGAGTCTTGTATTGATAGGGGGCAGGAGAAACACCAGAGGTCATGCCTACCTCTCTAACCTTGGCAAGACCGCATAAAGAAACAAGGGCCGCGAGACCCTGCCTGGCGCCCTGGGCTGAGAGCTGCTCTTGTTCTCCAGGTTCTCTTCACCCCATCAAGACAGTCTGGATCAATCATCAAGAGCCAGCGGGGCTCAGACTTCCTCCAGCTTCAGCCAGCCAGACATATTGTCACTCTGTAGCCCAGGACATACACACATACTCTCTCTCCCCACTTCCCTACCCCCCACGCCCCAAGCTTTCTCTCTCTCCTACCCAGAAGTGAAAAGTGAAGCAAAGACTGGGCTTTGAAAGACATCAGAACCATGAGGTAGGACCAGAGATATGGTCAGCTAGGACAAGCCCAGAAAGCCAAGGAGTAAAGCCCAGACAGAGTGTTACACGAGGGCCTGTGCCCTGATTGGTGCAAACGTAGCCCTTCTTTTGCATGGACTACACTGATTGGTACAGACACCCTTGCCACACCCTATTTCTGGCCAAGTAAACGGACCATTAGGCTCACTTTAGGAGCTGCCCAGGAGATGTCTTCCTGTGCTGCTTCTTAGTGTTGCAGCAATAAACATAATCAAAATGCTTCTCTCTGGTGGTCTTTTCTTGCCTACTTTTGCTATTTATCATTGGTACCTCAAAAAGAGAATGGAAAAAGTGATGG
The DNA here is from genome assembly GCF_024711535.1 of Dipodomys merriami. Lineage (NCBI taxonomy): Eukaryota > Metazoa > Chordata > Mammalia > Rodentia > Heteromyidae > Dipodomys > Dipodomys merriami. Next base: position 51,926,454 of record NW_027206512.1, read on the forward strand.
CAGTCGAAAAGGTGGCCACCGTGACACTGGCAACAGCAATGAGAGGGCAGATGGAGATCGCCCCAGAGCAACCTGGGCAGAACCAATGGGAAGCAGAGGCATCCAATACAATGAAAACTATCAAGAGCTGAAAATGAGAAGCGCAAAGGTGCTGTGTTCTCATCCAATCCCGTCAGAGACCCTAAGGGTTCAGGTAGAACAGGCTTGAGTTCCTGCTGCTGCAGATGAAGGTTCTTTTTCTAAACTTGTCATTGTAGAAGCATTTCAAACAAACTTGAAGAGTTACTAAATTCTGACTCTCTGGGGTCTTGACCAGACCGTGGAGTTCACTACTGAGGACAAGTAAGAGGAAGAACATTTTCTCCTTTCATTTCCTGATCAAAAGCAATTACTGTAATTCCTGCATCTGGCTTCGCATGCCTCTATGCACCACTTGGCACGTATAAGGTTCACAATAGATAGCTGTTAAGTCAATAAGTGAGTTGGGTCGTCTTGCATCATGAAATACAAGTCCAGTGCTCTTTGCTGGTGAGTCTCCACTGTACTTCCACAGATGATCATCCTGGACCTGATCATGGATTAGTACCCTGGCAGAGTGGAGCTCCAGCTGCTCCTTGGTCCGGGTGGGGGTGGGCGTAGGAGGGAGGGGGGACACCATGATACAGAGCACATCAGCTATCTATGGATCCTCTCCTGGGAGGGGACTTTCCCCTTGAGTAGAGGAATCATTCCAAACAAGGTAGCTGCATCATGTGACCACAGTAGCAGTCTCAGAGTGTTGAAATCTGAGGCCTTTGGTTTATATTTCACTAATCTTCACAATACCACTCCAAGTTAAAGATATACCATTTCCCCATTTCTCAGAGGGATAAACTATTGTTATAATATACCAAGTGATAGGCAAACACAAAATACTTTCTAACCCAGAAATGTGTAGGTCAACTATATAGTTCAGTTGATTTAGTGACTGGCAAAAAAAAAAAAAAGTATATATACTAGTGCTCACACTTCAACTTTTTCTCCTATAAACTCCTGTGCCTGACACATATTTATAACAATTATATGCCTTTCCTCTTGTTCATCTCTTTTGTTAATTTAGTTCTCAAGCCCCCAGGAATAACCTAAGAGGGTATGATTTTCCTCCTCAGAAATCTCAAAACAAAAAGGCTCAAAAGCACAACAGAGCAACTGCATTTTGAAGTCTTTTAAATATTTGTCACTCTTGGGGCTTGAACTCTGGGCCTGCTTACTGTTCCTAAGCTTCTTTTGCTAAAGGCTAGCACTCTACCACTTGAGCTACAGCACCACTTCTGGTTTTCTGGTAGCTAATTGGAGGTAAGAGTCTTATGGTCTTTCTTGCCCTGGCTGCTTTTGAACTGTGATCCTTATATCTCAGCCTACTATTTCCTTGGCCAAAGCAAATTAGATGAATAAGCAGAAGTCAAGAAACAAAACAAGTATATGTTTCCCATAAAAGTGGGAGGGGTATTCTCATTTGTCCAACAGGAAAGTTTTGAGCTGTTTACCTTAAAGCCCCCTCTGAGAATTTCCCGGGCTCATTGTCTTTACCACTCAATGAAGCACTTAATCACATACCTCTGTCATTATTTAGGCCTTAGTTCTTCAGGGTTTGCTTTGTCTCTCCAGGGGACTAGGTGAGTTATTAAGGCAGGGCACTTCTGGTCACCCCCAGCACTGCACAATGCAGGCATAGAGAAAGCACATTGCTCATCATGTCAACAATATTTTGTTTTGAGGTGCAAAGGACATACTTTACCACTAAGCTACCCAGCCCATCACTGTGGAATACACTGGTCAGGTGTATTTTTCCTCCTACCTTCCCACCAAGAAGCCTGTAACAAGTGCCACTATGGGTATCCTGGCAGATTACATATAAACAAGCCCCTAAAGAGCTGGCTTTCTGTGAGGCTCCATAGCACTTGAAGAATTGGACAGCTTTTCATTATTTTGGAGCATCTTCTACCAGAAGATACAGCAAAAATAACTCACACTGTGTCCTTGAAGACTTCATTAGCAACTTTATGTCAGAACTCAACTTCTTATAGTAAAATCAGGAAAGAGAGAAGGGGGGAATAAGGGAGAGAGAAGAAGATAGAAGAGGAAGAAGAAAAAGAAAAGAAAGGAGGAAGGAAGGAAGGACAAGGGAAGGAAGGAAGGGTCTAAGCTTATATTCTTACTTTATGTTACTTCTCATCCAAACTTGAACCTGAATTCTCCCTCCCCCCCCCCACACACAGAGCCAAAAGCTGAGAGTCCAAGTGACTTAAAAATGCCTTTCCTGGGGCTGGGAAGGTGGCTCAGTGGTAGAGCGCTTGCCTTGCATGCATGAGGCCCTGGGTTCGATTCCTCAGCATCACATAAGCAAAAAAGAAAAAAGCCGGAAGTGACGCTGTGGCTCAAGTGGTAGAGTGCTAGCTTTGAGCTGAAGAGCTAAGGGACAGCACCCAGGCCCAGAGTTCAGGTCCCACGACCGGACCCCAAAAAAAAAAAAATGCCTTTCCCATCGGATGCTGGTGGCTCATGCCTGTAATCCTACTCAGCCAGGCTGAGATCTGAGGATCAAACTTCAAAGCCAGCCTGGGCAGGAAAGTCTGTGAGACTCTTATCTCCAATTAACCACCAGAAAACCGGACGTGGAGTTGTGTGTTGTGGTTCAAGTGGTAGAGCGCTTGCCTTGATTTGAAGAGCTCACTCAGCAACAGAACCCAGACCCAGAGTTCAAGCCCCATGACCAACCAAAAAAAAAAAAAAAGCCTTTCCCCTAGTTCAATGGAGACGAGGCGATAACACTGGTTACACTTACAGATCACTACCTACACACAAGGATTTTTCATTCATGGCATTGTTTAATCTTTATCTTCCTTAATCTAGCAACTACTCTATAATTATCCTCATTTTGCCTCTTTGGAAAATGAGGCTTAAAGAGATTATGTGACTTGCTGAAGGTCACAGGCCTTACACAGGGGAGTAAATCCTCGGATAATGATGTAGCTCTTTGGTTTTCGGTGCTGGATCCCTACTGTGATCACTTAAACTTCGACGAATTATTCTAAACATCAAGAAACACAAAAAGGGGCTGGGGATGTGGCTTAGTGGTAGAATGCTTGCCTAGCATGCATGAAGCCCTGGGTTGGATTCCTCAGTACCACATAAACAGAAAAAGCCTGAAGTAGCACTGTGGCTCAAGTGGTAGAGAGCTAGTCTTGAGCAAAAGAAGCTCAGGAACAGTGCCCAGGCCCAGAGTTCAAGCCCTAGGAACATAAAAAATAATATTAGATTACTCACCAGCAAAATGTAACCTCTGCCTTTTTTTTCTTTCAGTGATTGCTTCAAAAAAAATTACAGTGGCCGGGCGCTGGTGGCTCACGCCTGTAATCCTAGCTACTCAGGAGGCTGAGATCTGAGGATCGTGGTTCAAAGCCAGCCCGGGCAGGAGAGACCATGAGACTCCTATCTCCAATAAACCACCAGAAAACAGGAAGTGGAGCTGTAGCTCAAGTGGTAGAGTGCTCGCCTTGAGCTGAAGAGCTGAGGGACAGCGCCCAGGCCCAGAGTTCAAGTCCCATGACCGACAAAAAAAAAAAAAAAATTACAGTGGCACTGTGGCTCAAGAGGTAGAGTGCTTGCCTTGAGCTGAAGAGCATAGGGACAGCACCCAAGCCCAGAGTTCAAGCCCCACAAGCGACCAAAAACAAAAAAAATTTGCAAGAACCAGGCACTGGTGGCTCACACCTATAATCATAGCTACTCAGGAGGCTGAGATTTTAGGATAGTGGTTCAAAGCCAGCTTGGGCAGGAAAGTCCATGAGACTCTTATCTCTAATAGACCACCAGAAAACCGGTGGCTCAAGTGGTAGAGTGCTTGCCTTGAGCTGAAGAGTTCAGGAACAGTACTCACGCCCAGGATTCAAGCCCTGTGACACACACACACACATACACACACAAATTACAAACAAAATATCCTCATAATCCTTCCTCTTCCCCCTAATCCTTTTGTTCCCACTCTACGTCTATAGACATTGCTTGAATTTGCTGTTTCCCCTTCAGTGCAATTTAAGTACCATTATCTTTTTTTTATTTTTGTTAATATCAATGTCATTGACTGTTTTCTGTAATGTCTCTCATGCTAACTGTTTTCTAGTATATATTAAAAAGTTCACGTACTGCACCAGTGGATCACATATGTAATCCTAACTACTCAGGAGACTGAAATCTGATGATCATGGTTCAAAGCTAGCCCAGCAGAAAAGTATGAGAGTCTTATCTCCAATTAGCTACCAAAAAAGCTGGAAGTGGAGCTGTGGCTCCTGTGGTAGAGTGCCAGGCCAGCTTTGAGCACAAAATCTCAGGAACAGCACCTTGACCCTGAGTTTGAGCCCCAGCACCGGCACATACACACAAAAAAGTTCAATTACTTTGTTAGGGAGCATGCAGAGTTTACCTACTTTATTGCCAAGTGCCATTGTGTAGCAAAATCAAATGCTTCACCCCCAAGCAGGGGGGGGGGGGGTCTAACTGTTAACCAGCTCTTTTATCAAAATGCTACACATTTTCTAAGCTAGGCACTGAGGGCTCACGTTGGTAATCCTAGCTATTCAGAAGGCTGAAACTTGGAAAATCGATGTTCAAAAGTAGCCTGGGAAGAAAAGTCTTCAAGACTCTACCTCCAATTAACTAACAAAAGTCTGGACTCAAGGCATGGCTCAAGTAGTAGAGCATCTGCCCTAAGCAAGAAAGCTGAGAGTTTGAGGTCTAGAGTTCAAGCTTCATTACTGGCAAACACACGCAGACACACAAAATTCTAAGTATTTTTCAACCTAATGGCAGCACATGGAAGCTCATTTTCATTTGTGATCTCCTGACTTTTTTATGCCCCTTGGCCATCCATGCCCATTCTTTCCTCCTAGTTTCTGTTTTTATCATAGTTTTCTGTTCAGTCTCACCTGGGCTTCTTATTGATTTGGAGTCCTAAATGTGCATCTTTTTCCAGTTACACATGTTGAAAACATTTCCTTCAGTACATTTCTTTTCAATGTCTGTTATGGTATTTTTAAATATCAATGAAGTTCATTTCTTATATCATCATCATCATTATTATTTTGTAGTCAGTTCTAGGGATTGAACCCAGAACCTTGTGCATGCTAGAAGAGTACACTACCATTTGACTATAACTCTCTGCCAGGAAGGAGAAAGATAAATTTGCCTCTGTAAATCAGTGAAATAGGGAAGTCAAAGTGTTAATTATACTGTATTGTGTGTTGACATTTTGCTAGATGCATGCTATTAACACACAGAAATACACAATGGTATGCTTTGGTGGCTTACACTTGTAAATCCCCACGCACAAGAAGACTGAAGCAAGGAAGGTCATGCGATTGAGGCCATCCTAGGCTTTATAATGAGGCCTTGTCTCGAAAAACAACAATAATACAAAGAGGTAATTATGGAAGGTGTGGGATCTGTTGCATTGCTTACCTGTAGTGATCTGCCCTAGGCATGTTGAGTATCAGAACATGCCGTACCCCTCAAGTCCATGCAGCTACCTTGATAAAGGAGTCAATACAATTAATTCTGTTCTGGTGTTTTGGAAGCCTGAATTTAGCTGGCTTAAATATACATAGGCAAGAAAAGCTCCTGCATGAATTAATTGGATCATTTGGGGGCTTGATCTTGGTACTCTGAAGCTCACCTGTGTGTATGCTGCTGTTTCCTCTAGAAGAGATTAAGTAGAGGAGGATGTGTGGACTTGGATATGTGGACTGTAACCTGGGTTCAGATCTGCCTCAGATCCATCTTAGAAATCTGCCTGGAAGCTGGGTGCCTAGCTACTCAGGAGGCTGAGATCTGAGGATCGTGGTTTAAAGCCAGCCTGGGCAGGAAAGACTCTGAGACTCCTGTCTCCAGTAAACCACCAGAAAACCAGAAGTGGCACTGTAGCTCAAGTGGTAGTGCACTTGCCTTGAGCTGAAGAGCTGAGGGGACAGCACCTAGGCCCCACGACCAACAAAAAAAAACAAAAAAGAAATCTGCCTGGAGGCTAGTCACCTGTGACTCATGTAATCCTAGCCTGTAATCCTAGCCACTCAGAAGGCTAAGATCAGAGGATCACAGTTCGAAGTCAGCCTGAGTAGGAAAATCAGTGAGACCCTTATCTCCAATTAACCACCAGAAAACCAGAAATGGTGCTGTAGCTCAAGTAATAGAGTACTTGCCTTGAGCTAAAGACTCAGGAACAGCGCCCAGGCCCAGAGTTCAGACCCCACAACTGACAAAAAGAAAGCAAGAAAGCAAGAAAGGAAAGCAAGCAAGCAAGCAAGCAAGCAAGAGAAAGAAAGGAAGAAGAAAGAAAGAAAGAAAGAAAGAAAGAAAGAAAGAAAGAAAGAAAGAAAGAAAGAAAGAAAGAAAGAAAGAAAGAAATCTGCCTTGAGCAAGAGACAGCTTCTTTTTTTCTCAGTTCCCATATCTGTAAAACCAGAATGAGAATTGGTATAAAAATCACATGAGAGCCAGACGTCAGTGGTTCACGCCTATTACCCTAACTACTCAGGAGGCTGAGATATAAAGATCGTAGTTTGAAGCCAACAAAGGCAGGAAAGTCTATGAAAATCTTATCTCCAACTAATTACCAAACAGCCAGAAGTGGAGCTGTGGCTCAAGTGGTAAGAGTGCCAGCCTTGAACAAAAAAAAAGCTAAGGAATAGTTCCCAGTCCCTCAGTTCAAACCCCAGTACCAGCACAAAATAAAGGAAAGAAAAAAGATTAAATAAGGAAACAAAGATTCTGCAACACTTAGAAAACACTGATCCTCTTTTCCTCTTCCCTCACAGAACAAAAGACCTGGCATGATTCATACATTGTATACAAGAGTTCTTCTCCAGTGTATTATTTATTGTTCCAAGGTCACTGGCTCTCTTGAATTGGTGAAGTCTGATTTCTGGTTATGCACTCATTGTGGTAGAAGGTGAATGTGCTTTGGAAACTGCAACCTACTATACTATAATTACCAGTTTGGTCAATGTTTTTACATTCAGGAGTATCAGGAAAGCAAACAGAGGAAGTAAATTACTCAAATGATGAGATATCTGTAGAAAGGTGACACCTTCCCATACAAAGATTAGCTCTGTCTGTTGTGTCTCACACAGGGCCCTCCAACCTGTTATCACAGTGGTTTGCTTTGTTGATTATTCTCATTTCATTTAACAAATCAAATCACTTAAAAGGGCCACTGCACTGCTGGTTGATAGAATCACAAACAGAAGAGCCCTTATCCCTGCAAAGCTGTAGGGCTCTAGAGAGTTTCTTCTATGACTTCCTTTAGTGTCCTTGTTCCAGGGTTTGGAGCAACTGGCTCTTCCCTTCTCTTCTCTTCTCTTCTCTTCTCTTCTCTTCTCTTCTCTTCTCTTCTCTTCTCTTCTCTTCTCTTCTCTTCTCTTCTCTTCTCTTCTCTCTCTTCTCTCCTCTCCTCTTTTTCTCTTTTCTTTCTTTCTTTCTCTCTTCTCTGCCTCTCATCTCCTCTTCTTTTCTTCCTTTCTTCTTTCTTTCTCCTATCTCATTTTTTTTCTCTTGCCCCCCCCTTTTTTTGGCCAGTCCTGAGCTTGAACTCGGGGCCTGGGCACTGCCCCCTGAGCTTCTTTTTGCTTAAGGCCAGCACTCTACCACTTGTGCCACACCAATTCCGGTGGCTGCCGCTTCCTCCTCCTCCTCCTCCTCCTCCTCCTCCTCCTCCTCCTCCTCCTCCTCCTCCTTCTCCTCCTCCTCCTCCTCCTCTTCCTCCTCTTCTTCCCCTCCTTTGTCGATTGTGGGGCCTGAACTCTGGGCCTGGGCGCTGTCCCTCAGCTCTTCAGCTCAAGGCTAATGCTCTACCACTTGAGTCACAGCGCCACTTCTGGCTTTTTCTGCTTATGTGGTACTGAGGAATCGAACCCAGGGCCTCATGCCTGTGAGGCAAATTACCACTGAGCCACCTTTCCAGCCCCCAGCCTTTTATGTGATACTGAGGAATCAAACCAAGGGTTTCATGCATTCTAGAAAAGCACTCTACCACTAGGCTTCATTCCCAACCCCCTATTGCATTTCTCTCTCTCCTCTCTCTCTCTCTCTCTCTCTCTCTCTCTCTCTCTCTCTCTCTCTCTCTCTCTCTCTCTCTCTCTCTCTCTCTCTCTCTCTCTCTCTCTCTCTCTCTCTCTCTCTCTCTGTCATGGGGCTAGAACTCTGGGGCTGGGCGCTGTCCCTCAGCTCTTCAGCTCGAAGCTAGCTCCCTACCACTTGAGCCACAGTGCCACTTCAGTTTTCTGAATGGTTTACTGGAGATAAGAGTCTCACAGACTTTCCTGGCCAGGCTGGATTTGAACCACGATCCTCAGATCTCAGCCTCCTGAGTAGCTAGGATTATAGGCGTGAGCCACTGGCACCCAGCTTTCTTTCTTTCTCTTTTCTTTCTTTCTTTCCTTCTTCTTTCTTTCTTTCCTTCTTTCTTTCTTTCCTTTCCTTCTTTCTTTCTTTTCTTTCCTTCTTTCTTTCTTTCTTTCTTTTCTTTCTTTCTTTTCTTTCTTTCTTTCTTTCTTTTCTTTCTTTCTTTCCTTTCTTTCTTTCCTTTCTTTCTTTCTTTCTTTCTTTCTTTCTTTCTTTCTTTCTTTCTTTCTTTCTTTCTTCCTTTCTTTCTTCCTTTCTTTCTTCCTTTCTTCTTTTCTGTCTGTCTTACTGTCTGTCTCTGTCTCTATCTCTGTCTATCTTTCTGTCTCTCTCTTTCTGTCTGTCTCTGTCTGTCTCTCTGTTTCTCTCTGTCTCTGCTGTCTCTCTCTGTCTCTCTCTCTGTTTCTGTCTCTCTGTCTCTCTCTGTCTCTCTTTCTTGTATGTGATGGGCTTGAACTCTGGGCATGGGCACTGATTCTGAGCTCTCCAGCTCAAGGCTAGTGCTCTATCACTTGAGCCACAGCATCACTTCTAGTTTTCTGGTGGTTAATTGAAGATAAGAGTCTCATGGACTTTCGTGCACAGGCTGGCTTTGAACTATGATCCTCAGATCTCAGCCTCCTTAATAGCTAGGATTACAGGTGTGAGCCACTGGTGCCCAGCTTCCTTCTTCTTTCTTGTGCCACCTGGGGTTTGAACTCAAGGTCTGGGTGCTGCCCCTGAGCATCATCTTTTTGTTGTTGTTGCTCAAGTCCGGGACTCCACCACTTGAGCCACAGCTCCACTTCCAGCTTCTTGATGGTTAACTGGAAATAAGACTCTCACAAACTTTCCTGCCTGGGATGGCTTCCAACCACAATCCTCAGATCTCAGCCTCTTGAGTGAGCTAGAATTACAGGTGTGAGCCACCTGTAGTCAGGGGCAGCTGGCTACAACTGGCTTTTCTTAATTATCTCATACAAGTTCCAGGAAAGACCAAAATCACACAGGACCCCTTTGAGGGTAGTGACAAACCCTGGAAAAGGGGCTCTGTGAAGACCTCAGGCATACCTGGAGAGTTCAAGATGCCGGAGACTGCGTGCCTGCCCCCCAACCCATGCACATCACCTTGCTACAGAATGTGAATCTTTGCACCCACACACTTGTGGTTGCCAAACCTGGGTTGGATACATTGTGTCTCAGCTCCAGAAGATAAACAAGACCTTGGGAAGATGTCTGCTGTGCTCAGAAATCCCCGCTTCGGGGACCAGGTGTGTGTGTGTGTGGGGGGTCACAGGTGGCTTCCATGGGTGGCTGCTCTGTGACTCCCACACAGCCGCACCCACATGCTGAACAGGGGGCATCAGGACCTGAGAGCAGTGGGTGCTGTCCACCCAGCGCTACTGCCATGAGGGCACTGGGCACCAGGCCCAAAGCCATTGCATAAAGAGGAGGGCCCTAAAGCCAGCAAGTGCCACTAGCTCCACTGCACCCTGCAGTGATAGCACAAGCCCCGCTTTGCCACCTTCTTGTAAGCACAGGGTTTCCTGTCCCCCACCCCCCAGAACTTCCCACATAAACTCACAGCCTTAACTTGGAAAAAAAGAAAATCACAGAGGCAACGGCCTCCAGTGAAGAAAGAATAGCCCCTTCAAGCTGGGCACCCGTGGCTCACGCCTGGAATCCTAGCTACTGAGGAGGCTGAGATCTGAGAATTGAAGTTTGAAGCCAGGGCAGAAAAGTCTGTCAGATTCTACTCTCCAATTAACCAGCAAAAGGCCAGAAGTAGAGCCATGGATCAAATGGTACAGCACCAACCTTGAGTAAATAAAGCCAGGTAAGTGCATGGGGCTCCCCTGAATGGTCCAAAAGGCTAATATAACAGTGTACACTGTGCCATTCTTAGTAGAAAACTGGGGAAAAATCTTCATAACCTTGGATTGAGAAATCAAAGAAAAAAATAAGGAAACTAGACTTAAAGTTAAGAAAATCTTTGACAGTGTAGTGAAGTCAAAAGTCAGTCGATGAGTGAATATGTCTATGAATATTAGCATATATAAATCTGAAAAGGTCTAATATCTGTAAGATCCAGGTCGTCCACAGCTCTACTTGCAACTTGAAAGAGTCTCACAGACTTTCCTGCCCAGGCTGGCTTTGAACCGTAAGCCATCAGCACACAGCTTTCAACTTGATTTTCTGATTCATCATGGTCCAAAACCAAGCTATCTCAGTAAAACTGTATTTTGTGTTTTGAATTTTTTTTTTGTGTGCTAATTTTGGTTTGGTTTGCTTTGGTGCTAGGGATTGAACCTGGAGCACTTACTATGCGAACCACACATCCCTAGTCGTATGTTTTGAATTTTGATCTTTTTCCAGGCAGAAAATATGCCAAACACTATTCTCTAACAGTACAGGACAGTGGCCGTGAGTTATATTTCCTAGCAGCAAGATGAATGTGTTCTGTTGTTATTTAAAAGGCAAAACAATTTGTTTAAACAGGTAAGCAATACCTTACAGTGTACTTTGTTGCTTAGCCATGACATTTGGTAGGTTATTAAAGACATTTTCATTTCTTTTTTCTTTTTTGCCAGTCCCTCTGGTTTGAACTCAAGACCTGGGCAGTGTCCCTGAGCTTCTTTTTACTCATTACTTGCTCTCTACCACTTGAACCATAGCTTGAACCATGGCTTTTTCTGAGTTGTTTATTGGAGATAGGAGTCTCATGAACTTTCCTGTCCATGCTGGCTTTGAACCACAATCCTCAGATCTCAGCCTCCTGAGTAGCTAGGATTACAAGCATGGACTCACACCAGATTCCAGGTGTTTTCTTCAAACTGGGTCTCACGCTGTCTGTCTCAGCCTCCCGAGTGCTAGGATTACAGCTGTGCACCACCATGCCCAGCTCTTAGATGTATGTTTGACTTGTGATATTTTCAATTTATGATGACTTCATCTGGATGTAATTTCATCGCCGGTTGAGGAGCATACATATGAGGCCTTTTCACAACCTCACAAAACAAGCATCCACCGTGGTCCCCATCCAAAGCTCCTGTTGAAATGTCTTTGCCTTTGGCTCTGGGTGCTAGTGCACACCCTGAGCCTGTTCTCATGCTGGAGGGATGCTTCAAGTGGAGAGCCCAATGCAAGGGACAGCAATGCCTGCTTCCTGTCAGAGTGGAATGGCCTGGTCAAGAAATGAATGCTCTTGATACAAAAATAACTGTGCTCACCTTTGTAGCAGTACTGAGGGCTGGCAACTGCAAGGCATTGAGGTCATGGGGGTGTGGCCAGAGCATGGTCAGCAGCCTCACGGTGGAGCCGGGAGGTATGGAGGGGTGGGCTCAGGGAAAGGCACAAGCTCAGTCCCCTCTCCTCCCGGGTCTCTCAGGCTCAAATCCTCACTGTGATGTTCCCACCATGTCACCACACATCGCAGAGCCCAGACACTGGCTCTGTGCTCTCAGCCTACCCGGCTTCCCCCACCAGGAGCCAAAGCAGCTCCTTATCTTTGTAAAGCATGCTGCCTGGTGCCTTCTGTGATAGCAATACCCAACACAAGCCAATCGAACAAGATGCCAGACCAGAATAGACATTTTGCCAATGAACATGTACAAATGGCCCCCAGGACATTCAAATATGCTTGGTATCATTAGTCATTAGGGAAATGCAAACAAAACCCACCATGAGTTGCCCCTTCCTACCCATTAGAATTATGTGTTAAAGAAACACAAGCCATCCGGCTACTCAGGAGGCTGAGATCTCAGGATCATAGTTCAAAGCCAGCCTGAACAAAAAAGTCCGTGAGACTCTTATCTCCAATAAACTACTACAAAACCGGAAGTGGCGCTGTGGCTCAAGTGGTAGAGCACTCACCTTGAGCTGAAGAGAACAGGGACAGTGCTCAGGCCCAGAGTTCAAGCCTCAAGACCTACAAAAAAAAAAAAAAAAAGGAAGGAAGAAAAAAAAGAAACCTAAGTCAGGCACCAATGGCTCATGTCCATAATCCTACCTACTCAGAAAGCTGAGTTCTGAGGATCTAGGTTCAAAGCCAGCCTGGACAGGAAAGTCTGTGAGACTCTTATGTCCAATGAACTACCAAAAGGCCAGAAGTCTGCTATGGCTCAAGTGGTAGAGCATTAGACTTGAGCAAAAAAAGCTCAGGGACAGCACCATGGCCCTGAGAACTACTCCCAGAAGCAGCACCAAAAAAAAAAAAAAAAACCCTACACAGGAGTAGAAAACAATACATGTTGGCAAGATGTAATTACTGATATAATAGAAAGTGTTTTGACCTCTGTGGAAAGTAGCTTGGTGGCTGCTTCAAATGTGAAATGTGGAGAGGCTGGGAAGATGGCTCAGCAATAATGTGCTTGCCTCCCATGCATGAGGCCCTGGGTTCGATTCCTCAGCATCACATAAACAGAAAAGGCTGGAAGTGGCACTGTGGCTCAAATGGTAGAGTGCTAGCCTTGAGCTGAAGAGCACAGGGACAGCACCCGGGCCTAGAATTCTAGCCCCACGACTGACCGAAGGAAAAAAAAAAAGTGAAATGTAGAATTATCATATGACACTTCGATTCTACTCCTTGGTAAGAACCCAGTCAAACTGAGAACAGGTACCAAAGCAAGTACATATACCTGTATGCTCTAACCTGTATAACAGCCAAACTGAGAACAGGTACTAAAGCAAGTACATATACCTGTATGCACTAACAGTATGGCAGGTGACCAACAGGTGGAAACAGCCCAATGTCCATTAGCCAATGAATGGACTGATAAGTTATGCATCTACCAACAACGAGGTATTTACTCAGCCATAAGAAAGTACTAATGCGTGCTACGGTGTAGATTAACCTGCAAAACATTATGCTAACAGGAAAAAAAAAAAACAGAAAAAGGTCACATTTTATAGGATTCTATTTTTATAAGCAATGTCCCAAATAAATGAATTCATAGAAACAGAAGTCAGACGTGGAGGATGGGGGAGGGAGAGCTGCTGGGGGAGAGGTAAGAGGGAAATATTTACATAGAGAAGCCTGCTTTGGAGTCATGGAAGTGTTTTGGAACTAAGAAGAAGTGGTCCTTGCAAAACATTGTTGTTTTCTACCATGAGAGCCACACCTCTACTTCTGGCTTTCTGCTAGCTAATTGGAAATAAGAATTTCTCAGAGTGGAGGTTCAAAGCCAGCCCAGGCAGACCACTGTGGATGCAGAGAAGCTGTCCCCTGGTATCATCAGTCGTGTTTAAATCATTGCAGGGTTGGCTAAGCACTTTGCTGCCCTTCATTTTGTGAAAATCTGCCAATCCCAATGCAAATCGTTCCCAAGAGCCAAGTAAAAGTAAATGTGGCTGGCTCACACCTGTAATCCTACCTCCTCAGGACGTTGAGATCTGGAGAGTGAGGTGTAAAACCAACCTAGGCAGGAAAGTCCAAGAGACTCTTATCTCCAACTAATCACCAAAAAGCTGGAAGTGGAGCTTTGAGTGAAAAAGCTCAAGGAGAGCACATAGAGTTCAAGCCCCAGGACCAGCACAAAGAAGAAAGAAGGAAAAGGGAAGAAGGAGGAAAGGAGGAGGAGAAGGAAGAAAGAGGAGGAGGAAGAGGAAGAAGAAGAAAAAAAGGAGAACATTGTGGCATTGTGGGAAACATGAATCTGGCATCCACAGGACAGCCCTGAACTCTGCATCCTGATTATGTGCAGTTTTTCCTCAATGGAAGTCCCCTTGGAGGATACTAAGAGTCTAGTGTATACTTAGTGCCACTGCTGTTCTCATTTAAAATGAGGTAATTTTGTTATAGGAATTTCATTTCAGTACATGATTGCCTTTACAATCGGGGGGGGGGGACAAAGCTTCTGCTTAACAAACAAACACCCCAGCAGTGTCAGGAGGCGAGCCTGCGCTCCAGATGACATTGGCTTTTCCTCATCTGGAAAGTGGAGATGTTATGGTGAGTTTGCTTCCTTCAGCTGGTGGGAACATAACATGAGTTAGTCCACATGAAGTACTTAGATCAGGATTACACTGATGAGTAATTTTTGCCCAAGAAAGTCACTAGAAAGCTTCCTCAACAAGTTCTGATATAATCACTTCCTCCATTCTTGAGAAGATTGTAAGAATCAACAGCCCTTTATTTGAAAGGAAAAGATACACGAAACGAACCTGAGTGTAAACTCCCCTGAGTGACGAGCCTGGGTAGAGACCCTTCCAGAGCTTGAAACACTACGCCACTCACCTTCCACCTCTTAGGAGGGGGAAACAGTTCCATTTGGAAGCTGGGGAAACTGAGGTTCAAGAGATTAAATAGCCCGACCCAAATCTAACAGTTAGTCAGTGGTAGATTCAGAATGCAAACCCACATCTTGTTTCTGAATCTCCCAAGTCTCTTTCTGAAATAAGATAGGGGCCACAGGTATGAGGGGCCACAGGTATGAGCAGGAGGTGGAGCAGGTCAAATAAAAGTCTCCCCTGGGGTACAAACCCCGCTGACAGAAAAACCTGCTGACTGATGGGTGTTCCTTACTCTACTTACTTTCTAAGCGGCAGCATCCACACCTTTATTCCTTTTTGTTGTTGTTGGGCTTTTTTTTTGGGGGGGGGGGCAATCCTGGGGCTTGAACTCAGGGCTTAGGCACTGTCCCTAAGCATCTCTGTGCTCAAGGCTAGCACTCTACCATGTGAACTACAGTACCACTTCTGGCTTTTTCTGTTGATGTGGTACTGGGGAATCAAACCCAGGGCTTCATGCATGTTAGGCAAGTACTACTACTAAGCTACATTCCCAGCCCACCTTGATTCTTTTTCATGGTGCATTCATTCCATGTGCCAGACCAGGGCCAACTTGATGTCATCCTGTCTCTCTACATTAACCCAGTTATTTGAAAGGCAAGCCTGAGACCTCTGTCTATGCTGCACACTCATCGCTGACCTACTCATCTCTAAAAGAGAAGCAACTGCTGTATTCAAGTGGAAATCTCAGTAGCATTTACTGTATATGTGGGTATCTATTTAGGTCTGAAACATTTCCATCACTCCAGTGTAGACCTTCTTACCCAGCCATGGTGGATGAGGCAGAGGGAGGATCTAAAGACAGCTCTCAGGATTCTGTGCTTCCCACAAGGTAAGTGATGGACAATTGGGATACTCACTGCTCTTTGAGAGCATCAGAAACAAAGCTTTTGTTCCTGCAGGATTAAGTTAGTGCTCAGATTTATTTGGAAGCCCTGGTTAAAGAACAAGAAGTGCCAGGTGCCCATGCCTTTAATCCTAGCTCCTCAGGAATTTGAGATCTGGGGATTGAGGTTCAAAGCTAACCGGGGTTGGAAAGTCCATGAGACTCTTATCTCCAATTAACCACCAGAAAACTGGAAGTGGCTCTGTGGCTTAAAGTGGTAGAGCACCAACCTTGAGCAAGAGCTCAAGGACAGCCCCAGGTCCTGAGTTCAAGCCCCACAACCATCGCTACCACTACCACTCACAACAAAGAACAAGAAGAAAAACACAGATGCCAGAAAGTCATTCCCACAGCCATCTCAGTCTACCAATCTCTGCACAAACAGCCTGTGTCCCTCTAGTCCTGAGCTACTCATGATTCTCCTGGTTGCAAACTGGAACATGTGACTTGACCAAATTCTGAGTTTCACTACCTGCACCAGGACCAAGTCCAAACTCACTCAAGATAAAGATCATCTCTATCTCAATCTCAGCTTTTCACTCACCTACTCCTCCCCAGTCTTGCTTGGAGGACACTTCCTTGAGTGTCCTATGGTGGTGTTGTCCCCCATTTCCCAGCCTTTGTGCACTCCTCCCACGCCCAACACTGTATATTTGCTTGCTGACAACTCAGATCTACTGCTGTGCCTTTCAAATAAGTGGGTTAATGTGGAGAGACAGGATGATATTAAGTTGGCCCTGGTCTGGTACATGGAATGAATGCACCATGAAAAAGAATCAAGGTGGGGGCTGGGAAGGTGGCTCAGTGGTAGAGTGCTTGCCTTGCATGTCTGAAGACCTGGGTTCGATTTCTCAGCACCACATAAGCAAAAAGAAAAAAGCAGTAAGTGGTGCTATAGCTCAAGTGGTAGAGTGCTAGCCTTGAGCTGAAGAGCTGAGGGACAGCGCCCAGGCCCAGAGTTCAGGCCCCACGACCAGACCCACCCACCCCCCCAAAAAAAAGATAGCAAAAATGAACATTTAATAAAAAAAAGTCTAAAAAAAAAAGAATCAAGGTGGGCTGGGAATGTGGCTTAGTAGTAGTACTTGCCTAGCATGCATGAAGCCCTGGGTTTGATTCCCCAGTACCACATCAACAGAAAAAGCCAGAAGTGGTGTTGTAGTTCACATGGTAGAGTGCTAGCCTTGAGCACAGAGATGCTTAGGGACAGTGCTTAGGCCCTGAGTTCAAGCCCCAGGATTGGCCAAAAAAAAAAAAAAAAGCCCAACAACAAGGAGAAGGAATAAAGGTGTGGGGTTGCTTTCTGTGCTCCCTTGTTCTTCCTCTGACTCCGGTCCTCTTATACCACCTTTTCAGAATCAACAAAAGCATCTGTCCAATTCTTTTCTAGCACTCAGCGCTATGCTAAGTGATTGCATGCTAGAGATCAGTCAGTCCTGCACTCATTCCCTTGGGAGCAGGGAAACTATTTCCAGGGGGCATCTGATTGACTTAAAAAAAATTTAGAGACAGGCTGGGCTCCGGTGTCTCACGCTTATAATCCTAGCTTCTCAGGAGGCTGAAATCTGAGGATCACAGTTCAAAGCCAGCCCAGGCAGGAAAGTCCGTGAGACTCTCTTCTCCAATAAACCATCAGAAAACCAGAAGTGGTACTGTGGCTCTAGTGATAGAGTGCTTAGCCTTGGGCTGAAGAGCTCAGGGACAGCGTCCAAGCCCAGAGTTCAAGCCCCATGACTGACAAAAAATATATATATAGGACTGGGGCATGATATAAAGGCCTCAAGCCCCAGCAGCCCAAGTGCATGCTGCCTGGGGTGGAGGACTTTAACCAGCCAGAAAACTTTCATCTCCCTGGCTTCCTTTATAGCCCTTAATTACCATCAAGTTTCCACTTGACTCACTGAGGAATTTGAACTCCAATGTGGGTCATCTTCAACTCTGGACTGTCAGAAAGGTAAACTGAGGCATGGTAAAATATTTATTTGCACAAACAATGTTTCATGAATTGGGCCACTCTCAAGCTGAAGTGATTCAGGGGCTCCACTGAAGGGGGTGTTTGTTTGGCTACTGTTATACAGTTGTCCGATTTGGTCTGCCCCATCAGAAAGTCCCTAGTGACATAAGTTGGTCCACTCCTTCTGATTGAGCTGATACAAAGGACAAGTCCTGTTTTTCTTCAGTGTAGACTTTTTTAAGGGGCTGAGGGGATAGCTCAGTGATAGCATGAATGAGGCCCTAGGTTCAGTCCTCAGTAACTAAGTAAACATATAGACAAACTAGCTCAAGTTGTATAAAGGTGTGAGCCACTTAGGTCACTTACCTTAGACCTCCCTAGGTTTGTCTCCTAAGGACACTGATGACCTGGTCTCCCTTTTCATGGTGTAATAAGTCCCACGTATAGATCATCCTCTCAACAAAGCTGAGAATTCAAATAACATGGCATGTATGCTGCAGGCACAGCTGGGAGGAAGTCAGGAGACATTATCAACAGTTCACTGGGGAGGTTATCACCTGCAAGGCCATGCAGTGAACCCTTATCCAGAACCACAAGGTAATCATTACCCCGAAGAACGAGACCGTTGACTTTTAATCCTGATGGCAATCAAACAATTCCCAGTACCTATCACTGGAAAGTGTTGATTCCTCTGAAAATAGGTAATCCACTAGGGATGTAACCACCATGACTTAAAGGAGAATAATGGGTCAAGAATG
The DNA here is from genome assembly GCF_024711535.1 of Dipodomys merriami. NCBI lineage: Eukaryota > Metazoa > Chordata > Mammalia > Rodentia > Heteromyidae > Dipodomys > Dipodomys merriami. The sequence goes on from NW_027206512.1 coordinate 51,944,752, forward strand.
TAAAATTCCACTGGGTGTTGGTGGCTCACACCTGTAATTCTAGCTACTCAGAAGGCTGAGGTCTGGGGATTCGAGGCCAGCCAGGGCAGGAAAGTCCATGAGACTCTTATCTCCAATTAACTAGAACTGGTACTGTGGCTCAAGTGGTAGAGAGCTAGCCTTGAGCTGAAGAGCTCAGGGACTATGCCCAGGCCCAGAGTTCAAGCCCCACAACCAACAAAAGTAAAAGAATATAAAATTCCTCAGAGCAAAGAATAGCAGGAGAACCAAAGAACCAAAGAAATCAGTCAATGGAGGTGGGACTTGTCAGGTGAAAGATTTGCATTAAAGATCCATCAAATGCCATACATTATTTCTAATTATTAACATGGACACTACATATTTTACCAATAAGAGCACAGGATATTCCTTTTTACACAGTTGAGGTAATAACTTCTATTTGAGTACAACTGAGTTTGTTGTTCATTTCAGATTGTATTGCTTGGCAAGACTTCAAGAAATCACTCTACAAAGAAAGACAAAAGAAAGCCATTTGGGGTTAGATGAGATTTCTAAATGTCCATGAAAGCATCTTTAGATGGTGTAATGAGGACAGCACAAATAGAGGCTCTTGGATTAAAATGCCCAAGCTGGCTCTGAACTGTGATCCTCCAGATACCATGATACTTTCCAGGATACTGAGGACTGATTGTGCTTTATTCTGAAAATCATAACAAGTGTTCCTGCCCCATATTCCAGATGAGGAAACTGGACATGCAAAACATGAGCTACAGAATCTCAATGATTCACATGTGAGCCAAAAGCCCTATGTTCGCATTCAAAACTGGCATTGCACAATAATATAAATTCCTAATAATACCTTACATTTTAATGTTTTACTTAGCATAACACTCAAGAGCAGATTCCATGAAAAGTCAGGAAGGAAGAAAAAACAATACACTGAAGTAGGCCATAAATACACATAGGACTTAGAGGTTCCACAGCTGTCCACGACGGCAGGTTGTAAAGTTAACTGAACAAAGAGAGCCTCTATTTTTATTTTTATTCTTTGGTCAGTCAGTGGGGCCTGAACTCTGTCCCTCAGCTCTTCAGCTCAAGGGTAGCGCTCTACCACTTGAGCCACAGCGCCACTTCTGGCTTTTTCTGCTTACATGGTGCTGAGGAATTGAACCCAGGGCCTCATGCATGCGAGGTAAGCATTCTACCACTGAGCCACCTTCCCAGCCTAGAGCTGTGCTTTCAGAAGTAGATCCATGAAGGCCCCTATATCCTTCTAAAGAAAAACAACTCACTCGTCTCAGGTTTGATTCTTTTATTTCTCCCTTCCCACAACCAGTAAAAAAAAAAAATACAAAACTGATACAAGGATCTCATTTTAAAAATCAGAGTGTAATGAAAGCTGCAGCCAATGCCTGGGTTTTAACTTACATATTTACAGACGGGAAGAAGGCAAGATGGCTAAGGAGTCACATTTAAAAGGCAGCATTACAAATATACAGAGATGCTCTTTCACACAGGAGCCCTGCCTCATTTCCAAATGAGATACTAGGAAACAAATCACACTATTTACTATATAACTTATGAAAACTGCTGTACAGTTGCATGACTATAAATATGGGGTAGAAACAGATGTGTTTGGGAATTGGTATTTACATAGGGGTAGGGTCAGAAGGCTCAGCTGAGCACCCCACCCTGTTCAGATGGTGATGTTGAATGGGGGGTGCATGGGATCTTTGGGGTCTAGCTGTCTCCTCCCCGCTTCCTGGGTAAGGCTGAGGCTCACCTGCTTGATGAGACAGGCGATGGTTGAGGCTGAGAAATTGTGTGAATGGGATTTTGAAGCCAGGTACCAGTGGTTCACGCCTGTCATCCTACCAACTCAGGAGGCTGAGATTGGAGGATCTAGGTTCAAAGCCAGCCCTGGCAAGGAAAGTCCATGAAACTCCTATTTCCAAGGAATCACCAGAGAAATAGAAATGGAGCTGTAGCTCAAGTGGTAGAGCACAAAAGCTCAGGAACAGTGCCCAGGTTCTGAGTTCAAGTTCCAGGACTGGCACACACAAAAAATGAAAACAAAACAGGGGGTTCTAGAAAGTACCTGGGGCGTGGAGCACATCCCCTTAACCACAGCTACCTGTGCATCCTGCTGAGCTTCACAATCATGGTTCAGTGGCCAGAACCCCATTTCATTCACACCATTTTTCACCCTCAGCTAAGCCCTGGTCTCCTGCTCCTGGGGCGTGTAAAACTTTCTTGGAGAATGCCTTGAGAGCTATCTCCCCACCCCACAAAGGAGGGCAACAGGGGTGCCAAACAGCCCAGGTGTGGCTCCCATTCCAGAAAGAAATGCCAGGTGAGTAAACCCTGTGTGGGACTGGGGTGGGGAGCGCTGGAAATCAGGTGGGAAGCCCCACACCTTGTCCAGTCTCTCAACATCCAGTTTTCCCTGCTCTGGGGTCAGGCCATCTGATTAAAGCGCTACCTGGGCTTTATCACAAGGAAAGAGAGCTTTGTACATATATATACACCAACTCTTACAGAGGCCCTTGGAGAACCTTCCTTAATCCCTTGGTTTGGGCCTTTCCCTTCTAAGGAAGATGCTGGAAGTTTAACAACAGATCTAGGGGATTGGACTTGGTCATCAGTCTGGCTGGGTTTGTGTTCTAATTCTCCCTACACCTTCTGGGAGAGAAAAAGCAAGGGAGCGAGCGGTTGGGATGAGGCTGACCTACATACAGGCTGTCGTGCTGGGTCAGGGGAAAGACAATGAAAGTGGATGTCACCCCTGCTTCCTCACCCCTCAGCCGGCCTAGAAGGCGGTGCTGATGGCAATGGTTTTCATGTCCAGCGTTTCTACTTGGGCCTTGTCCTCATCCAGGACCTCTCTGCTCATGGCTAAGTTGTCAAAGGCTTCGGGAGCCTTGACGGGGACCGCCTGGTCCTCGGGCCCCTCCTCCAGGTCCTCACAGCACTTGCTGCAGCGGCAGCACTTGTTACAGCCGCACACCATGCAGCACACACGGCAGCACACGCGGCAGCAGCAGCAGCAGCGCCTCTGGAAGCAGGTGGTGGCCAGGGAGATGTAGCGGTCCCAGGGCTTCAGCGAGTGCATCCAGTCGGGCAGGAAGTTCCAGTCCCGGAGCCTGAGCGGCAGGATGCGCGGGCAGCGAGACTGCAGCATGCGGAGGCAGACCACCAGCAGGATCAGCAGGACGATGGGCACCCCCACACCCACCAGCACCGGCCAGCCGGCCAGGGACAGGCCGAACACCGCCAGCGGGGTCAGGAAGAAGAAGAAGATCAAGTAGAAGATGGCAAACCAGCGGTACTTGGCAGAGATGTTACCCAGGCCCTTGGCCAGGCGGATGGGCAGGCGGGTGAATGGGATCGGGTACCACAGCAAGATGCCGGAGATGTTGAAGAAAAAGTGGCACAGGGCGATCTGAAACACAGGAGGTTGGAGTTTTAGCGCTATTTCATTCTTTGTTGTTGTTGTTTGTTCACTTTTTTTCTAGGCTCCCAATAGCAGGCCACCACAGAGGAGAAGCAGCCCCGGGGGCCATAGTCCCTGTGTCAGGGCCACTGTAGCAAGCACTTTAGGGGAGATACTGAGTGACGGACACTCGTAAGGGATGAACAAGAGATCTAGTCCCCCATGCCCCCTAAGGTAAGGGAGACCATGAAGTAGGACTCAACCCAGGTCATCCTGTACTTGTCTACTTTCCATGGGCATCACCAGTCACCAGGTGTGGACCAGCTTTGTCATATATATTAGCTTCTAGCCACAAGATTGTTGAATACAACACTGATTGCCAACTTTTATATTAATTACATGTCAAGGTGATAAGGGGTTGTATCAAATGCATTATTAAAATAAATCTCATGGCTTTTTTTCTTCTTAAAAATGGCCAGGCACCAATGGCTCACACTAGTAATCCTACCTACTAGAATCTGATGATCACGGTTCAAAGCCAGCTCAGGCAGGGAAGTCTGTGACACTCTTATCTCCAATTAGTCAAGGGGAGAGTCTTTGAAGATTTACACCCTGAGCTTCTGTTCTATCTCCCTGTGGCTTCTCTTAGTCCCATCTTTTGGACATAACATGGAAAGCCATCGGATGGGCTTGTATCTACCCTACCCACAGAACCCCAGCCCTGTGTCACAGGTCCTGACCTGGAGTGAACTCTTCAGTGTGTTGCCTGGGCTGGCTAAGGCAGCCAGGATGGCAGTGGTGGTGGTGCCGATGTTGGAGCCCAGCGTGAGTGGATAAGCCCGCTCGATGGTTATCACCCCAATACCTGAGGAGAAAAAACACAGGCAGGTGAGCATGCGCCACTGGCATGAGGGATGTCGGGACACAGCAGTGGTGGTGGGAGAGAGAAGCCAGGAGGAGCTCACCGATCAGTGGAGTCAGAGCAGACGTGAACACGGAGCTGCTCTGCACAATGAAGGTCATGCCAGCTCCCACGAGGATGGCCAGGTAGCCAGTCACCCATGCGAAGGGAAAGGGGAAATCTGGATGATAGAAGAGGAAAAAAAAAAAAAGAGGAAATTTCATATTATTCAGGAATCCAAACAACTCCTGAGAAGAAGTCCAGTCATATACATAGAAAAAACCTACAAGGGACATAGCCCAACCCCTGGCTGTCTAGAGTTGATCTGGCTTTCTTTTCTCGGCGCTTTGCCATCCTGCAATGGAAGCTGATGCCTCCTCCTACAGCCCACTCAGCACCCCTGGACATTCCCCCAGCTTATCAGATCCAAGAAAGAAACGCTATGGCTCAGAGGCCATTCAAAAGGAGGCCCAAAGAAGCCGCTCTGGGTTGCGCAGCACAGGTGGGAAGTGCACCTACCAGTGTTGAGGGTCTTCTTGATGACCACAGCCACCTGCCCTTTGAGCACAGAGCCCAGGAGCTTGACGATCATGATCAGGCAGCCGCAGAGGACCAGCAGGGAGATGGAGAGCAGGATGATGCCCACAGCAAGATCAGGGAGGTTGAAATTCACGAAGATGTGCTGGCCTAGAGACACAGAGAGTCTAACTAGGTGGTGGGGGATGTCCCAGCTAAAGATTCTTCCTGGCTTAAATCAGGGTCTTTTTTTTTAGTATCTAGACCTACGGCCGTTCCCACACTCCTTTGCAGTGGAGAACGCCACAGACTCTTGGCCTCATTCAGTGCCTTGCATGGGGCCTGCTATATACAGGGCTCTCAGTGAATACCCACACATACGTATAAGCCATGCCTATCTTACACCCCTCTCTCCTGTCCTGGAGACCAGCTGGCTGAGTGCCACTCACATTTGGCAATGTTCTCCTTTTGAGTCACATTCTTGATGGTCCAGGTGTGGATGCCATCTGTCCAACAGAGGGAAGCCGAAGTGCAGTTGACTGGTGAAGGGACAGTGACATTCATCTCCGTCTAAACAACAAACATGAGAAATGTCCGTGACACCCACTTCTGGTAGAGAAAGGTCAGCAATGAGGGGAGAAGGAAAAGCCCTGGGCACACAATGAGACTTTCTCATTGAGTCTCTTTCACATCTGGAGTCTTCGTCTTCATTGGGAAAGTTCTTGGACCAACTAGGACCAGCTGGTGTCGTGTGTGTGTGTGTGTGTGTGTGTGTGTGTGTGTGTGTGTGTGTGTGTGTGTGTGTGTGTGTGTGTGTGTGTGTGTGTGTGTGTGTGTGTGTGTGTGTGTGTTTCCAGCTTGGGGCACATAAGGAAAAGAAACATGAACATATGTACACCCTGGAATCAAGGAAAAGCCAAAACTCTACTGTATGGCAAAGAGAAGAAAGAATATTCTAGAAGAGTATGGAAAGTAAGAGATTCTTCCTGGTCCCAGCACCTATAACAGTGCAAAAACCCTTGCAAAACCAGAGCAGAGAGACAGACAAGGATAAATAAACCTTCTCCAGGCAACAGGAACAGAAGGACAAGTCAGTTGCCTCTGTGGCCTAGGATAAGGCAAAGATGGCTGCTGGTTCCACTGCCCAAGCCCTCTACCATATTTCTGTAAGAACTTGGTTGCCAAGATTCACCAGCCCAGGGGCTGGGAAGGTGGCTCAGTGATAGAGCTCTTGACTTGCATGCATGAGGCCCTGGCCCTGGGTTCAATTCCTCAGCACCACATAACCAGAAGAAAAAAAAAAAGCCGGGAGTGGCGCTGTGGCTTCTTAAGTGGTAGAGCGCTAGCCTTGAGCTGAAGGACAGCACCCAGGCCCAGAGTTCAGGCCCATGACCAGACCAAAAACAAAAAACAAAAAAAACCAAAAAACTAAAGATTCACCAGCCCAGTAACATTTCTGAAAAGCTTACCACATTGGTCAACGTTTTACACCAAATCTTGATCAGACTCTTGTTTTGGGCTGAAGCATCATTCATTGCAATTTGGTGGATGACATTTTTATCCAGCTGGGGAAGACAATGGGTAGAAAGTCAGCATGCATGGCCTCAAAACTGGTTTAGGACGGAAGTGGAAGGGGGTGGCTAGGAGAGACCTCTGAGAGGAGCCTGAGCTCGATTCGCCTTGGGACTCACAAGTCAAATGTGCCCCCCACCCCTTCCCTCAGTCCCTTCAGTGTAGGCCCCAGATATTAGCAGAGAGGCTCAAGAGATGAAGGGTTTTATGACAAGGACACTGGTATGGACCTCACTGGCTGAGTGACAGAGAAAACTGGAAGGTAATATTGAAAGCTCAGATCCCTTCTGTCTCTTTCTCTCTCTCTTTCTCTCCAGGGCAACATTTCTAATGGCTTTCATTTTGATATGGCCAAGAGATGGCTCCTGGCTGAAAGGGCAATAATCACTCCCCTTTGCTAGGTATTAGATAAGACAATCAGTGAGCCCAGAAAAAGTGGTCTCAAGTGTCTCGTCAAGCATGGACTCATCATACCTCGCCCCAAGCTGAAAAGCCACATATGGAAGCCAAGGCAGAGAATACTACCAAGTGTCCCTAAACTTCTGCCTCCCTTGGCCTTTGTCAGAGGCTACCCCACAGCAATTCAGACGCTCATCTCTCCAGAGTCAGTGGAGATGGCACAGGGCAGGCGGACAGTCATCCTGGTCAATGGCTACCTGGATGATGAGCTTTGTGAAGGGGTCTGTGATGACTTTCAGAAGGGCGGGGGCATCCTCTCCATTCTTGAAGTTGAAGGACTCCACCACCAGGTTGGTTAGGAGCTCCAGGTAGTGGGTGATGGCCTCTAAGGGCAGAAGCACCAACACAGACAGCCAGTTGAAGAAGTCGTGGACAGTGGCCCCTGCAAAGGCCCTGGGAGAGGGAAACACCAACAGCTAGATCAGCCAGTGCACAGGTGAGCATCACTGATCTACATGTACACAGGTGTGCAGTCAGGGGCAGGGGGTGGGGGGGGGCCGGCATGGGCCCTGTGAGCACACTCAGCAGGTTGAGGCTGGAATGCTCCTCCCCCTCCAGCTACTCCCTGAAGAATTATGACAAGGTTACTTTCAATTGTGTATACTCTGAGTGCTACCTGCCATTGGAGAGGAGGAGATCAGGTAATAAATAGTAGGCTCTAAATAGTCAAATTCCTCTACACCAGGGAATTCTTAACTATTAAAAAAATAAACCCGGCACTGGTGGCTCATGCCTGTTATCCTAGCTATTCAGGATCTAAGGATCATGGTTCAAAGCTAGCCTAGAAGGCTGAGATCTTGAGGATTGAGGTTCAAAGTCAGTTCTAGTAGTAAAGTCTGTGACAATAAACCCCTCAGAACCGCAGATTTTCTCACTAGTAGGTAGCACACTTTATGAGCAATCATGGAATTCTGGGTTTGAGCCCTAGCACCCCCAAAAATGAAAAAAAAAGTTGCTGTTTGGTGCCATATCTGAGGGTATTCAGAGCTGCTCAACCCTGTCCCGTCGCCAGGTAAAAAAATCCGGCTCTAGGTTCTTCCCCTGATATACAGATATATCATAGATGTGGACATAGCAGAAACCCCTTAAAACCAAATGGTTTGGGGGCCAGAGAGAGATACTGAAAACACTTAATTTCGCTAGAAAAAGAAATACATTGAGAGTGCAAATTTCACTATTAGCTGGTGTTTCTTAAAAATACTGTAAACAACCCCCCCACTCATCCCCTTTTCAATAAAAAGAAAAGTAAAAAAATTTATTGTTATTCTTCCTGAGACACTCATGCAAAGCTGCCATAGAACTATTCTTTACTTCCTAGTCGTTTCCTAAGCAACACATACCCGTATGATGCAGTCATCATTATTCTAGAAATATAAGGAATAATAATCCAAAGCCCTACAGGAAAGATATGGGAAACACTGAAACATCCACATAGGATGAGCTAAACAAACTGCAGTTCTCCATGGCTATGTCCCCCAGGCTTTCCTGAGGCAAAGAAGGCAATCCATCTAAGAGTTATGAGAACCCCAAATCTGGAATGCAAATGCCTATCTGCAAGCCCTCAATGATGAGGTCACTTTGTCTCCTTGAGTTTCAACATGGGTAAATTGGGGTGTAGGAAAGCCTACGTGGCTTCATGAGAATCAAATGAAGAGAACGCCCTGTTTAATGTGTACTGTTGTGGCCATCGGGACATTTCATCAGGGACCAAATGAATGGCTGATGCTGTCTGCTAACTACAAATTCACCAGCAGACAGCTGACGTCTGTCTTCGCCAAACCACACCATCACATCACATTGACACACTGGGGGACACTTCAAGAAACTCTCCCAAGGATTAGAAGAGAACCCAGGAGTTCCGCTTCATTTTTACATTAACTTTTCTCTTTTTTTTTTTTAAGAAGTATTCACACCACCTGGCTATATATTCCACCTGCTCTATTTTGAGGTCTTCTATGGCCACAAAACTCTCTATTTGTTCTTTCATTGGCAGGCAAATGAAAAACAAAGAAAAAGTGGCACTGTTGCTCTTGGCCAAAAATAAATGTTTTAGGAAGTTATAATTATTTATGATTCATTGAGACATCAACTCATACCACCCAGCAGCTAGAGTCTAGCTGGAACTTGCCTTGCGTGAGGTGGACCAGGTGCCAGGCATTTTGCTAAATACCCACCTGCCTGCCTGGGTTTAATCCTTAAGATAACACAATGGTGATAGATACTGTTATTATCCTACCTCTGCAGACTGGGAATCAGAGCTCTCAGCTTGGAGTCCATCCCTGCTGGACTCCCTGAGGTTTCCACAGAAGCTCTAGTTTAGGAGCCCTAAACCAAGATGGCCACTGGGGCAGGCTGACCCCCGCCCCCCAAGATCTCTCAGTTGCCAAGGAGCTGTTGGTTCTGAATGTCCTACCTTCTGAACTCACTCCGGTCTCCTGCCTGCATGAGCGCCACAATGGTGTTGGTGATGGATGTCCCAATGTTGGCTCCCATGATGATGGGGATGGCGGCCCGCACGGTCAGCACTGAGGCGGTAGAGAAGAGCCAGTGACAAGTTTAAGAAGGGAGCCTGTCTCCGCCTGAGTTCACCCACCCTACAGTCCTCTGAAGCAGCTGCTCTGAGCCTCCTTAGAGGTTACATTGGCTCAACATAGAAATCTGAACGTGTCCTCTCAGTTTGGAGGTACCTATACAAGTCCCCCAAGGCTCCTCCTACGGACTGACCCCAATGCCTTTATTCCTCCCTGCTCCCTGTTAGGGGATGTAAGGCCAGCTTACAGGAGACCTAGAGCCAGCCAGTGTTTGGGGACGCAGGTCAGATGTACGTAGCATCAAGGCTCATATTAACATGCGTCATCCACCTGCTAGACATCAAACACTTGCACATTTATGAGACCAATTCCTGGCAGGAAATGGCTAACAAAAAAAATCTCTGGATTGCTGCAGTTTTGACATACAAGAGTAACATGCTTGGCTCAAGCCTGTAATCCTAGCTACTCAGGAGGCTGAGATCGTGAAGATGCAGAAAAGCCCATGATATTCTCATAACCAATTACCAGCAAAAAGCCAGAAGGGGACTTGTGGCTCCACAAGATTTTGACCTAACCAACCCAAATATCAAGCAGCTAGGAGTTTGAACAACTACCAGCTCACCCAACACCCATGTGTTGATGTGATTAGACATCTTCCACTGAAAGCCCTGATAGGTAAAGTTCCAAGGAAGTGCTCTAAATCAATGGAAGTGATCTGTATTGGTGTTGTTCTGTGGCACATGCAGATAGGGCAATGGAGGAACTAAATTTATATTTGTAACTTTAATCAATTACAGATCAGTGAAATAAAGCAGCCACTTTGTGGCTTGTGGCTGCTGGGCTGGGCAGGGCACTATTGATCTAAAGAATTCATCAGGGTCATAAAACATCAGGATTCTTTTCAGACCCAGCCATCCACATGGAACCAACAATGGATTGTTTCCCAGATGGACCAGATGGGCAGACCAAGGAAGTCTGGCCTGATAGGTCCAGAGAAGGTTTCAGGCTTTCAAGGAAGACAGAGGTACTTGGAACAATTCCCGGGGGACCCAGACTCACATGAGGAGGACACCATGCTGACAATGATGGACGAAGAGGTGCTGGAGCTCTGTACCATGACTGTCACCAGCACCCCAATCACCAGTCCTGCCACGGGGTTGGACATGATGGAGTTGTTGCTAAAGAACTGCCCAGCCATCTTTCCTGAAAGACAAATCAATGGCCCATGTTGAGGCCGGGGAGTGAGGTGGACAAGGGGTCCAGACCACTTTCCAAAGCCAGCTGGTTGTGGGGAAGGAGCCCAGCGACTAGCCCTGCTTCTGTCTTCCCTCCACTGCCTTGATGAGCAGAGACTGTCCATGTGGGCCTCCTGGTTCCTTTTATATCTTCACCCTTCAGCTCCCCTTCTTTCCCTATCTAACCAGCAAGCCCTTGGCTGGCCTCTGATCACAGACCTGGCCTCAATTCGTGATATCCCAAGCCTTCTGCCTCTGCAATTTTCTCCATGCACCAAAAGACTGATTTTGCCTCCTGAGCAGATCCTATTCTTCTCTATGCACTCCTAGCTCCAGGCTGGCTTTGGTTCTAGCTTTGGCCTATGACAATATTCTTGTTTTTTTTGTTTTGTTTTGGATCCGGTCGTGGGGCCTGAACTCTGGGGCCTGGGCGCTGCCCCTCAGCTGTTCAGCTCAAGGCCAGCGCTCTACCACTTGAGCCACAGCGCCACTTCCGGCTTTTTTTTCTTTTTGCTTATGTGGTGCTGGGGAATCGAACCCAGGGCCTCAGGCATGCAAGGCAAGAGCTCTACCACTGAGCCACCTTCCCAGCCCTATGACAATATTCTTTCTTCTCTCATCATCTTCAGGCAGAGAAGATGAAACAGCAGGGACTCTTCAGAGAATAGAGGGTTAAACTAGTTTCCTGGATCATGTGAACAAAGGCAAGAGGTTGATAGCTTAGAATGGGTTCCAGACCTGGCTTGTGGCCTACCTTAGACACTTGGGTGTCTATATTTATAGACCTGTGTCCTCTTGGAGGGTGTAGACTCTGCAAGATGGATTCTAATCCTACGATCCTCTACAAACACTTGAAAACATTCTGTGGCTTAAGAGGGCTTGTAAGATGGGACCAGCTGAACACAATCTGCTTATGACATCCACAACCCCTTGGCCGCAGCCCCAGAGCCTTGAGTCCTTACCTCCAACCAACTGGAAAGCACTGCTGAGGACATCCAGGGAGCACACAAACAAGTAGAGAAAGCCCAGGAGCAGAATGAATTTCCCAATTCCTTGCAAGATACAGAGAATCTTCCCTCTGGTGTCCCTCTCTGCAGAGAAGAGTCAGGAAAGGGGTTTTAGTGGGTGCAAATCTGATTAGACTAGCAGTGAGCTCCTGGTTGGTCCCCTCCTTCCCCTCCCTCCCCTCCCCTGCCAGGGCCACTCAGTGTTTATGGGTCTAAAGAGCCTGGATGGGCTGTGTCCACTGCTGCAGCTTAAGTTGCTTTATTGAATCTCCACTCCCACCCTGCCCATTTCTAAAGAAGAAATGCTCTGGGCTCCAGGACACAAACAGCAGACCAGATTCCACGCTCAGTTGAACCACAGTGTTGTGGTAGGGGAGGGGATAGGGGAGCAGTTTAGAGCACTTACCATCTCTAAGTACAGGGTCAGTACTAATGGCTACAAAGCACTTTCTAGAAGGAGACTATAGTGATCACAGGCACCCTTGGTGGAGCCATACTGTTGGTCTCCATGCATCCTTGGCTGTTGTTTTCTCTGCTTCCCTTCAAACTGATTCTTGCCTCCTCCTCCTCCTCCCACTGACCACCCCCCACTACCTCCTGCTTGCTAGATTTCTGGTTTGCAGGCTGGGGTGCTTCTAGCCAATGCCTGGGAAAGAGAGGGGCATTTTCTCACATGCCAACTAGTCTTGCTGAACTTTCTCTGCTTCAGAAGGCTGAGACCTGAAAAATCATGGTTCAAAGCCAGCCCAGGCAGGAAAGTCCATGAGCTGTATCTCCAACCAACATGAAGCCAGAAGTGGAGCTGTGGCTCAAGTGGTAGAATGCCAGCCTTGAGCAAAAAAGCTCAAGGATAGCACTCAAGCCCTGAATTCAAGCCCCAGTACTGACCAACAAAGAGGAAAGAGAGAAAGAGAAAAAGAAAGGAAAGGGAAGGAAGGGAAGGGAAGGGAAGAAAAGGAAGATGGATGAAGAGGGAGGGAGGGAGGGAGGGAGGAGTAGGAAGGAGAGGGGAGGGGAGGTCTTGTTACTACAATAGTGACTTGGTCAATACTCCAGGGTCTGGCACATTGGTTGAATCAAATAACAACAAAATGTCTCAATTGTCAAATGCTTTGAGAGTCTCAAAGAGTGACACACAGGAGATGAGGGATATGGCCCCCACTGGCTCCAGCTTACCTGACCACTTGATCCCAGTGTCTTGGAGCTCTGGCATATCCCAGGGGTCCACGTCAGTGGTCTCCTCCACCAGGGTCGCCGTGGAGTAGGAAGGCAAAAGTTCAATCTTGGGTACTGGAGTCTCACTGCCATCTGCCCAAAAGAAGCAACGAGGCCGGCTGAGTAAGCAGACCTAGGTCTCAGGCCTCAGACCCAGGGAGACCCAGTCCCTGTTGGGAGGAAGAGGGGGGTGCATCGGACTTACTTTTGATGATGTCCTTGGCTGCAGAGGCTGACTGCGGATTTGAACCCCCTTCGATGTATTTATTGGGGTTTGGCTGGGCATTTTCCAACTCTGGCCAAGGAGCCATAGTCTGTGGATGGGAAGACAGAACTTAAAGGAGCAGCTGACAGTTGCAAAGCTTCTACTCTGGGAGCAGAGGGAAGAGCACTGTGCTTCATCCTGCTAAGTGGGAACACCACATTTTGCTGTTTAGAGTCCTTCCTGGAAGACCCAAAGCTGTTACTAAATGGAGACCATTCTACTCTAGAAGTACAACACTGTCTCTCTTGCGTTTGTCTAAGTCCTGTCTGTCTCACCTGGGCTGATTCAGACAAGGGATGCAAATCCATCTATCATCCATATCATTTCATGGTAAGATCAGGTCCTTAAGATCCCTCCCCAAATGTTCAGATCATATACAGGTCACTGCTGATTTGCCCGGCTCAGTGTACAGAACCAGTGTGTTACCGCACAGTACACATAATCTATGCTGGTTCAACCTATCATCTGGGCCTTTGGTGACACCAGTGGCATGTCGGGCCTGGTTTAAAATCCTGCCGTGTCAGCCAGTAGGTGCATAGGCAGGCTAGATCCTTTTATCCTTGAGTAAAGGGTATCACTTTCCCATTTGTAAGATGGTTATGAGATTAATGATGAGATTAAGGGCCTGGGAAGTGTCTGGCATGGAGCCTGCTTTCGATTAATAGCAATTATTACTGTGCCATGCTGCCTGGGTTAATAACCCTTTATCAGAACACTGTCTTCCGCAAGCTTCTAGACTTCCTTGTCTTTTCCACAATGCCTCTCTCAGTGAGCCTGGCTCTTGACACACTTGAAGTTCACTCTGTGCAGTCCCTGTCCTTCGACAGGTTCAGACAAAGCAATTCAAAGAACAGAAAGTCTCAGAATTGTACTGGCTAAAATTCAAGGGTTCAGTCCGGCATATGCAAATTAAGATTGACAAGTAACTCGAGTGCCAGTAAAACTGTTTTTTCAAAATAATGATACACTGTGCTGGAGAAGATGTTATGAGATGAACATTTCTGGAAGATCTAAAAACAGTTGGCAAGCGCCCACCATATCTTACATTCATTCATCCTGGCGCTCTGCCCGACTTGTTTCACTACTAAGAACTGGGAAGCCAGGAATAGTAACTCTCAGAAGATCAGAAATGTTGTTCAGATCAATTTGGAGAGGACTTCCCAGAATCTGGGTCAGTCTCCTTTCCTCTTCCTGTATTAGTCTATTTCCTGCTTACCAGAGTACAAGCACTACCAAGAATGGGACTTTGTCTCATTTGTTGCTGTGCCTCAGGGTCTGGAAGGTAGAGACAATGCCCAACAAATACTTATTGAAGGTATGGAAGCATGGCTCAAGTGGTAGAGTGCCTACCTGGCAAGTGAAAGGACCTGAGTTCAAACTCCAATATCACCACAAGCAACCACAAAAACTAATTGAAAATGAGTGCAACCCAGACCAAAGGATATTTGTGTGCCATTCAAAGATTCTAAGGGGGCTGGGAATGTAGCTTAGTGGTAGAGTGCTTGCTTACCGTGCATGAAACCCTGGGTTCTATTCCTCAGTACCACATAAGCAGAAGAAGCTGTAAGTGGTGCTATGGCTCAAGTGGTAAGGTGCTATGCCCTTAAGCAAAATGTTCAGGGACAGTGCCCAGGCCCTGAGTTTAAGCCCCAGGACTGGCAAAAAATAAAGTAATTAAATAAATAAAAATAAAAAGATTCTAAGGAAAATACTGTAGACTACAAAGAGAAGACATTTTTGCCCCTGTCTCTGCGTAATCTCAACAAAGTAAACAGGAGCCAAAACTGTTCCGCAGGTAAGTGGAAAAATGATAGCTGACTTTTTCCTGCTGGGATTTCCAGATTTAACCATGACAGCAGCTGCCACGTGCTCTCCCCATCCTAAGCCTATATATTCCTCAAATGCTTACTTCACTGTTTCGATTCCTGCCATCAATCATGGTGACTGACTGCCTGCAAATTCCACCAGCTCCACCTGGGAGCCTCTCACCACCATGCAGCTCCTGCTCAGGTGAGCCAAGCACCTACTTTGGCCAGATCTCACAGGCAAGCTTTGATGCAAATGAGTCTGACTCCCATTCTTGATTGTCCTCCATTCCCTTCTTCTCCAGACACACTTTCCTAAACACAGAAGGCCCACTGAGGGTCCTGTATCTGCCCAGCACAGTGGGCTTAACATAGGTCCTCCTCTTCTCTGCTCTGCCACTATGAGATCCGCCTGACACTACCATGACCTGCTGTGACATATCTCCATTGACTTCTAACCCAATCTACCATAGCAACGAAGAACTTGCCAGGTGCCACGCTGGTGCTTGGCATACAGCATCTCCCTCAGTCTCTATGCAGGAAAAAGGATCTGAGAATCACAACTGCAAAAGAAGGTCAAGAAAAAAAGGCAGGTGTCTGGCAGAAGAGAGCCAGTTCTGAAGTGTAGCTCTGTCAATGAGGCTAGGGTTTTGCTTGGAGTCCCAGGCTGTGACAATAACGTGACTCACCTTCCCCCAGCACTGATTTTGCTCATGGAATTGGGGAGAGGGAATGTAAGTTGTTTGGCTGGTAGATGATTTACACTTGAGATACAGTGTTTACATGGTGCAAGCTGATCTTCACCTTGACACTGACCTCTGGGGTCAGAAAGTTGGGGGCACAGATGTTGTGGTTATTTAGAAGCCTCCTTACACTGTCTCTCCCAGGACACTCCCCGCCTCCAGCTCAGATAACCAGACACTGCTCTAAAAGCCCAAGAGCATCTATTTCAGAGGCTAAAGAACCTTCACTAATAGATTCTAATTCTGTCTCCAAAGCTCAAGTTTGTCTTTGTGACCCTAAGCTGGCCTCCTTGCCTTTATCAACAATCTTACTAAAATAAGCATGATGTACAGAGGGATTCCAGTCACATAAGTCAAGTAATGAGTGCATTTCTTATCAAGCATTGCAGCCTCCTCCATGAGTGCATTTCTTTTTGGACACGGTCACCCTATCGCTCACTTCTCCTTGTATTTCCCTCCTGCCTCCATCCACAAGCTGTATGGTTCACTTTCAACATAGTGTCTAGTAAGCACCACTGCTACATTTGTTCACCCTTTCTGTGTCCCCTCTTCCAAAGACAGATAAATGAACAAGCAAGACGAAAGACCAAGTTTTAAACCAAGCATGGTGGCACACATCTAAAATTGCAGCACTTTGAAAGGCTGAGGCAATAGGACCAGGAGCTCATCCAGGCAGGTCCCGCCCATCACCATAGTGACAGCCTCAAAAATACTAAGCAGGAGGACTCAAAAAGGTCTGCAATGAGCTATTCCAGCTAATCAGAGGTTCACATACCTGCCTCTGTGAAGGAAGAATCTAAAAGTACCACCCTCGGGGCTGGGAAGGTGGCTCAGTGGTAGAGCGCTTGCCTTGCATGCATGAGGCCCTGGGTTCCATTCCTCAGCACCACATAAGCAGAAAAAAAACAAAAGTGGTGTTGTGGCTCAAGTGGTAGAGGGCTAGCCTTGAGCTGAAGAGCTGAGGGACAGCGCCCAGGCCCAGAGTTCAGGCCCCATGATGGGCAAAAAAATAAATAAAATACCACCTTCTATCTAATACCTCTTTTTCCCATAATCTTAACTAAACCTCTAGGATTATTAGCATTTTACTGCTTCCCTCACTATAAGTTCTCAGGAAACAGGAACCCAGTTATAATTTTCCTTCCAGGGCCTCATGGAATAAACACAATATACATATGCATATAGAGATAGATAGATAGATAGATAGATAGATAGATAGATAGATAGATAGATAGATAGATAGATAGATAGATAGATCTGGAATTTGAACTCAAGGGCTCATGCTGGCTAGGCAGGTGCTCTGCCTTCCCTCCCCAGAGCCACACCCCCGGCCCAACACTTATCTTTGAAGGAAGGAGTCAGGTTGGTTTACTGAAGGACACCCTTGCCCATGTTGATTATGATGACCAACTCAACCTGAACCTTCCTCATCACCATGTATATGCAAATCGGATTGGCCTACATTGGTGAGATGGAGCAACTGGGTCAGGAAACTGCAAGCTGGATGTGAGGGCCATCCCAATGGGGAAACTCACCAGCAGTAAACAAGGACATTGACAAAGATTAAACAAAGAGTGAACAGACTTGCCCGGGATCCAGTGTCCCTAATCTACAATACTGCGAGCAATGGGTGGCGTTGCACCTGTGTACAAGCTGTACAGAAAGGAACAGGACGTGATGGCATGGAACCCATCCAGCAAGAATGTCCTCAAGGTCTCTGTGAGAGGCCTGCATTGCCTGTATCCACCTCCAGAGAACTCTTTCAGCCTAAGCCAACACCATGGGAAAGAAAGCAGAGCACACTGGCTCTACTCCTACCTCTTGGGAATCCTCATATTCCCTATTCTCAGTCCAGGGATTTGTTACAAGTTTCCTCTTTAACAGACACTTACTCCAATGTGGCACTAACCTCCCTCACTCAGTTATTTGCTTAAACCAGTTTCCTTCATCTTCCCCATCACTTTTGGGTTCACTGTGCTGGATGTAGAAGATCAGGAAGGAAACAGGCATCCCAGAGAACATTAGCCCTGCCAGCCCCTCCCTTCTTGCCCTCACCACCCCCATAGCTCTCTGCATCTAGATGTGTGGAAATATAGGGCACCTGGCATCCACCCAACCAACTCTACTCTCTGCAGCTCAGGTATGCAGGCTCTTTGCCCTCATCCCATCCAGTGGAGCTCCAGTTCGATGCAGGCTGACCCACATCCCAGAAGCAGAGAGATTGCAGCTAAGGGCTCCAAAGTTAAAGGCAGAACCTGAACGTAGGCAGCCTCCTCAGCCATGGGAATGGATGACAGTCATTTCAGGGGACCTTGGGGTCCCAGGCTATGCCAGTCTTACTCAGAAGACAGTGTCTGACACACTTGATGGATGAGAGGCCCGGGTTTCGTTGTATGCGAACCTATGAATCTCCAGACTTCTGTTTCATCATCTGGGACAATACTCTGTCCATCAATCATGATGTGTAGGTGAGGACCAAGCCCAGTTCCCGGCAGAACAACCACCAGAACTTCTGACATGCATTAAAAGAGCAGGAGCTCATCTGTACTCTACTTTGCCCTACCATTCACAGCTCATCTTTAGGACTTAGCACAGTAGCAGACACAATCAATGAGCCAAAAGTAGAAAGAGAAAGGCATAACCATTCACCTTCTGACGGAGCAATGCTGTGACCTCGGTCTTATTAGCAAGAAAGGGCTTCTTTTCCAGAATCCAGACAGTGAAGGAAACAGAGGCAGAGAGAAATGAAGGAACTTGCCTAAAGTCACACAGCTGTCAGGATTTGAACCCAGAAGCCTTTCTAGAACTGGGGTCAGTGAGGAGGGATGCAGGGAAGGAATACTCCAATTCCATCAAGCTATGGGGCACACGGGGCTTGGATGCAGCTCAACAAAGGCCTTGCGGGGTTGGAGGGGGAGAGGGGGGCAGGAGGTAGACGGTGGGGGGGGTGACTGACCAGTTCATAGAGGTCACTCCTGTGTAGTCATGCACTTGGCCAAATACGCCAGCCAAGAATGCTGTAATGACAGGCTACGGAGTCTCACAAAGGCTCTGAGCATACCAGAGTGCTGGACTCAGCAAACCTCAGTCTTTTAGGAATCTCTACTGTACTGAATAAGGTGGACGGAAAATGCCACCTGAATTTGAGCTCAGGGCCTGACCCTGCTTCCTGAAGGAGAGGGCTCTGGGCACCTTTTCTCTCGCCTTGTCTCTCTGTCTCCTGAGAACCACAATGCAATGCATTCTTGCCACCAGCCAGAAGCAACAGGACAAGGTGGGTGTGGGGGGAGCATGTTGCTCATGCCCAGGAGAGAGGGCGGCAGCTACACT
This sequence comes from Dipodomys merriami, assembly GCF_024711535.1. Classification (NCBI taxonomy): domain Eukaryota; kingdom Metazoa; phylum Chordata; class Mammalia; order Rodentia; family Heteromyidae; genus Dipodomys; species Dipodomys merriami. The sequence continues at coordinate 51,963,764 of NW_027206512.1, forward strand.
GTGGCCCCAAGGCTGAGCGGTCACACCTACTCCCCTGCCCCTGCCCCATCTTTACAAATGACTGCATGTGGCTCACCTTGTGGCTCTGTTTCTCGCTTCCATACAAGCATTCAAGGGCAAGATAAACTCTCATTCTTCCTTGTGGGCTCTTCTGGGACTTGGGAAGCAGGGAAATAACGAATGTCTGGCAGTCACCCAACCCCTGCACCTTGCATTGGTCCAGCCTCTTTAGCCAGGACCTGTATAGAGCTGTCATCCATACTTAAAGCAGCAGCCAGGGCCACCCCAAGAAATGAGGCAGTGAGTTATTCTGCATTCTCTGGCCACATATACAAGGGACAATGCACCGAATATTTATCAACCAAACATCAGGTACTTTCTGTCAGGTACTGAGGTAAATCATGTAGCCTCACAAGAAACTTCAAGTAGTTATCTTTTAGCACCAACCCTATTCTGCAGAAGCACAGACTGACTGTATTTATCCTTTTGTTTTTGTTTCTGGTACTAAGGTTTGAAATCAGGGCCTCTTGCTGCTATTTGGTTTTTTTTTTCCCCCTCCAGCCTGACACTTTACTACTTGAACCACACTTCCACTTCTAGCTTTTTGCTGGTTAATTCATAAGAGTCTCATGGAATTTTTTGTCCAGGCTGGTTTTGAACCTTGATCTTCAGATCTTAGCTTCCTAAGTAGCTAGGATCACAGGTATCAACCACTAGCACCTGGTATTTAGCTTTAAGTATTAGCTTTACCAATATTTTAGGCTGTGGGGGGGGGGGGGGACTGAGGCCTGGCGGAATTAATTACTAAAATCACATAGATACGCTGTCTTCATACATAACTCACACGCATGCAGCCCAGTGTTCGCAGGAGGCCCGGGAACTCTCCAGTGATCTCCCTTTAGATGGGAAATAATGCCTAAGGGCATGGTGGTGGTGTTCTAGGAGTGGGTGGTCAATGTTAAAACCGTGAAGATAAGAGCAAGCCTTAATAGGAGACAACTGCCCTAGGCCTCACACTGGGGAGTGGCTTCAGAAGGATCCTAGTTGGACATTGTATCTGAGTGCTTTAACTGGGCTCAGTTACCAAACAAGCACTCATATTTATGATGCTTAAAAATAAATCCAGGGCTGGGAATGTGGATTAGTAGTAGCATGCATCAAGCCCTGGATTTGATTCCTCAGTACCACATAAACAGATAAAGCCAGAAGGAGTGCTAGCCTTGAGCAGAAGTAGCTAAGGGACAGTGCCCAGGCCCTGAGTTCACAAGCCACGGGACTGCGGAAATCTAATGTGGGCATGGGAGTCTACATCTGAGTCCCGAGGGCTCAGAAGGCAGGAGCAGCAGTCTTTAAGGCCAGCTTAAGCTACATAGCTAGCAAGTTCCAGGTCAGACTTAGCCCCACAGTAAAGCTGTCTCTAAAAGAAATTAACAAACAAAGAAAGAAAAAACACCTTGAACAGAGCAATGATGGCTAACACTTGTAATCCTAGCTACTTAGGAGGCTGAGATCTGAATATCATAGTTCAGAGCTAGCTAGACTAAAAGCTGCAAGTGGAGCTGTGGATCTCCTCAGGATTAGTGCATAAGCATATACACATCCACATCCACACAAAAACTGGGGTAGAGTGCTTGCCTAGCATGTATTTTATTCTTAATGCACAGTAAAATCTTGTAATGATCACATATGTCATTATAGTAAGGGGTTTGAAAGGGGGCCAAATTGCAAATCAGAAGCATCTTGCTGTCTTTTTTTTTTTTTAATTGAAATCCTCTTTATTCAAACCATTGGTGTTCAGAGGTTCCCTATCTGAATGAAGTCAGGCTATTTGTGGTTCTACTTTGTATCTAACAGTGACAATCCAGTCACCTGTCCTCCCACTGGGCACTGGTCCCCTGAGTTTCAGTGAGAGGGCTGAATGATTTCGGAGGGGGGAATTTGTTTAACATCCAAAACTATCACAAAGCATGCCTTTCTTGTCACCCATTTACAAGCTTACAAAAAAAAAAAAAACAGTAAAGGTCATTATCAACTGGGCCAGCACAAAAGCTTCAGTCTCCAGCTACCACAGCCACTTCTATGACCACAGCTTGGGAAGCGCTGTCCAATACTCAACAAGCCACAGGCCAGCCAGCTCAGGGGGGGAATGGGGAAAAGCAGGACAGACAAATGGGGCCTGATGTTTGGAACGCTTGTACCTGGTCAGGCAAACAACCAGATAGTCTCCTCTTTCCTCACCCTTGGGCCAGCCGCCCCCTGTGTGTGTGTGTGTGTATGTGTGTCTCTACGGACACATGGACTCATGCAAAGTCATCAACTCCCTGCCTGCTACCTGTTCACTCTTCAAACAGAAATCCTGGGCTCTTGTCTCTCCTGGGACGAGTACTGGAAAAGTGACAGACTTTACTGACCGCAGCCAGCCCTGTGGGAACAGATCTCTTGCAGTTATCTTAGATCAGAGACTGCAGACTAGCACGTGCCGGTCACTCTGGGGGCATCGCGTCTTGCACAAAACTTAACTTCTAGGGAAACTTTCAGAGCAAGGGAGACAATGCTAGTCCGGGGAAGGAAAAGTCCATGAGACACCAAAACAAAGCCAACGAGTCCTATGGTAGAGCCTTAGCCTGGAGGAAAAAGAAAATAAAGCTCAAAGACAGATCCTGAGTTCAAGCCTCAGTACTGGCAGGAGAAAGAAGCAAGAAAGAAAGAAGGAGGGAAGGAGGGAGAAAGAAAAGGAAGGAAGAAGAAAAGGAAGGAAGGAAGGAAGAAGAAAAGGAAGCAAGGAAGAAAAGCAGGCAGACAGAAAAGAAAGAAAGAAAGAAAAAGAAAGAAAGAAAGAAAGAAAAAGAAAGAAAGAAAGGAAGGAAGAAAGGGAAGGAAGGAGGGAAGGAAGGAGGGAAGGAAGGAAGGAAGGAAGGAAGGAAGGAAGGAAGGAAGAAGGACGGACTAGATATTTGGGAGAGGTTCTCTCCTGTGTTCTCTTCCGCAGCCCAAAGCCAGCCTGGCTTCCGGAGTTCGACTCAGCATCCAGTACTAAGAGAAGAAGCGCGAAAGTCGAAATGAGCGGGCGGGCGGCCGGGCGCCGGGGCGGCCGGGCGCCGGGGCCGCGGCGGGCGGGCGGGCGGGCGGGAGGAGAGCGGCGCGGTACTCACCAGCGCTCCCTTCGCAGGTGCGGGGCCGCCGGAGGCGCGCAGGTGGAGCGCAGCGGCGCCCCGGCCGTATATATGGCGAAGGTGTTGCGCAAAGAGGCCGGCGGCCGTCGCTGTCATCACGCCCCTCGCACATTCCAGGACCGCCCGCCGCCGCCGCCGTCGGGGCACTGCCTACCTGGCGTCTCGTGGAGCCCATGGTGACCTCCCCGGGCTGAGCGCAGGGAGGGGGGGTGGGGGGGGGGACGAGGCCGGCGGCCGGCCCCGGGCTGCGGGGAGAAACCTCAGACATAGTGCGGCCACCCGAACGACCTGCGCCCCGGCGGCACCCCGCGCGCCCCGGCGGCACCCCGCGCGCCCCTGGCAGCGCCCCGCGCGCCCCGGCCCCGGCCGGCAGCCAGCTGCTGCGCTCCCTGCCCGCCCCCCCACCTCCCGCCGGCCTCCTTCTCCTCTCCCTGGGAGTCTGGATCTTCTAGTCACCCTCCCCCGAGGCTTCAGAGAGGTCACAGACGCTGGACACAGATAAAAGCCAACTGGAAACTCAGGGACAGATTCACAACAAAGCTGAGATTGTTCCAGATGCCTCTTCTCTCCCTGTAGAGTCCGCACTCGGCAGCTGGACCCTAGTGGGCCAGCCTGACTCTGGAGGGCTCGTTGGAAAAGGCCCAGGAAGGTGGGATGATGGGGAGGGGTGGTGTTGATGGATGCGCTTCCAATGTTCTGGGGCCGGGGGCCTGGCTTTGCCGTGCCCCTTTGAGCCCTGCTCTGCCCTGTGCCTTTCCCTTGTGCAAATGTCTCCTCCCAGCCCGCCACAGATCTGCCCTGGGAGTTTGTGTGCGGGGGAGGGGGGACTGGTGGATGGGGTCCCAGGTACACCTCAATGCTCGCGGGCCAGCACTCAGGCCCTTCCTCTCCCCTTGCTGCCCTGGTTTTATATAGCCAGGGGAAGCGGGGCTTAGCCTGTTCTGCCAGTTGCCCGGCTGCCTGTAGCTAATAGTGGAAGAGCCTATTGGGGACCAGCTGGTGTCACTCTAAAGCCTAGAGCTCAGGACCTGGGCTTCTAGGAACGCTGGAGGCTGGAGAGTGGGTGGGTTTAGCCAGGTGGCTGTGGGGTGGGAGGGGCCTAGGGCCTGCAATGAATTCCCTGTTCTGCCCCCAGGCTTTCCTGACTCTGGTGTAAAAATGGGACTAAAGGTCCCTTAGACTAGAGGTAAAAATCTAACCCAGACCAGCGCCTGGCCCACAATGATAGGCAAAGTATGGACCATGTATGCTAGTGTTTCACAGGTGCTGGTGACTCGCATCTGGAAGCTCAGGACTCAGTGCCTGGAAGGTAGGCAATGAAGACAGACATCTAACCGGCCTGGGAGGCTCTGTGCGAGAGAATGATTTGTCCTAGTAGGAGGACACGCAAGACATCCTCAGGGACAGGGTCTGACTAGCCCCTCTCCAGCCAGTGGCTTGTGAAACAGTCAGCTTGTGACAGGAAGCCACCCACGTGGACAGAGCTCAGCCCTGCTTATAGTGCGAGCAAGGCAGGCTGCAGACACCACTGGAATGCGAATCCTACAGCCTGTCCCAGTAGCTGTGAGGTCTACAGTCACTTCCCCAAACCTCAAAACCTCCAATAGCAAGGAGTGCAAAGGAAAGGCACAGGATATTTCCGTGTCTCATCCTCCAGTGACATAGGGTTTGGGTGAAGAGCATTTCCCTATTTTCATTTCACCTCAGACACTGAATACTGTCACCATTTAGTTAGTGCTTTAAGCCTACAGCCTGTGCTCGCATGCAAGCAAAAGCAGTTTGTCAGAAATATAGACCCTTACCCCCCTCTCTATGGGCCATAGCATTCTCTTATGACTGTTGCTGTGCTCTGTGGTAGAATTTGGTAGATCAAATGGTGTCATTAATGTGGAAATTTAGACTCAAAGCCAGGAGTCTTGCCCAGGGCTACTCTACTCTGAGGAGAGTTAAATATATAATCCTGTGTAGCTGGTTCAGCTCCTGGAACCAGAAGAGTTTCAGAACTTAGAAGTCCATTGAAGTAGGGCTTAGAAAGCACTCTGAAATCATAAACATGGGGTTTTTTTTAACTGTAAAAATGTATAGACATTGAAAAATGAAAATCATTGGATTTTCTGTATTATGGTTAAAGTTTGACATCAAATGAGTTTGTGACCTATGTTCATTTGCTTACCCAGTGAAACTTTGCTTTAAATTTTGTTCTAAAACTAGCGGTACAAAGGAAGTGGCACTCTGGCTCAAAGTGGCGGAGCACTAGCCTTGAATGAGAAAGCTCAGGGACAGTGCCCAGGTCCTGAGTTTAAGCTCCAAGACTGACCAAAACAAAACAAAACAAACAAAACTAGATATATAAGACCACAAACAGGGGCCCCAAAGGAAGTGAACAAATTTAACCCAATGTCACAGGAATTGGAACCTGAACTTTTTTGGGGGGGTCCGGTCATGGGGCCTGAACTCTGGGCCTGGGCGCTGTCCCTCAGCTCTTCAGCTCAAGGCTAGCACTCTACCACTTGAGCCACAGTGCCACTTCCGGCTTTTTTTTCTGCTTATGTGGTGCTGAGGAATCAAACCCAGGGCCTCATGCATGCAAGGCAAGCACTCTACCACTGAGCCACCTTCCCAGCCCCCGGAACCTGAACTTACTGAACTTACATAGTCTATATCAAAGCCAAAGAATAGAACTTCTAGAAGAAATATAGGCAAATAGTTTCAAACTCAAAATACAAAATTTCTTACATAAAGAACAAATTGCAACAACCATAACATAAAAGGACAATCCAGAATGGAGATACTGGCATTCATTCCTAGCCATATACCCAGGAGAAGAAATGAACACATGTTCACTGAGAGAATGCCTTGAACAGCACAGGTCTAGACAACAGCTTAGATAGCCATTTTCATGACTAGACTGGAATATTAAATGATAAAACATCATACTTAAGTGTCACTAAATGTTTAATCTATTATACTGTACTAGAATATGCTATCTGCCACTAAATGAATGTGTCTCACCAACCTACGGTTAAGTCAAAGAAGAAGCCAATCATTAAAGATTTCAGTGTTTGATTGCATTTAAATGAAATTCCAAACCAAGCCCAAACTAAATCTTAGCATTCAGGATTGCACTAAGCAATCTTAGGAAGAGACCAGGAGAGCCATTGTCCCACCCTGAGCAGATTGGCTGAAACCCTCACTGAACAAACCTGGCTGTAGTTATTGGCTTTGTGGTAAATCTACGAATTATACTAATTCTATGTACTGTTTATTTCTTTGGAGTCAGAGTCTCACACTGGAGCCCAGGCCTCCTCGGTTTCCTGAGAGCAGATTATTACAGGGTGCTATGATTCCCAGTTTGCCATTTTTTTCAAATGAATTATCTCAAAAATGAAAAATAAAACATGAAAGTCTCCATGAAAATCCCATGGGGCTGGGGTGATGGTACAACCAGAGCCTGCTTAACATAATAAACTGCCTCTGAATTTAAAAAATGTAATGGCTTGGTGGTTGGGGAAGAGTTCTGAAGAGAGGTCCTGGATCACTCCCCGGAGCCTGGATCCTTTTTGAAGTCAATGGGTTTTGAAACAGTTCCATGTGCATCCAAATAGGTGGTGACATTTACAGCTTGCTCACTCTGCACAAAATAGTAAGTGCTTCTCCCAAACTGACTCATTTATTCCATGACATACATTATTGCCATTTTATTGATGAGCAAACTGAGATACAGATTAGATATCCTGCCCAAGGCCACAGGTGAGTAACTGGGTCAGAATTAAGTCGGATAGCCTGGGCCCAGCAGTTGTACTTTCACCTAAAATCCGGTTTGTTCCTCAGTGTCACTAAGTGCATAACCAGTCAAAAACTTCAAAAAGCTGAGCGAACACCTATTGGTGCCACCATTTGGAGACTGAGGAAAGAGGATCACCTGAGCAGTTGAGGCCACCCTGGGCATCACAGCTGGACCCTGATTGCAAAAACTAAATAGAAAGCACACATTTTTGCCAAGTGCTGGTGGCTCACACCTGTAGTCCTTACTATTCAGGAGGCTGAGACCTGAGGATCAGTTCAAAGCCAGCCCAGGAAAGGCCATGAAATTTTTTTTTTTGGGGGGGGGGGGTCCGGTCGTGGGGCCTGAACTCTGGGCCTGGGCGCTGTCCCTCAGCTCTTCAGCTCAAGGCTAGTGCTCTACCACTTAAGCCACAGCACCACTTCCGGCTTCTTTTTTCTTTCTGCTTATGTGGTGCTAAGGAATCGAACCCAGGGCCTCATGCATGCAAGACAAGTAAGTGCTATACCACTGAGCCACCTTCCCAGCCCAAGCCATGAAATTCTTATCTCCAATGAAGCACCAGAAAACCAGAGTGGTGCTGTGGATCAAAGTGATAGAACCCTAGCCTTAGGCAAAAGACCTTAGGGACAGAAATCAGGCCCACAACAATCAAAAAAACCAAAACCAAAACACACTGAAATGGAACAACTTCCTGATGACTTACAATAATTCCACAAAACCAAGGACAATCTGAGAATTCCTTCAGTATCTCAGACAGAGTTCATACTCTAAATAGCTGCAGGCAAGCAGCAATACTTTGTAAAAGTTTCTGGTGTTTATGTGTCTAGAGAAACTTTTTCTGCTCCCCTCAGCTGCTTGCTGTAGTGATTAAGCCATGGCTAAAGCCTTAGTGGTCATGTCTGCATCTGTGTGTGGTGATCAACCCCCCGCCCTTTCTTTACCAATAATCACAGTAGCTTCTCCTCCCAGATTTGATGAGGATACTCCTTACCGCTAACGGGAGAGCTGCACAGGACACTGCTGTTCTTTCCTCTCCTCTGTCTTTCAGAGATGATGACGGCCAATTTAACTCCAAAGAAATCGGCATCTCACCTGTTCTCCACTGAGTCTAATCCACCTGCCCTAAGGAGAGAAATGAGTGAATTCCATGGCCCTAAGTGTGCACAGGAAGATCTCTCCTGTAGGGAATCCACCATGTAAAACAGCCAACTAAAATGTTATAGACCTCCACTTCAGCTATAGTTATGGAAAATAAAAAGGGTGAGTAGTGACTGTTTGTGTGTTTGTGTGTGTGTGTGTGTGTGTGTGTGTGTGTGCTTTCAAAGGAAAAGAAATGGTCTTCCATTAAATCTTAGTTCCTGGAGTACCGAACAGCCATCTTCCAAAAGCAATAAATTTACATGTTGCCAAAGGATTATGAAAGGAATTTAAATGGGCTGGGAAGGTGGCTCAGTGGTAGAGCGCTTGCCTTGCATGCATGAGGCCCTGGGTTTGATTCCTCAGCACTACAAAAGCAAAAAGAAAAAAACCAGAAGTGGTGCAAATGAACTTCAAATTTCACACATATATACATGTACGTTTATGTGTTCCTTTTTGTTGACATTTAATCCCCAGGAGATAGAAAGAGTGAGGACTTGAGATAATCAGGGCTCTGCCCTGAGGAATTCATCTATGCACTGAATGGATTCCCAGTTAATGAGTTTCGTCCAGCGTGGTCTGCGTGGAAAGCCAGATTGTCTGGGTACCCTTGCACTTCTGGTCTCTGTCCTGCTCCCCCTGTGGACTCCCTGGAAGGCCATCATCAGAGGCGGCAGTTCCAACCTTTACTTAAGGTAGCATCAGTGGAATGTGAGGGATGAGTGTGAATGTGGGAGGGAGACATAGCAGGACACTAGGGAAGTACCTCATCTCTACCTAAACAGTGCTGCTAGCTTATGGAGCCTCAACTCTATCCCACTGAGCAGACAGAAAGTTAGGAACAAGTGGGCGCTAGTGGCTCACGCCTGTAATCCTAGCTACTCAGGAGGCTGAGATCTGAGGATCGCGGTTCAAAGCCAGACTCCTATCTCCAATAAACCTCCGGAAAACCGGACGTGGCGCTGTAGCTCAAGTGGTAGAGTGCTCGCCTTGAGCTGAAGAGCTGAGGGACAGCTCCCAAGCCCAGAGTTCAAGCTCCACGACCAACCAAAAAAAAAAAAAAGTTAGGAACAGTTGCCTGAGTAGAGCAGGCAGCAAAATGCAGGGGTAGAGGTATAGGTTAAGTGGTAAAATACCAGCCTTGAGTGAGAAAGCCAAGTGGGAGTGAGAGGCAGGGACAGAGGGGCGGACAGAAATGGACTGGGGTTGTAGCTCAATGGTAGAGTACTTGCCTAGAGAATGTGCAAGACCCTGAATTCTGTCCTCAGAATAAGTGGACAACCAAGACTGCTCATCTTGACTCAGATGTCTCAAGTCTACACGGACCCTGGCCTGCTGCCCTTTGAACCAGCATCTATGGACTCTGTGCTTTACAAAGTGGAACTGACAGATTCCACTGGGGAGGGATGACACTCCTAGGAGATGACTGTGTTGAGATGAGAGAAAGGCCACCAATAGTCCAGGCTCTCTTTCTCTCCCCCACTCCACCCTCTGAGTCATCAGGCCCTGGGAAAACCCAGGCATTGAGCCTAATGGGAAAGCCCAGCCTTGCTCTATTCATTCTAAACTCCCAGCAGAAAACTGCAGCCAGGTATGAAGTCAGACAAGAGGTAAGGATGGCTAATGCCAGCCTGCCAGGGTGCAGCTGTACTCTGGGCCCACCTGCTCAGGCCCCCAGTTCTGAGGCCTCTGGGCAAACCACTTGGGTATTTTCTTTCTTGGCTTCAGCAAGAAAGAGGCTTAAAGTGCATTGCATCATAAAAGCCTGAGACAGAGGCTCCAAAAATAACACCTGAACAAAACCACTTTGAACTTTTACATTGAGGGGAGGATTTGGGGTGTGCCTATCTATTACAGTGCTGAGAGAAAAGGCTGATTGGCCAAGCCCACTAATGTGGAATCTATTCATATTGATATGGCCAGAATTCAAGAAATGTCAAATAATGCCAAGTTACATTGTCCTGAAAGACTTGACTTCAAAGAATCAAGGATAAATGAAAAAAAAAATTGAAAGGGAGAGAACACAGGACTGGCATAATTATAGGCCATTTTCAACCTTGCTTAGATGTTTATAAATATGCAGAGAGCACCACCGAGCAATGCACAAAAGCCTTCTTGCAGTTTTCTCTGGTAGTGAGCAAGTTTTATCTGCTGCTCCAAAATGGATTTTAGTCAGCTTACAAAGCAATAAAGTTGATTGATAAAATAAGAACGTACAGCAAAGAAAAAGGCAGGAAATGAGACCAGCTTAAGTCCAAATACAGCTTCTTTCTGACAGCTTCAAAAAAAAAAAAACTTCCAAGAATGTATTTCCTCCTCCGCCCTCAGTATTTTGTTTTCTTTTTGGTGATACTCAGGGCCACACATGCTAGGTAGGAGTTTTACCATTTGAGCCACACCCCTAGCCTATAATCCCAAATTTAAACACTTAGAGAAACTGGCCCTGCTCTTCAGTCTCTACCTTTGAGAGGTAGGGCTGTTTCACCCCATTTCTTGTTTAACAAGGAAAAAAATTGACTGCTTCACACACCTTCAAAGGTGATTGGAAAAAAAAATTTGGGAAATGGAGAGAGATCTGGCTCAAGTGGTAAAGCATCTGGCTTGAGCAAAAAAAAAAAAAAAAAGACAGCCGGGTGCTGCTGGCTCACGCCTATAATCCTAGCTACTCAGGAGGCTAAGATCTAAGTATCTCGGTTCAAAGCCAGCCTGGGCAGGAAAGCCTGTGAGACTCTTATCTCCACTCAAGCACCAGAAAACCGGAAGTGGCGCTGTGACTCAAGTGCTAGAGTGCTTGCCTTGAGCTGAAGAGCTGAGGGACAGCACCCAGGCCAGAGTCCAAGCCCCAGACTAACGAAAAATAAACATAAATACAAAGCTAAGGGTGTGAGGTCCTGAGTTTAAATCCCAGCACCAGCACAAAATAAAAATAAATGCATAATTCATACATACATGCACATACATAAATGTAATTCAAAGTGTGTTTCCCCTTGAATGTGTATTAAAGTCTCACTATCCTGAGCCAGAAATCCCAAATGGAAACACTGAAGTTCAGGGATGAGGGAAACAGCAGTGCCCCTTACCCCTTCCTGTACCCCCAATTGGCAAAAAGTATCTAACTCAGACAACTCAGTTGACAGTGGAGCGAGCAACCGGCTTGGGACTGCCTTAGGCCACCTGACCTGTCTCTCCCAACTTCCTTTCCCAGAATCCACCTAGCTATAGATATAGCCTTCTCCCACCCCATATTTCCAGTGGGTTCTACTGCCCCAGCACAGACACAGTTGGGGGTGAGGGGGGTTGGAGCATTCAGAGCTCCATGGGCTGGGACCATAGCTAGGAGCTCTTGATCTTAAAGGAAACTCCATAAAATTGCCAGGGTCCTCATGCCTAGCTAGAGCAGCTATAGCCCCTGAAGAAGGCCAAATGGCAGTGACACTGTTGTCCCTTCATGCTTCCTCATCTGCAGGGGGTAAGATCCTTAAGGTGAGCCGTGGGAACATTCACCGGGACCCACAGTGAAGTAAACAAGCTCATCTCATCTGCTTTCAGGAAGTGAGCCCTTCCCCATTTGGGTTCACTGAACAAGTCTTAGTGTCTCTCCTTTATCATCATAAATTGGATCAAATTCTATCTTGTTCTAGAAGTTTCTCAGGTTATCCCCTTTGGACTCAGGCACTGTGCATCTACTACCTCCTTTCCAGGACCCCACCAAAACACAATCCCCCACCCCCCCTATTGAAGGTATCATTCTGTGGAAATCTTTAGATAAAATCACAGAGTGCTGCAATCTTTGAGGATTTATAGGTAACTCAAACACAGAATGTTTACGTTGGACTGAGCCTTGGAAATCACATGACTCAATGATTGGTTGAGGGCAGAAAGCACAAATGCTTGGCTTGACCCTCCAGCTCTTACCCCCTCCCCCGCTGCTCCGGGACAGAGGTTTGGGAGGAGACTCCAAGAAGTGTTCAGAAAGCCGGAAGGATTCCTGACTTGTAGTTTGACACTCTAATCCAATCCTTTAACCTGGAGGTTAGGAGTCGTATTTGCTAACATTTCTATGACAGAAGTTAGGGTCAGTGTAGAAATTCTGAAGTTTTCCAAAAAGAAGGGCCAGTTACTACTGAATAGCCATTATTACAGTTTTTTTTTAATTGTGAAAATACTGTACAGAGGGGTTACAATTACATGGGCAAGATAATGAGTACATTTCTTATCAAGCATTGTAGCCTCCTCTGTTTCCCCTTCCCATCCCTTCCCATCCTCCCTCCCCCCCTCCTCCCCATTATTCCAGTTTTTATGGCTTTCTGTTTTTTAAATCTGTACCGTATTATTTTTATATTTCCCTGAAGCTGTACCCTATCAAAGGCAGACTTTTTTTTCCCCTGAATCCACAGAGACTGCTCTTGTGGCCCTGAAATGTTTCATAGTTATTGGCTTCAATCCCTACCCAGCTGGTTTTACTATTGGAAACCACACTCACCCTTTCTGATAGCCTCAGGTTTTGGTGTGGTTGAGTTTAAGTGTCAGATTTCCCCTTTCCTCAATGGCACAAACATTTGTGCAAAATTACACTGACTGACCTGTCCCCACTTCTGAGATGACTCCCTGACCACCGGGAAGCTGTCCGCTCCCTCTGGAATGTTTTCCTTCTCTTTAAGCCTCCTGAATTGTCTGTCCCTTGAAAGGGATCTGCAAGCTCAAGCCTGGTTCACCATAGGTGCTCAGTATGTGTGGATTTCAGCCATGGACCTTAGATTCCTCCAGTACAAAGCAAGTCTACCTTGGAATGGCCAGATAGGGGCTGCCCAGGAAATGTGGGGCTTGGGGCACAAAGACCCTTTCCTCCCCCTAAATAACATTCAAGGTCACCTGCAAACCCAAGCTAATCTAATCAAAATCATCACCGAATTAAGAACCGAAAGCCACTTGTGGAGTGAGGTGTGCAGATTTACAACCTTCAGAAGGACTTTGAGCCCGAGACCTTCCTTGCTAAACAAATTGGAAACTTGAAGTTCAAACCTCAGTGACTCACCCAAGTTAACCCTGCAAATGGGAACCAAGTCCCCTGATCCAGGCATCAGCTAGACAAGTGAAATGAGACCACATACTTCCAGCAAGGGTGATAGGATTATGTTAATTCACACACCCTTCTACACCTCCCACCAGAGGATGAATTCTCTGCCCAGAGCCAGAGCTGGCTTTTCTTGAAGCCAAGTCACTATTCTAACTCAATTCCATGGGTTTCCTATTCTTGGGCTGCTCCTTTGCTGAGAGAATCTGCACTGATGCATTACTTAACCCTGGCCCTGGGTAGGACCTTGCAAACACAGGCTACTTGGGTACTGCTGGCATGCAAATGGGAGCCTGTGGATATGCAAATCTAATGACTACTATTTCTTACATAATTTGGGTCACTCTATGTCCCTTTATGTTACACTAAGCATTACCATTTGAAGCTATTATTGACCCCATAACTTGCAACTGCATTCCTGTCCTGTTTGACAGCTCCTGCCACCTTTGTCCCTCCCACTCCTCTTCTCTCTGACATCACCCAAAGACATTTTTTGGGGGGGAGGGGGTGTCAGTTGTAGGGCCTGTACTCTGGGCCTGGGCAGTGTCCCTGAGCTCTTCAGCTCAAGGCAAGTGTTCTACCACTTGAGCCACAGAGCCACAGTAGTTAATTGGAGATAAGAATCTCATGGGACTTTCCTTGACCCCGCTGGCTTTGAACCAGGATCCTCAAATCTCAGCCTAAGTAGCTAGGATTACAAGCATGAGCCACAGCACTTGGCCAAAGAAAATTCTTTATGGGACCTCTAAGCTTGATGATTCTCTCCTGCACATGGAGGGTCTCATGGATGCCTCTAGCTGAGGTGGTCCTATTACAAGGGAGGGGTCTCTCGATATACTAAGTTCCCAGAAGCTTGAGGGGAAAAAAGTAGCTACCTACCTAACTTAGTGGCAAGTCCATGGGCTCCAAAAGCCCCAATTCCCCACTCACCAGCTTGGAGAAGATAGAGTGGAAAGGTCCTCTAAGCTATTATTATTATTATTATTATTATTATTATTATTATTTTGGTGGGTCGTGGGGCTTGAACTCTGGGCCTGGGTGCTGTCCCTCAGCTCTTCAGCTCAAGGCTAGCACTCTACCACTTGATCCACCGCGCCACTTCTGGTTTTCTGGTGGTTAATTGGAGAAACGAGTCTCTCGGACTTTCTTTCCTGCCTTGGCTGGCTTTGAACCAAGATCCTCGGCTCTCAGCCTCCTAAGTAGCTAGGATTACAGGCGTGAGCCACCGGCACCTGGCTTACAAACCATTTTTACTTGCCAAAGGCAGAGTACCACAGGGCAGCTAGGGGTACATTCACTTTGTGTCACCTTTGTTTGTTTGTTTTTTGGGTCCGGTCGTGGGGCCTGAACTCTGGGCCTGGGCGCTGTCCCTCAGCTCTTCAGCTCAAGGCTAGCACTCTACCACTTGAGCCACAGTGCCACTTCCGGCTTTTTTCTTTTTGCTTATGTGGTGCTGAGGAATCGAACCCAGGGCCTCATGCATGCAAGGCAAGCGCTCTACCACTGAGCCGCCTTCCCAGCCCTTTGTGTCACCTTTGATCTTCAATCATCCATGAGGTTCACACCCTCAGCACTCTCGTTTCCAGACTCCCTGGAGGCCAGAGCCTTGGTCTGCTCAATTTCTACCACCCAGAATCATATTTAACTTCCAGAACTGTAAAACTATGGGGTGACTCTGCGTGCATGAGTGTGTGCATTCATGCTGGCACTGGAACTTGAACTCAGGGCCTCCCATTCTTTCTTTGCTTTTTCTGTGTTTTCCCACGTGAACCACTCCTCCACACTCTCAGCTTTATGCTGGTTGACCTGTATGGCCTCCCATGTTGCCAATGAGGAAGGAGCTCAGGCTCAGACAATACAATATTTTACCCAGTTCTCAGCCTCCTAATTACAAGTTCCCAGTAGTCACCAGAACTCGCCTGTCCATGCCCATCCTTCCACAGACCTCCGCTAGTCCATCCATAGAGCATTCTCCCAATAGTAAGTACCCTGTAAGAGACGATCTACACTCCCCAGACCCACTGTAGTCTCCATACCTGGGAAAGAAGCAATGAAGAACTGCTGGATACTGCTGGGTACTGCTGGGTACTGCTGGCAACTACTGGACGCTTCTGGGAGCCGCTGGAAGTGGCTACTGACTGGGACAGAGAAGACATTAGGTTTTATACCTGTGAGCCAAGACATAATTCTCTCCACCCAGGTCTCAGCCTTGCTAATCCACTCAATGTGGGTACCACCTTAGAACTGAAATGCCTTCCCCCAGGCCAGCACCCTCCTTAAATCTACTCAGCCCCCTACGGGCTGGTTTAATCCTTTTTTGTTGTTGTTGGTTTTGTGTGTGTGTGTGTGTGTGCACACGCGTGCGTGTGCATGTGTGCACGCATGCGTGTGCGTGCATGCATGCGCACACTGGTTCTAGGGTTGGAGCTCAGGGTGTTGGTGAAGACTCTGAACTAGTATTCGTGAAAGAATTGTATGTACCATACCTATGTCCGGGAATATGTGAGGTCCTTGATCAGTCATCTGACCCTGGAAGCTTTTTCATGCTCGCTCTCCTGTTTTGTACACGAAGCCCCTTGGAGAGAGGCTAGGATTGTCCAAGATCCTAGAGGAAATGAATTCATTTGGGATTCACTCCCTGCCCCCCAAAGCTAGCCTGTCCGTGGCCTCTTAGTGGCTCTGGAAGGTTCCTAGCATGGCTAGACTTAAGGACCAATATACTGCAACCAAGAGTTTATTTGAAAGAAAATTCCTCACATCACCAACTTGTGTTTGTTGGGCAGGGTCTCCCCCAGAGGAAGTCTGGCCAACATGACCCCTTACCATGGGCTGCACAAGAGGTCTAGGAGAGGGCGCTTTCCTCTCCATACCCTTATGTACTTGGAGCCCTTAGAATAATTTTATTACCCATTCAAAAAGAATTTGGGGCTGGGAATGTGGCTTAGTGGTAGAGTGCTTGCCTAGTATGCGTGAAACCTTGAGTCAGATTCCTAAGTACCACATACACAGAAAAAGGCAGAAGTGGTGCTGTGGTTCAAGTGGTAGAGTGCTAGCCTTGAGCAAAAAGCAGCTCTCGGGATAGTGCTAAGGCCCTGAGGTCAAGCCTCAGGACTAGAAAAAAAAAAAGAGAGAGAGAGAAAACTTTGGACAGGCGAAGCCAGAGGATAAGTTAAGGTCAGGAGCTGAAGGCCAGCTGGAGCAATGTGTGAGATATGCTAATATTAACGTTTCATTTTTTTTTTTTTTGGGTCCAGTCGTGGGCCTGAACTCTGGGCCTGGGCACTGTCCCTCAGCTCTTCAGCTCAAGGCTAGTGCTCATCCACTTGAGCCACAGCACCACTTCCGGCTTTTTTCTTTTTGCTTATGTGGTGCTGAGGAATTGAACCCAGGGCCTCATGCATACAAGGCAAGCACTCTACCACTGAGCCACCTTCCCAGCCCCTAACGTTTAATTTTTTAAGAAGTTTTTTTGAAATTCCTGTTATGAAGGTGATGTACAGAGGGGTTACAGTTTAAAGTTTACATTTTTTTTAAAGAAAAGAAAGACTTGAGTTAGAAAGGCCGTGATTGGCCATCAGAAGGATGCTCGAGTGAAAGAGCCACAAATGCTGCTAGTTTCCACGGGAGCCCAGATCGGACGTGTGCGTGCACCGCGTGATGTCCCAGTGAGAGGTACTCCGGTCCACAGTCCCAGCAGCAAGGACACCTCGGGCCCTGCAATCTACATCTGCTCAAGTGTGCCTTCCTGCTGGCCCTACCTGGTCTCAGAGAAACACTGGGCCTAGAAAGTTTTACTTCAAGCTGGGTACTAGCTACTCAGGAGGCTGAGATCTGAGGATTATGGTTCAAACCCAGCCTGGGCAGGGAAGTCCATGAGACTCTTATCTCCAATAAATTACTCAGGAAAAAGCCAGCGGAGGCATTGTGGCTCAAGTGGTAGAGCACTAGTCTTGTAGCCCAAAGAGGCTCAGGGACAGTGCCCAGGCCCTGAGTTCAATCCCCAGGACGCACCAAAAAAAAAAAGCTTTTACTTCAGGGCTCCAAAAGGTACAGACCTAAGAGCAAGTTTTTCATGGGGCAAGTCCTGAGAATGTGCTGAGAAGGTGTGTCCAGCCTGTCGAACCCCTATAATCCCTTCTCGGTCCACTGGAGGGGTAAAAGGTGGGGAGGGTACTGCGGGAGCTGGTGCAGCCAGTTGCTCCAATTTGGGATTACTGTGGAATCCAAGGGGGAAGGAATGCACAGCCTCCCTCCCTCCAGGCTGAGTCACCAAATTCAGATTAAACTATTTCTTCTAGAAAGGAAACTCAGGATAAGAGCGTAGGGTTGGGCGTCACCAAAAGACTCCAAAGCTCAGAGCACAGGCCCCAGCTCTATCCCCGGAGGGTAGCATTCTGGTGGCTGATAAGGCTTCGCACCACTGGTCCCCAGTGAAATAAGGATAACGTTGGGGGCAGGGGGCAAAACTCATCTTCCTGAGCTCTAATACCCTGTCCTGGGCTTGTCCTTCCATTCTTTCTTTCTTCTCTGGCTCCCCAGGTTTGGGGGCTTTTTTGTTTGCTTGTTTTGTTTTTTCCAATCATGGGGCTTGAACTCAGGACTGTCCTGGAACCTCTTTGCGCTTTAAGACTAGTGCTCAATCACGTGAGCCACAGTACCACTTTGGGCTTTTTCTGGGTAGTTTATTGGAGATAAGAGTCTCATGAACTGGGCTGGGAAGGTGGCTCAGTGGTAGAGTGCTTGCTTTGCATGCCTGAGGCCCTGGGTTCAATTCCTTAGCACCACATAAGCAAAAAAGAAAAATCCCGGAAGTGGCGCTGTGGTTCAAGTGGTAGAGTGCTAGCCTTGAGCTGAAGAGCTGAGGGACAGCGCCCAGGCCCAGAGTTCAGGCCCCATGACCGGATCCAAAAAAAAGAGTCTCATGAACTTCCCTGCCTGGGGTTGGCTTGGAACTGTGATCCTCAGATCTCAGCCTTCTGAGTAGCTAGGATTACAGCTGTGAGCCACCAGCACCCAGCTCCCCAGTTTACTGGCAGCATGCTGGTCGCCATTGCCTTTCCCTGTCAGCAGGAAGCGCTCATCCAAGGCCACAGTCATGAGATGCATTCGAAGGCTGGGGAATAGACAACAATGGCTGGTCATGAAAGGATTCACCTTTCCATTACACCAGTCTGGATCCCAGGCTACCTCCTCCAACTAAGGGCTCCTTGTCTCTAAGGGCCATCAGCAGCTTCCCTGAGCCAAGAAGAATAAACATAGTCCTTTGCCAACGAGTAAACGCCAGAGTAAACACCAGAGTCCCCATTTCTACAAGGAAGTTTCTGTAGGGCCTAGCAGTAATCAGAAGGCTGTGCTCAGGGGGTCCAGTGACCACGTCAGAAATGGGGTGGAGCTGCTTGTGGAAACCTGGCTCTGCACCCCAGATTTAGCTAACTGAGGGCTCTGCCTGGTGTGCAAATAATAACGGTCACTAATTCAGCAGGTTTGCAGCTGGGTTAGTCCTGTTCATCTAAAATGGCACCCAGTCATCTTTCTTTTTTTTTTTTTTTTTTTGGGTCCGGTCATGGAACCTGAACTCTGGGCCTGGGCACTGTCCCTCAGCTCTTCAGCTCAAGGCTAGCGCTCTACCACTTGAGCCACAGCGCCACTTCCGGCTTTTTTCTTTTTGCTTATATGGTGCTGAGGAATCAAACCCAGGGCCTCAGGCTTGCAAGGCAAGCGCTCTACCACTGAGCCACCTTCCCAGCCCGCACCCAGTCATCTAAAGTAGGCACTTTGACAGTAGGCTGAGTGACAAGAAGTCTTAGAAATTGTCCCATTGGCTCCAAAGTATGGCCTGAAACCCCAGTTAAGCCTCTTTTGTCAGGTTACACAGTGCATTTGAATGCCCAGCATTTTCCCCTAAAGTTTGGTTAAAAACTTCTACCTGCTTCGGGCAAAGGTGCTGGAACAGATTCCTGTTTCACTTGACATGCCACAGGAATGTGAACAATCCCATTTACCAAAATGCTTAACTTTCCAGAACCCAAGTCAAGTTGGTCATTCTTCATTCCCCAGAGCATCGCCTGTCGTGAGAGGGAAATGTGTCTGCATCAACTGCTTATCCAGAGAAGATTCTGGTTCTGCTGGTTCTGTGCACATCAGAGTACATGCCTACAAGAATTCAAAACTTAATATAATTTTTCCAAGTCTTTCCATTTCCTAACAAATGGGGCAATGTCATTCTTTCTGATGGAGGCATAGAATTCCATTGTGTATATATACCAATTTTCTTGATCCATTCATCTACTGAGGGGCATCTGGGTTGGTTCCATATCTTAGCTATGGTAAATAATGACATAGTGCTGGTAGCTTTAGTATGGTCTTGTTTGTGAGCATTTAGGTAAATGCACAAAAGTGAAATTGCTGGGTTATAGGGGAGCTCTATGTGGAGTCTTTTGAGGAATCTCCATACTGCTTTCCAAAGAGGTTGAACAAGTTTACACTCTCACCAACAATGCAGTAGGGGTCCCTTCTGTCCACATCCCTTCCAGCATCTGTTGTTATTAGAGTTCTTGATTATGGCCATTCTAACTGGGGTGAGGTGGTATCTCAATGTTGTTGTTGTTGTTGTTTTTGAGGGGGGGGTCCTGTCGTGGGGCCTGAACTCTGGGCCTGGGCGCTGTCCCTCAGCTCTTCAGCTGAAGACTAGCGCTCTACCACTTGTGCCACAGCGCCACTTCTGGCTTTTTCTGCTTATGTGGTGCTGAGGAATCGAACCCAGGGCCTCATGCATGCAAGGCAAGCGCTCTACCACTGAGCCACCTTCCCAGACCTCAATATTGTTTTGATTTGCATTTCTTTTATGGCTAGGGAGGTTGAACATTTCTTCATGTGTCTATTAGCCATCCTTCTTTCCTCTTCAGAGAAGTTTCTCTGTAAGTCTTTAGCCCACTTATTTATTGGACAGTTGTTTCTTTGAGGATTTGTTGTTGGGGGATTTAATTTTTTGAGTTACAGGTGTATTTTAGATATGAGACCTTTGTCCATTGTATGGCGAGTGAAGATCTTCTGCCAATCCGTGGGCTTTCTATTGATTTTGTTAGCTATGTCCTTTGCCATGCAGAAACTCTGCAATTTCATGCAATCCCATTTGTCCAACCTTTCTTTGATTTGTTATGTTTCTATTAAGAAAATCTTGGCCTGTACAGTATGTTCTCAAATAAAATAAAATAATATTAAAAAAAAAAAAAAAGAAAATCTTGGCCTGTGCCAAGGAGACCTAGGGTTTCTCCTATTCCATCCTGTAATGAAGTAAGCCAGGCCCAAAGAAACATAGGCCCATGGTTTCCCTTATTTGCAATAGCTAGTATATGTCTGAGACAAGTAGAAATGGTCAGATAAGTTGATGTCAGGCAAAAATGAACCCCAAGATAAGGACTCAGATTGTTTTTCTTTCTTGCTATTGTTTCTAACATATTTATAAGATGATTTCTTTGTTGTTTTGAATGTCCCTCCCCCATGGTATAACCCCTGTTTTCACTGTATTTGATGTTGGTATAATTTGGGGAGGGGAAGGGAAAAAATATTGTTTAAATAGGGATAAAGGTGGACCCATTGCAACAATGAGATGTATAAGACGTTATGTCAAAAAATGAACTTTACAACTTTGGTGCTAGAGGAGGGTAGAGGAGGCAGGAGGGGGGGTTGGGAGGGAGATGGGAAGGGGAAACATAGGAGGAGACAACAATGCTTGATAAGAAATGTACTCATTACCTTGCTCATGTAATTGTAACCCCTCTGTACGGTATTTTCACAATAAAAAAAAAAGAAAAGAAAAGCATGTATGAAAGAGGGCAGGAAAAAAAAAAAGAATTCATAACTGAGCTGGGAACCAGTGGCTCAGGCCTGTAATCTTAGCTACTTGGGAGACTGAGACTAAGGATCATGGTTCAAAGCCATCCTGGACAGGAAAGTCTATGAGACTCTTATCTCCAATTAACTACCAAAAAGTTGGAAGTCAAGCTGTGGCTCAAGTGGTGGAATGAAAACCCAGGCCCCTGAGCTTAAACCACACACACACACACACACATACACACACACACACACACACACACACACACACACACACACACACACACACAATATTATATGTGAAATTCCCACAAATGAATGTACCTGAAGCTAGCTGGGATCCTTCGGCCTTCTGGGAGCACATAGCTGGCCTTGGACAAAAGTCAGTGTCCTTAAGACAGAGAGGACGGAGAGGAACTATAATCTGGTGGCTCATTGTGTAATCATTATCCAGTGTTCTATCTTGCAGGTGGCAGGACTCAAAGCCCAATTTCACTGCACAGTTAACTCTCATTGAATGAATTGCTATGAAAATGGTCTTTGGGGCTGAGGATGTGGCTCATCGGGGCAGTTCTTGCCTACTATGCTTGGTACCCTGGATTCACCCCCAGAACTGCCATAGATAGATAGATAGATAGATAGATAGATAGATAGATAGATAGATAGATAGATAGATAGATAGATAGACAGACAGACAGATATTATCAACCTTTTTTGCTTTTTCCCCACCAACAGCAGCTCCTTTTCCCAGGAAGGTAAGAAAGGAAGAAGCTGGTCAGCAGCCAGCTCAGAGATGGAGGAATCTTAGTCATTGGTTTCTTGCTTCCCAACCCAGCCAAGAAAAGCACATGGTTTCACAGATAGCAATAAAAGTGAGCTCATCTTCACTCAACATGGAAAGCAGTGAAAGAGATAGTTGTAAGACGAGTGCTGGGTCATGTGAACACTGGTGACTATTTCAACTGGGAATTTCCACCCAGGCGCCAGTGATTCACACCTGTAATCTTAGCTTCTCAGGAGTCTGAGATCTGGAGGATGACAATTCAAAGCCATCCAAGGCAGAACAATCTGAGGTGATTCTGTCTTTAAAATAACCAGCAAAAAGTGGGCCTGGAGGTGTGGCTCAAGTGGTAGAGCAACCTATAAGAAAACAATCTAAGTATATACCAGCCCTGAGTTCAAACCCTAGCACCACCATCACCAACAACAACGAATAAATAAACAAATAAAACCAGAACGCTAAGTTCTCTAAGAGAACTATTTCCCAATGTGATGTGGCATTTATGAATACTAAACAGCTCTCCCCATTACTGCTCGAGTAGAACTAATCGGGCTATAAAGTGTGAAGTGAGAAATGGACTCGGTGTGGTTTAATGCTAATTACTGCCCAGGTGACTGGCTGGGGCTCCCCAATCTGGGGAGCTCTGGAGATCAGAATCTGATTAGGAACTATTTTAAGACTGCAAGGTAAGAGTCTGTCCCGGGGCTTTCTAAATAGAGAGTCTGCAGTCTGCCCCACAGACCTGTTCCTCCCAAGAACCGCTCCAAGGACTCGGGTGATAGATGCAAGGTAGCTAGTGAGCAATAAAACCTTTAAGGGTATTTTTAAAATTTCAAAATGGAGCCAGAAGTGCTATGGCTCAAAATAGTCGAGCACTAGCCTTGAGCCAAAAGAGCTCAGGGGCAGTGCCCAGACCCAAGTTCAAGCCCCACAACCCAGATAGACAGACAGACAGACAGACAGACAGACAGACAGACAGACAGACAGACAGACAGACAGACAGATAGATAGATAGATTTTAAGGGGCTGGGAATGTGGCTTAGTGGTAGAGTGCTTGTCTACCATTGCATGAAGTCCTAGGTTTGATTCCTCAGTGCCACATAAACAGAAAAAGCACTCTTTTTTTTTTTTTTTTTTTTTTTTTTGTCGGTTGTGGGGCTTGTACTCTGGGCCTGGGCGCTGTTCCTCAGCTCTTCAGCTCAAGGGTAGCCCTCTACCACTTGAGCCACTGTGCCACTTCTGGTTTTCTGAGTGGTTTATTGGTGATAAGAGACTCACGGCCCAGGGCTGGGAAGGTGGCTCAGTGGTAGAGCGCTTGCCTTGCATGCATGAGGCCCTGGTTCAATTCCCCAGCACCACAAAAGCAAAAAGAAAGCCGGAAGTGGCACTGTGGTTCAAGTGGTAGAGTGCTAGCCTTGAGCTGAAGAGCTGAGGGACAGCGCCCAGGACCAGAGTTCAGGCCCCATGACCGGACACCCTCCCCCCCCCCAAAAAAAAGAATTTCATGGCCTTTCCTGCCCGAGCTGGCTTTGAACTGTGATCCTTAGATCTCAGCCTCCTGAATAGCTAGGATTACAGGGCTAGGATTACAGGCATAAGCCACCACACCAGCTTGAACTCAGGGCTTGGGCACTGTCCCTGAGTTCCTTTGCTCAAGGCTGGTACTCTATCCACTTTGAGCCGCAGCTCCACTTCAACTTTTTCTGTGTATGTGGTACTGAGGAATCAAACCCAGGGCTTCATGCAAGCACTCTACTACTGAGCCACATTCCTAGCTCTTTCTTTTCTTTCTTTCTTTCTTTCTTTCTTTCTTTCTTTCTTTCTTTTCTTTCTTTCTTCCTTCCTTCCTTTTTTCCTTCCTTCCTTTCCTTCCCTTCCTTCTTTCCTTCCTTCCTTCTTTTTTCTCTTTTCTTTCTTTCTTTCTTTCTTTTTTCCCTTCCTTCCTTCCTTCCTTCCTTCCTTCCTTCCTTCCTTCCTTCCTTCTTTCTTTCTTTCCTTCTTTCTTTCTAGACAAAGTCTGGCTTTGTAACCTGGGTGGACATCAAACTCATAGTCTTCCTGCTTCAGCTTCCTAAATGCTGGTATTACAGGAGTGACGACAGTGCTTGGTTTATTACAAGCATCTTGAAGCTGGAAAGCATGTCTTGCCCAAGGCATACACACCAAGGAAATGCTCAATGAAACCATGTAGGAAGAAGAGGAGACAGGAGTTTTGATTGTTGTGGTTCTCTGCCTATAGAGGACTGCATAGCTCTACCTATAGAGAATTGCTAACACTCTGCTGGCTAACTTCTCAGAACAAAGAAAGGGGGATTCCACTGAGCACTAGTGGCTCATGCCTGTAATCTTAACGACTCAGAAGGATGAGATCTGAGGATCGCAGTTCAAAGCCAGACAGGGAAGGAAAGAAAGTCGGTGAGACTCTCATCTCTCATTGACTACCAGAAAACTGGAAGTGGCGCTGTGTTGCAAAGTGGTAGAGCGCCAGCCTTGAGCAAAAAAGCTCAGGGATAGCACCCAGGCTCTGAGTTCAAGCCACAGGACCGCCAAAAATAATAATAATAAAATGAAATAAAACAAGGAGTGGGGATTCCTAGAGTGTGGCCATTGCTGAACATATAAGCTTTGTGTTATTTATTTATTTATTTATTATTTATTTATCAGCCCTGGGGCCTGGGCGCTGTCCCTGAGCTCTTCAGCTCAAGGCCAACACTCTAACACTTGAGCCACTGCACCACTTCTAGTCTTCTGGTAGTTAATTGGAGATAAGAGTCCCATAGACTTTCCTGCCCGGGCCGGCTTTGAACCACAATCCTCAGATCTGAGCCTTCTGAGCAGGATTATAGGCGTGAGCCACCGAAGCCTGGCTTACTTTCAGCTTTTTCTGAGTTGTTACTGGAGACAAGAGTCTCATGGACTTTCCTGCCTGGGCTGGTTTTGAATTGCAATCCTCAATTCTCTGCCTCCTGAGTAGCTAGGATTACAGGCGTGAGCCACTGGCATCCGGTTTAGCTTTGTTTTATTTTGAAACAGGAAGTCTTATTCCTACAGAATTGTACAAATCAAAATTACTTTCTGAGCTGAGCATTAGGAAGAGATGAGCAGAAGGACCCAGAGCGCAAGGCCAAACTAGGTTCTACAGCAAAGACTTCACCTCAAAGTACCCAGACCGCCAAAAAGACAAAACAATGCCCAAACCCAAACCACTGTGCTCTTCCCAACAAGCTCTACCTTTGCCTTATCCCACATCTGCACTATAGGTAGGGCCATTCCTCTGTGGGTTGTTCATCTCTGCCTTTGGGGACCAGCCCTGCTAGCCAGTAGTCCCGAGCCTTTTTGTCATAACTTCTTGTCATTGACTGGATGGGCTATTGCTTTTGAGTTTCTCTTCCCGGCCTCCAACCCCTCCTTACCCTATCCTGCGCCTCTGCTGCAGCTAGAATAAACAACTGAAATAGCTACAATCTCACCAGCTGCCCGGCTGGCCTGAGTCCCCCCTTTTTCTCAGGAAGGACGCCATGTCTTCACAGCAGTCCGAAGCCAAGCCAGTTCTCTTTCCTTTTCCTTTTGGGAGACAAAGTCTCAACGCTGAGATCCTCCTGCCTCCACCAGGATTACCAATGTGAACTTCCACACGAGGCTCTGTGCTTCCTCCATCCGATATGAATCTCCTCTTCGTACCAGCAAGGATTTCTGTCTTGAAATACCCATGCAAGCCAGGAACTGGTGGCTCATGCCTGTAAGCCTAGTAACTCAGCAGGCTGAGATCTGAAGATCAAGGTTCAAAGCCAGCCAGGGCAGGAAAGTCTGTGAAGTCTTATCTCCAATTAACCAGCAAGAGACCCAAAGTGGAGTTGTGGCTCAAGTGGTAGCACACCGGTCCTGATTTCAAACCCCAATAGCCACACACACACACACACACACACACACACACACACACACACACACACACACACACACACACACACACACACACACACACACACACACACACACACACACACACACACACACACACACACACAGAGTATACGTGTGTTTATTTTATATAACTTTACATCAAATACACATGATTTTGCATGCCACTACAACTTACATTTTTGTTTTAATGTTTTTTTTTTAATTTGTTCCAGTCTTGGGGCTTGAACTTAGGGCCTAGACATTGTCCCTGAGTTTTTTTTGCTCAAGGCTAGAACTCTACCACTTGAGCCACAGCTTCAATTCTGGCTTTTGGTAATTAACTGGAGATTAATTCCATAGATTTCCTAGCTGTGCTGGCTTTGAACTGTCTTTGAACTCAGACCTCAGTCTCCTGAGTAGCTAGGATTACCAGTGCCCTGCTCTTTGTGAAGGAGGGACACAGTTACACCTCCTGGATCCACGGAGGATGGCATTTCCAATGACCTCAGGGCAGACAGGCGAAGGGACTGTGTGAAAGGTTCTGTAGAATGACAATAGTGGCCTGGCCCTTGGTGCCCAAGGCCCTCTGGGTTCCATCTTCCAACACGCTGAAGCAGCCTGGCAGGGCTCCAGCTGGACACCCGCTGCTGAGTCTGCTCAGACCAAGCCGGATCAGCACCAGGACAGGGGAAATCCCAGTGGGAGGGGGACTGGCTTTGGGTCACAGCAGCTTGGCCCCCCAATACCACACCACCCATTCTGGGAAGATGCAGACAGGCTCCCTCCCCAGCCACAGAAGCTGTCTATGCCCTTTGCCAGGAAGTCCAGATGAAACGCATAACTTAGCTCAAACAATGCAGGAGAGGTTGTCTGTCACCAAGGGCTTAACGTTCGTTACTCTGTCACTGACCCTTTGCTATGGGCCAGTTCCAGTCAGTGGAACTTTGCTGAACTCTGGACACAGCTATTGAGGAAAGCCAAAAAAATAGCTTTACAGTCAGGCACTCCACTCCTCCAGGTTGTATGCAAGTGACCTTGCACCCAGAGCTTCTCCTAGCTATGCTTGGCTTCTCTGGTTTCTAAGTGGGAAATAAAATAGAATTCGGAGACTGGCACCGGTGGCTCATGCCTATAATCCTAGCTACCCAAGAGGTTGAGATCTGAGGATCACGGTTTGAAGCCAGCCCAGACAGGAAAGTCCATAAGACTCTTACCTCCAATAAACTACTCCGAATAAGCTGAAAGTAAGCCGAACATTAGTGGTTCATACTTGTAATCCTAGCTACTCAGGAGGCTGAGATATGAGGATTGCAGTTCAAAACCAGCCTGGTCAGGAAAGTCCAAAAGACTCATCCCCAATAAGCCATCAGAAAACCAGAAGTGGGGCTGTAGCTCAAGTGGTAGAACACTTGCCTTGAGCACACAGAGGCTCAGAGACCTCTCCCAGGACCAACCCCCCCAAAATAGAATTTGGGACATCCAGATGTTCCTCTTCCTCACCCCTCTTCCCCTCCTCCTCCTCCCCCGGAGCTCATACACTTTGGGTGGCATTGCCACCACCCATAGGAGTACAGGTGATATGGACCCCTGCTTAGCCAGAGAGATTACAAATGTCCTCGACCCAAGCATGGGCTCCGAGGCAAGCGCACTATACAGCCGGACCAGTTATTAGAATGAGATTCACATGGGAACATCTGGAGTTCTTTCCTGATAAACTTGAACTTGGGAGGGTGTCAGTCTGGGCCTGGAGGAGTCTCCAAGTTTAGCCAAGAATGAAGACATTGCTGCCAAGACATACTGGCATTACTGAATTCCAGGATCATGTTAAGCTGAAGGCCAAGACTCACTCCTCCCTCCCTTCCTTCCCTCTTCCCTCCCTCCCTCCATCTCTCCCTCCTTCCCTCCCTCCATCCCTTCCTTCCTTCCTTCCTACCTCCCTTCCTTTTGTCTTTCTTCCTTCTCTCTTCTTTCCTTTTCTTTTTTCTTTTTTCCTTCTTTCTGTCTTCCCTTCCTCTCTTCCTTCTTTCCTCCCTTCCCTCTTTTCTCTCTCACATGGACATCACATCCCAGAGTAGCCTCCACCTCTCAATCCTCCTGCCTCTGCCTCCCATGTGCTGGAATTACAGGCATGCACCACATCTGGCTCTGAAAAACAAAAACAACCACAAAAAATCTGAGCAACTTGAATATACAAATTTTTACAAACATGATGAAACAGTGAAATGTTTATTCCTAGCTTTAGTATGCCACATGTTCCCCAAGTAAGGCAAGATATAAAACTTGAAATATAGTCCCATCCAAAATATGATTTAACCATAGATACCTAGAGGCAAAGAAAAAAATATATTAGATTAAATCCATCTGTGAATGTCAGATGCATGTTCTCCCTTTCTCTCTCTCTCTCTCTCTCTCTCTCTCTCTCTCTCTCTCTCTCTCTCTCTCTCTCTCTCTCTCTCTCTCTCTCTCTCTCTCTCTCTCTCTCTCTCTTTGGTTGGTCCTGGGCCCTGAACTCTGGGCCTGGGCGCTGTCCCTCAGCAATTCAGCTCAAGGCTAGCGCTCTACCACTTGAGCCACAGCGCCACTTCCAGCTTTTTCTACTTATATGGTGCTCAGGAATCGAACTCAGGGCCTCATGCATGCAAGACAAGCACTCTACCACTGAGCCAACCAGCCCCTGTTTCTCTTTTTTATATCCTATATATTTTTAAAATTAATTAATTTATTTAATTTTTTTGTCGGTCGTGGGGCTTAAACTCTAGGCCTGGGCACTGTCCCTCAGCTTTTCAGCTCAAGACAAGCACTCTATCACTTTGAGCCACAGTGCCACTTCCAGTTTTCTGGTGGTTTATTGGAGATAGGAGTCTCATGGAGGAAGTGGCACTGTGGCTCAAGTGGTAGAGCACACTAGCCTTGAGCTAAAGAGCTCAGGGACAGCGCCCAGGCCTAGAGTTCAAGCTCCACGACTGACAAAAACAAACAAACAAAAAACAAAAACAAAAAAAGGGGCTGGGAAGGTGGCTCAGTGGTAGAGTGCTTGCCTTGCAGGCAAGAGGCCCTGGGTTTCGATTCCTCAGCACCACATAAGCAGAAAAAGCCAGAAGTGGTGCTGTGGCTCAAGTGGTAGAGTGCTAGCCTAGAACTGAAGAACTGAGGGACAGGCCCAGAGTTCAAGTCTCACGACCGACAGAAAAAAAAAAAAAAAAAGAGTCTCATGGACTTTCCTGCCTGGGCTGGCTTTGAACCACGATCCTCAGACTTCAGCTTCCTGAGTAGCTAGGATTACAGGCGTGAGCCACCAGTGTCCAGCTATTTATTTGTTTTATATGTATTTGTTTGCTTGCTTGTTTATTTCTGTCAGTACTGGAGTTTGAACACAGGGTCTAGGTTCTGTCTCTTACCTTTTTTTTGTTTTGTTTTTTTTTGGCTCAAGGCTAGTGCCCTCACTGGAGCCACAGCTCCACTTCCAGCTTTGGTGGTTTATTGGAGATAAGAGTCTCACACAGACTTCCTGCTTGAGCTGGCTTCAAACCACGATCCTCAGATGTCAGCCCCCTAGTACTTAAAAGTATAGGCATAAACCACTAGGGCCCAGGATAAATAACTTTTTTTTTTGGCCAGTCCTGGGGCTTGAAGGCTAGCGCTCTACCACTTGAACCACAATGCCACTTCCAACTTTTTCTGTTTATGTGGTACTGAGGAATCAAAACCAAGACTTCATGCATGCTAGGCAAGCACTCTACTACTAAGTCACATTCCCAGCCCCCAGAATGAATACCTTTTATCATCAGAACAAAAAGAACAGGTTATAGAAATAATGGTCTCAGCCGGGGGCTCATGCCACCTAGTTATTCAGGAGGCTGAGATCTAAGGATTGCGGTTCAAAGGCAGCCTGGGCAGGAAAGGCCTTCAAATTCTTTTTTTTGGGGGGGGGGGGCGGGGGGGAGTCCGGTCATGGGGCCTGAACTCTGGGCCTGGGCGCTGTCCTTCAGCTTTTCAGCTCAAGGCTAGCACTCTACCACTTGAGCCACAGCACCACTTCCGGCTTTTTTTTTTGCTTATGTGGTGCTGAGGAATCGAACCCAGGGCCTCATGCATGCAAGGCAAGGGCTCTACCACTGAGCCACCTTCCCAGCCCCTGGCCTTCAAATTCTTATCTCCAGTTAACCACCAGAAAACAAGAAGTGGCGCTGTGGATCAAGTGGTAGAGCACTAGCCTTGAGCTGAAGAGCTGAGGGACTGTGCTCAGGTCCAGAGTTCAAGGCCCATGATGGACAAAAATAAAAAGGTCTGACATTGATGAAAATGAATTAAGCAACTCAAGGGTGGTGATGGGAGGAAGAAAATGAGAAAGAAAGAGGGAACAGCTGATACTAAACAAAAGGAAAAAATGTACATACATATCAACCAATTTTTTTTTTCTGGTCGGTCGTGGGGCTTGAACTCTGGGCCTGGATGCTATCCCTCAGCTCTTCAGCTCAAGGCAAGTGCTCTACCGCTTGAGCCACAGCACCACTTCCCATATTACCCAATTTGTAAAATATAGTTTTATTGTTAAAGGTCATGGAGTTCATAAGCAATGTACATTAAGATAATGATGATTTTGAAGATTAAAAAGTGTGACTTTAGCTAAGTACAACAATGGGTATTATGAAATCTATGTAGTCATATAATCTCAATAAAGAAATATTTGGGGGAAAAAAGAACAACAACAAAAAAATAAAGGTCTGAGTCTTAGGTGGTAGTGTAAGCCACTCTTGGGGGCAGAGGTGTAACTAAAGTGTTAGAGAGCCTATTTAGGAAGTGTGAGGCCCTGAGTTCAAACTCCAGTACTGATGAATATAAATAAATATGCACAATTCCAGCTATTAGAAAGTTTATGACATTTAGTTAGTTTTGGGGGAGGGGGTTGTTTGTTTTTTTTGTTTTTGTTTTTGGTCAGTCATGGGGCCTGAACTCTGGGTCTGGGCGATATCCCTCAGCTCTTTAGCTCAAGATTAGTGCTCTATTTGAGCCACAGCACCACTTCAGCTTTTTCTGCTTAATGTGCTGAGGAATCGAACCCAGGGCCTCATCCATACAAGCAAGCACTCTACCACTGAGCCACCTTCCCAGCCCCCAGGACATGTAGTTAGAATCAGGTTATATTCTTGGTGGGCAAAATCACTAGAGATCACATAAATAACAGAAATGGCCAATTATATTGTGAGAGAGTATAGCAGGGATTGTGGCAAATGGAGGAAATCTTCTCCCTTCAAACAGAGCAGCCAGACATATATTGTCAACAGCTTTGGTCCTGGATATTTGTGAAAATCTCTCTGTCTCTCTGTCTCTGTCTCTGTCTCTGTCTCTGTCTCTGTCTCTCTCTCTCTCCTCTCCCTCCCCACTCCAGATTGCTCTTCCAATCCAGCCTCCATATTGAACTAGACCACGCCCTTCTGCTTCAATACCCTTCCAGGTGATTGTCCTTTGCTTGCCAGTTCCTGATTAGATCTCAGCTCTCCAATCACCTCCTCTGGCTAGCCCTCTTGGGCTTCAATGCCTTGAGGGTGCCATGCCCTCTTCCTTCTAGTAGTTCTGCATTTGCTGTTTCCTTTCCTTTGCCGTGACCTCTGTTCCTCACCCCCTTTCCCCCCCCACCCATGTTCCTGATCTTCCTCCCAAGATGCCTTTCGGACCCTCATCTCTGAGTAAGGTCCTCACAGCATAGAGAACTCCCTGATCAAAGCACTCAGCTTTCTGGTGATCACCGCCTTCACTCACCACCAATGGAATAATGACCTTAGTGCATGCACAAGGACTCCTTCCATACCCACCAAAGGGGGGGGGGGAGGCATGTAGCAGGTGGACAAGAAATCATTTGTGAATAAATGAAAGGATGAAAATGAACCTGCAACTTGTACTCATTTAAATGGTAGCATTTTAGCTGGTTGTTATCTGGCTTCTCCTAGCCATTACTAATTTTTTTTTTTTGCCTGTCCTGGGGCTTGAACTCACGGCCTGGGCACTGTCCCTGAGTTTTTCCTCAAGGCTGGCACTTTACTAATTGAGCCACAGCACCACTTCTGGCTTTTTCTGTGTATGTGGTACTGAGGAATCGAACCCAGGGCTTCTTGCATACTAGGCAAGCACTCTACCACTAACCCACATTCCCAGCCACTTATTTTTTTTCTCTGACTGAATATCACAGGGGTGTGCCTGCAATGTGGATGCCAGCTAGGTCACAAGCACCCTCCCCCACCCTTTACAGAACATGCTATCTACAGCATTCCATATTTCTGCAGAATTTTTCATATAGCTTCCTAGCTTGCGTTGATCAAGGTTCCATTGAATAAAGATCTTTCCATGTTCAAACTCTGGGTTCCCAGCTTCTAGCTGGACAACTTCACTGTGTCCACCATCTGGTACCAGAGAGAGGGGAAATCGATTTGGCATTCATGTGAGATGCATTCACGGAAAACCAACTCTGCAGCCAAGACAGACACTGTGTCTAGCCATCTGGGGCTCTTGGAACAATGGAACCTAAGATCCAATCTTTCTGGACAGCTTTGAGTTGATACAGCCAGATGCTGAATCACCTCAGATCCCCACACTGGGGAAAGCCCCCTCCGGTACACAGGTGTGGTTAGAATACAGGACACCTAAGTTCAATTTAACATAGATCTTTACTTTTTGTGTGGGGCTGAGGCTTGAACTCAGGGCCTCGTACTTTTCTTAACTTTTTCATTCAAGGCTGGTGCTCTATTGCTTGAGCCACAGTTCTAATTCTGTTTTTTTGCGGATCAACTGGAAATAAGAAGCTCACAGACTTTGAACTACAATCCCGCCGGGCGCTGGTGGCTCACGCCTGTAATCCTAACTACTCAGGAGGCTGAGATCTGAGGATCGTGGTTCAAAGCCAGACTCCTATCTCCAATAAACCACCAGAAAACCGGAAGTGGCGCTGTAGCTCAAGTGGTAGAGCACTCGCCTTGAGCTGAAGAGCTGAGGGACAGCGCCCAAGCCCAGAGTTCAAGCCCCACGACCAACCAAAAAAAACCCAAAAAAACCCACAATCCCCAGATCTCAGCATCCTGAGTAAGTAGAATTACAGGCATGAATCATCAGTCCTTTGCTTCAATTTAAAATAAATATTTAGCACATATATCCTACCAATTGATTTTTTTTTTTTTTTTTGCCAGTCTTGGACGCAGCCTGGGCACTGTCCCCGAGCTTCTTTTGCTCAAGGTTAGCACTCTGCCACTTGAGCCACAGCACCACTTGTAGATTTTTCTGTTTATGCACTACTGAGGATTAGAACCCAGGGCTTCATGCATGCTAGGCAAGCACTTTCCCACTAAACCACATCACCAGCCCATATATCTTACCACTTGAAATGATACGTACATATACTAAAGGATCTTTTGTTCTTTATCTGAAATTCAGATTTAATTGGACATCCTTTGTCTTTTTCTTTTTTACATCTGGCAATCCTAAGAATGTAAGTTGGGTTTTTGTTGTTTGGTTTGGCTTTTTGTTGTTGTTGTTTTAGCAGTACTAGGTGGATTTGAACTCAGGGCCTTGTGTTTGTTAGGCAAGTGCTCTACACCTTGAGCTGCTCCACCAGCCTTGCTCTATTTCCTCAAGGCAGCTGCTTGCTATAGAGTCCAAGCTGGTCTCAAATTCATGATCCTTCTGTCCCCAACCTCCCAAGTACAAGGATATAGGTGTGTGCTACCACACCTAGTTTGGGACTGTGAGAGATCTTGTTTTCCAGCAGGCATGTGCACTGCACAGGGGGTAAGGGACCAAGATGCAGGCCTGTGAGGAGGCATGGGAGTGGTCAGACTCTGCCTCCTCTTAGAGCACAAGGTGCCATTTAGTCCTGGGGACCAAGAGACGCTGTGGCCTCTGCTGTGTGTGGGATCAGATTCTAGGTCTCCAAGCACAAGTCGTGCCTCGATCGGTTGGAAAGAATGTCTGGGACTGGGAAGTAGGCTTCTATGACTTTGTTCTGAAGATTTGTTTATTTGTTTATTTATTTATTTAGGACATGAACTGGGCCTGGGACCTGTCCTTGAGCTTTTCTCCTCAAGGCTAGTATACTACCATTTAAGCCACAGTTCCACATCTGGCTTTTTTTGATTTATTGGAGATCAGAGTCTTACAGACTTCCCTGTCTGAGCTTTGAGTGGTAATCCTCAGATCTCTGCCTCCTGAGTAGCTAGGATTACAGGTGTGAGCTACCGGCACCTGGTTAAAGATTGATTTATATTTTTCATTAAATAGCCCAATCTTACAAAGGGGCATGGGTTCATTGGGACATTTCCATATACCCATCCAGTATGCCCCAAGCAAACTCACTCCCGCATCTCTCCCCATCATTCCACCTCCCCCTTAAAGCAGTTTCTGGAAGTTGAGCTGCAGCTCAAGTGGTAGAGCTCCAGCCTTGAGCTAAAAACCTAAGACAGCACCCAGGCCAAGTTCAAGTCCTACTACTGGCACACACACAACAACACTTTTATAGGGCATTATAGTTCCATTTTCAGACAGTCATATAAAATATTTCCACCGGGCTGAGGATGTGCCTTAGTGGTAGACTGCTTGCCTAGCGTGCATGAAGCCCTGGGTTTGATTCTTCAATATCACATACACAGAAAAGCTCAGGGACAGTGCCCAGGCCAGTTCAAGCCCCAGGACTGGCAAAAAATTTTTTTCACCATATTTTCCCTCTCTATTGGCCCCCCCACTCCTGATTTACTTACCTATTATTTACTTATTATTTGTCAGTTGTAGGGCGTGAACTCTGGGCCTGGGTGCTGTCCCTTAACTCTTCAGCTCAAGACTAGTGCTCTACCATTTGAACCACAGCACCACTTCTGGTTTTCTGGTGGTTAATTGGAGATAGAGTCTCACAGACTTTCCTGCCCGGGCTGGCTTTGAACCATGATCCTCAGATCTCAGCCTCCTGAGTAGCTAGGATGACAGGCGTGAGCCACTGGCACCTGGCTTCTTTCACTTTTTTAAAGCATGGCAACCCAGTCCTCACCTGGTACTCTTTTCCCATTCCTGTGCCCCCTGTATTTTTCCCTAGAAGCTTCTATCTCAGAGGAAAGGTTGGGCACAAGCTAACCACCTCCCTGTCTGGCAAAGTGAGGAAAATTCATTCAACTAGCAAGCACTTATGGAGACTTGAATCAGGGAGACTTGAATCAGGGAGACTTGAATCAGACTTATGGAGACTTGAATCAGGGCAGCCGGGCCTCTGATGCTACAAGGCACCACATGGCGGCCTGCTCTGGGGGTTGGAGGTACATTAAAGTCAGAGGCACCCTAAGATGCAGATTTGGACTCAGTGGGCCTTGGGCTGGGGCCAAGGACCAATAGGCAATAAGATTTCTGGTGATGATGGGCTGGGAAGGTGGCTCAGTGGTAGAGTGCTTGCCTTGCATGCATGAGGCCTGGGTTCGATTCCTCAGCACCACATAAGCAAAAAGAAAAAAGCCGGAAGTGGCGCTGTGGCTCAAGTGGTAGAGCGCTAGCCTTGAGCTGAAGAGCTGAGGGACAGCGTCCAGGCCCAGAGTTCAGGCCCTACGACCGGACCCAAAAAAAAAAAAAAAAAAGATTTCTGGTGATGGCAAGGCTGCAGGTTGAGATAGCACTGGCACAGTGACTCATGACACACTGCCACCGGAGTCATCCAATCCAAATCCAGGGTTTACTCCTTCCCCTTCCTCTCTCCTTCCCCTCGTCTCCCCTCCCCCCCCCCCATCCTCTCCTCTCCCTTCCTCTCTCCTCTGGGACTTCAAGGTGACAAGGGCAGGGCGCTGCTGCACTGGCCCTAGTAATGAGTGTGCAGAATCCTTTGTGCCCAGCAGATGAAAGACTAGCATTTCCCCATCTGTAAAATGGGTTTTAATGAGGCGACTTGTTTACAAAGCTACAGAGATGAAAAGGTTTGGGCAGGAAGGAAAGGGCGGATGCCCAGGAGCCCTGGGGACCAGCTCTAACTGGTGGTGACTCCGCCCTCCCATCGCGGCTCACCTGCCAGTCACATGGTGCTGAACAGCCAAACAGGAGCCTGAGCCACCCGACCTGGGTGGGCACAGAGAGAAGGGAAAGGGCCGATGCCTCCCACTCCCCCAAGGAGAATCAGGAAGGAAGGAGAGTTGTGGGCAGAGAGGAGGGTTAGGCGTGTGTGTGTGTGTGTGTGTGTGTGTGTGTGTGTGTGTGTGTGTGTGTGTGTGTGTGTGTGTGTGTGTGTGTGTGTGTGTGTGTGTGTGTGTGTGTGTGTGTGTGTGTGTGTGTGTGTGTGTGTGTGTGTGTGTGTGTGTGTGTGTGTGTGTGTGTGTGTGTGTACCAAGAAGAACTGATAGGATCCTAGCCTTGAGGATAGGAAGAAACCCAGGCCTCCCCTCCCAAATTCCAAGAACTCCAGATCAAAAGGGCTGTACACCTATCTTTTTTATTCTTATTCTATAGGTGATGTACAAAGAAGTTACAGGTATATACGTCTAGTAAAGAGTACATTTCTGCCGGGTGCCAGTGGCTCATACCTATAATCCTAGCTACTCAGCAGGCTGAGATCTGAGGATCAAGGTTCAAAGCCAGCCGGCAGGAAAGTCCAAGAGACTCTTATCTCCAATTAACCACCAGAAAACCAGCAGTGGCACTGTGGCTCAAGTGGTAGAGCGCTTGCCTTGAGCTGAAGAGTTGAGGGACAGCCCCCAGGCCCAGAGTTCAAGGCCCACGACCAACCAAAAAAAAAGAAAAAAAAAGAAAAAAGAATACATTTCTTTTTCTTTTTTTTTTTTCTGTGCGGTTGTGGAGCTTGAACTCAGGGCTTGTGCATTATCCAGGTGTAAGCCCCCGGTGCCCAGCTAGGGATGTTATTTTTGTTGTTGTTGGTGGTGGTGGTCATGGGGCCTGAACTCTGGGCCTGGGCGCTGTCCCTCAGCTCTTCAGCTCAAGGCTAGCGCTCTACAACTTGAGCCACCACCACTTCCGGCTTTTTCTGCTTATGTGGTGCTGAGGAATCGAACCCAGGGCCTCATGCATGAGAGGCAAGCGCTCTACCACTGAGCCACCTTCCCAGCCCCAGGAAGTTATTTTTTGAAACAGTGTTTTGTGGATAACCCAGACTGGCCACACACTCTTTGTTCTCCTTTCTCAGCCTTCCAGGTGTGGGGGATTATCCGTGTGAGCCCTGTTGCTAGGCTCATAGATCTTAACAACCCTCTAGATGGATAATATATGCAGACTAGTTGTACAGGAAGGTCTACAGAGGCAGATTTCTTGTAGGGCAGACAGGCGAGGCTCCCTAGAGATGGCCTTCTCTACCCTTCTGGCACCAGCCCTAGACCTTAAGATAAAGGTAGAATGTGAGCCAGAGTAATTCACGTGTGGGCCTGAGGGCTTCCTGGAGAAGGAGCAGGAAGCAGTAGAGTTTGATCTATCACAGCCTGAGATTTGGAGTAGATCCATTTGTTTTCATTAAAGCACATCACAAGCTATATGGCTTTGTGTAAATCACTTAACTTCTCTGGGCGCTCAGGACCCCATTCATAAAGTGATCGTCATTGAAGGATCACCTGGGGAATTTACAATAAACATCAGGGGATCATGTGCATAGTAGGCTCACATGGTATAGTAGCCAATAGAACACGATCCCCTGTCTTTCTGGACCCATCAAAACTGAGGGTACCAACAGGGACAGTACTTCCCTTTTTTTTTTTTTTTGCCAGTCCTGGGGCCTGAACTCAGGGCCTGGGCAATGTCCCTGAGCTTCTTTTGCTCAAGCTAGTACTCCACCACTTGAGCCACAGCGCCACTTCCAGCTTTTTCTGTGTATGTGGTACTGAGGAATGGAACCCAGGGCTTCATGCATGCTAGGCAAGCACTCTACCACTAAGCCACATCCAAAGCCAGGACAGGACTTCTTTTTTTTTTTTTTTTTTTTTGGGTCCAGTCGTGGGGCCTGAACTCTGGGCCTGGGCGCTGTCCCTCAGCTCTTCAGCTCAAGGCTAGCGCTCTACCACTTGAGCCACAGCGCCACTTCAGGCTTTTTTCTTTTTGCTTATATGGTGCTGAGGAATCGAACCCAGGGCCTCTGGCATGTAAGGCAAGCGCTCTACCACTGAGCTACCTTCCCATCCCAGGACAGGACTTCTTGATAGATAGTTTAGTGGGTGCTGGTAGCTCATGCCTATAATCCTGACTACTCAGCAGGCTGAGATCTGAGGATCACAGTTGGAAGCCAGCTCAGGCAGGAAAATCCTTGAGACTCTGATCTCCCATTAATCACCAAAAAAGCTAGAAGTGGAGCTGTGGCTCAAGTGGTAGAGCCTCAGTCTTTTTTTTTTTATCCTCCCCCCCCACCACCAAAGTTGTAAAGTTCGTTTTCGACATGACAATTTGTACTTCTCATTGTTGCAACGGGTCCACCTATATCCTTATTTAAATGATTTGTTTTTGCCCTTCCCCTCCACAAATTATACCGACATCAAATACAGTGAAAGCAGGGGTTATACTAGAGCCCCAGTCTTGAGCAAAAAATAGCTCAAGGACAGTGCTCAGACCCTGAGCTCAAGCCCCAAGACTAGCATAGAAAAGACCAAAAAAAAAAAAGCTTGCCAGAGCTGATTCACAACTTCAGTTCTATCTATGTGGGTGGCTGAAATCTGAGGATCACAGTTCAAAGCCAGGTTCGAGAAGACAAACCTGAGAGACTCCTCTCCAGTTCACCAACAAAAGGCCAGAAGTAGAAGCATGGCTCAAGTGGTAGAGCGCTAGCCTTGAGTGAAAAAGCTAACAGACAGCACCCTGGCCCTGAGTTCAGACCCCAGTACCAGCACACACATGAACAAAAAGACAGTTGCAAGTTGAGTGTGGTAAGGTGTGCCTGTAGTTCAGCTCCTAGGGAGGCTGAAGCAGGAAGACAGCTCATGTCTGGGAGTTCAAGACCAACCAGAGTCCTGAGACCTTGCAGACTCCCTCTATTTGGGAAATGAAGAACAGGAACATAGCCTGTCATCCTAGCTACTCAGGAGGTTGGGATCGCATTCAAAGCCAGCCCAGGCAGAAAAGTCCATAAGACTCTTATCTCCAATTAGCCACCGGAAAAACCGGAAGTGGTACTGTGGCTCAAGTGGTAGAGTGCTCATCTTGAACTGAAGAGTGCAGGTCCAGAGTTCAAGCCCCACCACTGACAAAAAAAAAAGAAGAGGAGCATGCCGCATCCACCTTTGGGTGAGGTGTGCTGTGCTGTTTCATCTCCAGCTGAACCCCGCTTTCCACGTGAGTCTCGGGTGTCCGTGCCTCTCTAAAGGAGTCATGCAGGGCTGGGAAGGTGGCTCAGTGGTAGAGCGCTTGCCTTGCATGCTCGAGGCATGGGTTTGATTCCTCAGCACCACATAAGCAAAAAGAAAAAAGCCGGAAGTGGCGCTGTGGCTCAAGTGGTAGAGCGCTAGCCTTGAGCTGAAGAGCTGAGGGACAGCGCCCAGGCCCAGAGTTCAGGCCCCACGACCGGACCCAAAAAAAAATAAAAAAATAAAAAAATAAAGGAGTCATGCACTTGGCAAAAGTAGATTCAAACCGGGCTTGGGAAGGCGGAGCTGGCAGGCTGGGTTAAGCTTCCTGAGGCCTGTTTGCACTGGGCGCTGCTACGTGGCCACCGGAGGTGCAGGGCAGAAGGCAGCACCCGCTCCCCTGCAGGCCGCGGACCCGTGAGGCAATGAGGCAGTGAGGAGCCCCTGCGAAGCTGGCCACGGCCTGGTTGGCAGCCCCCCGCCTCAAGTGGGAAATGGATGGAACTGGAAGCCATCCAAGCCAAGCTCAAAAACCCACATATCGTGTGTTTTCTGTCACGAGGAAGCTGGACCTAAAGTCATACATATTCATGGACAGAGGCGGCTGTATATACAGCTATAGGCATACATGCGTGTATGAGTACATAGAGCACTATTGGATTCTAAGTGCGGGAGGATGAAGGGATGGGGAGAGGGGAAAGAGGGTGAATACACTAAATACAAAGCAGCTGTGGGTGGAGAACCTAAATGAAATGAGGAAACTGAACGAAAGCTGTGCACTGACAGGGTGGGGGAAGGGAATCAACAGAGAGGGCGATTCTGAACAAAACATTACATATGCATTAAAAAAAAAAAAGAAGCCATGGGAATGGTGCTGCGGCTCAAGTGGTAGAGCACTAGCCTCGAAAGAAAAAGCTCAGGGACATTATCCAGGGCCCGAGTCCAGCCCATGACTAGCAAAGAAAAGAGGAGAAGGAGGAAGGGGAGGAGGAGGAGGAGGAGGAGGAGGAGGAGGAGGAGGAGGAGGAGGAGGAGGAGGAGGAGGAGGAGGAGGAGGAGGGGGAGGGGGAGGGGGAGGGGGAGGGGGAGGGGGAGGGGGAGGGGGAGGGGAGGCAGCCAGGCACTAGCAGGTGCTGAGATCTGAGGATTGAGGTTTGAAGTCAAAGCCAGGCAAGAAAGTCCCTGAAACTCTCACCTCTAATTCTCCATCAAGAAGGCAGAATTGGCCAGGTACTGGTGGCTCACACCTGTAATCCTAGCTACTCAGAAAGCTGAGATCTGAGGGTCTAAGGAGAGGGAGCAGATTATAGATTTTAAATCACTGGCTGTTAGAATACCAAAGCCAGGGGCTGGGAAGGTGGCTCAGTGGTACAGAGCTTGCCTTGCATGCATGAGGCCCTGGGTTCGATTCCTCAGCAACACTTAAGCAGGAAAAAAAAAGCCAGAAGTGGCGCTGTGGCTCAAGTGGTAGACTGCTAGCCTTGAGCTGAAGAGCTGAGGGACAGCGCCCAGGCCCAGAGTTCAGGCCTATGACCGGACCCCCCCCCCCCCACCCTCCCCCACAAAAAAAATAGAATATCAAAGCCATTGCCTACTTCAGATACATTCTGTAGAGAGGTTTAAGTAGTAACTATTAATCAGCCCTTGAAAGGTCATGACTCAGTACCCCTACCTCATGTTTAAGGCTATAATCAGAACATTAAATTAATTGTTGACACTATCAGATATGAAAGATGGTTCTTTTTGTTTTACAAATCCCTGCAATTTATGATAAACACATACCTGGCTTTCTTCAGGGCTCAATGCCTACCACCACCTCATGATCCCTGCAGACTATTTCCTCTCAGTGCTATGTCCTCTGGTTCACTTGGGGACCTTTATTTTAGGCCCTGATCTCTGGGACCCGATCTGCTGTCTGCCAGTTCTGCACATACACCAGTGAAGTGGAGCTCAGCCACAACTGCATTCTTCCTCACAGAGCCACCACTGCTGGGCTAGAGGGGAAGCTCACGGTAGAGGGCTCGTCTGGCATACATGAGGCTGAGGCTCTGGGCTGGATTCTCTGCAACAGAAAATGAAACATAAAATCACCACACCAAATAAATAAGATATATATATATACACATATACATACATATATATAATCTGTATCCATCTCTCTCTGTGTATATAAGGTATGAGGTAGGGCACTGGTGGTTCACACCTATAATTCTAGCTACTCAGGAGGCTGAGGTCTGAGAATCCCAGTTCAATGCCAACCCAGGCAGGAAAGACCTTTTTTTTTTGTCAGTCATGGGACTTGAACTCTGGGCCTGGGAGCTGTCCCTCAGCTCTTCAGCTCAAGGCAAGCGCTCTACCACTTCAGCCACAGCACCACTTCTGGTTTTCTGAGTGGTTTATTGGAGATCAGAGTCTCCTGGACTTCCCTGCCGGGGCTGGCTTTGATTCTCTTTGATGATTCTCAGATCTCAGCCTCCTGAGTAGCTAGGATTATA
This sequence comes from Dipodomys merriami, assembly GCF_024711535.1. Taxonomy (NCBI): domain Eukaryota; kingdom Metazoa; phylum Chordata; class Mammalia; order Rodentia; family Heteromyidae; genus Dipodomys; species Dipodomys merriami. Next base: position 52,005,227 of record NW_027206512.1, read on the forward strand.
GGAGTGAGCCACCAGCGCCCAGCTAGAAAAGACTCTTATCTTCAATGAACCAGCAAAAAGCCAGAAGTAGACAGCTGTGTCTCAAGTGGTAGCCTTGAGCAGAAAAGCGCAGGGACAGAGTCCAGGCCCCAGGACAGAAATAAAACAAAACAAAATTGCACAGAGGAGACCGCAGAAAGAGGAGGAGGCGGAGGAGGAGGCGGAGGAGGAGGAGGAGGGGGGGGGGAGGAGGAGGAGGGGGAAGAGGAGGAGGGGGAGGAGAAGGAGGAGGAGGAGGGGGAGGAGGAGGGGGAGGAGGAGGAGCAGCAGCAGCAACGGGGGGAGGGGAGGAGGAGCGGGAGGAGGAGCAGGAGGAGGAGAGGAGAGAGTCACCCACTGGAGCCGCTTCTGCTCTCGGTGGCACAGCAGCCCCTCCCTCTGCCACCTCTCAGGACACTTGGAAGAAGAGGACTTCCACAGGGTCAGGTGGGTCAGGTGGGACAGAAGATGAGAAGGCCATAGTTTGGAAAAGCAGAGGGAGACAGGAGGCCTTCCGTTTAGAAATAAAGCCAATGAGCAATTGTTTCCTACAGAGAAAGGGTTTGGATCTCCAGCTTTCTTTAACTGTGGAGAAGCCTTTATTCATTCGAGGCCTCAGCCACACTCTGGAGGGTCCAAGGGCACCTGAAATTGAAGGCAGGTTGCCATTCACCAAAGCCAGCTGGATTCCAACCAGTAGAGATGGTGCAGGAGTCAGCAGAGGAACAGCGAAGAACTCGGGAGGACACAAATCAAACACGGCGCCATCCACGGGGAGACAGACTTAGAGAAACGCACACACATCCAAAGCCCATCCACGTGCTTTGGGCAAATATTAACCCTATGACAGAAACACACAGATCTACATGGGTTCTCTGTGGCTTCGAGAATCTCCTATACCCTGTGAGGAACTACTTTTGGCAAAGCAATCCCAGAGCCACTGTTAGAGATGGAGAACCACAATCTTGCCCAGGAGCCCTGGATTTGGAGTCAGAGCGTTCCAGAGACAAATATCAGATCTGCCCATGTGTTCCTCATTTGCCCTTGTAGAGCAATACCCCTGCGTGAAGGTTCCAGGTCTCAGCTGTGGAAAAGATCAGGAGGAAAGCCTTTCCAGAGCAGATGAGCATGTGTGGCTGGCACCTATAATCCTAGCTGTTCAGGAGGCTGAGATCTGAGGATCCCAATTCAAAGCCAGCCCAGGCAGGAAAAGTCTGTGAGAGACTTATCTTCAGTTACGCACCAAAAAGCCAGAAGTGGAGCTGTGGTTCCAGTGGTATAGTGCCAATCTTCTGTGATAAAGCTAAGAGACAGCGCCCAGGCCCTCAGCTCAAGCCCAGTACTGGCATAAAAAGAAAGAAAAAAAAAAGGGGAAGAGAGGGAAAGAAATAGAGAAAAGAAAGGAAAGGAAAGGAAAGGAAGGAAGGAAGGAGATTGGCTTCTCAGAAGCAGAGAGGCATCCATGGGGCAGTCCTATAATCCTAACTATTCAGGAGACTGAGATTTAAGGATCTCAATTTGAAGCCAGCTGGACAGGGAAGTCCATGAGACTGTTACTACAATTAACCACTCAAAAACCAGGTGTAGAGCTTTAGCTCAAGTGGTAAAGTGCTAGCCTTGAGCAAAAAAAGCTAAAGAACAGTCCACAAGCCCTGAGTTCAAGCCCTGTTACCAATGTGCATGTCACCAATGCGCGCAAACACACACACACACACACACACACACACACACACACACACACACACACACACACACACACACACACACACACAGAGCAAGCAAAGTTTCTCAGGATGAACAGCAGGTAAATTCACCAAGCACCTCTTCTGTGCTAAGCCCCATTGGAGATAATGTGAGTACGAAATGAGCCAAACAGATAGCTAGCTGCCTTCCGGAAATATCCAACCACATCGTGCAGCAGGTAAGATCCACGGTGAGCAGACATGGATAGTGGGGGCTGGAGGACGGAGGCTACTAGTTTGATGTAGGAAGGTTGGGAAAAGGCTCATGGAGGGAGATGTAAAGCCATGAGTCAAGGGCTCCTGGCAGAAGAAGAATGAGCACAAAGGTCTGGAGGTAGGAATCTGCTTTTGGTTGTCAGGAAACGAGGAAACCAGTCCAGCTGGAATCACATGAGCCAGGGCAGGGTGAAGAAGGAGATCAAATCAGAGAGAAGCAGGAAGGGTCTGGAATCCTCACCTTCAGGATCTGGAATGCTATTCAACATTTGGGATTCACTCAGGCTTTTTATATATTGTAATTGTTTTATTATCTTTAAATAGTTGTACAAAGAGCCTTGGATTCGCCAAGTTGCTTGTGTGTACAACCTGTCTCGATCAGCATCGTAGATTTGTATCTGAACAGCATTGCTTTGATGGCCGCCCCAGGGAGGAATAGGGCAGGGGAAGGGCAGATCAGACAGAGACTGCTTAGAGGTTGCAGAAATAATCCAGGTTAGGGCTGAGAAGGTGGCTCAGTGGCTCAGTGGTAGAGTGCTTGCCTTGCACGCATGAGTGCCTGGGTTCGATTCCTCATCACCACATAAGTAGAAAAAAAAGCCAGAAGTGGCGCTGTGGCTCAAGTGGTAGAGCACTATCCTTGAGCTGAAGAGCTGAGGGATAGCGCCCAGGCCCAGAGTTCAGGCCCCATGACTGGACCCCTCCCCCCAAAAAAATAATCCAGGTCAAGCCGAGTACTGGTAGGCTCACACCTGTGAGCTACTCAGGAGGCTGAGAACTGAGGATCACGGGTCAAAGCCAGTCCAGGCAGGAAAGTCTGTGGGACCCTTATCTCCAATTAACCAACAGAAAACCAGAAGTGGTGCTGTGACTCAAGTGGTAGAGCACTTGCCTTGGAGCTTGATGAGCAGGGAGTGCCCAGGCCCAGAGTTCAAGCCCCACAACTGGCCAAAAAAAAAAAAAAGAAAAGAAAAAGAAAAAAGAATGAATGAACCAGGTTAGAGTTATAGTACTGGGCCTTAACTCAAGGCTGGTACTCTACCACTTGAGCTACTCCTACACTTCCAGCTTTTTGCTGGTTAATTGGAGATAAGGATCTCATAGACTTTTCTGTCCAGGCTGGCTTCAAACCTCAATCTTCAGATCTCAGCCTCCTGAGTAACTAAGGTTATAGGCATGAGCCACCAGTGCTCACCAGTGGTCTGGTTGTGGGGCCTGAACTCTGGGCCTGGGTACTGTCCCTCAGCTCTTCAGCTCAAGGCTAGTACTCTACCACTTGAGCCACAGTGCCACTTCTGGCTTTTTTTTTTAATCTGCTTATGTGGTGCTGAGGAATCGAACCCAGGGCCTCATGCATGCAAGGCAAGCGCTCTACCACTGAGCCAACTTCCCAGCCCAAGAGCTAATATTTTTGAAGATACAGCCAAAAACCTTTTCTAGCAGATTAGCTGTAGGGAGGAGACCAAAGACCTTACCATGATTTTGTTTCTAATTTTTCAATTTCATGATGATACAAAAGCATATACAGGCCGGGCACCGGTGGCTCATGCCTGTAATCCTAGCTATTCAGGAGGCTGAGATCTGAGGATTGCGGTTCAAAGCCAGCCCAGACAGAAAAGTCTATGAGACTCTTCAGTGAACCACCAGAAAACCGGAAGTGGTGCTGTGGCTCAAGTGGTAAAGTTCTAACCTTGAACTGAAGAGCTGAGGGACAGCACCCAGGCCCAGAGTCCAAGCCCCACAACTGAGAGATTTACCAAGAGACAAGAAGGAGGCAGGCTTTGTGCAGTCCAAGGACAGAGGATGGGTCAATAGTTGGATCCGTCTGCCTGGAGTTTAGGGAGAAACCGATAAATATGAGGTTGAATATGCTCAGCACTGGGCAGGAACAGAAAAGAAGGGTGGTGCACAGGACAGCAGCAGCCCCGAGGGGAGGAGCAAAGGAACCTGGGTAAGTGGTCCCACGGGGCTCTGTGCTGGATGTCTACAAGTTTTTTCCATGAAGGGCCACAGCGTAGATCTTCGCAGCCCGGGGAGCCAGTGGCTCCCATGGCCTGCCCTCCACTTGGCCATGATGACGTAAGAGTGGACAGAAGAAAAGCTTTCTACAAAACCAGGTGCTGGCTGAATTTGGTCTGCCAGCTGGGGAGTCGAACCCAGGGCCTCATGCATGAGAGGCAAGCACTGTACCTCTGAGCCACCTTCCCAGCCCCGAGCTGTAGTTCTCTCAGCACTGTTGTTTGTGGTGTGAGATGGGCCCCCAGTGCCTCATCAAGCAGCTCCATAGCAGCTTTCAGCTTTGGGCTCTGAGGAGGAAGGAGGACCCCCAAGAGTCTGGAGGGGATCTGGAGAAGATCAAGACTATGCCCACACAGGGGGGCTGCGGCAGACTCTCGCCCTCAGGATGAGCCGGCCCCTCTCCCCGGGTCTGGATGAGGAAAGAGCCCAGGGCCTCTGTATGTGGCGCGGGCTCTACCTCCCCGCTGTGCCCCAGCTCCTGGGAAACAGCATCCCCACCTGACAAGATGGAGCGGGGCTGGCCGCACTGGCCCAGTGGCGCAGCCCTAAAGTGAAGAGCAGTGGTAAGAACATCAAAGTAGTGGTGCTGCTTCGATTTTTTAATTCATTCACCTCTTTTTCTAGACATCATTCTTCTATAGCTCAGGCTAGCCTTGAATTCTTTTTTTCTTTTCTTTTCTTTTTTTGGTCAGTTGTGGGGCTTGAACTTAGGGCCTGGGTGCTATTCCTAAACTCTTTTACTCAAAATTAGCACTCTACCACTTTGAGCCACAGCACCACTTCCGGTTTTCTGGTGATTCATTGGAGATAAGAGTTTCACACACTTTCTTGCCCAGGCTGGCTTTGAACTGTGATCCTCAGATCTCAGCCTCCTGAGTAGCTAGGATGACAGGTGTGAGCCACCAGAGCCCAGCTTAGCCTTGTATTCTGGATCCTCTTGCTTCAGCCCCCGCCCAAAGTTGCTGAGATTAAAGGCATGAACCACCCCACGCAGGCTTCCCAGAGGTATCTTGACTACAGAGGTCCTGTGCTGTGGTTTCAGGAATCAGCCAACCTCCTATTGCATTCCCTTTGTTTGATTTCCAGGAGACCCTGCCCTATGATCGCCCCATGATCGCCCCACATGGAGCTCTGAGCCCCACTTGCTGTCTTTTCTTGGGGAGTCTCCAGGAATGCCCGACTCAAACACCTATTGGCCAAAGGTGGGGACCCCAAAGAACAAATTATTCCAACAATGCAGCACGTAGCTCTCACAGCTCTGTCTGCTGAAAAACCCCCTGACCACACACAGCGGCTTTGTCCTTCTCCTTGGTGTTCTGGGGTGCTCTGGGCCTTCTTGGGTACTTGAGGCCTGCCGTGGTACAGCCCTTGTTCATTATTCAGTCAGCATCTAGGGGTCCCACCATGGGAGACAGCGACAGAACCGATTACCCCAGTGTTACAGCCTGGGAAAGAAAAGCAAGTAAATAGTGCAGATGAGGAACGGGTCGGTACATGAGGGAATCACAGAGCGAGGCAAAGTGACTTCCTGTCTGGAGGAAATCATGGAGGACTACCTGGAGAAAGTGGCCCCAAAGGACACTGAGTTACTCAAGGAGGAGGCAAAAGATCTTCAGGCGTCGGGAATGCCATGTGAACAGCAAAGACCAGATCAGGCCAGGATCCCTTGAGCCAAGAGAGTAAAGGGAGACACAGTCCAAGGCCCCAGGACCCCCAGGAGAGCAAGACACAGACGTAGAGTTTGCATGGAGTCTGGGGGGAGAGGGAACTGGCGGGCAGCATGGCGTGGGCTGAGTCTCTATGATCGTTGTCTCTGGTTCAGGTTGTAGAGCCGTGAGCACAGCCCGGAGCCAGCCTGGACGGCACCTCACAGAACTGTCCACGCCCAAGACACCAAACCTGCACTCACCACAGAACAAACAAGCACCTGAACACTAAGCTCTTTTAAGATGAGGAAATAAAGGCCCAGAGAGGTCCTGTGCCCAAAGTCATCCAGCCAGAAACCCAAGGAAGCTAGTGGGTGCTGGTGGCTCACGCCTGTAATCCTAGCTTCTCAGAAGGCTGAGATCTGAAGATCATGGTTCAAAGCCAGCCTGAGCAGGAAAGTCCATGAGACTCTTATCTCCAATTAACCACCCAAAAACCAGAAGTGGTGTTGCGGCTCAACATGGTAGAGTTGTAGCCCTGAGTGTAAGAGCTCAGAGATAGTGTCCAGACCCTGAGTTCAAGTCCCACAACCAACAACAAAAAAAAGGAAAAAGAAAATAAAAAGGCAGCTGACTTATAAGTCTGCTGGTCTGCTACTAGGGGTCAAGGGTTAGAGGTCAAGTAACCAAAAATGTGTATGGAATGAATTACTGAATGTAGGATAGTATTGGAGGCTCCCCCTCTGTCCACCCTGTGTCCTTACGTGCTATACACCTCCTCCCCTCCCGCCTTCCCCTGCACCTGCCTCTGGGGGACTCTGGCTTCATGTCGATTTGGGGCCTTTCCTCAGTCTTCACATTCTTATCTTCTGAAAAGGAGCTAAGAATGCTAACTCTTAGAGCAATGAGTCAACTAGAATCGCCTAGAAAATCTCTGGGGCAGACAGCACTGGTGGTGCCGTAGTTGCCCAAGGAATATTAGACCCCTCCTCCGGCCCCATCAGTCAACCTTTGGACTTTTGTCTGCCATTCCTTCCCTCCAAGATGAGTGCTTCTCTCTGGATCTTCCAGGCCCTTGATTCTTGGATCTGGCAGATCATCAACTCTAAGCCACCACTAACAGTTCCAAAAACCATAAAACCAGCAGCAAGAACTCTATTATCAGGCAGTTAATGATTAGAGAGTGTAAAATTGTACTCCAGATGAGTACAATTTCCAGACGAGTCAGAGGGGATCAGAAGCCTGCCATTCTTGGAAAACTGCTACAAAATGATTTCCTGGAAGTCCAAGGGGCTGAGAGATAGAACTGGAGGCCCGCTCCCCGGAGCGGCGTTATCAGGAAGGGGCCAGCAAGACGTGGATCTCAAGCAGTGAGCCTCCATCACAGCTCTTCCTCGCTGACACTGTGGGGTTCTAAGAGCTTCCTGGGATGCTGGAGGGGTGAAGGGTTAGGGAGGAGTAGATCGAAGTCGGCAGAGCAATGCAAGGATGCTCATAACTCCCAGCTGTGCCTGTCAACCCGCCATTATTGCTTCCTGACCACAACAGCAGCACAGTGTGGGGTCTTGGGACTGTCTACAGAGCATTGCTGATGGGGACGGCCAGGTCCTGAGTGCTTGCTTCATTCTTCTCCTAAATGCATTTCAGATCAGCAGTGAAAAGGGAAAGAGAGGGAAGGGGAAGGGGAGGGAAGGAAAGGGGAAGGGAAAGGAAAGGAAGGAGGGGAAGGAGCCTCTCCACTGTTCCTGGACCCCTCCAGCAAACGGACCAATGCTTTTGGTTAGATTATTCACCAAGAAGGACTCTTTCGCTTAATTTCCCCCAGATTAAATATTTGAATGGAACTTGGAGAGGAGTGGAGATGTGTGAGCAGTCACAAGAGGACTGAAGGTTTCTTAGTTCCCTTTGATTCTTTGTAAGGATCAATATTTTGAAATCATAAAGCAAATATGTCTGCATTTTGTAACTTACTATTATGTAATACCTCCAGACTTCCAACCTGTAAGTAAAAGCCCTGGAGATAAGTTAAATGGTTTCTGTGTACTATCACTCCATAATCCAAAGTGTAACTGGAGAGTCGTCAGGATGACTTGTAGAATAAACACTAGAAACCCTTCAGAGGGGAAGGACCGTTGGCCCCAGAGTGGCAACATTCCCAGAACAGGTTCGGAGCTGGCCAGCATGGCTCTATCTTAAAGCACAACCTGCAGCGACTCCCGCAAGACCCGCCTCAGGAGCAAATGACAAGATGTGGAAAAGCTCTCTCCCACCCCACGTGGGCACATGGTGTGTCCTCCCTCTGTGAATCCTCAAATCGGACTACAAATGGCGCATGCTTATTTTTAACTCATTTTTATTTTTCATTTATGTGTGTGTGTGTGTGTGTGCGCGCGCGCGCACGCGCTGGTCCTAGGGCTTGAATTCAGGGCCTGGGCACTGTTCCTAAGCTCTTTTGCTCAAGGCTAGCACTTGAGCCACAGCTCCACTTCCAGCTTCTCTCTGACGGTTAATTGGAGATAAGAGTCTTGTGGACTTGCCCGCCCAAATTGGCTTCAAACTGTGATCCTCAGATCTCAGCTTCCTGAGTAGCTGGATCATAGGCATGAAACACCAGTGCCCAGCTGTGTGTGTACATTCGTCTGTGTGTGTACATTTCAAAGAAGCACAAACCTAGAGGATGTAGCTCCAGTGGCAAAGCCCCTGCCTAGTAAGCATGAGGGTTTGATCAATAGGACCAAAAATAATTAGTTAATTAATTACTCAAACCTACTTTTAGAAGTTCCTCATTACCCAGACCCAAAGATATACTGAAATGCAGAACACAGGTCAGGGTCTGGAGGAAGAGGAGGGTTGGGCCATGCGTGCACAGCAGGGACACCGTGTCTTAAGGGGTCTCTCAAGGCAGGAGACAGGAAAGCCCACACTCCTCCGCTGGGTTCCGCTGGGTTCCGCACCCCCCCATAGCCTGGTAAAATGTTCAGTAACGCCAGGCATGGGGGTGCTCACCCCTAACCCAGAACTCTGAAGGCTGAGGCTGGAGGATGGCTGAGTTCAAGACCTGCTGGGCTATATAGTGAGACCATGAATTTAAACTCTAAGGGTTGAGGATGTAGCCCACATGCCATACTAGGTTCCGTCGCCAGTGCTGCAAACAAACCAACAGACCAGCAGAAAAAGAGAGAAGACAGTTGAAGAAGAAAGGAGAAAGAAGATGTGACCGGGGGCTGGGAAGGTGGCTCAGTGGTAGAGCGCTTGCCTTGCATGTTCGAGGCCCTGGGTTCGATTCCTAAGTGCCACATAAGCAAAAAGAAAAAAGCCGGAAGCAGTGCTGTGGCTCAAGTGGTTGAGCGCTATCCTTGAGCTGAAGAGCTGAGGGACAGCGCCCAGGCCCAGAGATCAGGCCCTACGGCCAGCAAAAAAAAAAAGTGATCGTAAGAAACACTTGTGGCTGGGTACCGGTGGCTCACGCCTGTAATCCTAGCTACTCAGGAGGCTGTGTTCTGAGGATCATGGTTCAAAGACAGCCCAGTCAGGAAAGTCCATGAGACTCTTATCTCCAATAAACCACCCAGAAAACCGGAAGTGGTGCTGTGGCTTAAGTGGTAGAGTGCTAGCCTTGAGCAGAAGAGCTGAAGGACAGTGCCCAAATCCCGAGTTCAAGCCCTATGACTGGCAAAGAAGGAGGAGGAGGAAGAGGAAGAGGAAGTGGAAGAGGAAGAGGAGGAGAAGGAGGAGGAGGAGGAGGAAGAAATGTGTGTGTGTGTGTGTGTGTGTGTGTGTGTGTGTGTGTGTGCGTATGCGCGCACATGCACATGAGCACCAGGAGTGTGGCTTGAACTCATGACTCTTACATTGCTAGTTAGCTGGAGATGAAATCTTGAAGATTTTCTGCCTAGACCCACTGGCATTGAACCATGATCCTTCAGGTCTTAGCTCCCGGAGTACCTGGGATTACAGGAGTGAGCCCCTGGTGCCCAGCTAGAAACAACTTTTTCAAAAAGATTTTTTAATCAGCATATATTAGTTGTACAAGGGGGTTCCATGTCATTTCCATTCACACCATATATCTCAATCAAATGCACCCCTTCCACCCCTCCCTCAACTCCTCTCCCCTCTCCTTAAGAAAAGGTCACAGGTTCCGTGTTCTAGTATGGAGAAACAGCTCTTTAGCCAGGCAGCAGGTGCCCCTTTCACCCCATGCTTTGGATCCACTGAGGCACAGAGGGCTTAAGCCACTTGAGTAGGCCACACAGCCAGGCAGTCATAACCGGAATCTCTCCCCATCAGCCACTGAGCCACACTCGCTCCCCGGGGGTGTGAGCCTGCGCTCTGTTCATGCCCGGATGTGAGAGAGTGCCTTGTTAATCGAGCTGAGCAGCAGCAGCCCGTATCCAAATGCAAGGCCCCTCTTCCTCCAGGGCCCTAGCCCCATGAGCAGGGGATGGGGTGCAGCCAGAGCTCGCTCGCCCACATCAGAGCTGAGAAACTGGCGTGGCCCGTGTCCTGGGGACCTTGGAAGAGTAAGTGAGCTCCTTTGTCCCTTCAAGGATTCATGCAACAAAAATCCATCAAGAGACCACGGGGCTGGGAAGGTGGCTCAGTGGTAGAGTGCTTGCCTTGCATGCATGAGGCCCTGGGTTCGATTCCTCAGCACCACATAAGCAAAAAGAAAAAAGCCGGAAGTGGCACTGTGGCTCAAGTGGTAGAGCGCTAGCCTTGAGCTGAAGAGCTGAGGGACAGCGCCCAGGCCCAGAGTTCAGGCCCACGACCGGACCCCCCCCCCCAAAAAAAAAAAAAGAGAGAGACCAGTCTAGGTCGGCTCTGGGGACCAGCAGGGGCCGAAAAGCAGCCCTGCCTCACCCACAGTTTCCAATCTGGCAAGGAAAAATAAGGAATGTAGAACACAAGAGGCTTATGGAGTCATAAAGCCAAGATGAGAGAGCAAAGCAAGGCGGAGAGAGTGCAAGGTGGAGTCTGGACAGCCTGGTTCGAGAAGGGCTGGAGGACAGACGGATCTGTGAGCGAGCAGAACCTGGATGACACAAGACAGCAAGCCGTGCTGATTTCTGGGTTGTGCGAAGGCCCTGTGGTTTCTTCAAGCAAGAGCAAAGATGCCCACAATCCTGCAGCATGAGTACTGTTTACTGAGTCATAAGGGATGTACAAGTCCCTATGTGGCACTCTGAACTTCTTCAGTATAGAAAACAACCCTTTCGTGATTAAGAACAGCTTGTGTGTACTTGGTGCTCTGTGGTCTTAGGGTGAGTTTGAAGCCATAGGAGTCACACAGCCGGTCTCCCATAGCCTGCTGAGGGGTACAGTTTTCCTTTCCAAGGTGAATAAGTGACTTGGCCCAAAGTGACACAGGAGGAGGGTCACGCAGTCAGGCTGCCCCTGGCCGCTCTGAGAACAGACTGGTCTTTGAGGGCAATCCAATCTCCTGGCCTGATTTCTCTTCCCTCTTCACAGGCTGAGAGTGCCTGACCCTCTGAACCCCACGATGCTTTGGCTGTTGTTGCCAAAGGCTGCAGCCAAGGGGGACTTCCCCGAGGACGAGCAGTGGGCCGCCATTGGGGAAATGGAGGCGACTCTTGGCATCAAACAAATGGAAACTAAGGAGGGAGAACACAGCCTACCCAGGTTCCTAGAAGAGACAGACAGAGATGGCACTCGCTCAGGACCGTTCTTATCATCCTCCTCCCTGGAAAAGCATGATTCAGGTGCCCGGGCATGCCCAGTGCAGCCACAGCCATGTGCTTACGTGCGGGGTGTGTGTGTGTGTGTGTGTGTGTGTGTGTGTGTGTGTGTGTGTGAGGGGGGGGGAGAGAGAGAGACTGTATCCCAGGGTTTGAACTCAGGGCTTGAGTGTAGTCCCTGAGTTTTTGTGCTCAAGGCTAGTGCTCTACCATTTGAACCACAGCTCCACTTCCAGGTTTTTTGGTAGTTTATTGGAGATAAGAGTCTCATCGTGGACTTTCCTGCCTAGGCTGGCTTCAAGCCTTGAGCCTCAGATCTCAGCCTCCTGAGTAGCTAGGGTTACAGGCGTGAGCCACCGGCACCCAGCCACTTTATCACTTCCGTTGAAATAATGGATTGTGAAGTGTGAATAATTCTAAAATAGTCACCTCTTTCCAGACATGTTTTTTTTTTTTTTTTAAGTAGAGACAAAGTGACTAAAAAGAAAATTAAAAAAAAAAATCTAAAGCCAATCACAGCTGCAGCTGGGTCCCCGAGGCTGATGCCTGTAACCCTAGCTACAGAGGAGGCTGAGACCTGGAGGATCATGTTTGGAAGGCAGCTCAGGCAGAAAAGTCCATGGGAGTCTATCTCCGAAATGTCAGACTGGAGGTGTGGTTCAAGTGGCAGAGCGCCATCCATGAGCAAGAAAGCTGAGAGAGCACACAAGGTGCTGAGTTCAAGCCTCCAACCCCAGTAGCCACAAAGCAACAACAAAGCCACGCCCCTTATAACCTACTTCCTGTAGCTAGCTAGGTCCCATCTCCCAAAGTTGCCACCACCTCCCAAAATAGCGCCACCAGCTGGAGACCAAGCACTCAACACCTGGGCTGGAGGAGGCCGTTCTCATTGAAAAGCCAGTAGGCATACACACTGGCCATGGAGCGCTTCACACTGGTAGCAGCAGCAGTAGCAGCTGGCTGCACTGGTGAAATCGCCGCCACCCTGTGACCTGCTGAGGATGCCCTAGGGCAGGACGGGTGCTCTCCCTGTGAGCCACACCCCCAGTGACCCCCTCTAACCTCACTGGACTGCTCTTATGCATGCCGCCTCTCCCTGGCTGAATACCGCCACAGCCCTCGTGGCTCCCTGCCTGTGATGTCACAGGTCCACAGCCTGGCCCCCACTGCAGACCAGGATAGAATCGGCGTTAAAACAGAGTTGAATTGATGTATTCACTTAATTTATTTTTTAATTAATTTTAAAAAACGTGGTGGTGGTGGGGCTTGAACTCAGGGCCTGGGCGCTATCCATGAGCTCTTCTGCTCAAGACTAGCACTCCACCACCTAAAGCCACAGAGCCATTTCCAGGGTTTTTTTTTTTTTTTTTGGTGCTCAATCGGAGATCTGAGTCTCCTGAACTTTCTTACCCGGGCTAGCTTCGAACTGTGATTCAGACATGTCAGCCTCCCGAGGAGCTAGGATTACAGGCGTGAGCGACCGGCGCCAGCCGGATTTTTACAAAGATTAAGTTAACAAGGGCCTAGATATTAAAGAGTTTCTGCACAACCTACAAAGGTAAAAGAACCCCATGCCCAGACTCCGGACAACAGTGAGCCTAGACCTAAAGTAGCCTGCCCTGCGGCTGCCTTCTCTGTCCTCTCCCCTTACAAGTGTCCCCTCCTGGCTGTTCTGGGATGCAAGAAAGGCACTGACTGGGCATAACCCATGGTCTCCCTGAAACCTATCCAATCCTGACTGGGCTCGGGGACTCATCTCTGTAATCCCAGCCCCTTTGGGAAATGGCAATCAAGAGGATGCCTGTTTAAACTAGCCTGAGCTAAGAAGTTCTCAAGATTCATCTCAATCGATTAGTCAAGCCTGGCAGTGAGCACCTGACATCCCAGTTACTCAGAGCCATGGAATCGTGGGTCAAGGCATGCCCTACAATGAACAAAACCAAAAGCACAAGACACTCTCTGAGAATAGATGGGGAGAAAGCTTGCCTTATAATCGCAAGAGGGGCTGGGAATTGGCTCAGTGACAGTGCTTGCCGAGCATGCACGAAGCCCTGGGTTCGAGTCCTCAGCACCACATACACAGAAATGGTGCTGTGGCTCAAGTGGTAGAGAGGCTCAGGGACAGTGCCCAGGCCCTGAGTTCAAGCCCCAGGACTGGCCAAAAAAAAAATCAAACCTTATAATTGCAAGGCTCTGAGTTCAAATCCCAGTGCCACCAAAACAATAAAAATTAAAAAGAAAAACTAGCTTGTTCTTTTTAGGTCTGGCCATTTGGGGCAGGGTGTCTCTCTGCCCCCAAGAGGCAGGTGCTAACTGCTTGGCTTGTCCTGAGAAGACCCAGCCTGTCCCTGGCAGCAGAAGCCCTCGCGGTGGCTCTGGGCGTTGAAGATTCCTCCCCACTCCTCCTCCAGGAAACTGGCAAAGCCCCCCAGCTGCTGGCCTGGAAGAAGGGAGCTGCCTGCGCTGGCTGGGCCTGCGGGAATACCCATCGCGAACTCGAGTGTTTCCACAACGCTTGGAGAGCAGAGCGGGGCTCTGGTTCACCCAGGAAAGCCTTGGTCAAGGCTTTGGAGAAAAGCACGTGGGTGTCAGCTGTGACCTCCACGTGGGTCCGTGAGGGCCACAGAACACCGCCTCCTCCATGCAGCCCTCAGGGAGTGTCCACCCCCTTCCCACATCACCACACGCTCACAAAAACCACACACTGCTTTACTTCAAAGGGCTCCAGTCCTGGAGCCAGCTCAGAGTAGATTCCTGGTGGAAGTAGCTTCTTGGATCTATGCTGACCTAGCACTACACTAGATCACCAGATTTTTTTTCCCACATGACCCCTGCTGCCCAGAAGAAAACCATCTAGAAGGTCCGAGACTCTTGAGAGTCATCTCAGGTACACCTCCCAGCCTCCGGAGTTCTAGTGAGTTCATTGCCTGGGTTACAAGTGAGGAAAAGGGCGCTGGACACTGGTGGCTCACGCCTGGAATCCTAGCTACTCAGGAAGCTGAGATCTGAGGATCATGGGTCAAAGCCAGCCTGGTGAATCTCCAATTCACCATCAAAAAGCTGGAAGTGGAGGTGCGGATCAAGTGGTAACACACCAGCCTTGAGTGAAAAAGCTAAGGGACAGATCCCAGGACCTGAGTTCAAGCTGCAAGACCAGAACCAAAAGAAAAAGGAAATGAAATCTCTCAGAGCCTAACCTCTAACTCAAGAAAGGATAGTTTCTAAGACAAGCTCTTCCTGCCGGCTCAGATGGAGTCTGGAGACAGAATAAAGGGACAAAATGACAAGACTGTACCAGCTCAGGCCAGGGACCACAGAAGAACCCCAGCCATGCACCTCATCCGCGTAGCCTGACACAGGTAGTGTTAGAGCCATAACTAGAGAGCAGTAAGGGCTCCAGGGTAAACTCGAATTTCAGAAACACAGGAGTGGTTTTCAGTGTAAATACAGATGGGTGTCACGTGTCCATTCAAAGGTGTAATTGACAGGTTCGTAAAGGTGCTTCATTACTATTACATTATTACTGCTCTTTGATCTCCCAAAGAACAAACTATGTAAGCGTGAAACATTATGTCTTTATATATACTATCATTATATTTTATTTTTCTTGGGAAGGATCTAAGTTAATAAGTCTCAAATGATGTGGCTGTTAGCCACAGATAGGAATCTCCAGAAATGTGAAGTCATAAAGATTATAGTACTGATAAGTTATTTTGCAGCCAGCTCTGAGAATCAAGGTCTGCTTATTCTCTCCTCAGTAAGATTATTTACTGGAGATGGAAGAAGAGTCTCTGAAATTCCTCAGTACCACATAAACAGAAAAAAATAGAAGTGGTGCTCTGGTAGAGCGCCAAGCTTGAGCACAGAAAGGCTCAGGGACAGTGTCCGGGCCCTGAGTTCAAGCCCAAGGACTGGCAAAAAAAAAATAGTCTTTGAAGCTGTGTGTGTGTGTGTGTGTGTGTGTGTGTGTGTGTGTGTGTGTGTGCGCGCGCACGTGCACGTGTGCGTGTGTGTGCGCATGTGTGTGTGCGTGTGTGTGTGAGTGTGTGTGTGTGTGAGTGTGTGTTGGTACTGGGCCTTGAACTCAGGCCTCACGCTCTTGCTTGGCTTTTTCCCTCAACGTTAGCACTCTACCACTTGAGCCATCCCTCCACTTCTGGCTTTTGGGTAGTTAATTGGAGAAAAGAGTCTCACAGACTTTTCTGCCTGGGCTGGCTTCAAATCATAAGCCCCAGATCTCAGCCTTCTGAGTAGTTAAAATGACAGGCATGAGCCACCAGTTCCCAGCATTTTAAAAATTATTGATTGATTGATTGATTGATATTTGGTACCAGTCCTGGAGCTTGAACTCAGGGCCTGGGCACTGTCCCTGAGCTTTTTTTTTTTTTCCCCTCAAGGCTAGCACTCTACCACTTGAGCTACAGTGTCACTTCTGGTTTTTTCTGTGTATGTGGTACTGAGGACTGGAACCCAGGGCTTCATGCATGCTAGGCCAGCACTCTACCACTGAGCCACCTTCCCAGCCCTCAGCATTTTTTTTTTGTTTGTTTGTTTTTTTGTCGGTTGTGGGGCTTGAACTCTGGGCCTGGGCGCTGTCCCTCAGCTCTTCAGCTCAAGGCGAGCGCTCTACCACTTGAGCTACAGCGCCACTTCTGGTTTTCTGGTGGTTTATTGGAGATAGGAGTCTCACGGTCTCCTGCCCGGGCTGGCTTTGAACCGCGATCCTCAGATCTCAGCCTCCTGAGTAGCTAGGATTACAGGCGTGAGCCACCAGCGCCCAGCTTCCTCAGCATTTTTTTTTAAACAGGGTCTTAACTATGTATCCAAACTGGCCTCAAACTCATGGTCTTCTTGTTTCTACCTCCCTTGTGTGAGATTAAGGATGTACATCACCACACCTGGCTTTTGAAGTTATCTTTTTTTGTTGTTCTTTTTTTTTTTTTTTTTTTGCCAGTCCTGGGACTTGAAGTTGGGCCTGGGCACTGTCCCTGAGCTTCTTTTTGCTCAAGGCTAGAACTCTACACTTGAGCCACAGCGCTACTTCCAGCTCTTTCTGACGAGTTTATTGGAGATAGTCTCACAAACTTTCCTGCCCAGGCTGGCTTTGAACCTCAATTTTCAGACCTCAGCCTCCTGAGGAGCTAGGATTACAGGTGTGAGCCACTAGCACCCAGCTGAAGCTATCTTATAAACCTTCTGTAAATTAAAAAAAAAAAAAAAAGAACAAAACGAGGGAAAAAAGTATTCAACCTAACAAAGAAATTAAGACAGGAGGGGCTGCAAAGTTGGCTCAGTGGTAGAGCGCTTGCCTCACATGCATGAGGCCCTGGGTTCGATTCCTCAGCACCACATAAACAGAAAAAGCCGGAAGAGGCGCTATGGCTCAAGCGGTAGAGTGCTAGCCTTGAGCTGAAGAGCTGAGGGATAGTGCCCAGGCCCAGAGTTCAGCCCCCACAACTGACAAAAAATTAAAAACAACAACAGAAATTAAGACAGGAAAACACTACTTCGATAGATAAATAAATAAATAAATAAATTTTTATAAGATAAATAAATGGGTTAAAATAATTGAATGAATCATGCTGAGGCTGGCCAGTGTGGCGGTGGCTGTACATCACGGTGATTACTTGCGTTTAACACTGGATAAGAATCTCTATTATCTCAAGAGCCATTTGGAAAAAACTCTCTATCAAAAGTCTTTAAAAAAAAATGTGTCTAGTGTGGTAGCATCCCTTTATAGTCCTGTCCCAGGATCGTGGGCCTGGGCACTGTCCCTGAGCTTTTTTGTTCAATGCTAATGCTCTACCACGTGAGCCACAGCTCCACTTGCAGCATTTTTCTTTTTGGTGGTTAATTGAGATGGGTCTTATGGTTTTTCCTGCCCAGGATGGCTTCAATTCAGGATCCTCAGACCTCAGGCTCCCAAGCAGCTAGGCTTACAGGCATGATCTATCAGCCCCTGGCTCTCTCATTCCGTTTAAATCATCTCTAGATGGCTGAGAATACTTAGCACAGCACACAGCACCCATGCATCACTTCCTTTCAAGGCAAATGCAAATTTTTCTTTTTTTAAATACTTTCTAGAAACATTTTCAAGTATTCTAGTAATATATGCAAAGACTGGGAATGTGGCTTAGTGGTAGAGTGCTTGCCTAACATGCATGAAGCTCTGGGTTTGATTACTCAGTACCACATAAGCAGAAAAACCTGGAAGTGGTGCTGTGGCTCAGGTGGTAGAGTGCTAGCCTTGAGCAAAAGAAGCTGAGGGACAGTGCCCAGGCCCTGAGTTCAGTAATAATAATAATAAGAAGAAGAAGTGTAGTAGTGAATATTCATCTTACCACTGACTCACATCCTTGCATCAAAGACAGGGATTGGATGGTGCTGTAAGAGAATCCTTCAGGACTTACAGGAGTGTGCTCAGAGCTCCTTCCTTCCTCCTTGAGCTGAAGCACAGATGCTGCAACCACAAAGAGGACAAAATCCACGTGCTAGTGGGAAGGACTCTGTGCTGATGACCGGTGGAACCACTGCCCCACACTGGCCTTCCTCTCTGTGCCTGGCAGCTTCTTCGTACTCTGAGGGCAGGGTCCGTCCATCTTGTTTGTGTCGCTGTGGGTCGTGTCTTTTCTGTGGCCACATGGGCAGGCAGTTCCGTCATCTGCTCATCTGCTATTGGGTCAGTCCCTTTGGGGGTGGGGATCATGGGTAAGGCCCGTCTCCAACTGCAGGTGCCTGCGCCCAGGACTTTGTCTAGAAAGGTAGACACTTTTGGCTGCCAAGAACACTAAACTGTTCCCCAATTGCTCCTACTGACACACCTGGCTCCCAGAAGCATATTTGGGGAGTCACCTTTACCCACACTGCATCAGCACCCAGACTGGCCACAATGAATAAAATGTGGCCTTCCTGCTGGGCGCCGGTGGCTCACGCCTGTAATCCTAACTACTCAGGAGGCTGAGATCTGAGGATCACGGTTCAAAGCCAGCCCGGGCAGGGAAGTCCGTGAAACTCTTATCTCCAATTAACCACCAGAAAGCCTCAAGTGGTGCTGTGGCTCAAGCAGTAGAGTGCTCGCCTTGAGCTGAAGAGCGCAGGGACAGCACCCAAGCCCAGAGTTCAAGCCCCACGACTGACCAAAAAAAAAAAAAAAATGTGGCCTCCCTGTGGTTAGTCTTCCTGATGAATGAGCTTGAAAGCCTCCTTTCAAAGCACATGTATGACTTTTCCTTCTTCCCTTCCCTTCCCTTCATTTTTCTTACTTTCATCTATATTATCATACCTTTCTTATACTCAGCCATCTGTAATTTTAATGTTTTAAAATTTTTTTAATTTAGTTGAGTGCTAGTGGCTCACGCCTATAATCCTAGCTACTCAGGAAGCTGAGATCTGAGGATCGTGATTCAAAGCCAGCCTAGGCAGGAAAGTCCGTGAGACTCTTATCTCCAAAAAAGCATCAGAAAACTGGAAGTGCTACTGTGGGTCAAGTGGTAGAGTGTTCACCTTGAGCTGAAAACTCAGGGACAGTGTCCAGGCCCAGAGTTCAAGCCCCATGACCAATCAAATTAAAAAAACTTATATTTTAAAATGTCATTTAAATGTTCATATTTCCTTTAGTTAACATTGTATAAATTGGACTTATGAATGGGGTCCATTGCCATATTTAAGCATAAGCCCACACCATGTGCTAATCAAATCCAGCTCCTCTGTATACATTCCCCCCCAAAGTGCTACTTAAAGTCCAATAATCAGTCATAGATCTTTAATATGATCTGGGTTCACTTCACTTTCTGTCTCTGTCTTTGCCTTTCTTCCTTCTTTCCTTTGTTCAATCTCTCTCTCTCTCTCTCTCTCTCTCTCTCTCTCTCTCTCTCTCTCTCTCTCTCTCTCTCTCTCTCTCTCTCTCTCTCTCTCTCTGTCCCTCCCCCCCCCACTAGGGATTGAACAGGATGCATGCTAGGTACCTTGTCTATCACTGGGCTCTCCTCACAGACCTCCTCTTCCCATTTTTCAGTTCAGTAAATAGGTATTAATGACAGCAAGAGGGAAAATGTACGTCTGCTATGTGCTGAGCATAGAGCACGTGGCCTGCTCTGGGAAAGTGGTCAACTTGTTACTACATTGCCTTTTGTCAAATCACTTGAAGTTATTAGAAGGTTGATGTCTGGTTAATTGAGATTTTTCTACAATATTCCAGTTGATAACAGCCCCCATAACTTAGAGCTAGTGATAATGATAGGGTTGTCTTAGCCACTTATATATTTGATCCCCGAATATCCCAGTTCCATCCTGTGCCTTCCAAAGTATAAATCTGGTTTAAAAAAACAACACAGCAGGAGACATTTTTCAGATTTCCTCATTTACTAAAGTAAGTGTTGTAAATACTGGCTGGCCAGTATTTCATTAGGAATTTCAGTATTAACAAGCAAGAACCAACCCAATTACTAAAGCAGGGAGAATTCTAGGGGGGGGGGGACTAGAATTGACATCAGAAAGGGAGAGACTTGAGACTTTGCCCCGAGCCCAGAGAATTACTACAGGCCATTAAATTCCTTCCATTTGGGCTATAATTGGCTTTCTCTCTGGTGCAACTTTTTCTGAGTCTCCTCTAACCATCCAGTCAAGGGTGAGCTGTGAAATATAGCAGTGTAAGACTAGTGGGTTCCATGTGTAAGTAGCACAGAAAGACAGCAGCTGGACCAGCCATCATCTGATTAGCACATGGAAAGGCTCTGGGCTACAGGAGGCTTTAAGGACATAGCACACACACACACACACACACACACACACACACACACACATACACACACACACACACACACACACACACACACACACACACACACACACACACACCCCTAGGTTGCAAGTCAGCTTCAGGATTGTATTCCATGAATATCCATCCATTCATTCATCCATCCATGCATTCCAGCTGTACTGGGGATCTACCAGTGTAGATTCAGCAATACAAAGTCAGACATAGTCCCTGTTCTGTTGCTTATCCTTCCACAGGATAAAGCGATCATCCTGGCCCATGGTCTAGGGTCATTGAAAAATAAATCCTACAAGTAAAAACGCTATCAGAGTGCTTTTCAGCATAGTGGATTGTGGAATCACGTCATCTTTGTAAATGGAATTGGTCTTTGTGAAAGGTGAAACTAAATTCCTTCCCAGGTTCCAAAGTCACTGATTGTCTCCATGAAAATAAAAATCTCTCCCTGCTCACCACCCACGGTTTTCATTAACCACCCAAATCTCCCTAAGCCTGTTGGGATACATATGGTCACCACTTAGACTTCCCTGGAAGAACCTAATTCCACCAGAAGGCCCTAATGATGAGGGACGGGGCAGACCTGGGAGGGAGGCCTAGGGTGTGCTCTCCACAGAGAGGGGAAAATCTTCACTGAGCATTGACTTGCTTCCTGGGGCCTTTCATCCATCATCGCTCAATTCTCCCAACTAATATGCAAATGAGAATTTCCCCGTTTTACCATTGGAGGAAATAGGATTTAAAGAGCAGGCCTCGCTAAGGCCACAAACTAAAGAGTTGAAGTCAGAATACTTGTAAGCTTCAATCCATCTGGCTGGCCACAGGGCCTCCATCTTCCCATATGATGTCAGGGGAAGAGAGGAGAGAGGAGAGAGGCAGATGAGCTTGCTGATGGTTTAGAGATGGGGGACTGTAAAACCCAAATGAGTATTATTTCCCATGTCTCTTTTTATTCCTTTCAAATTTATTCACTTGATAAGGTAATAAGAAAACACAAATGACCCAGAAAGCCTTTGCATCCTTGGGTTCCCAGGTAGCAACAATATCTTCCATCATTGTGCTGGAAGGATAAGTTAAATATTAACTTACAAAGTTAATCTGTTCTCATGTCAAGAATAACGTCAACTTTGATAAAGCTTTGCTCACCAGGAAGATCGCTTTCAAAATGACCCATTCTGACTCAATGAATAATTGAACGATTGATTTTCTGACAGGGACATGAACAAATGAAAGACATGACCTCCATTCATTGGCAAGGAACTCTCCTTCTCCTGAAGAGTTCTTATTTCACCTTAGGTTGCCCAGTGACTGGTTTGATGGGGGAAATTCCACCATGGATCCTCTTACTTCCTGATGGGTCAGAGACCTATAGCTTTTCAGATGAATGCTATTTATTTAATGAAAAAATAGGCACCAAATCCCTCCCAAGGGTACCAAGGGCAAAGATGTCCAACCTATGCCAGCATGTGACTTTGTCCCTGCAGAACTTAAGGTTTGGTAGGACCTCTGATGCACACAATCTGTGTTCTAGAAATCTAGAGAAGGCCTTTAACTTCACACTGAGTACCAGGGATTTTTTCCAAAAACAAACAAACTTGCACAAGAAGTACAAAATCCAGCGGAAAAGAGAGAGCATGGCACACTCAAGGTACTGCATGCATCCAAGCAACATTTAGGCAGAAGTTTGCCAAAAGCCAAAAAAATTACTAGTCAGATGTTTTCCATCTATGTATAGAAACAGGATGAAGGTCTATGTATAAAAACACAATAGAAGCCCATGGAGCTCATCTACTAACAAGTATGTTTGATTCGACTGGGGATTAAAATTCTGCAGGAACCACAGTTATCAGAAAATGTCATTGCTTTCTGAAACATCGAGCAGCCCTCAGATAAGTTCCCAACCTACCAGAGTAGACTCAGAATCAATTCGTTTAGTATTAGCTTTTCTGGAAGCTTCAGTGGACTGTGTATATTAAAATTGTACCAAAAGTACTTTTCAGGTTAATATGTGCTTTTCTTTTCCTTTTATTTTTTGTCGGTCATGGGGCTTGAACTCTGAGCTTGGGCGCTGTCCCTGTGCTCTTCAGCTCAAGGCAAGCGCTCTACCGCTTGATCCACAGTACCACTTCAGGTTTTCTAGCGGTTTATTGGAGATAAGCATCTCACGAACTTTCCTGCCTGGGCTGGCTTTGAACCATGATCCTCAGATCTCAGCCTCCTGAGTAGCTAGGATTACAGGCGTGAGCCACCGGCACCCGGCTATCTTTTCCTTAAAAAAAAAAAAAAAAAAACCAAAACACTTTGTTATTCTTTGTAGGGAAGACAAAGAGAAGCACAGAGAGGTCGGGAAGGAGAAAGGGTGAACAGATGCCAAAACAGTCATGGTACTCAGTATACACTGTGTAGAATATGAACTATGTAGAATGTGAACTCGTGGGCAGGGACAGGAGAGGGAAATGGGAAAAATGAGGCAAGGGCTGACATTGTACTCATTGCCTGACTTGTGAAATGCTAACCCCTCTTTGTTTTGTTTTGTTTTTTGTTTGGGTCCGGTTGTGGGGCTGAACTCTGGGCCTGGGTGCTGTCCCTCAGCTCTTCAGCTCAAGGCTAGCGCTCTACCACTTGAGCCACAGCGCCACTTCCAGCTTCTTTCTTTTTGCTTATGTGGTGCTGAGGAATCGAACCCAGGGCCTCAGGCATGCAAGGCAAGCGCTCTACCACTGAGCCACCTTCCCAGCCCCATACTAACCCCTCTTAAAACCCCTAAATAATAACAGTCAACTTATATTTTATAAAATGAAAGGACTTTCAGGGCGAGGTGCTGGTGTGGCTCACACTTGCAATCTTAGCCACTCAGGAGGCTGGGAGCAAAAAGATAGCAGTTTGAGGCAAGCCTGGCTGGAAGCATTCATGAGACCCTATAAATAACCAGCTCGAAAATAAACAGCAATAAATAAATAAACCCAGCAAACAAACAGAGCTAGAGGCATGGTTCATGTGGTCCGGTACCAGCCTAGCAACTTTGAGCCTCTGAGTTAAAAGCCTAGAACTACTCACTACAAAGAAAACAAAATGACTAGTATTATTTGAAAGAGCATTCCACTGTAGCTACAGATACTTATAACCACTTTTCCCCCAAATAGCATGTCCAGTGGGATATGCAAAGGTCATGTGGAATTGGGGAGAATTTTTTCTTTTTTCTTTTTTTTGGGGGGGTGGAGTACGGTCGTGGGGCCTGAACTCTGGCCCTGGGCACTGTCCCTCCGCTCTTCAGCTCAAGGCTAGCACTCTACCACTTGAGCCACAGCGCCACTTCCAGCTTTTTTTCTACTTATGTGGTGCTAAGGAATCGAACCCAGGGCCTCATGCATGCAAGGCAAGCGCTCTACCACTGAGCCACCTTCCCAGCCCTGGGGAGAATTTTTTCACGTGCAAAACTGTTCCAGGAATTGAGAGTATCTACTGCCACTGCCCCCAACCTTAAATGCCGCCATGCCCACCGCACCTCCCACCGCAAACCACAAAATCCTCTCAGGGAGTGGAGCCCACCCTGTGGGTAAAGGTCAATGTCCCTCTCTGCCTCTCTGCCCACCCCTGCCTGCTTCCTCCCTTCATTTTGATTTTTTCCTAGTACTGGGAATTAAACCCATGGTCTTGCCATACAAGCAAGTGCTGTACACGGAGCTCATCTCCAGCCCCCACTGTGTGATGCTTGATCTTGATTTTCAACCTGACCCAATTCATAAACATCTAGGAGCCAAGTGTGGTGTGGCCCACCTGTCATGCCAGCACTCAGGAGGCTGAGGTGAGTGGATTGTAAGCTTTAAAAAAAATCCTCGGCTACACTATAAGTTTGAGGCCAGCCTGTGTTACAAAGTAGCATCCTGTGAATGGATGGATCCCTTAATGGATTCCTCACTGGGAGGTGGTGAAAGGCAGGAGGAAGTGGGTCACTGGGGGCGTGTCCTGGGGGCGGGCTGTTCCTGGCCTCAACCTTCCTGTGTCCTCTTTCCCCTGCTTCCTGGCTGCCATGATGTGAGCTGCTTTGTTTCACCATACCCTTCCCACTTGGATGGACGACGCCCTCCGACGCTAGGAGCCAGAAGAAATCTCCTTTAAGTTGTTCGCTAAGGTAGTTTAGTCATAGAAGTGCCACAGTCATGACTGCATGGTGAGATTTGATTAGTGATTTGGGGAGCCCCTCACTGCTTCTCTTCTAACGAAGGACACACACATTCTCCACTGCCCCTCCCCAATCCAGGCAGAAACACTCTCCAGCATCCCATTCTGTACAGGACTGTGAGTCAATAAAGAACAGGTTGTTCGGAGATAACCACAACATATTGTCCAGAATGGCTAAAATTTCAGAGGAACAGTTTTGATATTTTTTTTGTCAGCCACGGGGCTTGAATTCAGGACCTGGGCTCTGTCTCTGAGCTTTTTCACTCAAGGTTAGCACTCTACCACTTTGAGCCACAGCACCACTTCTGGTTTTCTGGTGGTTATTTGGAGATAAGAGTCTCATGGACTTTCCTGCCAGGCCTGGCTTTGAACTGTAATCTTTAGGTCTCAGCCTCCTGAGTAGCTAGAATTACAGGCATGAGCCACCAGCGCCCAGCTTAAGTGGAATACTAACTCATTGCAGCTAAAAGGAGAAACAATCTCAACAGTTGGGAAAAAATAATTTGGTATCATCTGCTAAAGACAACACATGCTGAAGAGTTTCACAGATCTACCCCTACTATAAATCTCACAGAAATGAGCCCATAGACATAAAACACAAATACATGAACAGATATAGAGCTTCATGATTAAAGATGATTAGCAGCTCAAACTAGGCAACAATCCAATGGCCAGCAACAGAAAATTACAAATAATTTGCAGAGGATTCACACAGTGGAATACTACATAGCAACAACAAAGAGCAAACAATTGCTATGCAAAATGACAGGGATGGCTCCAGAGAGTGTGGAGCGACAGAAGCTGACACAAACGAGCAGCCCAGGGTACATGTGTGACAGTGGGCTGAGACAACTATTCCCCACTGAGAACAGACTACTACGTTTTGGGGAAAATTTGCAATTCAATGACTAAATACAGGCTTTCTTACAAATTAAAGTATAGCCCAATGTGGTGGTACATGCCTGTAATCCCCTCCTGAGGAGGCCGAGGCAGGAGAGTCGCAAGATCCAGGTCAGTCTTGTCTACATAGCAAAACCTTATCTCGAAAGAAAGTTAAAAATTAAATTATATAAACTTACAACTAAATACATTATATGTGACACAAAGGCAGTGTAATAAACACTCAAGACTCCTTACTTTCTAATTATTTTACTACATTTAGCTATTTAGCTATGTTACCTATTATAAACATTACTTATATCTACTATTAGATCTGTTTTTCTTTTCTTTTGTGCAAGTACCTTGTCTTCAATTCAGGGTCTCTTGCTTGCTAGACCAATGCTCTAGACCACTTGGGCCAATCCAGCTTTTTTCTGGCCAATTGGGGAAATAGAATCTCACAAACTGTTCTGCCCAAACCTTGATCCTTCAAGGATCAGTCTCCTGAGTAGCTAGGATTATAGGTATGAGTCAATAGTATGGGGCTTATATCTATTGTGCCTGTTTGGGAGAAACAGCACAGAACTGTTCAAATGTACATCCAAGTTCAGTGACCACATTTTGATACTTTTAATTCAGAGGTGATGATTGGCAGGGAAATTGATTAAGTGCAAGTTGTTTTTGGTGGGAGGAACAGAATGTCACTATGTAGCGCTAGTCCAGCCTGACCTGGAACTTTGAGTCCTACTTCTGCCTCCCGAGTACCAGGATTTCAGACAGGCACCATGAAGTCGGGCACCAGAAGATGTTTTCAGAGGCAGAGTCCCCCTTCTCCATCCATTGCCCACTGGATAACATGACCTCCCTGCTTCCAGAACTGTCTGGTTATTTGCAAATGGCACTGACTAGGAAAAGGACCTGGATGCTTGCATGATAATAATAATAATAATAAAGACTCCTATTTGTGGCATGCTTTTGCTGGGTAATTGATTTAATCCCTCAAAAACCTGAGGGGATGTTATGCTCCCTATTTTTCAGATAAGGCCAGTGAAGGTCATGTGGCTGTATAATCAGGTGGTATAATCAAGATTTCAACCCCATGATCCTGCTTCTGGGGCTTCATTAATCACCACACCCTCTTGACAAGAAATAATGAGAATGGTCTATTAAGTTGTTAGGTAATTGGCACCAAATAACACACACACACACACACACACACACACACACACACACACACACACACACACACACACACACACACACACACACACACACACACACACACACACACACACACACACCACTCTACCTCTGGGTCTAAGTTCCCTGTACCTGTGAAAGCAACTTACAGGTGAAGGTCCAGCTGATCTGTGTCTTTCCTTCCTTCTCTACGTGGCAAGTGCATCAGCGCGAAGCTAATCTAAGAGCAATAAATAGGCTGATTGCCAGAGACTCACAGGATGCACTTGCCTGGAGACTCCAGGCTGCCCTTTGGCTGGTGGTACCAAGAGAGGCCGCCTGTCACATTAGTGAAATGGAGATCCAGAAATAGCATACTATCATTGAGCACACCAAATCCATTTCCAACCTCAGCAAGAGACTTACCGAAGTCCTCTGTGACTCGCATTACCTTGGCCCCACCCTGTCTGAGCACGTGATGGTGCTCACCACACACAAACCTCAGTGACAACCACTTCCCTTTGAGTGAGGCGAGCATGACTGTAGACTGTAGAGCCAGACAGCCAGACCTGGGAGGCCCAGAGCCCTGCTCTGACAGGGGAGACCAACCTACCGAGACAGGTTGTCTCAAGGGATGAACAGGCAAGAGAACTTGGTCCCCAGACCCATCCTGGTGATGTAGTGGCCTGCTACCCAGTTGCTGCATGCCCAGCAATGCCTCTCCATCATCATGGCCCTAATAAAAGCCCCACCCTGCCATGACAGCTCAGTGGTAGCCATGACAGTTGTTGAATGCCAGCAACACTGGGAAAGCCAATCAGCACTAGCATAGGGCTGCAGGTGTATGGGCAGGGCTTTAGTGTAGCTGCCAGAGCATAGCAGGGCCCCAATTGCTGGAGCATGGGCCAGAGCTCAAGGGACAGCGAGTCACAGACCCAGAGTATCCCAGCAGGGTGAAGTCCCCACCACACTCTGCCTTTCTCCAATCACCTTCCATCTTGCTAGATCATGCTTCTTCTAATTCTGCTCTCAAGAAAACAGAGCAACATAGTGCTTAAAAAAAAAAAAAATGGGTCTGGAGTTTCTGGAGACCCTTACCCATTCTTTGGTTTGGAGATATTGTTGTTTATTTGTTTGTTGTAGTACTGGGGATTGACTTTACTAGGCAAGGTCTTCACTGCTTGAGCCACACCTCCAATTCTTTTGCCTTTCTAATGTTTTTGTTTTGTTTTGTTTTGTTAGTCATGGGGCTTGAACTCTAGGCTTGGGCACTGTCCCTCAGCTCTTCAGCTCAAGGCTAGCATTCTACTACTTGAGCTACAGCGCCACTTCTAGTTTTGAGTGCTTTATTGGAGATAAGAGTCTCACAGACTTTCCTGCCTGGTCTGGCTTTGAATCATAATCCTCAGATCTCAGCATCCTGAGTAGCTAGGATTACAGGCGTGAGCCATCGGCACCCGGAAGGTTTTTTGTTTGTTTGTTTTTCTCTTTGTCCTGGCCCACCTGGAACCTTGATCCTTCGACCTCTACTTCCTGAGTAGACCATATCTGATCTACATATACAACATTTTTTCATGTCCTAGGTTCACCAATAAGAGCAATACGTAAATCATCTTCATCCTCCTCATCCTCCTTCTGCCCCCCCAGCAAGGGAGATCAAACTTTTAGTTCTAGAACTTTTGGCCCCAAATACTTTGAGCTCTTGATCATCAAGTCTTTATATAAGATGGCTCCTCAGTCTACAAGGGCTCTTTTTTTAACCTGGCTTATCTCTGTCGAAAGTGTCCTTTTCTTCCAGGAAGGTATCCTTTCATGAGAGACCTCTCTCTTGCAGGGCCTCTGCACTGACCTCTTTCTAATCTCTCTTGTAAGCTCTAGAACACATACCCAAACACACACGTAGTCGCTTCTGAGCTGGGCCCCTAGATGGGGAGACCACTGTCCATCACTGTAAACCCAGGTCTAGCAAGGCAGATGGCATGTGAGTATTGTAGAGAAACATTTTCAAAGCCAAAACAAGGTTTAAAATGCATTAATTCAAGCCGGGCGCCGGTGGCTCACGCCTGTAATCCTAGCTACCCAGGAGGCTGAGATCTGAGGATCGAGGTTCAAAGCCAGCCCGGGCAGGAGAGACCGTGAGACTCCTATCTCCAATAAACCACCAGAAAACCGGAAGTGGCGCTGTAGCTCAAGTGGTAGAGCGCTCACCTTGAGCTGAAGAGCTGAGGGACAGTGCCCAGGCCCAGAGTTCAAGCCCTATGACCGACAAAAAAAAAAATGCATTAATTCATACTAAAGTGGTTGATGCAGGAAGAAAAGATCAACAGCTAGGTGAAACTCAGGGGTAATATTGGGCACAGAAGCCTTCCAGCCACAGACTTGAGTTGTTTTCCAGCTGTACTCTGTGATTCCTGGAAAGCATGGGGGGGAAGGAGTAGGGAGAAAAGACAGAAGTAGGGGTGGTGGTGAACGGCTGTGAATTCCTGCCTCCAACCAAGAGAGGAAGCCTGGCCAGTTGCTATCTGTTTTCTGTTCCTGGGTTCTGCACAGGAGTCTGTTTGAAGAAAGAAGACAAGACCCAGCCCAAGTTGATGCAGTCCAAATGACCCATATTATAGGCAAGGATAAAAAAGCTCCGAAAGGGAATGCCGGCTGTGGCACAGAGAATAACAGAGTGGGGTCAAACCAGCCTTGCTTCTATCTACCCTGTCTACTACCTATTCTGCCTGTGGGCAGAAGCCACTTGTTCTACCCCCCTCCAGGAAACAGTCCTCGGTCACAGGCCTGCTCGGTCCCCCTGCCCCTTCACAAAGTCACTCTTCCTTAGATGGCTGGGAAGGTGGCTCAGTGGTAGAGCGCTTGCCTTGCATGCATGAGGCCCTGGGTTCGATTCCTCAGCACCACATAAGCAAAAAAAAAAAAAAAAAAAAAAAGTCGCTCTCCCTTAGAGAGGAAAGGAAAGTTGATATAGGGAAAACAATGGTATCTCGCTAGTCCTTGATGATAAAGCCAGAACATACAACCACAGTTGTTTCTGATGCTGGTATCACACATGGCTTTAATAAATGTCCCAAGATGATGTGACCATTGCCTCCTCTGGAGTCTCTGAAAAGCGTTGTTTTCTGGTACCAGGGCTTGAACTCAGGGCTTAGGCACTGACTGAGCTTTTTCACTCAGGACTAGTGCTCTACCACTTGAGCCACAGTTCTACTTCTGGCCTTCCAGTGATTAATTGGAGTAAGAGTCTCATGGACTTTCCAGACTGGCTTTGAACAGACATCCTCACTTCTCAGCCTCCTGAGTAGCTTGGACTACAGGTGTGAGCCACCAATCTGCGTCATGAAAAGTACTTCTGTGTCTCTGTCCTTCCTCTTGAACCATGTGGGATAACTTTTAGTCTGTGTTTTGGTCCTTCCAGGTCATTCATCATATTAACTATTACCTACTGATTCAGCCCAGGCAGCAACACAAATAAAAAGGCACAAAGAGTCCTGTCATCCTTCATGTATTCTTTACTCGTGCCTTCTGGAAACTAGCCACATAAGACAATAGTCCTTTAAAGATTTACCACCAACCAGAACAGCAAATTATACCACAGAAGGCTCTAGGCAAACCTAAGACAAAACACTCAGCAGGGAGAAAAATTAACAAGAGCATTTTTTCATTCTAGATGGATCCTGATTCTTAAAGTGCCTTCCTTTTTAATCAGACTTTTTTGGGGGGGTCATCATTATAGCATTACAGGGAAAATGGAGTCCTGCAAATAGAGTCCAAGTCAGGAGACAGCCAAAGGTGAAGGGCGTGCTGGTCACTGAGATGCTACTTCTAATGCACTAGGCATGTGCCTGATGGGACAAGTTCCGGCATCACAAGCCTCATTTTGCAGGGAAGGAAGCTGAGGTGCAGGGAGACTAAGAAACAGGTCTGGGCCACCTAGTGGATGAGAGCTGCTGACCCTCAGTAAGTTGTGGCCTAACTGCACATGCCCCTTCCACCTTGTCCCCAGTCATTTCCAGGACCGAGAAATGCTTCCAGGGATTCTAAGGCCACGTATCAATATTTTCAATCCCTGACCAAGCGGGTACACAGGTTCACAATTTCGTATCGCTCTGCACAGTCATTAAATGATTCATCAACACAATTATTTCTTGAGTGTCTAGGGTACGGCGGGCAGTTGCTGTGGCTTGGTTCATGTGTTGGCAAGCTAGTGCTCAAACTCAGTGAACAGTATTTGGAGAGGGGTGAGGCCTTGGGGGAAAAACAAGGATCTGATGAGGCCATGAAGATGGGGTCCTCATGATCGAATCGGTGCTTTTATAAGAAGAGGAAGAGACAGAAGCTATCACCCTGTCGTCTCTGCCCAGGAGATGCCGTCCGCCATGTTGTAAGGCAGCCTAGCCTATGCTCTTGTAGTTCCAGCCTCCACAAGCCAAATTCTTTATAAATTACCTGGCCTTGGGTACGTTGCTTCTGGTAGTGCTTGTGTTTGCACTCAGTGCCTGACACTTGTTACGCACACATTCTAACCTCTGAGCCAGGCCTCTGGTCTTGTTTCTTGATTATTATTTTTGAAATAGGCTTTCATTCCCTGCCTGAGGGGCACGTATCCAGGCGCGATCCATCTGTGTCAGGCTTGCAGAATAGTTAGGATAACAGGTGCATACCGCGACACCCAGCTCTCAGTTGAGAAGGCATCTCATGAAAGTTTCCGCCTGGTCTGGCCTTGAACCTCAAGTCTCCAACCTCAGCCTCTCAACTATCCCGTGTTATAGAATGAGACACTGCTGCCCAGCATAGTCTTAATTTTGTTTATTTTTTGTCAGTCAGAGGCTTGGGCGCTGTGCCTGTGCTCTTCAGCTCAAGGCCAGCACTCTACCACTTGAGCCACAGCTCCACTTCTGGTTTTCTGGTGGTTAATTGGAGACAAGAATCTCACAGACTTTCTTGCCTTGGCTGGCTTTGAACCTCAATCTTCAGATCTCAACCTCCTGAGTAGCTAGGATTATAGACATGAGCCACCAGTGCCCAGTGAGTCTTAGGTTTTTTAATTGTAATTATTTTTTAATCTGAGCAACAGAAAATGGACCAAGTTAGTACTGAGCAAGGAATACTATTATGAACAAAATCAATTTAAAAAATTTCCTCCTTTAAGCCAGACGCTGGTGGCTCACACCTGTAATCCTAGCTACTCAGCAGCCTGAGATCTGAGGATCATGGTTCAAAGTCAGCCCTGGGTAGAAAAGTCACTGTGAAACTTATCTCCAATTAACCACTCAAAAACCAGAAGTGGCACTGTGGCTCAAAGTGGTAAAGTGCTAGCCTTGAGCAAAAGAGCTCAAGGACAGTGCCCAGGCCCAGAGTTCAAGCCCCAAGATCAACTAAAACTAAATTCCCCCTTTATCAGGATTGTAATCTAGAAAAGACTGAGATACAGGAAAGCTAGACTCTATACAAACAATAAAGCCTTATAAAAGCTGTGGTCTGGAGCAAGGAAAGGGGTGACATTGTCCAAAAAGAAATATGCTCATACCTGACTTATATAACTGTAACCCCTCTGTACATCACCTTTATAATAACAATAAAAAATAAGAAAGATGAGTAAAAAGTGGTATGGACAGGGAGGATTTGCTTTGAAGCACTGGGGATTGAATCCAGGGATTTCTGCATGCTTGGCAAGTGCTCTACCACTTGAGCCCAGCCCAAGAGGACTTCTAAAGAGCTGAACCTACTCAGTTTGACACTCGGTTTGATATATGTCATCATGTACTTGTCAAAACCCACAGAAATGCACAAGATAGATGAATGAACTCTAAGGCACACTAGAGACTAGAGTTAATTAACAATATTGATTCATTCATTGTTACAAACTACTACCATAAATGCAAGAAGAGGTTAATAACATGAGAACCATTGGCAGAAGCAATGAGGAGATGATCCATATACTATTGCTTAGGTATTCTGTAAATCAAAAACTGTACTAAACCAAGTCTATTTTTTAAAAAGCGATGGTCTAAAATACAGAGAAAAGAAAGAGGGTGCTCCCTTCTAAGTTTGGAATGAAAAAGTTTGCCAGAAGAATGCTGGAAAGGCTGTGGGTATGCCTGGTGCCAGCCTGAATGGGAGAAATGAACCATGTGGCCATAGAAGGCAGGTTCACATAGCAGGAGCAGGAGGAACAAGCAAGCAACATGGCAGAGAGCTCAGAGAGGTCACTCACAACAAATTTCAACCAGACTTTCATCCTGAATTACACAGCCTGGCTGTGGGAAGAGGGGAGGGATAAGAAGCCAAGCTCTGATCCATTATGAAGGGAAGTTCAGCACCAGCAAGGAGGGGGAGTAGTGATCAATATGCCAAGAGGAACTGAGGCGGGGGAAGGGGGTAATGACATGGGATGTTTAGTGCCCGTCTCCCAGACCCGATTTCCAGCTTACAGCTAATTAGCATTCGTTTTATGAGTTTTCCCAGCTATATTGAACTACGAGAAATAATCATGAGGAATAGGAACATTTTATTATACTGAGATGAATTCATCACAGGAGTCAAAACAGCTGCCAAGTTTCTCTTTGAAGGGATGTTAAGAGCCACGTGCTTGCAATAATAGAAGGGAGTCAAACCTTCTGGGGAAAACAACGAGACGTCATCAACCCTGACCCCTTGGGTAGCACTGAGCTTCCATTATCAAGGATACATCCAGAAATGCATAAAGGTGGGGCCCACACTTCCCTGTCTTGCCCTCAGGGAGATTATAATTATACTGGAAAGACTAGACTTGCTGTCCTGAAATTTTAAAAAAAGACAATAAAGATGAATAGGGTAGTGAATATTGTGGACTATTTCCACACATAATTCACCAGTTCCAGTTCTACTCCTCAATATAATACTGGGGGATAATTAGAGCTAGATGATGTCATGCCCCCCTCCCCCCCATCCCATCATGCAGAGACACAGAAAGAAGCATTATCAACGAATGACCTGTGTCAGAAACATAACTTGTGTCTCTCCACAATGTCAGGAGTTAATGAATAACAATAAATACACAAGTTGCATCCATTTTGTTGGCATTCACACATGCCAAGTATGACTGATTTCACTTGAGAGCTTTGAGCTGTTGCCAACAATAGGTTTGGCTTTTTGTTTACTTGTTAGTACCAGTTTTGGGGCTTAAACTCAGGCTCTGGGTACTGTCCCTGAGCTTCCTTTGTTCAAGGCTAACATTCTACTTGAGAGCCACAGCACCACTTGCAGATTTTTGGTAGTTTGTTAGAAGTAAGAGTCTCATGGACTTTTCTGCCCAGGCTGTCTTCAAATCTCAATCCTCAGATCTCAGCCTCTTGAATAGCTAGGATTAAAGACACCAGGTTAACATGGTCATTTTTTTATTTTTAATTCCGATCTTGACTAGGCATAGGTACTCTCAGGTCACATACTATACTTCACAATAATATAAGGCTACAGGAAGTTAAGAAAGGGTAGAAGAGGCCTGGCTGAGGGCCAAGCAGGTCTGAATCCCAACGGGTTTTAAGAAGCAGGAGACCCCTCTGTACAATATGTTCACAAATAAAATAAAGTAAAATATAATAAAAAAAAAAAAGAAGCAGGCGAACCAAGATGAGCTGAAGCCTCAGGGGCAGAGTCACAGGTTCATCTCCTGTCCATCCTTGACCTATGCCCTCAGTGGCCCAAGGACAAGTCTGGGAGTGCCGCTATACTCAGCTCTAGGTGTGTCTCCTTCCACATTATCAGGTGAGGGAGTTGCATCATTTCAATTGTGCTGTGTTTGATAACTGGCACAGTCCAGTTTTTTTTTTTTTCTGATACAGGTTTTATACACCCACATCACCATATGCTTCCGATTTCATTTGATATGGTCATGAAGTTATTGATCCATCTGTCTCATGACTCGTGTTGGGTGGATTGTTAATTACGCGTACACACATCCTGTACAGTGTTTCTGCCTCAGCATCTGCATTTGAAATGAAGCGAAGTACTGTTACAGCCAATGCAGTCACCCGGGGCCCGGCCCAGCCTGAGAGCTGCTGTTCTGTACAATAGAGAGGCAACCGGTGCAGGGCACAGCCGGCTTTCCACAGGCAGCACCCACACACCAGGAAGGGAGCCGTGCCCAGAAACCAGAGCAGCTAGAACCTGGATGGGGACTTCCCGGCCCTCGGTACTGTGTGGTTTAAGCTCCCTCATCCAATAAGAAGTTTCAGGATTGAGCAAGACGCGGAGAGTAGAGGACGATGGCGGCCATCTGGGCGCCCGAGGACGATGTCACTGAGACAGGGACACTAGTGCGATCAGTAGCTCAGGTGAGAGAACCAGCCTCACGTCACCCCTCCCACACGCATCCTCCCCTCCCGGCCTGGAGCCAAGGCTTCAACCTGTCCAGAAATGCTCTGAGCCTTTTTCCACTCTGCCCTGATTGAATGCTACACAACAATCCTAAAACCAAGTTCAAGCTCACCGCTCAGGAGCCAGCATTGATGTGGCCTTTCTCAGAATTCCACGGAGACGTGTGATCGGGCTATTTATATATGATATCCTCACACGCCCGCGAGTATGCTGGACAGCGCCAGATCTGCAGTAACACAAGGATTCCAAAGAACGTCCACTTCCCAGTAGCTATGTTATCTTGGGTGGATGTTTAGTCTACCCCGCCCTCCATTTTTCTGCTTTGCAAAGTAGGGGAAAATGAGAGGATCTGAAGCATGGCTGAGGATGTACTGTGATGGGTACCAATTGGTTCCATCTGTTTGGAAAGCTTGTTGCCAGTGTTTCCCAAAGTTAAATCTCTGCCTGTTCGATGAGCCAGAAACTCCTTTCTTAGATAACTAATCCATAGAAACAAGTGCGTCTACTCACTAGGAGGCATGTGTGACTTTCCTACTATCACATCATAGAGTCATACTGGCCCCAAATGCCACCAGCAGTAGAATAGCTTTGTACATGTGACCTGATTGCACAGTGGTACACAGTGGAAACTAGCTGCTGCTACTCACAGCAATGCCGGCGAATGTCAGATGACGGAGACAAACAACAGGATCAACAGTAACAACAGGTACAGGTTGAAAGAAACCAGACATATAGAAACACACATTGCGTAAGTTGTGTGTGTGTGTGTGTGTGTGTGTGTGTGTGTGTGTGTGTGTGTTTAATCAAGACCTCGCTAGGTAGCCCAGGCTGCTGTTAACTCAAGATCTTCCTGCTTTGGGGGGCGGGGGGGAGGGAGGATGGGAAGGGTAAACAAAGGAGGAGGCTGCAATGCTTGATAAGAAATGTACTCATTATCTTGCCCATGTAATTGTAACCCCTCTGCACAGTATTTTCACAATAAAAAAATAAATAAATAAAAAAAGATCTTCCTGCTTCAGCCTCCTGAGTGCTGGGACTCGACGTACCGCCACACTCAGCTTTGAATCATGCCACTTCTACAAAACACAGCAACCAGCAGGTTTTGTCATAATGAGGGCCAGGAGAGGCTTCTGTAAGGATGCTGACTGGAAGGGATGGAAGGAAGCCATCTGGAGATCAGGGATGCACTCTACACAATCTGTTGGTAGGGATCTGCTCGTGAAAACAATGCTTTCTTCTTGTCTCAGTCACCACACTTGTTCATGCGTGCCTACCTTTATAACTTCCTTGTCATTGAATAAAGCAAAAAACAAAAACAAACCAAAAAAGAGAAAATGTATCCATTTTTATACTAAAAAATTACAAACTGACAAGATCTATAATCTTAGGACTCAGAAGGCTGAGATAGGAGATCACATGTT
The DNA here is from genome assembly GCF_024711535.1 of Dipodomys merriami. Lineage (NCBI taxonomy): Eukaryota > Metazoa > Chordata > Mammalia > Rodentia > Heteromyidae > Dipodomys > Dipodomys merriami. Next base: position 52,041,353 of record NW_027206512.1, read on the forward strand.
TTTTGCTTGTTCATTTGTTTTTTGGTTTTTTTTTTTTTTGTCAGTCATGGGGCTTGAACTCTGGGCCTGGGCGCTGCCCCTCAGCTCTTCAGCTCAAGGCTAGCGCTCTACCACTTGAGCCACAGCACCACTTCAGCTTTTTTCTGCTTAATGTGGTGCTGAGGAATTGAACCCAGAACCTCATGCATGCAAGGCAAGTGTTCTACCACTGAGCCACCTTCCCAGCCCCGACATCATATGTTTAAGCCCAGCTTGAGCTACATAGTCTATGTGTTTATGTGTATGTGTATAATTCTAATGTAATTGATTAAAATTTAAATTTTTAGATTAAAAATCAAATTATTTAAATTTAATTAATTTAATTTTTTTTTGCCAGTCCTGGGGCTTGAACTCAGGGCCTGCGCACTGTCCCTAAGCTTCTTTTGTGCAATACTAGCACTCTACCAGTTGAGCCACAGCACCACTTCTGGCTTTTTCTGTTTATGTGGTACTGAGGAATCAGACCCAGGGCTTCATGAATGCTAGGCAAGCACTCTACAACTAAGCCACATTCCCAGACCTAATTTTTTTAATTTAATTTTTTTAATATGTTTTTGTTGTACTATACCAGGGTTTTTTTTTTAACTGAGTTGTTTGTGCTTGCTAGACAGGTAATCTAACACTCGAGCCACACCTCCAGCCTTAATTTTTAATTTTTAATCAATTTAAATCAGATCTACAGTTATAATTTTGACCAGTTTTAAAGAGTTTGATGGATTCTTTCACAAAAGCAAAACACTTTGAGAGGATAGATGTCTTAATATAAGTAGTTATTTTTTCAGTAATAGAAACTTTGTTAGGAAATTCGGCAGAAGCAATCAAAACAGATAGTTCACAAAAAGTGCAAGTTCTTCAATTCAGCCAGCAAATAACTGCTCATAAAATACAAAGAAATCTTCTAACAATAGCAAAGGCCAATCAATAGACTTGAAAAATTACAAGTACTTTTTCTTTGCATTAAGTATGCCAAGCAATATAACAGACACTGTCCAATTAATCCTTTGGGTATATTTTGTCTCAAGGACTTCTAATTTAAAAAGTGTCAATTAATTGCCTTAAAAAAATCTAACATATGGCGTAGGTAATTTAAAAAATCTTTTCTTAAATCTGGCAAAGAAGAAATCCAGCCAGGTAACAAAGAAATAGTTTAGTTTTTTTCATCACAGATGAAGTTTAAGGATCTATCTACCTATCTATCTATCATCTATCATCTATCTATCTGAATTTGTTAGTTTGCTCTGCTGGTCAAAACTTCAGACTTATTAAAATTTCACAACAAGAGTTCGTCTATTTCTTATTCTAACACATGGCACACTTGGAAGATGTCTGCAGCAGACTTTAGGAAAAGCATCACAGATAGAGTTGTGAATCATCTTCATTTTATAGAACAGTTGGAAGAACAGAATGTGCTGGATTTCATGGTCTTTTATTCTTTGCCAGTTATCTCTAAGCCAGAAGAGTTCTATATTCCCAGAGCCTAGAACCAAGCATATCTGGGTTTTGGTATATATTGACTAAATAAATGAACTTATGTGTACCTTAGTAGCATAGGAGCATGCCACACAACAGAATTTTGGCCAATTACAGACCAGATAGACAATAGTGGTCCCATAAGATCATATGGCCTAGGGCTGGGCATCTAACTCATTCGTAGAGTACATCCTTTGCATGCGTAAGGCCACGGGTTCAATCTCCCATCACACACACTAGCAAGGAGGCCATGTTGGTTTGTGTGAGCGCACTAGGATGTTCACACTGTGAGAAAATGGCCTACCACCATTTTCATAATTGTAAGTGACTGCTAGCTTTATCAGAAGGGAACACCAGCAGGAAAGAGAAGCCACTCTAACCATTTTACGGAGAAAGAGATTTCATCCAGAGAATTAAGAATTTACAGAAACCACTGGAAGGCCTGGAGCGACGGGCTGTAAGCAGGCCTCTGCCAATGGTATCCAGAGTCTGGATGCAGAGCTAGCCACGTGGGGATCTGTTACTGTCCAGCCAGCAGGGCTGAGAAAGCCACGCAGGAGGGCTGGCTGTAGGGACATTGCTTCCACCGGGACAGCTTCAATACTTCACTGAGAGCCACAACTGTGGAAATAGGTGGCATCTAAGAACCGGCGGCTGTGGAAACACAGCAGCCCCATGTGTCTTCCAAACCCCAGGCAAGTGCAAACAGCCGACCCAGAAACAACTTCAAAGAAATCTCTCCCAGGATTGAAAGCATGGTTCAGTTGGTAGAGCGCTAACCAATGACCAGAGTCAGGTACTGAGTTCCAGTCTTGATCTCGGCCTAAAACAAAAAGAAAAGAGAAAAACTCTCCCCCAGCTCCTCACCCTTCATCCTTCCACCAGGAAGCTTCCTGATTTCTCAGAGACTGTATAAAGTCAGCTTTCTGGTTTGGACCTGCTGCCCTGGTTCATGTCCTTCAGTTAATTTATTCTTTTTATTCTTTTTTTTTTTTTTTTTTTTTTTTTTGCCAGTTGTAGGCTTGAACTCTGGGCCTGGGCGCTGTCCCTCAGCTCTTTAGCTCAAGGCTAGCACTCTACCACTTGAGCCACAGCTCCACTTCTGGTTTTCTAGTGGTTTATTAGAGATAAGAGTTTCTCAGACTTTACTTCCCAGGCTGGCTTTGAACCACGATCCTCAGATCTCAGCTTCCTGATAGCTAGGATGACAGGCGTGAGCCACCAGCTCCTGGTAGTTAATTTATTCTAAAGCATTTGTCTTCTCCTCTGGAAACCATCAGATGGGTGAAATGGGTTGGGTCTGGTCATGCATCACAAACCCTCCCCATATAGTGTTGGCTGCTAAACTGACATGTGTTGAATAAATGAATGAATAAATAAACAGAGAATTGAACTCTTCTTTGCATGTGCCACAAAGACTCATAGGTATCTGACACTTGCTGGTGAGAAAAGCCATTGTTGGCACAGCCATGACCTGGATGCAGACCTGTCCCCTGGGAGGATGGCCCGGGGGTCATTCCTGAGAAACAGGGAAGGTCTTGTTTGTGGCATGACTTTCAAGGAAATGCCGTGGGCCCTGGGATGCTGGGCTCAAGCCCAGGCTGACGACTGGACAAGGGAAGAGAGAGTCACAGGTTGCTCATGACCCTGCCCCAAACATCCCAGCTCTGGCTCCTGTCATCCATGATGACTTGTGTGCACTCCAGGGAGGGATGAGAAGAGGCCCAAGTCCTGTGGACATGAGGGCATTTCTACAACCCTGGAAACTTCCTTCATACACAACTCATCATCATCATCATTATCCTTTACAGATGTGGAAACAGAGGCACAGAAATACGAGCAACTAATAAGGATACAGCTTGTCCCATTGTAACAATGAGATATACGAGATACTAGGTTGGAAACAAACTTTACGACTTGGCAGGGAGGAGGGAGGACTTGGGGAGGCAGGGAGGGAAGGGATGGTAGGGGACAAACAAAGGAGGTAACAGTGCTTGATAGGAAATGTATTCATTACTTCATTCATGTAACTGTAACCCCACTGTACAGTATCTTTACAATAAAAACATAAAAAAAGAAATATAAGCAACTTGTCCAAGACCTAATGTCAAGCCCAGATCATGAACATATACAACCTTGTTACAACACAAGATATAGACTCACACAGAAACAAGTTCAAAGTCATTCTCACCCTACAACAGACCATGAACATATCGCTCTGAGACATTTGTCTCAAGCATAATATGAAGATATTGCTATCTAAATCCCAGGCTTAGTATATAAATGAAATGAAAAATTTATGTAAAAAATACAGATTGAGAGCCAGGAGCCAATGGCTCACGCCTGTAATCCTAACTATTCAGGAGGCTGAGATCTAAGGATTGCGGTTCAAAGCCAGACCAGTCGAAAGTCCATTACACTCTTTTTTTTTTTTTGGGGGGGGGGTCCGGTAGTGGGGCCTGAACTCTGGGCCTGGGCGCTGTCCCTCAGCTCTTCAGCTCAAGGCTAGCGCTCTATCACTTGAGCCACAGTGCCACCTCCGGCTTTTTTTCTTTTTTGCTTATGTGGTGCTGAGGAATCGAACCCAGGGCCTCAGGCATGCAAGGCAAGCACTCTACCACTGAGCCATCTTCCCAGCCCCAGTCCATGACACTCTTATTTCCAATAAGTCACCAGAAAACCAGAAGTGACGCTGTGGCTCAAGTGGAACCTTGAGCTGAAGAGCTGAGGGACAGCATCTAGGCCCAGAGTTCAAACCCTATACCAAAACAAAAAAAAAAAAAGAATATAGACTGGGAATAGTAGCACATACCTGTAATCAGGTATGTAATCAGGCTATCTTGGACTACATAATGTGACCCTGTCTCAACAAATCAAAATGGGACGTAAGTTTATCACCTGGTAAAGAATAAGGATTCAGGGCTGGGAATGCGGTTTAGTGGTTGAGTGCTTGCCTAGCATGCATGAAGCCCCAGGTTCGATTCCTCAGCACCACATACACAGAAAAAGCCAGAAGTAGCACTGTGGAGTGCTAGCCTTGAGCAAAAGAAGCTCAAGGGCAGTGCCCAGGCCTTGAGTTCAAGCCCCAGGACTGGCAAAAAAAAAAAAAAGGATTCAGCAAATAGCACTCGGTCTTGTTCTTTTGTATTCTCCACCTTAACCATATCATAACCGCAGCAGGTTCTTTATTCTACTTTCTCTGCAGATTTCTGGGGTGTCACTCAGCAGTATCACACCAGCCCGGCAAGGGTGAGGTCCTAGGTTCAAACCCCAGTACTGCCAAACAAACAAAGGGAATATTAGCTATTTGGCAAATCTGTTTCCTCTTCCCTTCCCACTGCTTCAATCTTAAAAATTCAGCAAGCCCAGCCTCTCACTTAAATTGGGCTTCAAAGGAACCTGAGTAAACCAAAGAACGAGAGACAAACAGTGACCGAGATTCCCATGACCTCCTCCAGATTTCCGTGTAACCTTCCTCCTTATCGCTGCCCAAGTCTCTTCTAGGTTGATAAAGGCTCAGGAGAGGACAGAAGGACAGGAAATGACTGCTTACCCCCTCTCCCTGCTCCAGCCTGCCCTTAGATGAGTGTCACTTGAGCTACAGGCTTCACATTCTCTAGCCCTGGCTCGAATACATTTCTGGTTACCTCTTATACCAGAAGAGAGAGGCTCACCACAAGGCTGCCAGATGGCACTGTATCCATGCAATGTGAACATGAATGCACGTGGCTCCAGTGACATCTTTTCCCATGAAAAAGGAGGCGCTGCTTTAAAAAAACAAAACAAAAAAATAGGCCAGGTACCCATGGCTCATGCCTGTAATCCTAGCTACTCAGGAGGCTGAGATCTGAGGATCATGGTTCAAAGCCAGCCTGGGCAGGAAAGTGTATGACACTCTTATCTCCAAACCACCAGAAAACCAGAAGTGGCTCTGTGGCTCAAGTGGTAGAGCGCTTGCCTTGTGGTGAAGAGCACAGGGACAGTGCCCAAGCCCAGAGTTCAGGCCCCACAACTGACAAAAAAAAAGGTGTTATGTCTTTGTCTATTGAAGACTGCATGTGTCATAACTGGCCATTTGCTCTTTCTGCCTTGGCCAGCAGGAAGCTCAGACAAGAATTTGTTACTTGAAGTGCTGCCCTTACACCTACTTCTGCACGCCAGTTCTCTGGGCTTTGTCTCCTAGTCAGTTTTCTTTGTCCCTTCAACCTAGTTTGTTCTTTATTCTTTTAAAAATCATTCTCAGGCTGGGAAGGTGGCTCAGTGGTAGAGTGCTTGCCTAGCATGCATGAAGCCCTGGGTTCAATTCCTCAGTATCACATACATAGAAAAGGTTGAAAGTAGTGCCCTGGCTTGAGCAAAAGAAGCTCAGGGACAGTGCCCAGGCCCTGAGTTCAAGCCCCAGGACTGGCCAAAAAAATAATAATAATAATTCTGTAGCTTGAAGTGTACCACAATGGTGGAGTAAATGCTTAGTACCATCCACCAGCATCATAAATAAATAAATAAACAGATGGATGGACTAACAATAGGTGGATAGACAGATAGATAGATGGATAGATAGATAGATAGATAGATAGATAGATTGGTTGATAGATACTTGTTTTAAAGTGCTTGTATTTCTGGAGTTTCTGAAGTTCAAATGCTTTTTAGAATGCAATAAATTTTGTCCATAAAGAAAAACAGAAGCTGGGAATCAGTGGCCCATGCCTGTAACCCTAGCTACTCTGGAGGCTGAGATCTGAGGATCCAAGTTGAAACCCAGCCTGGGCAGGAAAATCCATGAGATTCTTATCTCCAATTAACCACCAAAAAATTGGAAGTGGTGCTATGGCTCAACATGATTGAGTGCTAGCCTTGACCAAAAAAGCTCAAGGACAGCACCCAGGCCCTGACTTCGAGCCCCACAACTGACAAAGAATAAAAAAGAAAGAAAAAAGAAAAGAAAACAGGAGCTAAACAACCACATTAACCAGTTGGCTGACACAGTCAGTGCAAAGGAGCTCAAACGTACTTTGATTTAGCTTTAAGTCAGTAGATTCTGATCAAGCATCTGTTTAGGGATATAGCAAGGAATAAGCCTAGAGCCCTGTGCTCATGGCTGCGTCCGATCCGGTGGAGGGCAGTTGACAGTGGCTGCGTGAAGGATGCAGGTGATGGACAATGCTGTCAACAACGCTGAGGAGGACGTGGGGAGGGAGGTGATGTGCGCATGCGTGTGCAGGCGTTCAGCCTCTCTCCTTTCGTTATGTCTCCTCATTCGTACCATCTGCTTACCCTGCTGAGCACAAACCCCAAGTCCTGCTTTCCCAACGCTCTCACATCCGCCCTGCACAGAGAGGGTCTGACAGGCTCCAGCCCCTGACAAGGCGCACAGATTCCTAGATAGACACTTATCCCTTCATGGTCGGCCCCCATCCTGCTCTTTCCAAGTGCACGCAAACCCTGAGACTCACTGTGCCTAATCCCAAATAGTCCTTTCAACTCCATGGTGTGTGTGTGGGGGGGGGGGGAATGGCCACTCCCTCTGCCCTCCTCCCCATCTCTGTCAAACATCTCACCTCTGCCAGGGAGCCTTTCAGAGCGCCCCAGGTGGACTAACAAGGCTTGTCTTTGAAGTTCCAGAACTTCATGCCCACACCCATTGTGGTATGTCTGCTTTCCCTCTAGGATTACTACTTTCTGGAAATCTTGGCGGTAACAAATGTTTGATAACTTGTGACTATGTGAATGAATCGTTAAAGTTAACAATAACTTCGCAGCTTGTGTGTAGATCAGTAAAGGAACTTACTTGTCCTACTCTTCAGGTTAGGAATGGAGGGTCACATGGACCATGAGATTCCTGAAAAACAAATAGCAGAGCTCACACACTCAAAGCCCTAATCTATTTGTTCTTACATAGCTCGACTTAATCAACAAACAGACCAAAGAGGCAGAAACTACAAAGCACAGAGGAATTCCAAGCATTGCTCCAAATAACATTTAAAAAAAAATAGTTCCAAGGAACTTAAATGGCTCAACCAAATTGTTCTTAAGGTTGAATTTACCACCTGGGCATGGTGCTCATGTCTGTAACCTCAGCTATTGAGAAGACAGCCATCATGAGGATTTTAGTTCAAAGGCAATTTAAGAAAAAAAAAAAAAGTAGCAAAACCCTCATCTCAATCAACAAGCAGGGTATAGCACTTTGTATCTGTGGTCCCAGCTACATGGAAGGCCATTGGTAGGAGGATCACAGTCCAAGGCCAGTCCCAAGCAAAAACAAGAGACCCCCACCTGAGAAATAACTAAAGCAAAAAAGGGTTTCGAGGTGTGTCTCAAGTGGCAGAGCATCTGCTTAGCAAGAACAAGACCCTGAGATCAAGTCTTCGTATCGCCAACAGACAACCAACGAGCCTACTGAGTTGAGTCTTGCCTTTCAGTAGTGATGGAGAAGTCTGAATCCCTGGAGAGTAAGCAGGAGAGGACCTCTTGCATCCAACTGGAGGACATGTCTGCTTGGAGATGGGAGGACACACTGTCTGAGCTTTCCCAGGCTAGCAGAGGGCACAGGACGTGGCACTCTCATTGATAAAACTGGTGAAGTCCCAGGCCTCCTTCCCTGCCTCCCTCCAAGGGACTTCATGATCCCGGCAAGAACACTAGCCTTGTTGTTACAGTGACTTGGTGTTTTTGTTTTTTTTTTTTTTAAGCAAAAGTGGCATGATCTCAATGAAATCTGAACGAATTCCACCTCTTTTCAAAGACTCATTTGCTTTCAAAGGAAAAAGAGCTCTCTCCAATAAGAGTATCTGAATGTGTCAAGAAGAAATCCCCACAGTGCAATACTAGTGCTGGATCCGGTCACTGTACAGTATCTGCATGCACAAAACACCATGGTGAAACCCCCTGACCTATTAATATTCACTAATACATTTTAAAGGCAATTCCAAAAAGTTGTTCTTGAGTGTTGTGAACAGCCTCAGTAATGCCAAAGTGACTTTGATGAATGGATCATTCATTTGAATGCCTGTCTCTGGAATACTTGATTATTAGAGTAAAAACTTAGCTTGCTTTAGCCAGGTGCCGGTGGCTCACACCTGTAATCCTATCTATTCAGGAGGCTGAGATCTGAGGATCGCAGTTTAAAGCCAGCCCGGGCAAGAAAGTCTGTGAGACACTTATCCCCAATTAACCACCAGAAACTCAGAAATGGAGCTGTGGCTCAAGTTGTAGAGCACTAGTCTTGAGCTGAAGAGCTGAGGGACATGGCTCACGTCCAGAGTTCAAGCCCCACAACAGATTAAAAAAAAATTAGCTTGCTGAATACTTGTGGCTTACGTCTATAATCCTAGCTACAGGATGCTGAGATCTGAGGATCACGGCTTAAAGCTAGCTCAGGCAGGAAAGTCCATGTGACTCATCTCCTTTTAACCACCAGAAAACCGGAGCTGTGTCTCAAAGTGGTAGAACACTAGCCTTGAGCGAAAGAGCTCAAGGACAGCGCCCAGATCCTGAGTTCAAGCCCCATGAGACCCCTAAAATATTAGCCTTATTAGCTTATAAATAGTTAGTGGTATATTTTTTTTAAAAAAAATTGCAAAGACAGCCAGCTTCCAGAGCTCAGACACTGAACTGTTACCCAGTGACAAGATGATGAATGAAGATGGTGAATGAATCTGGACCCAGCTCTTCTGCTCTGTGGCAGCCTCTGACAAGATCTTTGAGCTTTCATTGCAAAAGAAATTGAGACGTATGGGCATATTCACATGTCAGCTGCTCACCTCCAATATTTCAGGCTGTTCTGGTAGTATTTTGGTGTATTCTAGAGATTATTTGTGTCTCTAAGTCTGTCTGAAAATGCAAATTCTGGGAAGGATTGGTGATGGGAAGTATTTCTTGGCTTTATTGCTTTTACATAATTTCTAGGAGAAGAAATGTCCCAGCTTATATGACAACGGTCATAATCAAAGACTCCTAGATTCGAGTTCCTTTCCTGTCATCCAGTGGTCTCACATCTTTTGTCATGCTATAGCCTGGGCTGGTCCTGGATGGCTAGAAGTCAAGCTATGAATCCAATGGGTCAGACAAGAGAACAGCTTCAGCATCTAGGTTCAAAGTCTTCCTTTCCCCTGTCTAACACTATGGCATTGATTAAGTCAGTTCACCTTCTCTGAAGATAGATTTCCTGTGTCAGATGGGAATGAAAACTCCATCTCCTAGGGCCACGTGTGGGAGTGGGGGTAGGGGGTAGGTAGGATGCTGTGTACACTACAGTAGTTCTTCGATGGAAATTGGTACCCTGGAACTCAACAGGGCTAGCATCTCAGTCTCCTCACTAATGGACAGAAAGTAAGGACAACAAATATAAAGCTAACAGTGCTGTGTACCAGGGCTCCTCTCTTTCTCAGACACTGCATGGAGTCTTTGGGGCCCTGCATCTCACCATAATGGCACGTCGGCAGGCTGGGCCTATCTGCTTTGCTCCTGGCCACTTTCTAAGCTTCCAGAAAAGCATCCATCAATATCTTAGCACTTATATTGTGGAGCCCGGGTAAACACTGCCTATTCACCCTGGAATAAAGGCCGATATTTGTGCCTTCCATTTATTATTAATTTATTCGGGGCCTATGGTAGGCCCTGGGGCATGAAAATAGACAAGGCAGAGAGGTCCCAAACCTCGGCAGCACTGTATTCCAAGACCAAGAAATAATCCAAGACCATGACAGCCATAAGTTCAGGGCATAACAGGGCCAGGCTGGTGGCACGGGGTGCTGCTATAAGTATGTGTGTCCCCAAATTCATATCAATTCCTCATCCCCAAGTCACAGTATTTAGAGGTAAGGTGTGTGGGAGGTGATCGGAATTAAGGCTGGAAGCCAGGCGCTGGCAGCTCAGACCTGTAATCCTAGCTACTCAGAAGGGTGAGATCTGAGGGCCGTGGCTCGAAGCCAGCCCAGGGAAGAAAAGTCCCTGAGACACTTTTCTCCAACAAACTATTCAGAAAAAGAAGTAAGTAGCTCTGTGGTTCAAGTGGTAAATCAATAGCCTTGAGCACAAAAAGGCTCAAAGACAGCACCCAGACCCTGAGTTCAAGCCCCAGGACTGGCAAAAAGGAAGGAAGGAAGGAAGGAAGGAAGGAAGGAAGGAAGGAAGGAAGGAAGGAAGGAAAGAAGGAAGGAAGGGAGTGGAACCCTAAAAAAATAGTATTTGTCTCTTTATCAAAGAGCCTCCAGAAGGCTCCTCCGCCTCTCCGTCCATGTGAGAACACAGCGAAGCCACAGCCATCTGTGAGCCAGACACGGAGCCTGCTGCCTTGACCCAGGCTTTCCCAGGGAGCACAGCTGAGAAACAAACTTCTGCTGTTTTCAACCTCTGAACAACTTAAACTGCAGCAACCCGAGCGGACAGGATTGCTAAGAGAACCAATGCAACAGAGAACTTAGCCAAGATTCCAGCCTACGTCTGCCATCTACCAGCTGAGCAGCCTTGTGTGGTCACGTCGGCCCTCCAGGACCCTGTGGTCCTCCTGTCCTGGGTTGCTATGGTGATGGGACGGGATGAGATGGGCAGAGTGGGTGGGTGGAGTGGGGTGAGGTGGGTAGAGGCCGAGCAAGGGAAAGACCCTAGGGAAGTAGGCAAGGCCCCGAGGTGAGGCGGAAGGAAGGTAAGCAGTTCAGAGGTTCCGGAAAGGGTCAACCCAACACTGATGGAATGTGACCTACACCCATGTCCCCCCCACAGCCTGACACCAGTCAAAGTTAGCAACCTGCTCCACCCAGCCCAGGCTTCCTCAAAACACCTGAGACTGGTTCTGCAGGAATTTACCTCCGACATTAAGATGGCAATTAATATTAATGTTCAGATGAAGAAGCAGGACCAAGCCCTTCCTGTTCCAGGTCTGACAGAGCACAGCCAGCATCAAGTTTGCTGGGGCAGCCAAGGTCTCGCGATCTATCCCTCTACACAACTCCAAAAGGAGCAGAGAAGATGGGGCGGGGGGGGGGGAGTCAGGGGTTGGGGGGATGTCTTCCCATTCCCTCAAATTTGTATTTTTTGTTGTTCTTGTTGCCAGTATTGGGGCTTGAACTCAGGGCCTTGTGCTCTTGATTCGTTTTTCCACTGAAGACTGGCACTCTACCACTTGAAGCCACATATTTACTTCCTGCTATCTGCTGGTTAATTGGCAGTAAGAGTCTGACAGATTTGTCTTCCCAGAACTGGCTTCAAACCTCACTCTATCCTCACATCTCAGCCTCCTGAGTAGCTTGGATTATAGGTGTGAGCCACCAGCACCCAACTCAAATGTGTATTTGATTGTGCATCCATTCAACCACTGCGCACAGGAGCAAGAAGGGTGGTGCTGGCATAGGTTCCAAAGATGGCATCGGTCACTAGTTTTGCTTTAGTTTTGTTTGTTTCTGGACTGTTCACTGTCATAACTTTGCCTTCTCCCAGCCCTCTCCAGTCTGGCTAAAGCCATCTCTTGAGCCCTCTGGATAATGCTCCACACAGCTCTCTCTCTTGGTCAGCTCTGTCTCAGGCTTGGCTCTGGGGTGGGAACCTGACTCTGGCCTTTTCTATGGACCCAGGCAGTACCAGCCCACAGCTGGGAAGCATAGTTACAGCTTGATAAAACAGAAGTGGAATCGTTATTCTCAATTCAGTTTCTCAATTACAGATTTTTTTTTAAAAAAGTGTTGAGTCAGAAAACTTGGTTTGTAACTCATAGGCAAGAGTTCCCACTCTCTGTTCTGAAAATAGTCTGCCAAAATGGTGCGCAAGGCTGTGAATACAAATGGCGGCACAAGGCGAAGCATGCAGCAGGGCCTGGGCAGGCAGTGGCACTGCGGTTACAGCTTTGATGTTGATGGGATTGGGAAAAGAGAGATTTAAAATCAGCTGCAAGAGGGGAGCAGAGGACAAGAAACCCAGGTTGACTGTCAAACTAGCTCTGTGGCCCTGGACAAGCCCTATGGACCCCACGCTGGGGCTCTAGGAATTGGGAGTAGAGCCATGGTTAAGCTCCAGAGGTCTTTGTAAGTGAAACAACCCAGGGCTGAAGTCCTCATCCTACATCCCTTCCAGGACAAATGCTAGCCTAACTGGTAGGTAAACCTATGACTCCCAGGCTGACCCCTGGAGGAGCCTTTGCTGGGTGGGAGAGACCAAACTGAGAGAACAGACCAGGAGAAAAGACTAGAGACATGGATTTGGTGGTTTCAATGACAAAATCCCTGGCTGCTGTCCAATTATTCTACAGGGATGCTGGGTAGCACTTGGGAGACAGAGGTAGGAGGACGGCAAATTTGAGGCTAGCCAGGGCCTACATAACAAGACTGGTTCAAGGGAGGCAGAGGTTCAAGTGGAAGAGGAGGAGAGGAGAGGAGTGGGAGGGGAAGAGGAAAGGAGATCAAGTTAAATCCCACAAAGGAACTCACATGAAGTGAAAACAATATTAAGGGGCAGAAAACTTTTGAAAACCCATCATCAATCCCAGAAACTAAAAGAGTAGATCATAGTCATAACCAAGGAAAGTATGCGTAAAAAAGGAGCACACGGAATGCAGAAAAAGCTGTTAGAACCAATATTACAGTTACTAAGGTTTAAAAAAAATCAATAGAAGAGACTGCAGAGAAATGGATAGGAGAAAAATATTGAAGATATAAGAAAATAGTTGGGGCTAGGAAGGTGGCTCAGCGGTAGAGTGCTTGCCTTGCATGCATGAGGCCCTGGGTTTGATTCCTCAGAACTACATAAGCAGAAAAAGCTGGAAGTGGCGCTGTGGCTCAAGTGGTAGAGCACTTGCCTTGCTCAGGGGCAGCACCCAGGCCCATTGTTTTCATTATTTGTAATAATTAGTATATGTCTAGGACAATCTTAGCAGATGAGCAGAATAGCTCAATAGCTATGTATGTATAACCATATAAAATGATGCTAAGCAAAATAAACTCCAAGACATGGACACAAAAGGTTTTTCTTTGTTGTTTTTAATGTACTACATGATTTCTTTTTTCTTTTGTGTTTTCCCTGTATGGTTTATCTCCTGTTGTCACTGTATTTGATTTTGGTACCCAGTTATTGTATATATGTTTATCTGAATTAGGGAAAGGAAGGGGAACAACAAAATGGTGAGACAATGGACAAAGGGTGAACCAATGCAACGCAATACTCACAAGACAGTATGTTGGAAATGTACTATACAACTGGGGGGGGGGGACTGGGAGAGGAGGGAAAGAGGGAGATGGAAGAGTGGGTACCAAGTTGGACAAGAAATGTACTCACTGCCTTACTTATGTAATTGTAACCCCTCTGTACATAAAACCCCTCTGTAACCCTGACAATAAAATTAAAATAATAAAAAAACAAAATAGTTCTCAACTGAAGAACAGTTTTCAGATTTTAAAGGCTCACCAAGTACTCAAAATACAGAATACAAAATACAGAATACCATGTAAATGTCAATCATCATAGAATTTCCAAGCATGAGGTGAAAAAGAAAATCCTAAAATCATCTCCATGCCAGATCAAGATCCCAGGAGCCAAGGGACTGGCTTTTACCTGGCCCAGTGTCTTGTGCACACAGTGTACCCAGCGCATGAGTGATTCATTTGTTTACCATGAATTGAGTGCGCGCTTTTTGCAAAGCCAGCACATTCTGATTAATGTTACAATGAATGCGATGTAGAAATGTGTTTGTAATTCTTCTGTGTCTGTGCATATATATATATATATATATATATATATATATATATATATATATATATATATATATATATATATATCCCAGGAGTGGAATGGCTAGATCATATGGTGATTCCATCTTTAATTTTTTGAGTATCTACCATGTTATTTTTCCACAGTAATGGTGCCATTTTACCTTCTACCTATAGTGCACAGCTTCTATTTCTCTCTGTCTTTACCAATACAATTATTTTCTCCTTTTCTTCAGCCCCCCTCTCCACCTCCCCAAATGTGAGACATTTTGGTGAGTTAATATTTTGTCTCTAAAAATGCACTTAATAAACACCCACAGATATTACCCAAGCTCCGATCATCTTCTGTGACTCTCTTTCCCATGGCTGCCACCAGGCTATTTCCTGAATGGACCCCAGGTCTTCTCCCCTCTGCCTCTTGCTCAGGCTTTGGCTGTGTGTAGCAGGTCCACATCTACGTCTGACCACTTCCACGGAAGCCCCAGCCACGCGCTGGGCAGCCTCATTCCCATGCTCAGGCTCTCCGCTCTCAAACCTGCCTCTCTATCCTACTCTCTCCATCCTGTTCTTCCTGCCACTGTGCTGAGCGGAGTCTGCAGGCTCCCTCTTGGTTCTTGTCCTCCTGCCCGCTTCCCTCACGTCCTCTCCTGCTTATATCCCCATGGAGACGCCCAGAGGCTGCCTTCTCTGCTTGCTCAGTCTCCCTGTCCTCCTCCGCCAGCACCTAGAGCCTTGAGGGCTCAGGACCTGCTCGTTCAACGATTGGGTGCACGCGGGGATGCATCCATGTATCCCCACACAGAACCAGCCTCCTAGAGTCCAGGATTTCTACCTAGCCTGGAATGCCCAGGCAGCCATACACTGAAGTTAGTTTGACACATGACTTTTCATCTTTTCTCCCTGAAAGTGGTGGCCAGGCCTTGAGCCTGGCGCACAGAAAGCCTCAGTGGACAAAACTGTTGGAATGACATGGCTTCTGATTGTCCAGTTTCCTGTTTGAGGTGTCCTCATGAGAGGACAAGAAGGACTAGTATAATTCTCAACCAAGTGGCCCAGGTTCTATTTTTGTTTGTTTGTCAGTCCTGGGGCTTGAACTCAGAGCCTCTGTGCTATCCCTCAGTGTTTTCTCTCAAGGTTAGCGCTCTACCCCTTTGAGCCACAGCTCCACTTCCACTTTTCAGTAGTTAATTGGAGAGAAGACTCTCACTAACTTCCCTGCCCAGACTAGCTTTGAACTATGATCCTCAGAGCTCAGCCTCCGGAGTAGCTAGGATTACAGGCATGAGTCACCAGTGCCCAGCCCCATGCATTTTGTTTGTTTGTTTTTTGTTGGTTGGGAGGCCTGAACTCTGGGCCTGGGTGCTGTCCCTCAGCTCTTTAGATCAAGGCGAGTGCTCTACCACTTGAGCCACAGCGCCACTTCCTGCTTTTTTCTGCTTATGTGGTGCTGAGGAATGGAACTCAGGGCTTCAAGCATGCAAGGCAAGCACTCCACCACTGAGCCACCTTCCCAGCTCCCCCATGCATTTTTTAAACTAATGTTTTCCCTCTTGATGAATTAAGAAGTTGACCAATTGGAAATCAAGGGCAGGCCCAGACCTGGGGCTGTCCATGCAAGGTTTGTTGGTTCAGTGTCTTCAGAACTGTCAAGGACAGTGCCCAGGCCCTGAGTTCAAGCCCAAGGACTGGCAAAAAGAAAAAGACCCAAGACAGCCCACAGGGCTGCAGGACTGGCCCCCTGTTGTCTTTGTCCTCCACTGGCCAGGGCCTAGAGCACAGGAGATACTCCACACTTACTCATTGGATGGGTGGATGCAACCTAAGTAAAACTTGAAGGTGCCCAGATTCCTGGCCATTCACATTTAGGTCATTACTGCTCAACCTGCAGCTGAGGTCACACACATCTCAGGCCATGGTGGACTCAGCATCATGTCCCTCTTCCAGCATTGTAGACTCTCTGCTCTAGTTTCCGATCTCCATGGAAAGCAAAGTCTCTAGCAAAGGGGTGTTGGATGGACGATCCCATCTCTTACAGAGTGCTTACATCCTCATTTTAAGACTTAGATTCCATGACTGTCCTACACTGAATTTGTTAGATTCCAAAGCATCACGTGGTTTTACAAATGGAGCTGGTTCTACAACACTGATTTCAGAAAGAACAATGGTATCGAATGCAATCACTGGGTTGAAATTTGTTCCCAGTGATTCAGGGAAAGCTTCACAAAGAACAGAGAGGCCGAAAGGCAAGTGGGTACATCCTGCCCTTCCCCCACACCCCCATCCCCCACCCCCTGCCCAGAGCTCACTCACAAATCAGGCTTATGTTAGATCCATCTTCAGAGATTGAACCCCAGCTTCACCTGCACTGGGTGAGCCTGCTACCCCCTGACCTCTGCCCCAGCCTTAGGTCACCTTTTGATTGCTAACTTACTATTTCTCAACATTACCTGAGAACTGGGTCCTGGAAGCCTCAGAACCATAAACCCTTGAGCTGAAAACACTTCATGTGAGTAGAGGAAGTAAGGCCGGGACCAGCCCCTGAGTATGTGTGTAACTGGCAGGCTGACACTCCCTCCACCTGTCTACATAGTTACCCAGGCCACAGCTGCAGCCACCGCCCCTTCAGTTCCTCCCAGCCCCCTCTGGCCACCCAATCTGATGGAACTCTTCAGGGCTCTGGCCCTGGGGGTAGCCCAGGGCTCCCAGCTCTAGCACTGTGTTCAAATTCAAACCAGCAGTTCTCAGTTAGCACTAGGACCCTGTATCTGTGTAGAGAAGTTTGGGGAAGGATGGGCTAAGACACATTCCCTGAAGGTGCCTCTTTCCCTCTCCAAACCTGTTGTGGCTCTAAAGAACATCGGTGTGAGTCAGGCAGGGAGAGGGGAGAAGTCAACACGTGTGCAGAGAGCGCTGGGAGGACACAGCCAGGGGACACGCAGAGGACAAGTGGGAATAAAGGGCCAGGGCAGAAAGGGAGGGGGCAGAGGTTAATGGAGTAGAGGGTGACTGGGTGGAGCAAGGGATGGCTATGTTCAGTTCCAGCTCTTCATTGGCCAGTGGTGTCACACTGGGTGGAACCCTGGCTGAGCCTAGGTATCCCTCTCTCTGCCGCCAGGGGGCAGAGTGCCAGCCAAGATGGAGGATATGAAATGACAAAGAGCTTCACTGCTAAGACTCTATGGATGATGGGGGAGATGATGGAGCACCACTACCAACCACACAGGAACGAGGCCTGGGACTGTGGCCAGCTATACCAGGGCTCCTCTGCCTACAGGTTTTGAACACTTGGACAACTTTCTTAGTTTGCTTTTGCTGTGTTGGATTAGAACCCAGAGCCAGGCACATGCTAGGCTCATGTTGTGCCACAGGTGTCCCAGACATTTCTTAGTCCTCTCCATGACTTTGTTTCTTCTTCTGCAAAATGAGGGTAACCACAGCTCCTCTTTCATAAGGTGGTTGTGTGAGTCAAGTGGATTCATAGTGTTAATGGACTTACAATCTAACGAATGGCCAGTACTAAAATATACTAAGGGGCAGAAGACCCTGAGTGGGGGGAGGGGGGCTGTTTGTCAAGGAAGTCATGGTGGGAGATGATCAGACTTCTGAGAAGAGAAGGAAGCTCATACATACAGGAATCCCTGAGGCTGTCTCTTAACTCCTTTCAGAGCTAGAGTTGGGATTCCTGCTCTTACAAGGATGACCAAGAGAGGTCATCCTTGCCTCTCACAAAGCTGCTTATGAAAATCATCTTTGTTCTTCACCAAATCACAGACCCCTACTCCTCCTGAGAGAGTGTTAACCAAGAAGCCAAGCCATCTGTTTGATCACACAGGTTCATGTCTAGGTACACAAGGTCAAGGACTTTACCTCTCTCTGGAGGCCTACTGAGGTAAACCAGTTGGCCAACTAGGGAGAATCTGATGGGTTGGACTTAGGAGGTTCCCCTATCCCCCCCAGCCCTGACCCTTTCTCTCAACTTTTGGGGAGTCTTGTGGGGAACAGTGATTGCTATCCTCACCTCTTCTCTATTCTTCCTCTTTCACCAAACATCTTCCAATGAAGATGCTTTGCAGAGGGACTGGAAGGTAACATTAGGGGACAAGTGGTTATTTCCCCACAGGAGGGCGAAGGTCACAGGGAGACCAGCAGTCCCAATAGTTGCTTCTCCTCTGGATACGGGATGCTCTGCCGGTGGTGACCTGGAGCTTTGTCCACCTTCATCTAGGATCCAGCCTAGCATTGTGCCTCATAGGCTGTTAGGGGAGAAGAGGAATGAAAGGGAGGGAGGAAAGAGATAAGGGGAGGGAGGAGAGAATGGGAAGAGGACAAAGGAGGTAGAGCCAGCCAGTAAGATAGGGAAGGAGAGGGCGGAAGTTGACTTGAGTGCCATCTAGAGGAAGGAGGTGGGCATGAATAGGCAAGAGCAAGATCTGCATAGAAGTCCCTTGGGTGATGATGACAGACTTCCAGAGGCAAGGCCTAGCGGGAGGCCTTAGGTCATTGGGGAACTGTGTTGAAGAGAATCATAGGGCCCCAGCCTCTTCCTGCTTCCCTTTGTGCTGCCCCTTTGTGGCCATGACATTAGCAGTTCTGCTCAGCCTAGGCTCTCAGCCATGATTCACTGCCTCACCATAAGCCCCAAAGCAACTTCCAACTGCCCGCCTCACGCTCAAAACCCTTTTCTGCTTATCACTTGATTACCTCCAGGTATTTTCTGTAGTGACAAGAAGCTGACTAGTGCTCTAGCGCTGTGACTTCCCTCCAAAAGTTACAGTATGGAAATGAGGGAGGGAGGCAGAGACTTACAGTGAACAGACCTGACAACATCACCTCACTACTAACATCTGGAACAATAAAACAGCGGCATCAGCGGGTTCACAAAATATGGTGAAACAAGAAGGGAACATTTTCTCTGTCGTGATCCTTACCAAAACCCCTAAACAAACCAAGGCTAATCGCAAGGAAAATATCAGACAAGCCGTTCTATAAAATATTTGGCAAGTATGCCTCAAAACTGTCAAAAACTAATTAAAAAGGAAAGTCTGAGGCATTTTCACCGTAGGGCTGAGGAAGGCTATATAGGAAACTTCTGTTTTTAGTGCTTTGTTTCTTCTTCCAAAAGCTGAAGAAGGGGCTGGGAAGGTGGCCCAGTGGTAGAGTGATTGCCTTGCATGCATGAGGTCCTGGGTTCAATTCCTCAGCACCACATAAGCAGAAAAAGCCGGAATTGGCACCATAGCTCAAGTGGTAGAGTGCTAGCCTTGAGCTGAAGAGCTCGGGACAGCGCCCAGGTCCAGAGTTCAGGCCCCACAACCAACAGAAGAAAAAGAATATCTGAAGAAAATACAGCAAAGCATTAAAATGTCCTAAGCCTAGGTGGGTGGGATTGGTTGGAATGTGTTGTAAACATGTGAAAATTTAACAATGAAACTTCCCCCATAACTAATGTAAACTAATTTTTTTAAATGCTGGGAAAAAAAAAAAAACAATCCTAAGCCTGGTGCAGAGGCAGATGGCTGCTCCTTCTATTACTTGCTACGGCCAGGGTTCATGCCTAGAATCCTCACCACTCAGGAAGCTGCGATCTGAGACTCTTTTTTTTTTTTTTTGGGTCCGGTCATGGGGCCTGAACTCTGGGCCTGGGCGCTGTCCCTCAGCTCTTCAGCTCAAGGCTAGCGCTCTACCACCTGAGCCACAGCGCCACTTCCGGCTTTTTTCTTTTTGCTTATGTGGTGCTGAGGAATCGAACCCAGGGCCTCGAGCATGCAAGGCAAGCGCTCTACCACTGAGCCACCTTCCCAGCCCCAACGATCTGAGACTCTTGATTTGAAGCCAGCTGAGGCAGACAAATCTGATAGATTGTTACTACCAATTAACCAACAAAAACTGGTATGGCTCAAGTGGTAGAGCACCAGCTATGAGCAGAAAAAGCTAAGTGAGAGCTTGAGGTCCAGAGTTCAAACCCCAGTACAGAATACACACACACACACACACACACACACACACACACACACACACACACACACACACACACACAGATCTGAGATACATTATATATAACGTGTTATGATTTTCTGCTTGCTAAAATCAGGCGAAAGTTTTCAAGGTCTCTAATATTTCATGAGTTTCACTGTGAGGACCTAGGGCTCAACGTCTTCAATTACCTTATAACAAAGTTCCCTTGCCCTGCCTGCCTGCTGCTCCCCAACCCCCCTAACCTGGCCCTTTCAGCCCTGAAGAACATGCACTTGGTCCACAGCCCACCACACACACCTATGGCATTTCCTAGCTTTGGCTCAACACTTGCTTCCGTCTCTTGTCTGTGTTAAGAATCATCTGACCTGCCACCGCCCAAGAACACAAGTAGGGTCCTCAAATGCCTCAGAAGGACCTGAGAAAACATTGTTTCCTCATCAGCTGACTCTCCTCAATGACAGCTACCAGGAAGCCACAGGACCCTTGTCCGGAATCAAAGCGATACTGGGAACTGTCCCGGAGCTGCTGCCTTTAGAGGCTCTGCCTGCTGTCGCCTTCCGGCCCGGGCCCCCACTTCTCCCAGTCTCGGACTCCATGTACCATGGGGGCAGAAAGCAAATGTTTCCTCAAAGTGAGGGCCCTGAATCCACTCTGAAAAACACCTGAGAAAATATGGCCTTGGATCCTGACCTCCAGAACCGAAACATCTTACACTTTTGTACATGGGAACCCATACGGGCAACCGGCCCCTGCCTCCTCCAATCCCTTCCAGAACTAAGAATTCAAGGAATTCAAGGAAGGATGGACAGTAGGCAGAGGCAGGAGGCAGGCCTATGGCATGTCTGTTCTGGTTTTGTTGTCCTTTGGCAGGACTCCCTTCCCCCCTCCACCAGGGTACTACCAGGATATCACTCACTGTGCCACCAACACTGAGTTACCAACAGGCATTACTTCACAGTTCAACTTGACACAGAAAGTAGGCACAGACTTCTGTCAGTGTGTGTGTGTGTGTGTGCAATTTTACAAGATTATGTGCAAGCACATAATCTCTCTCTCCCATTATTACCTGTGCTAGACAGAAGAGCTTTCCTAGCTCCTTCTCTTCATATCCAGTACCATTATCTACACTTAGCTTATTCATGCATTTCTTACTTGATTATTGTCGATCCTTCCCAGGCTAGTGGAACGGCAGGTGATAAGGGCAATGATTGGCGATGAGATCCCATGATGATAAATAAGAGTATAGCTGGTGCTCACTAAACAGTTATTGACTGAACCAGTGCCATCATAACTTGGAGGTATGCCACATGGCGTCTCTAGAAGCTGATTTCTTTCTTTTTGGGGGGGGGTCCGGTAGTGGGGCCTGAACTCTGGGCCTGGGCGCTGTCCCTCAGCTCTTCAGCTCAAGGCTAGTGCTCTACCACTTGAGCCACAGCACCACTTCCAGCTTTTTTCTTTTTGCTTATGTGGTGCTGAGGAATCGAACCCAGGGTCTCATGCATGCAAGGCAAGCGGTCTACCACTGAGCCACCTTCCCAGCCCCCTAGAAGCTGATTTCTGTCCAGTTCTCCAGGCTTTTTCTTGCCTCTCTTCCTGAGAAAAAGCCACATTCTATCTGCAGGTTGGAGGAAGTGACACAACACAAGACTTTGTACACTCTGTGTTGCTTATCTGGAATGTTCTTCCTCACTTCGTAGGGGACCTACCCATATTTCCAAGTTCAATTCGAATGCCAACATCCATTAAGCCCTTCCAGGCTCCTACAGGCAGACCTGTCCCCAGGCTCCTTTGTCTGAATGCCTCCATGCTAGCCCCTTCTCATTTTGTGTCATTACATACCCGTCCATCTGTCCTAGAGCCACTCAACAGCAAGGCCAAGGTCTGCACCCGACATCTGGGGAAATCAGTTTAAAACCCGGGGCTCAGAACACAGTCCGGAAGAGTCACTGAATAGAAGAAGTGAACATGTTTTATTTCTGTTAATGCCACATGTAATGCATGTCAGTAATTTTAAATAGAGGTAAAGGAAAATGGAACTTCCTGCATTTTTGCAGGACTTTCTGAAACTACTCTTTTTTTCCTTTTCTTTTTCTTTCTTTCTTTCTTTCTTTCTTTCTTTCTTTCTTTCTTTCTTTCTTTCTTTTTTTTTTGTGTTAGTCCTGGGGCTTGAACTCCAGGCCTGGGTACTGTCCCTGAGCTTCTTTGTTTGCTCAAGGGCTAGTACTCTACCACCTGAGCCACAGCGCCACTTCTGGCTCTGTTTTTGTGGTACTGAGGAATTGAACCCAGGGCTTCATGTGTGCTAGGCAAGCACTCTACCACTGAACCACATGCCCAGTCACCTGCTTTTGTTGTTGTTGTTGGTTGTGGGGCTTGAACTCTGGGCCTGGGGACTGTCCCTCAGCTCTTCAGCTCAAAGAGAGCACTCTACCACTTGAGCCACAGCACTCCTTTTTTTTTTTTTTTTTAATCACTGTAATGTTGCCTAAGCTAGACTTTTCCCAGAGAAGTGAGTAATGTTATTATCAGAAAATGAATTTGTTGACTGTTCAGCCTCTTATTTTTGGCTTTATCAGAAACAAACAAAAAAAATAGATTATTTCTCCAGCCAGGCCTTCCTCTTCAGCCCGCCTGTGACCTTGGTGTTCTGTGCATCTGTAAAAACACTGCTCCAATGGAAGCCCCTGCCAGGAGCTCAGTCTAAGGCAGAGCTGTCTTGCCAAGAGACATGAGTAAACTAGACAACTTGTGGTTTAAAAATTGATAGCTTGTCTAATTTCACTACCGAGAAATGATGCCCTGGCTGGCAGGGTTGACACAGGTTGACACAGGCTTTAAATTTTAGGAAATTATTTTTCTTGGAGAGAATGATGAGGTGGTAGCAGTGGTGGTGAGTTGGATTGAAATACATATATGCATGCATGAAAACTGAATAGTGAAATCCCTTAAAATTGTAAAGCACAAAGGCATTAAAGGGGTGTAAGAAAGAGTCATAGGAGGAGTGATAAAATAAAAGGAAATGATCTTTCTCTGTGGAAATTGTGATTTATTTTAAAGGCAATTTGTTCTTCAAGCAATGAGGGCTAGTACTGTGACTCAAATGGTAGAGCACCTACCAAGGAAAGAAGAGTGCTGAAGACTCAAAGAACTGGAAACTCAGGATGGCAAGAGAGGCAGAGAACAAGGGAGGGAATGAAGGGAGAGGAAGGAGGAAAAGGAAGGAGGGAAGAAGGAAAGAGGAAAGAAGGAAGGCGGATAAGAAGAGGAAAAAAAGTGGAAGAAAAAAAAGGAAAAAAATATTAGGAGAAAGATGCTAATGTTGATTTAAAAGATGATTTTTAAAGCAAAAGAAGTAATGTCAGGATTAGTGGGATGTTTTTTCCCCAGACCTATAAATATTAAATTAAATCTCCAAGCATCTTGAGAGGCTTTACTATAAACAAACAGATGGGCCGCCCTTCTGATTTCCAACCTAGTTAATGGCTCCCTCTGGTGGTCAGGTGAATTTCTGCACTGGCCACTTCACTAAAGGATGCTCAGCTCTTGCTTTTGTTGTAAGACAACCAGGAATGAAGATTTCCCTGGGCTTCTGGAATCTACTTTTCCTCACTGTGACCTCAGTCCCTATCTTCCCTGGCTTCTAACTCCCACTTCTTCACTTCACCACGGTTTGCTCCCACAGTTGCTTTTTTATTTTTATAACCAACTATATCAAGTCTGAACCTTAATATAGACGATAATTTCGGTGTGCATAGTAGTCTAAGGTATTTGTTTTTGTATCAATTATCTGACCCACCCCTTGCAAAGCAGGTAGACCTATAGGCAAGCAGACTGAATTTCAAAAGGGTAAAAATACTTACTCGAAACCACACAGCTAAATATAGCACTGAGACTTCAAATGTTTATCTCATACATGTCTTGAGTGCTTCCATTCACACTGCCACAGACACTGAAACGTGGAGGTTATATGCTAATAAGAAATACAGACAAGGGAAAACAGGTGTTAAATTTTGGCTCCCTTTTAATACACAACACCAGGAAGAAATGGATTTAAATGAGACTCAGTATAATATACTATGAGAGACTATTATAAAGTGAGGCTGTGCTAGACACTTAGTGAGAGCATAATTAAAATGGTCTAGGACACACAGCACTCTTCCTGTTTGCCAGGCTGGGACACATTCCCTAATGTACTCTTTTTGTCTGTCTGGAGAGACAGACAGCTTCCTATCAGATAGCACGTCATACAAAGGAATGCTGTAGTTATGGACATCTCAGAATAACTTACCAGTGACACAAAAGTCTGTCTTTTGAGTACCAAAAGTTTTCTCTTTTTTAAAATGGTAAGCTTCCAAAGTTCTTTCTGTCTTGGTGGAGTGCAAGTTGGTACAATATTTTGAAAAACTACTAGAGATTCGCTTGTAAGTACATGCCCAAGAGAAATGCTTATATATGATAGCCAACAGAAAGCTATCAGGATGTTATAGCCATTTTATCCCTAAGAACCTTGAACTTGAAACAAACCAATGCCCAGCCATAACTTGGAAGACAAAGATTAGAAAAACTTTTAGAGAATACAGCAAAAAAACACAGATTAAAAAAATAGGAGTGGGGCTGGGAAGGTGGCTCAGTGGTAGAGTGCTTGCCTTGCATGCATGAGGCCCTGGGTTTGATTCCTCAGCACCACATAAGCAAAAGAAAAAAAAAAGCCAGAAGTAGCACTGAGGCTCAAGTGGTAGAGTGCTAGCCTTGAGCTGAAGAGCTGAGGGACAGTGCCCAGGCCCAGAGTTCAGGCCCCACGATCGGACCCAAAAATAAATAAATAAATAGGAGTAAAAGGACAAAAAATAGGAAAATTCATTTATATGAACACCAGAAGAAAACAGAAAAAATGAAGACAAGAAAAAAAATCAAGAAATATTTAATTTCAATAGAGAAAAAGCATTACTAAGAGGTAAGATTGTACAGTCAATGCTACATTAAAAAACTGAAGAGATAACGTACTATCTCAGTGGCAGAACACTTGCCTCAATTTACATCTTGAACATCTAACAACACACACACAGTCACAGTCAAGACACAGACACAGGGCTGGGAAGGTGGCTCAGTGGTAGAGCGCTTGCCTTGCATATCTGAGGCCCTGGTTCAATTCCTTAGCACCACATAAGCAAAAAGAAAAAAGCCGGAAGTGGCGCTGTGGCTCAAGTGGTAGAGTGCTAGCCTTGAGCTGAAGAGCTGAGGGACAGCGCCCAGTCCCAGAGTTTAGGCCCCACAACTGGACCCCCCCCCCAAAAAAAAGACACAGACACAGATACAGACACAGACTCAGACACACACACATACACACACACACATTCATCTCCTAGTTAAGTATATTTCTAGCTATTGTTGAAGCTATTACTAGTTGTTTTGTTTTCCCAATTTCTTTTTCTGCATTTTCATTGTTGGAATATAGAAAGGCTACTGATTTTCATAGGTTGATTTTGCATCATGCTATTTTGTGATGTGTTTCTTGGAGAAGTCTCCAGAGTCTTTTAAATATACTATCGTATCAGCTGCAAGTAGATAGTTTGACTTCTGCCTTTCCTATATGTACCTTGTTTATGCTTTCTCTTGCCTCATTGCTGTGGCTAGGAATTCCAGCACTGTTTTGAGTAAGAGTAGGTAAGGTGGCTTTATTTGTCTTCTTCCTCATTTCAGAGGAAATGGTTTCAGGTTTTCCTTCCATTTATGATGATGTTGGCTACAGATCCACATGTGATATTGTCTCATATATTTTTCATTAAGTTGAGGTAGATGCCTTCTGTTTTTAGTTTCTTCGTGGCTTTAACATAAAAGGATGTTGAATTTTATCAAAGGCTTTTTTTTTCTGCATGTAATGAGATGCTCATGTGTCCTTTATTCTGAGCACATGTCACATTATATTTACTGATTTTCATGTGTTGTAGCATCTTTCATGTTTGGAATGAACCCACCTTCCTCACAGTATATGATCTTCCTAGTGTGTTACTGAATTTGGTTTGCCAGTATTTTTGAAGAGAAGTTTTTGCATGTATATTTACTAAGAAAATTGGTCTATATCTTTTTGGTTGTTGTTCCATCCTTATCTAGTTTGTGTACCAGGGTAATACTGGCTTCATTGAATGAATATAGTAGAATTTCTTTCTTTTCCATTTTGTGAAATAATTTGAGAGCCATTGGTGTTAGTTCTTCTTTAAAAACCTGGTAGAGTGAATCCATCTAGTCCTGGACTCTTCTTTGGTGAGGAATTCTTTATTAGCTGTTCCAATCTCATTGCTCATTCTGCATCTGTTCATGTGGTTGATATCCTCCTGGTTAATTCAGGCACATCTTGAGTCCAGAAATGTATCCATTTATTTTATGTTCCAGTTTATTAGAATATAAGTTTTCAAAGTATTCCCTTATGATCATCTGACTTCTGTTGATATTTGTTGTTTCTCATCAGTAATTTTGTTAGTTTGGACCTTCTTCCTCTTTCACTTTCCTTCTTTTTGATTAGTGTAGGTAACTTATTTCAAGGCTTGAAGGAAGCTTTCTGCCCAAGCACTCTCAGCTTTCAGCTTCTGTTGAGAAACCATTTTCTGTTGAAAAATCTGCTGTCCTTCTAGTGGCTTTGCCATTCTCTTTGACTTGATATTTCTCCTGCAGCAAAAGAAGTTCCACGTATTTCATTTTTTACCTACAATTTGTCTTGAAGTTGTTCTTTTCTGTTCTTATACATTAGTTGTACCTGACTGGCCGGCTCTTTCTCATGACTTAGGAATTTTTCTTCTTTTTAATTGAATATGTTTTCTAGCCACTTAGCTTGCATCTTTCTCCTTCCATGCCCATGATAAGAATCTCATGGCTGGGCGCCGGTGGCTCATGCCTATAATCCTAGCTTCTCAGGAGGCTGAGATCTGAGGATTGCAATTAAAAGCCAGCCTGGGCAGGAAAGTCCATAAGACTCTTATCTCCTCAAGTGGTAGAGTGCTAGCTTTGAGCTGAAGAGCTCAGGGACAGCACTCAGGCCCAGACTCAAGTCCCATGACTGAAACCCACCCCCCAAAAAAGTCTCAGACTTTCCTGCCTGGGCTGACTTTGAACCATGATCCTCAGATCTCAGCCTCCTAAGTAGCTAGGATTACAGGTGTGAGCCACCGGCACTGGCTTTATTGAATTCTTCTATATCCTGTACCATTTTTATTTCATCAACTGCTTATCTGTTTCTTTCTCAGAATGTGTCCAGCTTTCACATGTTACTTATATAACAAACTTCCTGGTCCTCAATGGAGCAGCACCTTTCTGCTCTGTTCCACCAAGGTGCACGGGCTTCCTTGCAGTGCTCAGCACTTGGTACTCGGTGAGTTGTAAATGATTCCCTGTTGCAAACTGCAAGCCTGCCTTCTGCTTCACTTGTATCCTGAAGACCACTCCTCCTCCTCCTCGCCCCGGGTTCCTAGCCTACCCTGGAGACTCTCACCCACTGGGAGTCTACACACCACAGAAAGCAAAATGGCCAGGACAATGAAGAAATGGGCTATAGGATATGCACCACGTTTTGCTCTTTCTACCTGTTCAGTTGGTCATAGGCTTAGGAACCTAAAAGTAGATGAGACTCCTGTCTCCCAGAAGTCAGCTCAAACTTCCTCCTCCCCGGGCCATGCAGAATTGTTCTTGTGATCAGTGATGCACTGAAGACAAGATGCCACTATGAACACTGGCTGTTTCTGGGGTTAGAATCAAATCCTAACCAGTTCACCCTCTATTGCTGGTTTTCTTTTTTTTTTTTTTCTTTTTTTTTTGGGTCCGGTCATGGGGCCTGAACTCTGGGCCTGGGCGTTGTCCCTCAGCTCTTCAGCTCAAGGCTAGCGCTCTACCACTTGAGCCACAGCGCCAGTTCCGGCTTTTTTCTTTTTGCTTATGTGGTGCTGAGGAATCGAACCCAGTGCCTCTGGCATGCAAGGCATGCGCTCTACCACTGAGCCACCTTCCCAGCCCTCTATTGCTGGCTTTCATCCTAGCTTGCCAATGTCAGCAGCACTTTCCTCCCTCCCCCACCGCTGCTTCCTAGGCTTAGAGCTCAGCCTTTTTACCTACTGAATGATCTTAGGTAACTTGAATTTCTGTTGGCCTTGCAAAGCCTAGGAGCCTTAAAAGTCCACACAGCTTGTCCCGGTCAGTTCTTACCCGGTCAGTTCAGCACCCAGCTCACAGCATCTCTTCTAACAATCACATGGACTAGCTATCCAAAACAGCACCATTCAGTTCTTGACTTGGTGGTAGTCAGATTTCCTGTATTGTGACAAAATGCCTGAGATAATGAAGGCAAGATTTTGGTTTGGGCTCACAGTTGGGAGGTTTCAATCCATGATCTTCTGGCCTTGTGGCTTTGTGGCTCTGGTGATGCAGTACATCACGGTGGCTAGTTCACCTCATGGTGCCCAGCAAGCAAGGCATAGGACAGGGTTGAAGTACAAGTGCCCTCGTGAAGACCCTCAATGACTTCACTTGCTCCCACTAAGCCAGGTCTACTGAAGTTTTTACCCCCTCCCAATAGTACCGCGAGCCTTCAGGGGACACTCAGAACCTACTTAGCTTTTGTTCTGTCCTTCACCCAAATGGAAGCCACCTAGGCCTTAGTTATACTTGTCATCCAGTGTAGTCCTGTCATTGTCCCACTGCTTGACCAGAGCCTCAGCCTGTCCATTCCTCTGATTCTATACCACCATGTTCTGTCTTCTAATCCATTAGTCCTATTACCTCTACTCCCCTCCCCTGCTGGCTTGCAAATGTCCCTTTCTGGTTGTTGTTTTATACCAGTTTGCCAAAAACAAAAAACAAAACATAAAACATGTACTGTGTTGCCCCAGCCAGCTCCACACCTCAGCAGCTGGAGAAACTATTCCAACATTAATACTGCCTCAGTGAACTAGCCTCGCCACGCCATGAAACTATTTCACACTTTGCTCTGTAGTCCTCTGGGATATCTTCATACTATTTCATAGGAAAACTGCATCTATCAGCACATCCAGAACCAGCCAGCATCCATTCCCATTTATTACTACTAGGAGATCTCACGTCCTACCCTACCCTGGCCCCTCTATGTCACACTCTTACCCTTTCTGACTAGAGGTAAAGTATCACTCATGTTTCCCTCTTTCCCCTAGAATCATCCATTTTTCTCCCTTTTGTGAGTCGCTTCAACTGATACATAAGTATGCATAATATCTACCTTTTTGTTATTATAAAGGTGGCATACAGAGGGGTTACAGTTACATAAGTCAGGTAAAGAATACATTTCTATTTGGACAATATCACTCCTTCCCTCCCTGTTTTTCCCTGTTCCCATCCACAAGCTGTGTAGTTCATTTTCAGCATAGTATCTAGTGAGTACCACTGTTTCATTTGCTCACCCTTTGTCCCTCCATTTCTGTGTATCATCCACCCTATAAAAAAAAAGATCCGGGGCTGAGAAGGTGGCTCAATGGTAGAGCGCTAGCCTTGAGCTGAAGAGCTGAGGGACAGAATCCAGGCCCAGAGTTCAGGCCCCACGACCTCTCCAGGCCCAGAGTTCAGGCCCCACGACCTCCCCCCCCCCCAAAAAAAAAAGGGAAAAAAAAGAAAAAAAGATCCCTAACACCGTGTCTTTCTATAGCCACCACTTTAGTTCTCTGCTTCCTACACCAAGAGTTGCCTGTGCTTGGCCTTCACTCCCTCAATTCACATCTAATCCACAGCTCACAATTCCTGCAAAGCTTCTATTGGTGTCCCTGATAGGCAGCTTTTCTAATCAAAACCAATTGTGTCATGCTTGTGCCTGGCAGGCCTCCATTAATCAGTCATCTGGGTCTGTTTGATGGTTCCTCCCACTCAGGAAGCGGAGGAAGTGCTCCCACACTTTGCAGGGCCATGGAACAACGGTCACTACCCACACTGACCACAGGAAACCTGACTTTATACCCAGAAGAAGCCACCTCCTATTACCTATTTTACTGTAATTTCACAGCTCTTTCTGCAAGAAATATGCAGGACAAAAGGTGAGAAGAGGAGCCATATTACTAGCTATTCAAGAGGCTGAGACCTGAGGTCAGCGGTTCAAAGCCACCCTGGACAGGAAATCCTCAAGACTCTCCCTCTAATTTATCAGCAAGAATTCAGGTTAGATGAATGGTTCAAGTGGCAAAATCCAACTATAAGCAAGTAAGCCAAGCAAACACAAGGCTCTGAGTTCAAGCCCTAGTACAGAGAGAGGAAGTACATTTCAGTTTTAAGTTGTGCAGCATTACCCAAATGTCAACACTCATGAGCATAGCTTCTAACAGCTGGCCACTCATCTAATGTGAACCCAAACTGTGGAAATGTAATTTAAAATAACAATAATGTTCACTCAGTAACAGGAACTTCAAATGCAGAAATTTTCAGTCTTGTTGGAGGATGAGAGCATTCAAATTTAATGGTAGGAACAAGCCTGTTTCCTCATTTTTAACATTTAAAACATTACACACTAGTAGACATAGTTTTCATTTACAGTTCTGATGCAGGACAGATCCTTCATCTATACAGCGGTAACTACACCTTACATTTCATGTCCTGGGGCACAGGGAACAGGTGACATTTATGAATAGTAATGGTTATTACAGCATGGTCCATACATACCCAACTAAGCATCAACTCCTCAGCAGAACATAATCTTGTCAGGGCTGAAACGTGGCCTGGAGGGACTCATTTCCACAGGCTGCAGTGCATAAAGAGAGTTGGGGTACAATTATGCCTGCTATCATTTGAGCAGATTTATACGAGTGTGAGCATCTTGCAAGTATAATTAACCACCAGTAAAGATCATTTTTCAAGGAAAATAATAACAATTTTCAACATATATATGGGAATAATTAGTGATCTTATAACTAAAAATATATATATAAACGTAATTTCTAAAAATAGCTAGTTCCTGATTTACCAGGATTAAAGCTAGTTAAAAATGCAGCTTAGGAAAGGCTTTCTTGGGGTGGGTGGGTGGTGAACTAGCAGAGGGGGGTGGGCTAACAAGAAGGGTGAATGGGGAAGAATATGGTGAAAGTACATCCTTTGCATGTGTGTAAATACAACAATGAAGCCCATTGAAATTGTTTTAGAAAGTGGGGCAGAATAACAGAGGGGTAAGACTGACTAGAATATACTGTGTACATGAGTTAGAAATGTCACAATGAACCCTAGCCACAGAATATATGCTTAAAAAAATGCTACCCTCCATGCTAGCTTCATGTCCTAAGAGAGTGGGTATTTTTACTCACTGGTCTGGACAAATCTGGCCTAAGAAGTGTGTTTCATGGGAATTCCTGTTTTCAATATTCTAGCTTGCTCAGACATCAATTAATATATCAACAATTTATTTCCTAGAACTTGCCACTTAAGTTCTGGCTGGGAGTGGTGGTACACACCAATCATTACGCACCAGGGAGGCTGAGGCAAGAGGATCACAAATTTGGGTTCTAACTGGGTTACACTGTGAGTTCCCATCTGTAAACAGACAAATGTATGTTTGTGAATGGAATATTCCTCATAATGATCATTTCTGTTCACATGTTATTTAGGTTTGGATAACCTTGACTGTATAGTCCTAAGTCCTAGCTCCCTTTGGTCTATGAGAACTAAAACTATAATGGACAGGCAGGAGTAAATGTTGGTATAAATTATCTTTAAGTACATAATCACAACTTCAAATGGTGCCAAAGAAACTGACCAGCTCCTATGCAATCAGCCTGCCTGATTTCAGTAGCATCCTTCAGATGCTGTAGTCCATGTCTGCTTGCAGACTTTCCTTAAAATGCAGAAATAGTTGGGCACCGGTGGCTCATGCCTGTATCCTAGCTACTCAGGAGGCTAAGATCTGAGGATTATGGTTCAAAGCCAGCCCGGGCAGGGAATTCCATGAGACTCTTAGCTCCAATAAAAGCCTCTTAGAAAACGAAGTGGAGCTGTGGCTCAAGTGGTAGAGCACTAGCTTTGAGCTGAAGAGCTGAGGGCCAGGGCCCAGGCCGAGTTCAAGCCCCACAACCGACAAAAAAAAAAAAAAAAAAAAGGCAGAAATATTCAGATAAATTAAGATGCATATAAACTCTCTAGTTATGTTGCCATAAATAAAGGCTATAGCAACGTTTTGTCATGTTCACATTAAAATGTTCTTAATTAAGAAGGCAGAATGAGCTGGGCCCCGGTGAATCATGTCTATAATCCTAGCTACCAGGAGGCTGAGATCTAAGGATTTGAAGCCGGCCTGGGCAGGAAAGTCCCTCTGAGAATCTCCAATTAACCTCTTAAAAACCAGAAGTAGACCTGTGGCTCGAAGTGATAGAGCTCTAGCCTTTAGCAAAATAGCTTAGGGACAGCACCCAGGCCCTGAGTTCAAACCCCACAACAACAAAAAAAGGCATCATGTTTTAGCATTTTGCTAAATGTAAAATTTTTATTTTGGAAAAAGATAAAAAACCCAAAACAACCAGAACAAAGACTATAAAGACAGAGAATCAGGGTTATCATATTTCTATTAAGTTTAGTGTTTAAAAAAAGCAGGGTGGGGGACAAGGAGTATTTTTAAATGGACCAATACCACACAGACAGGAAAAGGACAACACACAATATGTAGTCAGTACTCATCTTGCTGGGTATTGCACACGTGGCCAAAGATCATGCTCTCAGTAATGCCTCAAGCCCAGAGATGGGCATTCAAGGCCCTACTATGGGAGGCAAGGCATCCAGTGCTCCCTCTACACAGCTGGAACCGTGAGGTTCTACTTCCCAGCTTCCTCATCCTGCACTTCCCTTGTCATTCACAAAAGTAATGCAAGAGCAGCACCCACAGCTATATATACTAACATGGCAGTGTAGAATGACCAAATTGGTTCTAAAGGTTAAAAGCAAAGTAACCAATGAGGTAAAAAAGTTATAGCATATATTGAATCACTCAATGATAAATAGGAAATCATTTGTTCTATGCATTAAAAGTTAAAGAGCTTTAGTTAAGAGTATAAAATTTTTCATTTAGATTTAATAAAAAAATTAGTTCCTACTTTTTTATATATTTGCAAAGCATTAATAGGAAAAACCCTACTACCCATAGTTAGAAATGACTGAAATTAAAATTTTAATTTTAGGTTACAGTTGGCACATCAATAATTGTATGACTGACCCATCACTTAAGAGGCTGGACATTTCTGTTTCAATTTATGCCTGTGCTAAAACCACAGGAAGCAAATATGCATTTATCAAAAGCACTTTAATAGACACAATATTGAAGCCCCACAAGGCAGATTACCAGACGTAATAAAGAACTGGCTACTTACTGTGATGTTGTAATTCACTCTAAGTACAAGCTGAGATTATTTGTCTCCGAAAACACTGAAGATTGGTGTGGTGAACCTGCAATACATTATTTTAAAGTGTCCTATATTCCTACAACCTATCATTTCTCCACGGAATCTGACAGTTGATCTTTCCTGCTCACAAAAGCTAATCTAAGACATTCTACTCTCTACCATGAGCACTGGTCATTTTATAAATTACAAAATGAAAATAACATATTGATCAAGATCAATTCTATTATGAACTCATCTTTTGAACAGCACAAGCCACCCGCAGTGGCTTCTATTCCTTCAAAATTTACAAAGATCAGGCCATGGTAGGTATCCTGAGCACCTGAAAAAGCCCTGTCAAAGGAAAACAAAAATGACAACAAATTTAGTTCCAAGACAACTGGCTTTGAGATTCTAAATTTGGACATTTCCGTCTATAAAACAGAGGAATGTTCTGATGGACTGATAGAAGATACTAGTTTTCTACAGTGAACACTAAAAGATGCAAAAACAAAGAGCAAAAAGTAGACCTATCATTTCAAATGTACAGGGAGATCGAATAGAAAAACACTTGATTTGTTCATCTCAGGTTATTTTATTCTAAGATTAAAGCAGAGAGAACTGCATTGTTCTGCCAACTCAAGCTGGCCCATTTGGAAATTTAATTTAATTTTCCAGTACTGGAGCTTGAACTCAAGGCTTGGACACTGTCCTATAGCTTTTTGCGTAAGGCTGGTGGTGCTCTACCACTTGAACAATAGCTCCCCTCCTTTTTGGGGTGGTTAACTGGAGGTAAGACTTCCCTGCCCAAGTTGGTTTTGAACCAGAATCTTAAGATCTCAGCCTCCTGAGTTAGCTAGTATTTACAGGAGAGGGCCACCGGTGCCTAGGAATTTTAGCTGTTAGGGCTTATTTCTTAGGAAGTCAGATAAGAACTCGTTTCCTTTTGGTGACATGGGTAACTTCACTTTTTTTTTTTTTTGCTGTTCATGGGGCCTGAACTCAGGGCCTGGGTGCTGTCCCTCAGCTCTTCAGGTCAAGGCTAGCACTCTACCACTTGAGCCACAGTGCCACTTCTGGCGTTTTCTGCTGATGTGGTGCTGAGGAATCGAAACCAGGGCCTCATGCATGCAAGGCAAGCGCTCTACCAGAGCCACCTTCCCAGCCCCTAACTTCACTTTTTTAGTGTAGTGTTCTAGGACCCAGTAAGGGTGCCTCAAGAAAAACAATGGCCTCCTCTGATTTTTACTAGCAGACCCAAACCCAAGTGTTATCTACCAACCTATTAAGCTGACAAACTACTGATCTACCCTGTAGATACCCACTCACATGGTTAGTGTAAGACTTCCTGCTCAATGATATTTACATGTTTAAGGACTGGTCCTTTCATTTATCAGTGAACTGATAGTAGAATTCATGCACACTGGAAGCTTCTGGAATGGCTCCTAAGCATTAGGAGGACAATAGGAGCACACCTGTACTAACTTGGGGTTGTATTTAGTTCAGCCATTCTTCTCAGATTCCCAAGCTAGCCAATCACCCAAACAGCTATTTCAGGTCCTTGACCAAGTATTCTCAGGGGGGAAATACATCTAAACATGGCTGCTTCAAAGCAACTCTGATATGCATACAGAAACACAACAAGAAAACTAATCATGTGGGTACAGTGAATTTGCTATTTAAAGTTTTTGAGGCAAGATTCATTTTTTTGGCTATCAGCTGATTCATTTTAAAGGACAGCATTAAAAGTATTCTAGAGATCAAACATGATTTAGATTAAAAACCTAGAATAATTATTGTCTAATAAAATGTTTAAAAAATACTAAGTATACAAGATTTGCAGTTATAAAGGATTACTGAATTTCTCAGACAGGAATTCTGAGTAACTTTTTGATTGAGGAAATTGACCAATTTTTCATCTCATCAAATTTGTGGGAATTTTGTTGTTGTAGCAGTACTGGGGTTTGAGCTCAGGGCCTTACACTTTCTAGACAGGTGATGTACCACGTGAGCCACAACCCTAGCACTTTCGGCATCACTTTTCAAATAGAGTCTTAGGTGTATGCCCAGGTCAGCATCACCATGCCCAGCTTTACTGATTGAGATGTGGTCTTGAAAACTTTGCCCAGGCTGACCTTGAACCAGGATCTTCCAAATTTCTACCTCCTGAGTAGGTAGGATTACCAGGATGAGCCACCACACCTGGCCTCTTCATTTGTGTTTTCTTTACACATTATTAAAGACTTCTAACAAAGAGAAAGTATTACAATGGCCATCCTACTAAGAGAAGGTGATACAAAATATGAAAAAAGTTACTGTTTATTTCTTTGTTATACAAAGAAAATTAAGCACAGCCCAAGACATCTCAGTCCATCTTCTGAGTCCTTTCTGCCACAGTAACATGTAATAACAATGGCAAGTTGGATTATGAGTCCAGTCCAGGGTCAAGCTTCTCCACTTTGACGACTATCTCTGGGGCTGGAGCATCAGCAGAGGCGTGGTGGGCCTCTGTCTCTGACTCGGACAGCACTTCCTCCTTGATCTTCACAGGCTTACCACTGGCTTCCTCCTCTTCATCTGAAGACTCATCCAGCTCCCATTCGTCATCGATGTCCATTTCAAATACTCTCACATGACGGAGATTTGAACTTAACTAAAGAAGAAAAGGCACGTTAATGTGTGTCTCTGTGTGTGTGTGAAAGCGCACATGCACCTGGAACTGGGACTTGAACACGGGGCCTGAGCATCTTTTGCTCATGGCTAGTGTTCTAGTGGAGCCACAGCTCCTGAGCAGCTAGAATTATAGGTATGAGCCACTGGTGTCAGGAGTCACATTAACAATTTTCTAACTAATGGCTTTACAAACAAATTTTATAAAATGAAGCAGAAATCAAAAGCTTTAAGCAAAGAATAGTTTTATAGGAAAGTTACATTTTTAACATTTTACTATAAAATCACCCAACTCTACCTTCATTTTACATAAAAGATCTCCACACACCACAGTGGTGAATTTATGGAACTTAGAACCCAAACTATTTTTGCCAGTCATGGAGCTTGAATTCTGGGCCTGGGTGCTATCCTTTTGTTCAAGGTGAGCACTCTACCACTTGAGCCACAGAGCCACTTCTGGCTTTTTCTGTAATTAATTGGAGATAAGAGCCTCATGAACTTTCCTGTCTGGGCTGGCTTCAAAGTAAGATCCTCAGATCTCAACCTCCTGAGTAACTAGGATTACAGGAGTGGGCCACCAGCACCTGGCTCTGAAATTGCTCTTAATTACTCAAAGTTTCTCCAAACAAGAAAACAAAATAGCTAGCCTGCTGCTTTTCAGTTAACTGAAACCAAGGGACAGAATGACAAGCAGAGAATGAGCCTTGGAGATGACGTGCTTGAGTACTCATAGGATGCTGCATAGAAACAAAGCCATACTCACCACACAGGACACTTTGCGAAAACCATTCCCAGCAACGTACTGAGCTTTCATGCTCTCCAGTAACCGCCAGTGCTTCTCAAAGTGCAGGGTGCGTGTGGGAATAACACTGCTTTGTTCATCTAGCCTGGAGGAAAAACCAGCCCAGGAATCAAACAGGACCTCCACCTCCCACATTCACTAGAGGAGGGGTTTGGGGCAACTAGAGTCCTACTCCCACCCATACTCCATTCCCAGATGACAAGACAGTCTGTAAAATTACTACATTCCACAGAGCCTTGGCTTCATTTTAGTAAGGTCTTGGTGCCCTTTGTTTTTTGGGTGATGGGGAGGAAGGACACAGTACTAGAGATTAAATTCAGGCCTTGCACAACTGAGCTATGTACCCAGTCCTCAATTCCCTTTCAAGGAGAGCAGATGCCCACGTTTTTAAATTAGAGAAGGGATCTCATTACTTTAAATCCTCAAGCAACTAAAACTATCTCCTAGAACTGACTTTAGACTCTGCAATGGAACTGGGGTCCCAATTCTGGAAAATACTAAAGGCAAGTTTACAATTATTAGTGACAACAAACTAAAGTTAATGCTATCCTTTAAAACATAATTCAAATGAAGTCCTCTTCTCCATTCAAAATAATTCCTCATCTTATTCTAGCAAAAATTCCTAGTTTAATATTAAAGCAAGGGACAAGACAATGATTAAAGTCAGTACGTTTTTTTCCGTTTTTTAATTTTTGAGGTAACATACAATTGTAACATTAGGAAATTTGTAACATTTGGGAAGACTTTATAGCATGAAGGAAGACTTACCTTCTTCTGATTTTTTTCAGTTCTAGTGTAGATGATCCTCCTAAATTTATTTTTTTTTTGTTTTTTGTTTTGGGTCCGGTCATGGGGCCTGAACTCTGGGCCTGGGCGCTGTCCCTCAGCTCTTCAGCTCAAGGCTAGCACTCTACCACTTGAGCCACAGTGCCACTTCCGGCTTTTTTTTTTCTTTTTGCTTATGTGGTGCTGAGGAATCGAATCCAGGGCCTCTGGCATGCAAGGCATGCGCTCTACCACTGAGCCACCTTCCCAGCCCCGATCCTCCTAAATTTAATAGCAATTAGTCTCCTCCTCACCTTTTCCTAACAGTGTTTGGTGGGTTTTAGTGTGTTGTATAAAGTTAGGATTTTAAAAATACAAAGTAGGAAGCCAGGCAGGCACTTGTGGCTCATGCCTGTAATCCTAGCTACTCAGGAGGATCATAGTTCAAAGCCAGTCCATGCAGGAAAGACTGTGAAACTCTTATCTCCAATAAACCACCAGAAAACCTGAAGTTGCACTGTGGCTCAAGTGGCAGAGTGCTAGCCTTGAGCTGAAGAACTGAGGGACAGCACTCAGGTCCAGAGTTCAAACCCCATGACAGACAAAGAGAAAAAAAAAAAAGCAGGTTTTCTGCTCAACTGTCTGTATGGATAAACCAGTAACTAGAAACCATTGCCTAGCATATCTAAGAAACTGGAATTATTGGCATATGGTAAATATAGCTAATTATCAGCTAAGCCTGGTAGCATATGACTGACAACTCAACACCTTGGAGACCAAGGCAAGAACCTTATGAATTTGAGCCAAGCCTGGCTATTTCAAGGTGAGGCAACCTGAGATACACAATGGGACACTTTTTTTTTTTTTTTTAATTTTTTGGTGGTTCTGGGGTTTGAACTCAGCACCTGGTACTCTACCGCTTGAGCCACACTTCCAGCTCTTTTTGAGATCCTATCTTTAAAAAAATAAAGCTAACTGTTTTTACCACACAGACCCTCTACCACTAAAGTAGTTAGTTACCTTGTGGCATAAGTTCCAGTGAATTGATACTCTGCAGCATCTTCACTGTTATACACAAACGACAATGGCAACTGGACCAAGAGTCTGTCTCTTCCTTCACGTCCCATGGTGTCTTTAAGAATGACTGTTACAGTTTCATCATCATAAAACTGGGCATCTAAACAGCTGTAGTTGCTGGAAGTGAGATGCGTTTTGTTATATCAGAAATGATCATAACCACTGAAATACAGTATGCATAACATTATGCTGACACTAAGCAAAAACAAAATAATTTAAAGCCTAGGTGATATTCCCTGCAATGACAAAACACCTTATCAGTTTATACTTTTATATCAATTTTCACAAATATAACTAGTTATAACATAAAATAAGTAATCATGAGATCAAACAAAATGATCTGTGACATTTTATCACAGTTCTAGAAAACTCTGGACATAAATGGCTAGGCCTTAAGCCTGTGAAAATTTCATGAGTGATACCTTATATATAACTGAGTGAACAGAGCTAACAAGAATCAAAGTAAAAGAAAATCTGCCCCCCTACAAGTGACAGAGCCCCTTTGTTGACAGCACATCTGACATAGCACTGACTACACATACATCCCACATGCTTCTGTCCCAAATCAGGCTGGGGCGTTACCTTCTTCTGACTTTTTCAGTTGTAGCATAGGTGAAACTCCCAAATTTCACAGCAATTAGTCCATTACTCACAGATCTTGAAGAAAGAAAGGAGAGAGGGGAATGAGACCCTATGGAACAACTACATAGCCAGTAAGTCTAAATGCCTGAACAAACATGACTGGCAATGTTAGCACACATATCTACTTCCCAAATCCCAGACCAACACTACCACTTCCACTCCAGAATACTATAACTTAAACACTTAGTCAGGCAAATCAGCTTGGTTTAAAATCTTAATCACTAAGTAGCTAAAGGCCATAACTAAGGACAACTAACATCTTGAATTCAAAAATTCCCTTTAGTGGAGGTTCCTCAAAAGACACATAGAGCTCCTCTATGACCCAGCAATAACACTGCTGGGCATTTACCCAAATGACCACAAACAAGGTCATACTAAAGCTACAAGCACAACTAGGTTTATCGCAGCATTATTCACCATAGCTAACATATGGAACCAACCCAGATGCCCTTCAGTAGATCAATGGATCAAAAAAAATGTGGTAAAGCTGGGTGCCAGTGGCTCACGCCTGTAACCCTAGCTACTCAGGAGGTTAAGATCTGAGGAACGCGGTTCAAAGCCAGTCCAGACAGGAAAGTCCGTGAGACTCTTATCCTGAATAAACCAGAAAACTGGAAGTGGCACTGTGGCTCAAGTGGTAGAGCACTTGGTTTGAGCTAAAGAGCTGAGGGACAGTGCCCAGGCACAGAGTTCAAGTCCCATGACCAACAAAAAAGAAAATGTGATACACACATATGTATACATATATATATATATACACACACATACATACATATATATATATATATGTGTGTGTGTGTAAGTATGGAATTATAATCTTCCATCAGAAAGAATGACTCTGTCCCATTTGTAAGGAAATGGAAAGACTTGGAAAAAAATCCTATCAAGTGAAGCCAGACCCCCCCCAAAAAATAGGTCCCATGGTTTCCCTTATTTGCAATAATTAGTATACATCTAGGATAATCTTAACAGATTAGAAAAATAGCTGAAGAGCTATGTACATATGACCATATAAGATGATGCTAAGCGAAATGAACTCCAAGACATGGAAACATGAGGTCTTTCTTTGTTGTTGTTTTTAATGTACTATGTGCTTTTTGTTTCTTTGGTGTGTTCTTCCCCCTATGGTTTATTTCATTTTGGTACCCTGGTATTGTATATACATTTATCTGAATTAGGAAAGGGAAAGAAGAACAGAATCGTGAGACAAAGGACAAGGGGGATCCAATGCAACAGCCATATTCACAAGTCAGTATGTTGGAAATGATCTGTACAATTTGGCAAGGGGGAGGATTGGGGAGGGAAGGGAAAGGAGAAAAATGAGGGAGGGGGTAACAAGTTAGACAAGAAATGTACCTATTATCTTACTTATTAACTGTAACCCCTCTGTACATCACCTTGACAATGAAAAAAAAATCCCTTTAGCCATGTGCTGGTGGCTCATGCCAATAATCCCAGCTACTCAGCGCTGAGATCTGAGGATCATCATTTGAAGCCAGCCTGGGCAGGGATCCAGGAGACTCCTATCTTAATTAACTACCAAAAAGTCAAAAGTGGAACTGTGGTTCAAGTGGGAAAGCAATAGCCTTGAGCACAAAAGCTCAGGGACAATGCCCAGAGCCTAAGTTCATGCCCCAGACTGGCACACACAAATAAAATAGTACCTTCATAGTGAGACTTAAAACCGTTTAAAATGCTAATGGAACCCTGAATACATTTGATTTTCAGAATGTTTACTTTGGAATCTCAAAAAGTCTCTGTGGGCAACATCTCTTATTTGATGAAAGATAATTAACCTAAAATTTAAAAAAAGCCTTTCTATAAAGCACTTACTAACACAGTTTTGAATTGCTAAGTGTTCCTTAGATATAACCTAGGTCTGCTGTCATTTTCCTAAACCTATTAAAAAAAAAAACTTATATATACGAGGCTATATACTAATAAAGGTTAAAACTCCAGAACAAGAAGGGATCAAATAGCTTCTCAACTCAGCATTACCATCTCCCAGATGTGAGAACTGAGAATACTGAATGCAAACCTAAAGTCATGAGGCAGCTTCGCTGAAACCCGAAATGCTGGAAGGGAAGCTGAATGCTTATTATTATTACAAATATTAAGCTCTCATCTCTTCAGTTCAAACTTCAAAGGAATACTCACTGGGAAATATCAGTATGCCTTCTTAAGATACACATTTTATACAGCGAGTCTTCTAAAATAGTAAAAAGGAGATACTGTAGATTTGAACTTTTATTATTCCACCTAAGGAAAGAAAAGTAATGTATTTAGCTATTTAAGTTTAGAACAAAAACTACTGTTTACACAAGATGAGGAGACACACACTTACAGAAAAGGAAATTTGAGCAATCTGCGCGCAGAGTCCTCACTAAAACAAAAGCAAAAAAAACAAAAAACATGAGAAAAATTCAAACTGGCTGCTAAATTATACTACCTAACAGGTAAAGAAGATTACCTTCTAGCATCTCTATATAACGGAATACAGATGGCTTGATTCATTGATTTTCCAATTACATCCTACAGAAAAACAAGATTTGAAAACATCAGCTAGTGGTGAGGAGCCTGCCTGGCCTGTGCTAAAGGACCACTCCCTCCCTCTGGTCCCATGACATCAGTCACTGACAAGACACACCAGCTCTGGGACTAAGACTGTAATGAGATTGATGTGGGGGGCAAATAAAACATTAAAGATACTTTACTAAAGATGATAATTTTTAAATTTATGTGAGCAGAAAATGAGGGAGGGGGTTACACTGTTCAAAAAGAAATGTACAGTATTCAGTACCTGACCTATGTAACTGTAACCTCTCTGTACATCACCTTTACAATATATTTTTTTTTTTGGTCCGTGGTGGGGCTTGAACTCTGGGCCTGGGCACTCTGTTCCTCAGCTCTTCAGCTCAAGACTGGGCACTCTGTCCCTCAACTCTTCAGCTCAAGACTAGTGCTCTACCACTTGAGCCACAG
Source organism: Dipodomys merriami (assembly GCF_024711535.1). Classification (NCBI taxonomy): domain Eukaryota; kingdom Metazoa; phylum Chordata; class Mammalia; order Rodentia; family Heteromyidae; genus Dipodomys; species Dipodomys merriami. The sequence goes on from NW_027206512.1 coordinate 52,083,820, forward strand.
TGCCACTTCTGGTTTTCCAAGTGGTTTACTGGAGATAAGTCTCATGGCCTTTCCTGCCCTGGCTGGCTTTGAACTCGATCCTCAGATCTCAGTCTCCTGAGTAGCTAGGATTACAGGCATGAGCCATAAGTGCCCACCTTATAATAATTAAAAAAATACATAAAGTAAAATAAATTTATATAAGGAATTAACTATGGATATAACCAAGCCATAAGAAACTGCCAATTTTGACAATCAAAACCAGCATTTTTACAATTTATCCTAATATCTATGTTCATTTACATAGATGAGACATACTATACTCTTGTTCCCACACAAAGACATGCATTTCTTTCCAACTTACTGCTGGCATTTGCAAACACTGATCAATAATGGTCTCCATCCGCCTTTTCACAAAATGCAATGATTTTCGAGGATAATAAGGAAACAGCAAAGGGCTTTCTGGTTTCAGACAAAAACAGAAACAAAACAAAAACCATAGCAAACCAATGATTAGGAGAAAATAATCCAGTGTCAGAGGCAGCCCATAGTTTTTCATGGTGGAATTCTCATTATACTTTTGACATACCTTGTTAAAAAAAAATGACCAAATCTCTCTTCAATCCAGCCCACTTAATACAACTACATTCGCTTGGTCCTACTCATGCTTAGTCCTACACCAAAGCCCAACAGTAAAACGCTATTGGCTATTAGAAAAATGGAAGGCAATGGAAACAGTAAGCTATGTACTGAAACCTGTTCTGCCACAATGTGATAGCAGCAGCACTCCAGGCTACTCTGCCGCTGCTAGCTTTGTTTCATTTTTGCTGTTGTATTCAGTATGCTTTTTATTTTAAAATGTTCTTTTTATACAGTATTACAATATCCATAAGAACTCATCGTATTCTCCAACTTAAAAGGAAAAAAACAAAGAGGCCTACTGGGCCTCTGGAACTGCCTGGGATGAAAAGAGCTGTGCATCAAGCTGTGACTCAGGCCCACCAGCTCAAATGGCTCTGAGACTGTCTCTCCCACACTCAGCACTTCCCTTCCCAGCTGTGTTAGGTAAAAAAAATCTTCATCATTTCAGCACTTTAAGGTTCAAGAGGTGACATACTGGGTAATTACAGAAAAACATGTGCCTTTGTCCCCAGTTCCCAAAACACAGCTCCTGAAACCCAGGAGATTTCCTGAGTAGTAAATGTGATGGCCAATTTTAATGTGGTCACTCTGGCAGGTTCCTGCAAAGCCTCAGGGTTGGTGGGGTGGAAAGACTATACCTTAACCAGAAGCTTATAACTTTCAGCTCCATCTGCCAGACTGCAGGAAAGGAATAGGGTCTTGGGGTTGAATTCTACCCCAGTGACTTAATCATTATAATGAAGCCTCCATCAAAAACCCAAGACAAACTGGGAGAGAGTAAGGGAAAGGGTGACATTGTCAAAAAAGAAATGTAATCTTTACCTACCTTACATAACCATAACCCTTCTTCTTTTTTTTTTTTTTTTTGGTGGTCATGGGGTCTGAACTCTGGGCCTGGACGCTGTCCCTTAGCTCTTCAGCTCAAGGCTAGCACCCTACCACTTGAGCCACAGAGCCACTTCCGGCTTTTTCTGCTTATGTGGTGCTGAGGAATCAAACCCAGGGCTTCATGCATGCAAGGAAAGCCCTCTACCACTGAGCCAACTTCCCAGCCCACCATAACCCTTCTTTACTAACCTTCTTAATAATTAAAAAAAAAAAAGACAGTAGGGAGGTTTGGATGGCTCCCTGGTTGATGTTGAATGCTGGGAGGATCTAAAAGCTGTGGCCTTTCCCTCCATACCAAACCCTGAATGACGTTTTCCACAAACAGTCTGGAAAGGAAAGCTGAATGTGTTCCTGAGCATTGTACACCATTCTGGAAGCTATGCCAACTTAAGGGGGAAAGTTGTGGACACATGCCCCATAGTCAAGTCCCACAGAGGTGTGGGTAAGGGAACCTAGCTCTTGGGACTGATGTGATGTGAGGAGTCTAGCGGACTGAGCCTTTCTCCCCCTGGAGGCTAATGCTCACTGTGGGTGCTCAGTGTCATAACTGCAATGAATTGCATTGCAGGACCTTCAGCTGGTATCATAACTGGCTGGTGTCAGGAGGGAAAAAAATAATTTTGGTGTCAGCATAGTTAATGTACCACAGCACAGTTAATTTCAGGGTGTTTTCTATCTATCATGGTGACATCATCCTCTACTTGTTAAAATGCTGTTCTCTAATCAAATAAAATGGACATGCCAAGTAAACCTGAGGAAATTAGACAAATGTTGAGGCTACTCTTTAATCTCAAATACGTATAAACATGGCCAAAATCTCCTTGGTTTATGAAGTACCTTTAAGATGGCTGCTGTTTTGGAGGAAGTCATACCACTGGTTTCCTTCCGTGTTAGGGGGTGAGACAAGGTCATCATCTTCATCTTTCAAATACTAAAAACACAGTTAAAATTTTTTCAGTTAAGCAATGAGTCAGGCTCTAACCTGTATTTAACGTTATTCTAGTTAGTAAGTTATCTTGTTGTACTGCCAGGTTCTCTGAAGGTACATTATTTTTCTAAGTGAGGTGACAAATTCTAGACAAAATGCAAATGACTTAAATGGTCAGATTACAGTAAGTGTAGAAACCAGAGTTTACATTTTGTGGTTCATTTTCAAGATATATTTTACTCTTACCTATCAGAGATATATTTAAGTTTTACAAGTACCAACTGACAGTATGCTCTTCAATGGCAGTTCTCACAGTGTAGCCCATCCCTGAGAGTGCTCAGCATGCTTCCATTGACTACAAGGTGAATGCCAGCTTTAGTGCCAAGGTGTCACTTGCCCTTTCATGGTGTCAACGTTTGCACTGAAGGTGTGGAAGAAAGAACAGCCAGTACCTGCACCCCTCACCTAGTGGACCAAATTCTACTGGTAGTCTTGTGTTCTTCGTCACATATCCAGTTTCATTTATCCTGATAGAGCTATTAAATTGTTAATTCTCAACTCTTGAGGGCAGATCTTTTAACTTTTTTGAGACAGAGTTGGGAGGCACACAGGGGTGATTTTACAACACATCAAAGCATGCAAAGTTGTCTTGAAGAAAGACTGAAACTGTCTTGTTTCAGTTGTAAAGGCAGACATTTTGTAAAAAAAATGACATTCCATTTTTACTTGGAAACAAAAGACTAGCGGACAAACTGATTCTTCATACTTAGATGTTTGTGAGGTATTTTCTAATTTTAAATTTTTTTATTTATTTTATTAAGTAGATGCACAAAGGAGTTGCCATTGTTCAGCTTATGGACAAATATGTCTTGGTCAATGTCACCCCTTTGAACATGCATAATCATCCATCCCTCTACCCCCTCAAACTCTTACTTTTGGCAGGTATTTTCTTGAAAATAAAGTGACTTTGAACAAAAGAACCTGAAATATTTATTGCAAATAACATTTCAGCTAAACATGGTTGTAAAGGCCTGTCATTCTAGCACTTAGAAGAGGAAGAGACAGGAATATCACAAGTTTAAGGCCTATATACCAAGACCCTGTCTCAAAAAAAAAAAAAAGCAACTTCTAAAGCAAAATGTTGGCACCTGCATCTGCTACTGAGTGCCTGACAGCTTCACAGTAACTAAAGACTCTGATTAGAGTAGACTGAAGTCACCTGATATTTAGATAATGTATAATGCAAGGCATCAGTACTTAAAAAGATCTGTACAACCCAGAGAACCAATATTTCTAAAAAGACCAAGTTATGATGCTATGAAAACAAGCATGAGTAAAAGTCCCTTTCAAAGTGCAAGGAAGATGGAGAGATTTTTAATGAAACTGAGTATAAAGTGTCTACTAACCCAATTTTAGATTCCACATTAAAAACTTCCAAGATGGGCTGGGAAGGTGGCTCAGTGGTAGAGCGCTTGCCTTGCATGCATGAGGCCCTGGGTTCGATTCCTCAGTACCACATAAGCAGAAAAAAAAAAGCTGGAAGTGGCGCTGTGGTTCAAGTGGTAGAGCACTAGCCTTGAGCTGAAGAGCTCATGGACAGCGCCCAGATCCAGAGTTCAGGCCCCACTACTGGACCCAAAAAAAAACAAAAAAACAAAAAAAAACCCAAAAACTTCCAAGAGACCAACACTTGGAAGGATTTTGTGTAATATTAAAGATATCCTCAAAGGACAAAACTAGTTCAGTAATTTCTCCTTTCCAAGGACACACACCTGCTTGAAGTTAGATTTTCCTTATATACATTAAGCAAATTAGCATATTAAAACAATAAACACATAGGTAGACATTAAAATTATCTGTCTTCTATTAAGCTGGATATCAAAGACAGCTGAGAAAATACACAACAATGCCAGTTATACTGGCATTATATTATTTTCCATAAACTTTAGATAATATGAATTAACAGTACAAAGTCTTAAAATTCGTTCTTAAAAATCAAACCAAGTTCAATAGAAAGCCCATACCTGACCAACTTTTTCAACATTAAAGTATTTTCCTTTTCGATTATAAAGGTCAGGAGCCTAGAAAGAACAAACATAGTTTATTTCTAAAAGCTCAAAATATTAAGAAAATAATCTTAAATTTAACAAACTCAATATGTATATTTATAAAACAGCTATCCATTGCATTTAGTCTTTTGTAGACTGTAAGATACATACAAACAGAAGTCTACTTATAGACTTTATGCTTAGTCTTTTAAAAATTAGTCTTTTTTAATTGCTAATTACTTTTTACCATGAACCATGTTTGCTGTGATTATTTTCAAAGTGGCTAAATTGTAAAAATAGCGATTTCTTACCTCATTGAAATGTTCAGTAAGAAATTCAGCAACAAATGTGATATCTTTCTGAGTCATCTATTAACAAAAAGGGGCAAAAAGAAAACAAATCAAGGTAAAAAGTAAGCTTCCCAATAATTTGCCTGAACCCACGGTTTGGGCCTGGGTGCAGGTGAGTGGGCTGTGGGTAGCAAGGAAGAGGCTGGCCGTTCTCTGAGCTCGCTCTTCAGGGAATGCTTCCTTCCACATCCTCACAGAAAGAAACTGCTCATTTCCAGGCTTCAACTTAGGTACAACATTTAAGTACTTATATTTCAAGGAAAATAAAAATGCGTTTAAGACTTAAGGCATAAGATATGGAACCAACCCAGATGCCCCTCAGTAAATGAGTGGATCAAGAAAATGTGGTATATATACACAATGGAATTCTATGCCTCCATCAGAAAGAATGACATTGCCCCATTTGTTAGGAAATGGAGACTTGGAAAAAATTATACTAAGTGAAGTAAACCAGGATCAAAGAAACATAGATCCCATGGTTTCCCTTATTTGCAATAACTTGTATATGTCTGAGTCAAGCAGAAAAGGTCAGATAAGGTGATATTAGGAAAATGAACCCTAAGATATGTATTCAAATGTTTTTTTCTTTCATGCGATTGTTTCTAACACATTTATAAGATTATTTCTTTGTTGCTTTTTATGTCCCTCCCCCACGGTATAACCTCTGCTTTCACTGTATTTGATGTTGCTATAATTTGTGGAGGGGAAGGGAAAAAACAAATCATTTAAATAGGGATACAGGTGGACCCATTGCAACAATGAGATGTACAAGTCATATGTCGAAAACTAACTTTACAACTTTGGTGGGTGGGGAGGAGGGTTGGGTGGGAGGGCAGGGAGAGGATGGGATGGGAAACAAAGGAGGAGGCTACAATGCTTGATAAGAAATGTACTCATTATCTTGTCCATGTAATTGTAACCCCTCTGTACAGTATTTTCACAATTTAAAAAAAGACAAGGCAGTTAAAGAATTTAAGGATGCTATGTTTAAGAATTATAAAACCTCATTCAAACATGAAAATTGTAAATTCAAATATCCATAACAGTATTCTGCAGGATGAAAATATTATGCAAACACTCAAATTTCTTTAGATAAAAAGCCTAATGTCCTGTTATCTAACTCTGTAAGAGTAACAAAACCATGAGTAAGGCTGAGCTCAATCAGGACAATACATAAGGAAATTACACAGGTGTCCCCTGTTATCTGAGAGATTGGGTCTAAGACCCCCACGGATAACACAATCCACAGATGCTCAAGATCTTTATATAAGAAAACATATCCTCCTGTACACTTAATATCCCTTTAGAGTGCTTGTAACACCTAATACAATGTAAATAACTATTGTTGTATTGTGTAAGGAATAGTAAAGAGAAAAACAAGTACATATGTTTGGAACAGATGTATTATTTTCAGAATATTTTTTCATCGGTGGTTGGTTGAATCTACTGAGATGGAACCTGCTGACACGCAGGGCTGGCCATACGTACTTCTGTGCATACCTTATTCAGCTCAGGAAGCACATGGTCTTCAGTCATTCTCAACATAGCTGGAAATACAAAGTTAAAAATTATCTTTAAAGGAAACTAGAAATGTAATTTTTTATTACAGATATACCTCAAAGACCAAATGAGTTGTTGTTTTTTTTTTGGGTCCGGTCGTGGGGCCTGAACTCTGGGCCTGGGCGCTGTCCCTCAGCTCTTCAGCTCAAGGCTAGCGCTCTACCACTTGAGCCACAGTGCCACTTCCGGCTTTTTTCTTTTTGCTTATGTGGGGCTGAGGAATCGAACCCAGGGCCTTGAGCATGCAAGGCAAGCGCTCTACCACTGAGCCACCTTCCCAGCCCCCCCAAATGAGTTTTACTGAACTAAAATTTCCATTTGAACAGTTTCTTTTTACTACAAAAAACATTCTCTTTGAACAATTAAACTAAAGAACTAAAATCTGACAATCAGGATCTGAAATATATTCAGGATTGTTGGTCCTCACCCCAAACAAAACCTTATTGATTATGCTGCTGGGGACAGAGCAGTAAAAATGCCTTCATGAAAATTACATTTTACAAAAAAAAAGACAACAAAGTTATAACCTCGTATCAGCGACAAAGCTGATGTGACAACAGTGTCACATTCTGGAGATAAGACCTGAGCAGTTACACACTGCTCTTCTACTGCTGATGCTTAGAGCACGCAATAATTACAAGTAAAACTAAACCACTAATCCCATCAGAGAAAAGGATTTCTAAAGTCCTACTTTTAATATTGCAATGTATTCTAATTAAAACTCAGATCTGCAACAAGCTAGCCTGAAAAAACTCCAGTTCCCTATTCCAACTATCAATCATACCATTGAAAAAAAGGAAACAAACAAAAATACCCAACCAAGAATTCAAGTAACTTAAGATCACATTCAGGTTTTAAACAAAAGTAACTATAGTAGAGTGACAAGCATAAAGTCTGTTTTTGTAATATTAGAACTGAACATCTGGACACTTAGCAGTATTAGCATATCAAAAGTAATTTATCTTGTATTTCACTCTAAATTTTAACAAATATGAGACATACAACTAAATGTTGCATATGCTGGAGAGAAATGTGTGTTTCATTATTTAAAGAATATATGTCACAAAAATAGAAGTATAGGGCTGGGAAGGTGGCTCAGTGGTAGAGTACTTGCCTTGTATGCCTGAGGCCCTGGGTTTGATTCCTCAGCACCACATAAGCAAAAAGGAAAAAGCCGGAAGTGGCGCTGTAGCTCAAGTGGTAGAGTGCTAGCCTTGAGCTGAAGAGCTGAGGGACAGCACCCAGGCCCAGAGTACAGGCCCCACGATAGGACCCCCCACCCCCCACCCCCTACCCCAAAAATAGCAGTATAAATGGACCTAAAAAAGATGCAAGTACCTCAGAGTGGTGATCAAACCATCTCATGTGAAGTCAACAGGTATTTGTTAATTACTGCCTACCCAATGGCAAAGACATAGTGGCATTACAAAGCAAGTCCTAAAGTAGTCTGTGTACCACTCAGCAAGGGCACCACTGCCCATGAGAATGTAATAGCAAGGTCCCAGTTCTGTGCTGCCACTGATCATCTGTGACTCCTAGGAACTTCAAAGAGGCCAGCCTGACTACATAACTGAATATGTAATTTTAGATGATTTCAATCAATTCAACAGCCACAGGCTAGTTAGTGGTTACCACCATGGACCACACAGCTCCAGAGACTGAAGAACAGAGTGTAAAATGTAACACAAGCTACTGAAGGGCTTTTTGAAAATCTTACACCCGTGCCCAATATATAGCAAGGGCTCAAACACTCAATTTTAACCTAAGGAAATACAGTTGTCCCTCGCTGTATTGTAGCTTCACTGCATCCCAGATTAAAAAACAAAACAAACCAGAAATAGTGATCCCTCACCTATCATGTAGTTACTTTCCAGAGCAATAAATGAACCACAATAGAGCATGGGATTTTCACCTATCACGGGGGTCTCTGGAACTTAACTCCCAAGATGGGTGAGGGATCACTGTACTAGTGAGTGGAAGGGACACAGGTGTTACAAATTAGCTTTAATACTTCTATGGGGGAAGCATGGGGCAGGTGAAATAGGACTACCATAGATGGACAACTGTTGAAGCTGGGTGAAAGAAGGAAATAAGGAGGCTCATTATACTATTTTATAAGTATTTGAAATTTTAACAGACTAATTCAAATCTAAGATGTATTTCCACAGTTTTCAAAAGTGTTAAAACAGCAATGTTAAAGTTAACTTACCCACATAAAGCCACCGGAAAAATGCCTTGAAATTTTTCATACTACTGTCTATAACTCTAAAAAGATAAACAAATCAGAAAAAAAAGGTCATGTGCAGTTCATGTAGTACTGTTCAACTGTCACAGAGTAAAATAAACCTTACTGTTCTACTTTGTCTTAGAAGAGCAGATTTTACAAATCAAACATTCCTAAAATTAAGGCAAACAAAAACAAAACACATCTTGATTCTTTCAAAAAATTAAGCAAATAAATGATATTATCTGGTTGTAACTGTCTTTCCAAAAAACTGAGTCTTTCCCAGCATTCTGTGACATATGAATTATTTTCCTAACTCTGCAAGTAAGTGAGGAAAAAATTTTCCCACATTTTTTTTGTTAAAAAATTACTAGTCAGTAAAAAAAAACAAAACACTAACTTCAAGAGGAAGTTACTACTATAAACTTATGTTATGTCACAATGTCTGATACCACTGGACATCATTTTATAAAGCTGATTTTTTAGTCCAACAAATAAATGAGGTCTCAAAAATAGAATTCTCTTGGATTTGACACAAATGAAAAAAAGTTAAGTATTATAAATCAAACTCATCTTCATTTTGGTGAACTTTCTGAATAGAGAGTTGAGTTCAATTTTTACAATCTCTTAAGTTTACTTAAATGTGATAATTTCAGTAAGCAAATAATACCTGTACTGATTTTCCTTGAGGTCCTAAGACCAGAACCGAGGGCATGTGCATACTAGACCACAGTGTGCCAGTGAGCTATGTTCCCAGCAGTACAAGTATTTTTTTATGTTTCATAATATCACTGAGAGGTGGATCACTATCATTCACCCTACTAGGAAATCAAAGACTGCCGCACTCCTATGTTACCAAGCAAGGTAACTAAAATTCTCTTGCAGCACCAGTGAAAAACAAAGTTTCTCTGTGTTCTCTCTAACTAATACCTTCACCCCTACCTAACACAACCAGACCATACTAAAGCCCTCCCCCACTGCTCCTGTTCCTCCATCTGTAACCCTTCATAGAGGATCAAGAAGTTAAATACTTTCTATTCATAGTGAGCAGTAATCCAAGAAAACTTAGTATTTCATATTTGCTCTCAGCAAATGTGATAAATTCCAAAACACAGGAAGAGCAATGTCATTTCTCCTCTCACTTTGTCTTCTGAGCAAGTGCTGGAGCTTTCACTTTCTAGAGCCCAATTATAATGACAGTGAACAGGAGGAAGCATATGTATTATAAACTTGGAAAACTAAAGAGTAAAGAACATATTAAAACTAGTTTCAGAAGTGCTGAATATTGGTGAGTGGCAAAGCTCCCCAGGAGAGACCAAGTGCAGACAGCTTAAAGAGCAAACAGCCAAGAATGACAAGAGTCTGAGAAGCTTGGTGCTGGTGGTTCACGCCTCATCCTAGATACTCAGGTGGCTGAGATCTGAGGCCTGCACTTCAAAGACAGCCCAGGCAGGAAAATCCAGGAGATTCATAAACTCCAACTAACCACCAAAAGCCAGAAACGGAGCAAATGGTAGAATGCTAGCCTTGAGAAAAAAGCTCAGGGACAGCACTCAGACCTTGGGTTCAAGTTCTGAGACTGGCACCAAAAAAAAATCTGAGAAACAGCTCAACAGAGAGAGCAATTAAAACGTATTCCTAAACTGTATCTTACTGTACTGGACATACTAGCCAACTATAAATAGATTAAAAACTGAATCAAAGTTAAGTTTGCTAGACTTGAAACTCTTTGTATGACTAAATAAACTTACAATCCTTTTGCCTTAGCATCCCAATCACTGGGATTACAGGTATGTGTGTAAGGTTCTTATTAATTTCAAATATAAATATTCACAATCAATGATTCTAGGTAACCCATTACTTACTGAAGAAGTTCATTTGCCTTGAGTATAAAAGAACCCACAGCAGTAATAGCATCTAAAAGGAAATAAAAAATATATAAATAAACAGTCCTTGTTAAATAAGTAAACTATATCTAACATATTCTGTTGAGAAATTAAATCACTACCTTCAATTCCCGTAGCATCCAGTCCAAGGGGTTTGTATTTTTGCTTCCATGAAGCCATTCCTTTCAGTTCACTCAAATGATACAATAAAGACTCTGAGCCACTAGCACAACAGGAGACATAGTATCATTACTTAGGGTGGTAGGCAGTAACTACCTTTCCTAACAGTTCCAATTTTTCAGAAATAAAAACTTAAGGTAACTATTTAATTTTCTTTCCATTAAAAAATTGTATCTCTAGTTCTGTAAACACAATCATCTGGCTATCATCTACTGAAATGAATATACATTACAATAAGATTAAATTTTATATGATCAAATTATATTTCACAGTCCTGGCACTATTTGGAGGGAGGGGCAATGCTAGGGATGAAGCTAGGGCCTTGTATAAGCTAGCAAGTACTCAACACTAAGCTACCCCTTAGCCCCAATCTTGGCACTTTAAAGACAGCCAGTAGGCAATCTTGTTTACCCATATCTACCCAATACTAAACAAATAGTTTTTGAGATCCAACTTTGTGTCAGACATTGTGCTAGATGCTAGGGACAGAAAGGTGACAAGAATCAGGTCCTTGTGACCACGGAAATTATAGCCTAACGGGGGAGACAGGTCACAACCACACAATCATACAGTGTAATCCTCCCAATGGCCATAAATGCCTTGAAGGGAATGCATAGGACAAAGGTATAAGTAGAATCTGAGTTAATATGGGGACTGGTGAAAACTGCTCTGAGGGAGTGAACTGAGCTGAGAGCTGAAGATTCAAGAGCAGGGCGGGTGTTCATAAAGCAAGAAGGAGGCCCCAAAATCCCTGAGTGGGAGATGTCAAGTGTGGAAAGTAGAAGGTCTCTTATAAGAGCAATAGGCAATGCTATAAAACATCTTGGTTCTGGGGCTGGGAAGGTGGCTCAGTGGTAGAGTGCTTGCCTTGCATGCCTGAGGCCCTGGGTTCGATTCCCCAGCACCACATAAGCAAAAAGAAAAAAGCTGGAAGTGGCGCTATGGCTCAAGTGGTAGAGCGCTAGCTTTAAGCTGAAGAGCTGAGGGATAGTGCCCAGGCCCAGAGTTCAGGCCCCATGACCGGACCCCCCCAAAAAAAATATTGGTTCTAAGATCAAAAAGAAGGGACCAGGAGCGTCTGTGAGAGGTATTCCATTGGATTTACTGAGGAATACACATTCTACAGGGATGGGGATATAGCTCACTAGAAGAGTGCTTGCCCGGTATATATAAGACCCTGGTTTTGACCCAGAGCATTGCAAGAAAAGGAAAAAGAAGAGTAAAAAGACCAGACATTTGTGGAACAAAGTATAGAAAGACCAGTGCAGAAGGCACTACATAACGGGCTGTATCCAAATTTAAACTGAACATTCAGCATCCGCTTGTAAAACTGTCACTCAAGCAGCTATGGATAGGAACAACACGAGACCTGGAACACTAAAAGGAATCGTGGCTCTGCCATGTACTAACTTTGGGCCATCCATATAACTAATTCAGTTTCATCCTGGTAAAATGAGACTCAGAACAAAATTCTAGGGTGTTGAATGAAAAATACACAATATGTTTTACAAGATAAAATATACAACATACTCAATTTTCTCTGTGGAACAAAAAAAGGAATATACGCCCTATTTCAAAATATACCTTATAGTTTAGTATGTGGGGAGGGGATCCAGACTTGCTTGGTGAAAAGATAGTGAAAAATTATTTCATGACGCAGAATTAATCTTTACACTTGGATGTGCCAAGATTCCCCTTCAAATGCTAATGCAAAAATTTCAGCTAGGCACTATTCACAATAAATAGCTTATGCAGCCATTAGAAAGGATAAAATAATGGTTTTTGCAGAGCAACGGATGGAACTAAAACGAATCAGTTTGAGTGAGGTAAGACAAGAGCAGAGAGACAAATAGCACATGTTCTCCCTGATATGAGGATGTTAAATCCAAAATGCAAGGAGATACGACAAAGTAAACAGGACTCAAGAAACAAAGGACATCTACTTAATCTGCCATATTATTTCTAAATGACTCCATGTTCTTGACCTCATATATGGTATATATGTGCACATCTAAGGGAAGCTAGGAGGAGGGCACGGAATCAGAGGGAAACAGGTGAAAAAATACAACAGAGGGGCCCATCAGCTACACTGAACATTGATGAAAATGAACTAAAGAACTCAAGGGAGGGAGGGAATGAGAGGGAAAGAGGGAACAGCTAACACTAAGCAAAAGGAAAGAAATATATTTATCACCCAAAGCAGAAGAAATATTGTCAAAGCTCATAGAATTCACAAACTTTATAGACCAAGATAATGACAATTTACCTTGCAAACGTTAAAATGTGTTTGTGACTTTAACTAAGTATCACTATCCTACAGTACTATGAAATTTGTGAAATTTATATAATCACTTAATCTCAAAAAAATTATTATTAAAAAAAATTTCAGAGAAGTGGCACTGTAGCTCAAGTGGTAGAGCGCTCGCCCTGAGCTGAAGAGCTGAGGGACAGCGCCCATGCCCAAAGTTCAAGCCCCACAACCGACAAAAAAAAAAAATTCAGCTAGGAAAGATTCCAGAAGAAAATGCCAGACAATAAAGGTAAGTTTTCAGAAAGACCAAAGCAATGCCCATCATCTTCATACCTCTGCAAATGACTTATAACCAACTTCTGAATACTGGAATATGATGACTCTATAGACTGGCCAAGCTTTTTTAAGCCCTAATTAAGAGAGGAAAATATATTAGCACTCAACTAGGAGAATATATGCCATTCCAAAAAAAAAAAAAGAAAAAAGAAAAAATTTAAGACTGCATTCACAGCTACTTAAGTACAGAAATATTTTAACAGCACCTTTACAGTTAGCTGGTTCATCAAAAGGGTCTGAAGTTCAGCACTACAATGAAAAAGGATGTTTTAGTCATTTCTCCATCCAAAATCTATACACATTGCTTAAAATCATAGATTTCAAAGAAAAAACAAGATTTTGGAACAAAGTAAAACTACCCCCAGCAAAAATACAACTTTCTTAAAAAAATACACCTTTCTTTTGTATACAGAAAGAAACAAAAACATAACCCAAACACACTTAAGTACACATGAGGATACACTGCATATTAAAAAGGACTTGGCTTAGTAAGGCAAAGGGCAATGCTCACTAAGCCATATTGTACCAATCTAAACATTTAGGAAAAAGATGGCAGAGGTTTCCACAACGCACCACAGAAATCACATCTGAAACACGGGAGGAAATAAATGAAAACCATAAAAAATAACTCCAGAAGTAAATACAGATTAACCTTTTCATGCTCTTAAGATGGGGAAAGTTCTAAAATACCAAAAAGAAAAAGTTCAGTTTGGCTACATAAAAACTAAAATTTCTGTACAAAATGATCACATTAACCCAAAAGGGTATATCCAAAAACCTACAGATATATACTTCTAAAACTCTTTATATACCAGAATTTTCTATTTCATTTGGACAAATGAATTATTCGTTTTTATTTACTTCTAAAATAAATTGATTTAAAAAGGGGGGAGAGGGGTGAAGCAGGGCATCAGTGGCTCATGCCTGTAATCCTAGCTACTCAGGAGGCTGATATCTAAGGATTGTGATTCAAAGACAGCCTAGACAGAGCTGGGCTGAGTGGCAAGAGTGCTTGCCTTGCATGCATGAGGCCCTGGGTTCGATTCCTCAGCACTACATAAACAAAAAGCCTGAAGTGGTGCTGTGGCCCAAGTGGTAGAGCGCTAGCCTTGAGCTGCAGAGCTCAGGGACAGAGCTTAGGCCCAGAGTTCAGGATCCAGGACAGAAAAAAAAAAAAAAAAGCCCAAACAGAGAAGTCCCTGTGAGAGTCTTATTTCCAGTTAACCACTCAATAAACTGGAAGCAGGGATGTGGCTCAAAGTGGTAGAGCGAAAAGATCTTAAGGACAGCACATAGGCCCTGAGTTCAAGCCCTACAACCAATCGGGGGAGAGGGGAGGAAAAGAAGTTTATTACCTTGCCTTCCCCCACAACAGCAAGTGCATAAATTCATCCTGTACTGATGTGGTTGTGTTCTTCTCCTAGATAAAATAAAAAGAAATATGTGATACATGTTTTACAGCTTACAAAGTACATCTACTCACTGTTCTTTCCTCTGTCTTCTCTCAAGCCCTTATACACAGGAAACATCTGAGGTTCAGTGACTGGAGACAACCAGTCAGCTGTTTCAATAGCTTCCTCATTCCCAAAGCCCACCCACTGCATTAAGTTGTTCCAATGGTGGAAGAGTCAGCTATGGATCTGATATGGTTTGTCCCCCAGCGGTTCATGTATTATGATGCTGCTGAGGTAGTGGAATCTTTAAGAGGTAAGGCATACTGGGAGGTGGTTAGGTCACTGGGGGTGCTGCTATGTGAAGAAAATGTAGTTCTCATAGGAACCTGGTTAGATCCTGCAGATTCAGTTGTTCTAAAAGAGCAAGACCACCTTTCGCCACTTTCTGGTTCCTGGGTCACAAAGTGATCCCTCTGCCAAGATGCCATCTCCCAGAGGAAGAAAATAACAGAGCCACACAACCTGGGACTTCTAGTCTAAAAAACTGGAAGTTACATAAACCTCTTTTCTGTATATATTACCCAAGTTCAGGTACTTTGTTAGAGTAACAAAACCTAATATAGAGTCCTTTTTGCAAATATTTTCTGTGAAAATAGTCGTTAGGTCAAGCTGTCTGAAGAAATTATGGTCTTAACCTTTCATAAATTAAACTGACTTTTCTCATATAGCATATGAAGCAAATAAGACTTTTAAACTCTTTCCATGGGAAATGTCAGTTACATTACCTGTACAAACTTAGTGAGACGAGAATCCATCTGCATCAGTATTTCTTCCCATGCTTCACACATACATGTCAGTGACAAATTTATATACTATTAGCAAAAAGAAGAAAATATTTTAAACCCACATTCTACCTAATATGTGCTTCTTAAGGTCACAAAGAAATCCAGAACTTACTTTCAATCACCCTAATTAACTTAGTTAAGCCAAAGGAAAAGAAAAGACCATAGCTAACCTTTGGTAACTTCTTTTTTTTCCAATTGTGGGGCTTGAACTTGTGGTCTGAGGACTGTCCCTGAGCTCTTTTACTCAAGGCTAGCTCCCTACCACCTTGAACCACTATTTTCTGGTGGTTAATTGGAGCTAAGAGTCTCATAGACTTTACTGCCTGAGCTGGCCTTGAACCATATCCTAAGATCTCATCCTCTTGAGTAGCTAGGATTACAGGTGTAAGCCACCAGGGTCTAACTGTTTGGTAACAACTATTTTTACCAAAGACTCAATGATTCTTAGAACTTTACAAAGGAACTTTTTTTATACTTAAATTTTATTGTAAAGGTGATGTACAGACGGGTTACAGTTACATAAGAAAGGTAATGAGTACATTTCTTTTTGCACAGTGTTACCCCTTCCTTCATTTCAAAAGAACTTTTTTTTTTTTTTTACAATGTCTGCAGCCAAATTTATCCCCAGGCCCCAAAGCAAGGGATCTGGGGCCCATGGGCTACAAGCTTGCTGTGGCAGTCACCTGGGCCAGCCCCCACCATGGCAGGATGGGAGTTGAATTTGACTTGACTGCAATCAAAAGAACATTTCTGTACCTAGTAAAACAAACATCTTTTACATTTTATTATTTAAGCTGTGTTTTATTACACTGTCAAAATGTTGGTTTGTTCAACTATTAAACTGTCAGAGGACCCTTAAAAGATTCTGACCCCTAGTAACGTTTGCCATCAAGTAAATTAATGGCTGTGGTAGAACAATAATGATAAAGATGGCCTCAACTGGGCTGGGAAAGTGGCTCAGTGGTAGAGTGCTTGCCTTGCATGCATGAGGCCCTGGGTTCGATTCCTCAGCACCACATAAGCAGAAAAAGCTGGAAGTGGAGCTGTGGCTCAAGTGGTAGAGCACTAGCCTTGAGCTGAAGAGCTGAGGGACAGTGCCCAGGCCCAGAGTTCAGGCACCATGACGCAAAAAAAAAAAAAAAAAAAAAAAAAAAAAAATGGCCTCAATTCTTTACAGTTCTTCCATCCTGACTTATTCTCCTCACCTTGCACCTGGCTGCCCTAGAGCTTGCCCTAACTGAACATAGCAGAAACAACACTGCTGAGGCCAGGGCCTTCAAGTTGTTTATACATCTTGACTTGCACTTTTTTTTGAGGGGAGGGAGAGGGAGACAGGATCTTGTTATATAGCCCAGGCTGGCCTCACACTTGCTATATAGTTCAAGTTGATATAATACTCTTGCTTGAGCCTCCCTATTGCTGGATTATAGAAGTGTCCCACCAACCACAGTTCAACTTACACTCTTTTTTATTTATTTATTTAATTTTTTGCCAATCTTGGGCTTGAACTTGGCCTGGGCACTGTCCCTGAGCTTCTTTTGTTCAAGGCTATCACTCTGCCATTTAAGCCACTGCTCCAGTTCTAGCTTTTTTTGTGTACATGGTACTGAGGAATCGAACCCAGGGCTTCATGCATGCGAGGCAAGCATTCTACCACTGAGACACATTCCCAGCCCTCAATGTGTACTCTTGAAACCTTTGCTGCCACTACCCTAGAAACAACCCAGGACTAGCTGGCTAGAAGATGAGGGATGCAGGGCAGAGACAAAGCCACTTCAGCCAGGGACACATATCAGCTTGCATGATCAGGCTGGGTGACGTGAGCCATACCAGGTACAGATCACCACAACTTTCTGGCTGAGTTTAGTCCAGACTGCTAACCTACAAAATTATGTACTAATCTGGGGTATCTTTCTTATGAGCAAAAGCTAAAATCATAAAAAGACTATTTTATTTGCAATAAAGTATAAGTAACATTTTATTAATAGGAACATTTAAAAAGATTGACTATTTTTTCCCTTCATTTGGAGGTGATAAACAGGATTGGACGAGTAGATTAATTAAATTACTTTTTCTTGCTTTAATAAATATTGTAAGATTAGCAGAATAGATATCCAACTTCCTTTAGTTTTAAAAAATAAAATTACAAAGGTTATAGTAAATACTTCTAGAAAGCAAGTGATGAATAAATACCTGCAACAGAGCTGAAATGTGAGTAAACTTCCTGGCCATCCGAGTTACTTCAGGTAAGAAGGAGTAGAGCAGATTGGTTTCAAGCTGAAAAATAAGAATAAATTGAGTCATAATCAGATGTGTTTACTTTTTTTTTTTTTTGTCGGTTGTGGGGCTTGAACTCTGGGCCTGGGCGCTATCCCTCAGCTCTTCAGCTCAAGGTGAGCGCTCTACCACTTGAGCTACAGCGCCACTTCCGGTAGATAGGAGTCTCACGGTCTCTCCTGCCCAGGCTGGCTTTGAACCGTGATCCTCAGATCTCAGCCTCCTGAGTAGCTAGGATTACAGGCGTGAGCCACCAGCGCCCAGCAGATGTGTTTACTTTTTTAAAGATAAACTGTTCTTGTAAAATACACACACACACACACACACACACCCATGTGCACGCGCACACGTGTGCATCCTCTAACTTAAAGAGGAGCAAAGATCTAAGTATCAGGAAGACCAAATCAGAATTCTGCCCCCTTTTAAACATAACCAAGTTGGAGGCATCAGAACCAAGGGAAGGCATCAAAAGGCATTAAAATACTACTGGTAAAAACAAAGAAAATACCCCTTACCAGTTATATCACACAGAAGTTGTCATTTAAAAAAAAAATCTATTAATAGCTGGGAATGTGGCTTAGTGGTAGAGTGCTTGCCTAGCATGCATGAAGCCCTAGATTTGATTCCTCAGTACCATATAAACAGAAAAAGCCAGAAGTGGCACTGTAGCTCAAGTAGTAGAGTGTCAGCCTTGAGCAAAAGAAGCTCAGGGACAGTGCCCAAAGCCTGAGTTCAAGCCCCAGGACAAAAAAAACAACAAAAAACTTTTACAAATTTCACAGAAAAAAAAAAAAAAAGAGCTGCTCTATTATAGCACAAATACAGCCTGGTGATCACAGTTTCTCAGCCGTAAGACACACATGTGTACTACCATTGTTGTGAATTCTATGTCTAGGGTGCTCTGGAACACTGAACAGCATGCTATTGAAGACACTAAGCAGTCCTCACATCTTCTATCCTTTTGTTCTACTTTGTTTGAAAATTCACACATACTTAGGATAAACATATTGGATTTTCAGAGGAAACACTGGGGAAGTTTTCTTGGCAAAGCAAAGGTATAATCTAAATAACAGGAGCCCAAACAGTTTCCTAATCTTATTATGTATGCTACACACAATAAAAGAGCCCTCACCAATACTTAAATGTTTTACACAAAAAGCATGTGTTAAGAGCAGAGCCTAATGGTGCACACCTGTAATCCCAACACTTGGGAGGCTAAAGCAGGAGAACCTGAAGTTCTAGGCCAGTCTGGATTACAGAGCAAGCCTTCCTCTCATTAGAAGGAGAAAAAGGCACAGAACCTGAAGGCAGACTGCCTAGCATCACTTTCCAATTATGAGCTTTTGTATGTGCCCAGTACTTTCTTCAGGTATAATAACAGTGCCTATCCATATGTTGTTGTGTTTAAGGCACTAAGGGCTTGGCATATAATAAATGATGAATATCAGCCCTTATTATTACTAATAACTGAGTCCCAAGAAAATGCTCAAAACCAAGTAATTCTGTTATAGGAACCAATATGTAGGGCCATGATCATCAAAACATTGTTTTTATGTGGAAAATAATAGTACTACAACAGCATTCAATATGTACAATTTAGAAACTCCAAGTAGATGTTTTATTTTACTGCCCATTAGAATAGAGTGAGACATGGATACAAACCCACAAGGGTGGGGACCCAGCTCATGGTGGACAGCATGCTAGTACATCCTGTCAACCCTCAGCACCAACCACCCCTAAAAAACAACAGAAAAACTAAAACATATTCTTAATCTCTACAATTATGAAATTCCAGTACATACCTGAAAGTATGAAACCTCTGAAGCGCCACCAGTGGAAACCTCTGTGACCACTGATAATGACTTCAAATCACTTGATAGACACAATGCAAGGCAAGTGCCAGCAATCTGCAAAATAATCACACACTTTCATACATGTGTTATCACTGCTAGGGTGCATCTGTTTGTAATACCGGAAGCAACAATTTATACACAACTTTAGAAAGCTGTGATACACACTTCTGGTTTCAGCGATACTCATGTAGCAGGTAAAGGTAGATAAAGCAGGTAAAGGGTTCCTCCTAGTCACAAAGACCTATAAACATCAAAACTTCTGATCCCAATTCCATCAACAGTTGCACATCAAAGGTTGATGAAAAAACAAATTCCCTGAAGGCTATGATATTGTCTACACCTTGGGGAATTGTGAGAGCAAGATGAAAAAGGCTACAGAGAAGACTGATTTAGCAGAAGTAGGAGGCTCAGTACTCAACAAAGAGTGGCTTCAGATAGCTTTCATTAGGTTCCAGTTAAATCACAGTCAAGTGGATCAGATCAATCTTTTCATTAAAGGAAAAAGCTTGACTAATTCCACCAAAAGTTTCTCATCTCTATAGTAATATCATCATTGATTTAGCTTAAAAAAATCCTCTAATTATTTAAAAACAAATTGAAACTGAAAAATAAAAACTTACTATGTTATTCTTATTCCATAAGTAAACTAGCCACTATATTTTAACAGAAATAATATAGGAAACCTAAAAGAAAAACTCACCCCTGTGACTCGAGCAATTTTGAACATCCCATAAGCATAAAGCTCAATATATCCAGAGCTTCCTCCAAGGACAAGAATATTTAATCTAATAAAAAAATGTAACAAGCAGAGAACCAGTGAACAACACAGATAATTGTGGGTGTTTTTATATTTGTTGATTTTATTTCTACACTATTTTTTAAAAATAATTAGCATGAACTTATAGTATAAAAGTGTTACACTGATATTTACAACATGAATATAATATACTTTGATCAAATTTACTCCTAATCTATAGTCCTCTTTCTTAACTCTCCTCCCTCCCTATCTATTTCTTCCTAAGTTTCTGGAGGACTTCATGATGGTGTTGTCATACACATATATTCACCTTCCCTCACCATCTCTGTTTCCTTTCTCCCTCCTGCTGGTTCCTCTTCTCTCTTTTAGATGACTGTAGTTTTTTCAGCCAAAATATCAATTGTTACTGCTATCATCTAATCTGAGTGCTAAAATTCCTCTTCAGGGAAAACTGATACACTAAGCAAACACAGCAACTCTCAATATTCAATCACAGCAGGCCATTTCTTTTGTTTCTGAAGAACAATATATATTTCTTATAGCTAACATTAAGCATTTATAGTAACATAACATACTACTTGTATTCATATACAGCCAATAACATAACAGTTTTATCATGGATATGACATAATGAAGAACTTGGATAATTAAAATTGAAATTTAAAAAATTCTAGTACTATCCCCTTTTACTTATTAAAAACAAGTATACTGCATTACTGCTAACACATGAAACAAAGAATGAGCACACAGTAAAAACAGCAAGATGGTGACATCTATTATTTGAAGACACTGAGTATCTACAATGAGATAACATAACAAAAGATTTGCTCCTGAAACTTTGGAAATGTTCCTCCAATATGAAAAGTGACTTAAAGAAATCAGACTTATTTAAATTAGATTTACCTGACATCTCCCAAGAGTTTAATAATTTCATCAGAATTCTCTTCACTACAATATAAAAATAAATTGAGTCATCTTTCAACCATGTTCTTTCAACTAAAAAAAAACATTATTTTATTTGAAAACAACAAAAAAGTCTATCTTACCTAAATATTTTTGAGGTGCTGCTATAACTGAGAGAAAAGAGAGACAAAGGTAAAATGATACTCATGAGAGAAGTATGTACCAGTATTTAAAGCAGATTAACCTGCAAGATTAAATCCAAAGAAATACAACTCTGATACTTACTTTTTTGGTAATGTGGGCAGCTTAGGTAAGAGAAGGTTTGACTCATCTTCAGCATTATAGAAGGATGTTAGAACACTAAAAGGAAGGGGAACCAGGCATTATACAAACAGTAAAAAGTTACTTCTCTTTCTATTAAAAATATCTATTTTTAAGAAGTAAACATATGCCAGACACCCTGGCTTATGGGCTCATGCCTATAATCCTAGGTACTCAGGAGGCTGAAATATGAGGATCACCGTTCAAAGCCAGCCTGGGCAGGAAAGTCAGTGAGACTCTTATCTCCAATAAACCACCAGAAAACCAGAAGTGGTGCTGTGGCTCAAGTAGTAGAGGGCTATCCTTGAGCTAAAGAGCTCAGGAACAGAGCCCAGGCCCAGAGTTGAAGTCCCACAACCAACAACAACAACAAAAAGTAAAGATATGGCACAAATAGTTTACCTGTCTAATAATCACAAATAAGAAATGATAAAAACCAATTTCTTTTGTTTGTAAAAATAAATGGACCTACTGTTATTTAACAGTTTTCTTGGGCTGGTAGAGCGCTTGCCTTGTATACATGAGGCCCTGGGTTCGATTCTTCAGCACCACATAAGCAGAAAGAAAAAAGGCCGGAAGTGGCACTGTGGTTCAAGTGGTAGAGCACCTGCCTTGAGCTGAAGAGCTGAGGGACAGCGCCCAGGCCCAGAGTTCAGGCCCCACGACCGGACCCAAAAACAAAACAAAACAAAACAGTTTTCTTAGCATAAAATACCTTCAGCCAGGTGCCTGTAATCCTAGCTGCAACAAGAGGCTGAGATCTGAGGACCATGGTTCAAAGCCAGCCTGGGCAGGAAAGTCTGTGGGACTCTTGTCTCCCATTAACCACCAGAAAACAGGAAGTGGAGCTGTGCCTCAAAGTAACAGAGCACTAGCCTTGAGCATGAAAGCTTAGGAACAGCACCTAGGCCCTGAGTTCAAGCTCTTATGACAGATAAAAACAAAAACAAAAACACACACAAAAAAATCCACCTTTCATATATACTCAGTATTGGGATACTGAAAATATATGATTTTTTAACTCAAATCTAAGAAATTTTGCTACTAAAAGTAATTTTAGAGAACAGTGCAATTAATATATCATTTAATTACTGGTTCTGTGGCTTACATACATTTGCCATCTGACAAGACGGCAGGTACAAGAGACTATATCATAAACTTTGCAACAGTCTCAGTAGGATTATAGGCATGTACGACTGCACTTGGCTTATAAATTTTCCCCTTGTCATTCTCAAATAAGACTGGAAACAGATAAGCTAGCAAATGAAAGAATGGGAACTTAGAAGTATTTTTCACACTTTTACACAAAGTAGCTGTCCTGAGTTTCTAGACTTAACAGGAAACAATTCTTTTTTTTTTTTTTTTGGGGTCCGGTCGTGGGGCCTGAACTCTGGGCCTGGGCGCTGTCCCTCAGCTCTTCAGCTCAAGGCTAGCGCTCTACCACTTGAGCCACAGTGCCACTTCCGGCTTTTTTTTTCTTTTTGCTTATGTGGTGCTGAGGAATCGAACCCAGGGCCTCGAGCATGCAAGGCAAGCGCTCTACCACTGAGCCACCTTCCCAGCCCCTTAACAGGAAACAATTCTAAACCATGAGTACCAAGTATTGAGAACACAGTTAGCAAGTAAGTGAGCTGGGATAGGAAGTACACATATGGTCTGCTTCTCTCACTTTCTAGAAGATTCACTGATTACCTGATGATGGATTAATCACTGTGGGTTCATGTATATTTCAAATGTCAGGCTACCTCCTTGTTATCTATTTCTTTCAGGTCCTTCATCAAGTTGTCAGTTAACATTCAGGATTTACAAATTTATTTGATATCAAGTTAGTAAAATTTAATCAGTAAGGAGAAGGTGAGGGAAAAACAAGTATTTGGGGTGGGGGGTTGGTAGCGGGGCTTGAACTCTGGGTCTTGAACTCTAGCCTGGGTGCTGTCCTTCAGCTCTTCAGCTCAAGGCGAGTGCTCTACCACTTGAGCCACAGTGCCAATTCCGGTTTTGTGGTAGTGAATTGGTGATAAGAGTCTCACGGACTTTCCTGCTCAGGCTGGCTTTGAGCGGTGATGCTCAGATCTCAGCCTCTTGAATACCTAGGATTACAGGCATGAGCCACAAAAGTAAATTTTTTAATCCTCCCTTCCCCAAATTCAACATCACACAGATTCACTAGCCCCTCAGTCTACCTTTACTGTAAGCTTTACTTGGCTACACAGAGTAAGGCAAAGGGTTTTCATTAGACAAGGAAAAGACCAGGATCCTGGATACAAGAAAAATAACCCAGGCAGCATCAGAACAGAATGCTCAACTAAGTGCTTTCCGTACTCTAAGAATATTTACTAAGACACAGAAGACCAAACTCTTGACAATATAACTTGACAGAACAGGAGAGGGGGGGGCCTCAATTTCCCAGTCAGTAAATTTGTTGTTGCTTTTGTCTGCTCTTGAGACAGTCTTACACTCTCACTCATTCATTACGTGGCCTAGGACTGACAACTCTCCTGCACCAATCTCCTAAGAGGTGAGATTACCACCACACCCAACTAGTAATTTTATTTAATGTATACATCAATGAAATCAGCTAATAAAAATAATTCCAAAGAGGAGAAAAATCTTAACCTTTCAGGCATCATTACTGTACTAACAATGTTTTCAGAAAAAAGAAAACGAAGTATTAAAATATTTTATCTTCAGGAAGGGAAAACGGAGGGGAGAAGGAAGTGAAGGAAGGAATGGCATTGTCCAAAAGAGAAATGTATGCATTACCTGAACTGTGAAATGGTAACCCCTCTATATAACAAAGTAAAATCATATTTAAAAACAAATTTTATCTTGATAAACTGAACAAAATTTAAACACAATGTATACATGCTCATAATATTTAAGACACTCATTTCCATCCTAATAAATGGAAATTCCAGCGGAGGCAGGAGGATCACAAATCAAAGTTAGCCTTGACCTGTCACACCCACCCACAAACAAGGTCCTCACAATTTCATGAGTGGGTATCTCTGGTCACTCTACCTGCTTTCCACAGTCACTTCCATCCAATGCATACAGGAAACTGGAGCCTCCACAGAAAAAGAGTGCAAGCTTTCAGGTTTTTCCACATCACACAAAATAATTTTCTTGGTGTCAGCAAGAGCAAAAGCCAAAACTAAAACAAGATAAGCAGATAATCAGAATAAATTAGTGTACTATTTGAGAAAATCAGTCAGAAATTACTTGACCTAAAGATCCTTCCTAGGGGAAACAAAGGAGGAGACAACAATGCTTGATAAGAAATGTACTCATTATCTTGCCCATGTAATTGTAACCACTCTGTACAGTATTTTCACAGTTAAAAAAAAAGATCCTTCCTATTTCATAAACTAAAGATATCTCTGCAAACAGTTATGTTATCACATAAGCTTATTTTTAAGTGCTCAGAACTATATAAGCAATCTACTATTTTCTCATGTATCAAATATCTTAAATATCAAAGTCTCTAGATTGGAGCTCTGCTGTCAAGTAGAAAATATAGCCCAGGACTCAACACACAATTTACTGTATCATCAAGCTGGTACCATAAACATTAGTTTAAACAACAACAAAAACTGAAACAAAACAGAAGCAATCCCATCTGTTGTGTTCTTGGAAGGTTTTTATTGTTTCTATCCCACAGTGGAAAAATCAGACTAGCAAACACTCATGCATCCTCTTCATCTGACTGGGGATGAAATACTTAGTACAGTTTCTCTACTTCAGTCACGAATGTCTTCTTGTTTTTGCCAGTCCTGGGGCTTTAACTCAGGCCCTGTGTGCTATCCCTGAGTTTGTACTCAAGGCTAGTGCTCTATCACTTGAGCCAGAGAGCCATTTCTGTCTTATTATGAGTAGTTTATTGGAGATAAGGGTCTCATGGACTTTTATGCCCAGGCTGGTTTCAGATCCTTAAATCTCAGCCTCCTGAGAAGGTAGGATTTCAGGTGTGAGCCACCAGAGCCCAGCACAAATATCTTTTTAACATACCCCCAACTTAAGGATTTCAATATAGGAGAAATGAGTTTCATTGCATACAACTATAATCAACTTTGCTGGATATGGGAGCTCTAGCTCCTTTCTTAAGAGGGGAAAATAATTTTAAAATAATCATTACCTAACAAAAAAATATGCTACTGTCAAAAAATATGAGACATAGGTTTTTAAGGCTATAGATTTATCAGTAGAGAACATGTCTACCATGCAGAAAGACCTGAGTTCAATCCACAAACATAGGAAGAAAGAAGTTTCAAAAGCCCTCTAGCTTTATACACATTCTACTCATATTCTGAGTAAAAGGAGTACAGAATGACTATACTATTTTGAAAGCATTTTTGGAAATTTTACTTCTAGTAATTAATCTAAGGAGTATTACACAGAGTTATTCCAAGTACTCAGAATGTTTATACAACATTGCTTATAAAAGCCCAAAACTGACAATTATCTAAAACCACCATATTTAGTCATATTTAGTAAATTATAATATATAAAAATAGTGAATTGCTATGCAGTCATTTAAAATTAATGTGATAAATCTATCTCTATTGAGCCAAAAAGAAAAAAATTATGTAGGAAAATAGGAAGCATCATTAACTTTAAAAAAATTGTATTGTTATTATAAAGGTGATGTACAGAGGGGTTACAGCTACTGACTTAATAAAAGTGCACACATAGATCTCTCTATTTGCATGTATCTTATCAAGCAACATGGAAAAGTGTTCACCAAAATAAAAGCAGTTGTTACTTTTCAGTGATAAGCTTTCAAAGAATTTTAAGTCCTTACATTTGCCTAGAAAAAAATTAAGCAATGAAAAATATATATTCACTTTACAAAAGCAATTCGTTTTTTTCTTAGAGTACTAATGATGCAGACAAAGTTGACACTAGGATTTAGTAGTTTACAGTGCTGACTGTATGTGTACCACAGCTCAGAAAAGGACTGTCACTGTGAAACACCTGGCAGAGAAGTTCAGTCATCATAGCCCTACCAGCCATGATAGAAAAGGTAGCAAGAGGCAAAAGACCACACGGAAATGAAAGAACTAGAGTCAGAGCAGGGGGTCCTCATGTGTGACCTACTTATTTACATTATGCATATCATACTCACACTTATTCATACATATTCATAAGAATGCTTACGAGCATGTACAATTACCACTAAAATATTTTCTGGGTAAAAGGCCATGATGGCACTGATTAGACTGGCAAACGGCAGCTGGTGCTTGACCAAAGGGTAGAGGACAGGAGTATAGAAAGAACCAAGTTAGAGTTTACTGCAGTTATCTTTGCCAAGAAGCCAGATTTTTCCAAAGAGGTATCTCCAACAGACAGAATTCAAGCTATGAAAAATGTTAAACCATTAAAAAAAATTCCAAAGGACAGGGCTGGGAAGGTGGCTCAGTGGTAGAGCGCTTGCCTTGCATGCATGAGGCCCTGGGTTCCATTCCTCAGCACCACATAAGCAAAAAAAGAAAAAAAGCCGGAAGTGGCTCTGTGGCTCAAGTGGTAGAGCGCTAGCCTTGAGCTGAAGAGCTGAGGGACAGCACCCAGGCCCAGAGTTCAGGCCTTACGACCGGACCCCCCCCCAAAAAAAACAAAAAAGAAATCTAATTTTGCCCAATATTGGATTATGTGACACTTGTTTACAACCAGAATATATACTGATAATCTTTGTTTTTTTGGTTTTTTTTTGGAATCTTGATAATTAAATGTCTCTTTAATTATAAACACACAAATTTAGGGCTGGGGCCGGGCGCTGGTGGCTCACGCCTGTAATCCTAGCTACTCAGGAGGCTGAGATCTGAGGATCGCGGTTCAAAGCCAGCCCGGGCAGCAGAGACCGTGAGACTCCTATCTCCAATAAACCACCAGAAAACCGGAAGTGGCGCTGTAACTCAAGTGGTAGAGCACTCGCCTTGAGCTGAAGAGCTGAGGGACAGCGCCCAGGCCCAGAGTTCATGCCCCACGACCGACAAAAAAAAAAAAAAATTTAGGGCTGGGAAGGTGGCTCAGTGGTAGAGCGCTTGCCTTGCATGCATGAGGCCCTGGGTTCGATTCCTCAACACCACATAAGCAGAAAAATCAGGAAGTGGTGCTGTGGCTCAAGTGGTAGGGCGCTAGTCTTGAGCTGAAGAGCTGAGGGATAGAGCCCAGGCTCAGAGTAAAGGCCCCATGACTGGACAAAAAAAAAAACAAAAACAAAAAAATCCAAAGGAAAGACTGACATAGTCCAATAAAAGAAGTGTACTCATTATCTGAAATGAAATGGTAACCCCTATGTACAGCAATATAATAATAAAATTATTTTTTAAAATTCCAAACTGTCATTCGTAATTGTAGTATATACTAAGAATAATTACTTCTTTCTGAAAACAGACTTTATATTCAGCATACTCTTTATGAAAATGAAAATCTTTTTTATATTATTATTATTATTACGTTTGCCATCTGGTCTCCAAGCTAGAGAGGTCACTTCCTTTCCTGTATTTTCATTTGGTGGAAAACTCCAAACTCGATGAAAACTTGCAAGTCTATGAAGCAAAACCTAGGATAAAACAGATAACAATGGCAGAATATTAAAAATACATCTTCAGAATAAAATAAACCTAGATCTCTGACTAAAATCTTTTAAATAATCTCTTAGATATAATATTTACCTAGCAGAAGAGGAATGAACATGGGTATTTTCAAAGAAATAGGTGAAATGAAAAGGTCTACTTTTACTCCATATTCTAAATATTTTCCTATCTTTTCTTTGGACAAGAGACTTACCTTTCAGAAAGGAAGGAGACAATAAAGACAGAACACATACAGCATTAAAAGTATAGCTGCGCGAAGTTTGAATTGAAGGCATGGCTCAAGTAGTAGAACACCACCCGTGACCAAAAAAAAAAAAAAAAAAGCAGAGAGCACAATGCCCTGAGTTCAAGCCCTAGTACTAAAATAATAATAATAATAATAATAAGGATGGGAATGTGGCTTAGTGGCAGAGTGTTCACCTAGCATACATGAAGCCCTGGATTCAATTCCTCAGCACCACATAAACAGAAAAAGCCAGAAGTGGCACTGTGGCTCAAAGTGGTAGAACACTAGCCTTGAGTGAAAGACCTCAGGGAGAGCACCCAGGCCCTGACTTCAAGCCCCATGACTGGCCCCCAAAAAAGTGTGTTCCTTTCAGATTCTGGGTCCTGAAGGCATAAGGCCTATTTTTATTTTTTAAATTAAAATGATGTGCAAAGGGTTACAGTAAGAGGCTCTATTTTTCATCTTGCCTAAGTGATCCTTGAGTCTTAGGCCATCTCTACCTGGTAACAGCTTTCCTTTCTGCACAAGCTGGACCATACTCACCTCCCCAAGATGAAAGAAATGAGAAGGAGAGAAGGGAGCCAGGAAAGCTCAGTAGAAGGAGGGCTTCGTGTTTCCAAGCAAAGGAAATCATTAAGCCAAAGAAATCTTTTTATTGGCTGGGTGCCAGTCTCATGCCTGTGATCCTAGCTACTCAGGAGGCTGAGATCTGAGGATCACGGTTCAAAGCCAGCCCAGGCAAAAACGTCTGTGACACTCTTATCTCCAATTAAACACCAGAAAACCAGAAGTGGTGCTGAGGCTCAAGTGGTAGAGCACTCGCCTTGAGCTGAAGGGCTGAAGGACAGTGCCCAGACCCAGAGTTCAAGCCCCAGGACTCCCCCCCCCCAAAAAAAATAAATAATCCTTTTTTGGTTAAGTCCCAGGTTCATGCAATTTATTGACAAAACAAAGAGAGAAAAAAAAGTCAAGTAAGTGCAAATCATTTGCAATGAGCCATCTTAGCATTTAATTTAACCTGAGTTCCTAGGATCTTACACAATCACAAACTTCCATTCTCACAGTAGTAAATGCCCAAACTGGAAGGTCAAGATGATGCCCTAGGCTCTTAATGCTCCAAAACTAAAACAGCCCTGACTTCCAACCTCTATGCAACCAGTTAAGGAAGAAAAAAGTCTCAGAAGTGCAAAAGCTCCTGAAAAGACTTCTCACCCTACTTACCCAACTTAGATCCTAAAAACAGCCTCATCACCCTCTGTCTTACTTCACAGTGCAAAGCATCCTACATCCCTGGTGGTATCAGTCACTAGAAGGAACCCAGGACTCCCAGGAACTGCTACCTCCTGGGCGTGACCCACTAATGAAGCATCTCTACCACTTATTACTTCTGAAACCCTTCTTCTGTGCCACTGGAAATCACAGTCAGTTAATCACCATAATGCTCCATTTCTTTATTCTTTCCTCTGAAAGGTGCTTCTCACACTACTTCCCTGTAATATTTTCAGGAGAAGGCCATTTTGCAAACTGCAGTCCCCTGCACTATTACTACTGAGAAAGGCAGATGTCCTCTTTAATGTCCCCTGGCATTTCTGGATGACTTCTCTTCTCCAAAAATCCCATAACTGATTAAATACAACTGTGATCACTTCCTACCCTCTCTTGATTCTAGTCATCTACAGAATCCTAGGTCATTCCCCTCCTCTTTGAAGACATGGACTCTTGGCACACTCATACCTCTCAACTCAACTGTCATCAAAGTGACAGTTCTCAATTATGTCTTCAATGATCACAGTTTATACCTTACCTCAGCCACAGCTAAAATCACACCCTTGGTCTGATCACTACAATGCTATTAAAATCTATTTCAAACTTCCATTCCCACTTTCCATCCAGTGCTTCTCTTTCAGCTCCTATCTATGATACCACCTAACCAGGATATACAATCCATTAAATCTAGCACTGATTTGTCCTTTACTCCACACATACCTTCAATTCCCTACTTGATCAGGTGAGAATCAAAAGTTCATCATTCTTTGACTTAGAAAAATAGTCTCAATATTCTCCATATAAAAATGCAGATTTCCTAATACTATGTACAATTCCTTTTTATTTAAAAATATCTTGAAGAGTATAATTTTGCATTATTTATTTGTAAGTGTATATCTTTTCTGTGTTCTTTTTGTCTATGTATTTTGGGGGGGACATAATTTATACCTTCATTTTTTAAATTTTATTTTATTTTTTTTGTCTGTCATGGGGCCTGAACTCTGGGCCTGGGCGCTGTCCCTCTACCACTTGAGCCACAGCTCCACTTCTGGCTTTTTCTGCTTATGTGGTACTGAGGAAGTGAACCCAGGGACTCATGCATGTGAAGCAAGCACTCTACCACTGAGCCACCCTCCCAGCCCCATACCTTCATTTTTACATTGCGTGATTTAGTCAGAAGTTTGGTATGATTATTAAAAATAGTGTTTACTACAGTAAACGATATCTTTTCAGTGATTACATTTTCTAGATCTAATATGGAATATGCTCACGTAGTAAATTTATAATCCAACCTAAAGTATTTTAGTACTGTCAAGATAAAAATTTCATTAAATTTCAAAAAAAGAATTCAACAGAATTTCCTTTCAGTATTTTCTCCAATTCTTAGCATCGTACAGAAGAACATCAAAGCACATGAACCATTATGCAATTATAATAAATGAAAATATTAAAAAGGTCAGTCCTGTTACTCCACTCCTTGCACATAACATGAACTCCTTTGCACATGAGCAAAATAATCCTGGTTAAACCCAATGGTGTCTGCACCAACACTGCCAAATGGAATGAATAAATGTGAACACTTGCTGATTTCTCTAAAATTATGCAATCATTAGCTTCATAGAGCAATTAAGAAACCAGCAATCCTGCTGGGATTGGATACCTGCCTTGTCAGCTTTCTCCTATGTCTTTGTCTTCCTCTAACTCCCAAAGTTATCTTTTGCATAGTTACTCAAGGTCAATTCCCTCCTTGCTTAGAGAAATAAAAGCAACAGTGCTCACTCACACTCAACATGGTTATACTGATGCCTATATTCTCTACCTTCCCTCTTACTGCTATGGCTGTACTACCACTGACACTACTCTTAAGAGCCATGACAAATTTCCAAAGCATCCTGGGAGATGGAAAAGGGAAGATTCCTATAGGGCCCTGAGAAAGTAGACGTCAAAACCTTAGTGGCTGGATCAACATGGTGATGAAGTATTGCAGGCTGCTAAGCTTTCCTTATCAACCTTCTTTTCCCCACTTTGCTCCCAGAGCACGACTTTACCTGGTCACTATTGGGAAAACTTCCCCAAAGACTTCAACAGAAAACCTGCACACTGATGAAGGTCTCCTTACAAGATGTCTGTGAGGTAGTCATACCTCTGGGCGGAAAGTTGAATACTATCAGCTCCAACTTGAAGCATCTCCCCATTTCTCATGTAAAATTAACAATGTCCACAGAAATGGTCTCAGGAATCCAGAGAAGCATCCTCTCTTTCATTCTAGGGAAATGTCGTTTTATTAATGGGGGCTGGCTAACTTAAACCGAGGTAAAGAGACGTGGACAACCGCACAGAACTCCTCAGGCCTACCCCTTGAGCAGCTTTGGCCCTGCACATTCACTGCAAGGCTGGGCAGGAGCTCATCTTTGTTTTGCGGCCCACAGCCCTGCCAGGATGCCTGCCTGCTGCACCGCGTTCCCGCGGGTCCCGGAGATGTGGGCCTCTGCAGATGTGGGCCTTCGCGATCCTCACTTGAAGTGGACGGCCGCCCCGAGAGGCCGCGGTGGGAGGTCCGCCGGGCCTGCACGCGGGGAGACCCAGGCCCCGCGGGCGGGCGGGCGGGCGGGCGGGCGGCTCCGGGCCCCGCCGCGAGGCTCACTTACCTCGCCCGCGGTGTTGGCCAACGCAATGAGGTCCCGCTTGGGCGACCAGACCAAGAAGATGATCTCCTGCGGGAGCTGCTTCTCGCCCACCACCCGGAAGGATGGGAAGCAGGTCGGGAATCGCAACATGGGGGCGGCCCTGCAGAGACACTGCCGGAGGCCGGCGGAGTTCCAGGCCACGGGCCTTCCACGGAAAGCCCTGGACGCGGCGGGGCCGGTGGTGAGGAGCTTCGCTCTGCAGGCGACGTCGCGTTCGGGGAGGCCGTGCCCAGCCCCACCCTCCTCGGCTCGGCCCCGCCCCGCCGCGCCGCACCTCACCGCACCAGGCCGCGCGCTCCGGGAACTTCCGGCGCCTGCGCCCCGTGTCCTCGCGAGAGCAATAGACAGCGCGTGGGCAAAGCTAGGTCTGGGAGGGCGTGGCGCGCGCTGAAGCGGATGGGCGGGGCCTGGGGTCTGCGTGGGCGGGGCCTGGATCCGAGTGGGCGGGGCAAAGCCTAGACCTAGCGGATGGAGGGAGCAGGGTGGGCAGGGCAGCCCACCAGTCTTTAGGGAAGGATTAAGTCTGTGCGTGCTTGTGGCTGCACTTGCAGGTCTTTATCGCTTTTTTGGAATTTTCACTGCTGTGGGAAGGAGACCGTCAGAGGTGAGGGCTTCAGAAACAGTGTAAACTTTCAGCGGTCAACAGCCCTGGTTGCAGGGAACTTTTTGAAAACCCAGTTTAAGAGAAAATTAACACCGGATGGGACTCAGTATTCAAATAATTCCAGTTCTTAAGTCAAAGCTAAGAGGTGAGACGGGTTGGTTCCAAGCTCCCAGACATTCTTGGACTCCTCATCCATCAAACGTGTGTCACAGCCACAATGAAGGCAGGCTGTGGGCGCACACAGGGTTAATCCTATGGTTGTGTGAAAGGATGTGGGTTGTACAAGCAAGGCTACCAGCCTCCCCGATGACCTGTAAACCAGAATCGACCTGATGCTTCTTTCCAGAGAACACATTCCATCGTTTCTCAGGCTACCTTGTGACAGTCTCAGTTTGTAGCCTTGCCTAGCCTGGAACTCTCGACGTTTCTGCCTCAGTCTCCTGAGTGCTGGGCTAACAGCTGTTCATCACCACACCTGGCCTTGTTATAAACGTACCGTTTTCCTGGACCTGAAGCTCAGGAAAATGACTTCATGGAGCTATCAGTTAACACAGTGCTATCAAGGATGAGTGTGCAACATTAATGTTAGAGGGAAAGTATGAATATCTAGGGGGCAGTACAAGACAGGAAACGGCACAGATGTGGCAGGCAAGATGTGGGCAGGAAACTGCAGTCTGAGAGGTGGCTGCAAGTGTTAGGGAGCAGGGCAAGGGCTGTTACTGAACATGATCAAAGCAGTCATAGGACAAGATTTTGCTATGGTATTGCCAGCTTTTCCTTTTTCTCTCTGCCCTCAAAAGGAGGCTTTTACCTTCACCCATGGTTTGTTTTCCTCCTTGTGGGAATATTGCTTTATCAAACATGCTCATCTGTGATTTTGTGGCAGAGAATCAAGCAGAAAAGAAAGGCTCAGGGAAGCAGCATTTGTTGTTGTTGTTGGTGGTGGTGGTGGTGGTGGTGGTGTGTGTGTGTGTGTGTTGGTACTGGGGCTTGTCTCCTTTAGGTTTTTTGTTCAAGGCTAGCATTCTACCACTTGAGCCACAGCTCCACTTCTGGCCTTTCTGGTGGTTAATTGGAGATAAGAGTCTCATGGATGGGCTGGGAAGGTGGCTCAGTGGTAAAGCGCTTGCCTTGCATGCATGAGGCCTTGGGTTCGATTCCTCAGCACCACATAAGCAAAAGGAAAAAAAGCTGGAAGTGGCGCTGTGGCTCAAGTGGTAGAACGCTAGCTTTGAGCTGAAGAGCTGAGAGACAGCACCCAGGCCCAGAGTTCAGGCCCCACAACCAGACCCCCCCCCAAAAAAAAAAAAAAAAGTCTCATGGATTTTCCTGCCTAGGCTGGTTTCAAACCAGAATCTTAAGATCTCCACCAGAGTATCTGATATTACAGCTGGCACCTTGCTAGCCATGCTTTTTAATGATACCAGATGGGAGGGGAAAAAGGGACAAAATAAGTCACTAGGCTAGCTCATACCTGTGGTGTGTTTTCACACTATAGTATGAGTAGCTGCCTAAGATTGAGAGGGTGGGGAGGAGAGTGTACAGTTCCACACAAGTTCTCTGGCTATTTAGGGCTTTAATTCTCATGTCAAGGGTGATGAGTTAGAAAGGAAAGGTCTGTCAGTAAAAAGATGATAGGAGGGTTGATTCTAAAAACATTCCTAGGGGTATTGGTGAAGGAAAGGAATCGTTGAGACTCCAAGTCTGGAATATTTGGGTACAGACTCAGAGACAACTCAGAGGGTAGGTATAAGGTAGTTGGGAATGAGAAGGAAAGTAGACCAAAGCAAAGGAGTTTGGTAAGGACAGTTGAGGTCAAGGTGGCATGAATATCTGTCCATGATGGCCAACAGTGGGAAAGGCAGGCTTACGTGAGGGCCTGAGCAAAGACTTGGATTTCCAGTGAGCCTCTTGACCTGGATATCAGCCTCCTTCCTAAGTAGTTAGTATTATAGGCATGAGCCACCTACCTGTGCCCAACTTTTAAGAACCATTTTGGGGGCTGGGAATGTGGCTTAGTGGTAGAGTGCTTGCCTAGCATGCACGAAGCCCTAGGTTCGATTCCTCAGTACCACATAAACATAAAAAGCCAGAAGTGGCGCTGTGGGTCAAGTGGTAGAGTGCTAGCCTTGAGCAAAGGAAGCTCAGGGAAAGTGTCCAGGCCCTGAGTTCAAGCCTCAGGACTGGCAATAAACAAATAAATAAATGTGCTTTCTCTTTTAAAAGATGTGGCATATCCACCCTGAAGAATAAAACTTTTTATAAAGTTGATGTTCACAACATATTTGTGAAAACTTGTAGGTCACAAAAAGGTATTATTCCTTTGGGGGAGGAGGGGATTTTAGCATGTGATTGATTGGATGGATAAGAAGTTGAAGCCGATTTTCTCTAGGGATATTTTTGCTTTACCTGGCTCCAGCAGTAACTAAAAAGTAATTAGTCAGCAGCTGACTTCCTCCAGTTGTCTCCCATTCCTGGCTTCCCATCTGATGATGAAGCTGGCCCATCTACTTAGTCTCACTGTGTAGTCCAGATTGGTCTCAAACTCATAATCCTCCCAAACAACTGGGATTACAACTACATTACAGGTTTAGTTTCTTAGCACTCACCCATTACCATCCCTCTGTTAGTCTAGACTATATAAACACTTTCACAGTCTAGAGATTGTTCATGGAATAAAATTCACCTCTTATAGCTCTGAGATCTTCTTGCTGACTTCTGGTGTTATTTTCCCCAATCTTGCTGAGTTAACATTTATACTAAAATGCCCCAAACCAAACAGCAGTGATCTTATCCTTACTTTATTGCAATGACCTTTTTAGTTAACCCTCCAGTAATTTATCCCATGTCCTAATGTTACCCAATTAAAATCACATTAAATAAGTGAAATTGGATTTTCCTTTGGTGGAAGCTTTCCTTACCCAAGTAGCACAAAGGGTGTTAGCATCTTCTATATAGTCAGAGCTCTGAGGCAAAAAGTGGTCTGCTGAATGGTGCTTCCATTCAATGAGTGGGTACTTGTGAGCATGGGATACCAGGAAAACATGTTATTCTGGCCACTGTTTCCCAATCACCAAAGCCACATGCAATGGAGGAATCTCACAAGGTACTGTTCTCGAAACTCCAATGGCAAACTCAATGACAGCAACCAACCTCTGCTGTCAATGAGCTTCTAACCCATACAGAACTAAAATAAGTGCACTGCCATTCTAATAGGGCAGAAGTTACATGTATAAAGCATCTGTGATGACCAAAGATGCACCACTCCACTGCAGAGAGCACCAAGAAAATAATACAGGAGGGGGCAGTACACCACCAACCCTTTTAAGACTGTGGTTTGGTATTTCAAAACTAGTTCACCCCTTCCCCCGCCCCCCATACTAAATATTTGAGAAGAATAGACACAAACTCAAAGATTTGGCTTTTTCTTTTTTCTTTTGCCAGTCCTGGGGCTTGAACTCAGGGCCTGGGAACTGTCCCTGAGCTTCTTTTGCTCAAGGCTAGCACTCTACCACTTGAGCCACAGCGCCACTTCTGTCTTTTTCTGTTTATGTGGTACTGAAGAATCGAACCCAGGGCTTCATGCATGCTAGGCAAGCACTCTACCACTAAGCCACATTTCCAGCCCCTGGTACATTAATTTTTACTATAACTAAGATTTTTTTGGGGGGGTGGGAGGCGGGAGGAAGATAGTTAACTGCTTTCTTTTTTCTTTTTTGGTACTAAGGATCAAACCCAGGATGCTGCACTTGCTAGGCAAGCGCTTTGCCACTGAGCTACCTCCCAGTCCTAATAAAAATTATGTACAATAAAACATTTGTTTTCTATAGGGATGCTATGAAAAAAATCAGTAGTGCTTTTAAAAAAAAAAAAGCGTCACATTTCTATTGAATGAGATGGTCCTCAACAACTGGGCTCAAGCAAGCCTCCTGCTGCAGCCTCTCAGCTCAGCCTCCAGAGTAATGGGGATTGCAGGTGCATGCCATTGTGCAAGGCTTCAATGGTGTATTTTACAACTGATGTAACCTTAAAATTAAGGAATATGAAGACGAGAATAAGTACTGGCCATCAGGACCCAATTCTCTGGCAGTCGTGGTCCCACAGGTGGGTGAGTTTCAGTGGCAAATACAACAGATTTTACTATGATATAGTGGACACCATAAAATCAGGCAATGTCCCTACCCAGGCTGGCATCAGAGAAGGAAACTCAAAATGATTTAGAGTTCATATTTCATCCTGTCATCTCCACTCTGTCTCTCCTATCATCACAGCAGTCCCCAGGACAAATGGGAAAGATAGAGCTGGAGGTGTATATCAGTGGTAGAGCATTTACCCAGCAGGCACAAGACTCTGGGTTCATCCAACAGGCAAAGCAAAAAAAAAAAAAAAAAAAGGAAAAACAATGGCAACACAAAATAAACCAGGGAGACAGGAGAAGCATTTTCAAATCCCAGAACTTAACTCATCTTTGATGTAGCCTGTGTACACCACTACCCTGTTGGTGTGGGCCATGTTAACAGCCACGGTAACCTGAAATGTAAGTGCCAGATGGTCTTGTGCTGTCAGAGCTCAAGCTAAATCCCACATGGAGGCCTCCAAATCAGCTCCACAGCAGTTATTTGGGAACAAGAGAAAAGTCACTTTGCAAATTTCAAGTCATTCAAAATGATTCCATTTTAAGGGGATAATGTTCAGATACCTGACAGAGAAATGGAGCGAAGAATTGTTTGTTCTGGGAGATCAAATGACTCCCTCCAGAGCTGCAGCACTGGAACACAAGATGATTGCCATAGGCCTCAGTAGCGATCATCTGAACAGAACTCTTGCCTCCAATAGGAGAGAACTATCAGCCAGGCACATGGCTCACATAATCACAAAACAAACCTCACGGTTATAGCCTAATCCTAATAGACAGACATTACGATCCATTGTCATCAGTGAAAACACTGGGACTTACATGTAAGAGTGACTTGGCCAGACCAGGAAATATGCTTCAGGACAAGAATGAGAAGTTTGATCACTCTCCTGCATCCTGCTACCAACTACTTCCACAAAGAGATGAACTGAGCCAGGAGTGGTGGTTCACACCAGTAATCCCAGCACTCAGGAGTCTGAGACAGGAAGATCATGAGTTTGTGGCCAGCCCCAGTTACTTATCTCAGAAAAACAAACAAACAAAAACCAAAAACAAGAAGAAATATAGTGACAGAGCCAGTCTTGATTCTGAATATCTCATTCACCCAACACCTACATGATCCATCAAAGGACAAGGGCAAAAGGTACAAGAAAAATAAATATTTAATAGTAATATAATTACAGTCATAATCTTTATAGCCTACAGTGCTTTGTAAAAATTCTTCCCATCATCTTTAGATACAACCTAAAAAATCTGTATATCCATCTTTACTTTGAGAGGAGTTTAAACATTGCCAAGTATTTAACACACACAAAAAAAAATATTCACATCTTAACATAAAAGGTCACAGGTTTTTACTTCCATTTTCTTCTGACATTGTCTGCAAAGAACTTTGAATGCCTTTTTTTTTTTTTTAAGACAGAGGCCAAAATAATTAAGACTAGGAGAGACTTAAAGAGGGAGAAAGCATGTAGAGAGTGCCAGGAAATCAGCCGAACGATGGAAAACTCCCCAGGTCTCCCAGGAGGCAGAGGAGGGGACTGGGAACAGCAAATGCCACCTGCCTGTTACAGAGCTGAGGAAGGTGCATACCTTTGAAAGCGACTGAATTTAACGTCAGCGTGGCACTTGCAGAAAATGGCATCAAAGGTTCGACTATAAATCTTTCTTATTCTCAAGTCACTGGACATTTAAGAGCAAAGATATTGATGGACTCTTTCCCTCCTCTTCTTTCTCCTGATAACAGACGTTTGATTCATGGACTGTCCTTTAGTGGCCTCCATTTTCATCTTATTACTTTTTCTTTGCTTCTGCTTTCTGACAGCCCTGAAAAACAAGGTGCTAAATTATTTTGTAAAATGAACACAGTGAATTATGTAATTATGTGGAAGTTCAATTAACCAGCTAGCCAAATAAGAAAATAGAAGAAGGGAAAAGATTTACTGTATTGTAAGCATAAATCTCCAGTATCCTAAACCATAACAATAGCCAGAGGCCTGATCAAGCAAAATGTTTGAGAAAACACATTTCTTTAAAACATGGTTACTACAGAGTTAGAGCAAGCTATTGGGGACAACTGCACCACAGGGAAGGCAACCATGTCAGTGAGGCTGCTTGCAGCTTTGGTGATTAGGGTACCCCCTTACACTGCTCGACCCAGCCCCTCAAATCGTATTTTTGAGACAGGGAGATTCACACATGATACAGTTTACAGGGATACAAAATACACAACAAAAATCTTGGCCATGCTTGAGGGCCCTTTATCCTGCCTGGCACTAACTTCTTCTCTACATAGGCCTGAAAATCCTGACAAGGGGCTTGTTGGTCATTGCTGATGTCCTCAACTTCATGAAGACTAAGTTCAAACTGAACAGGCTGGAATTTTCCCTCTAACAATATCATATCTGACCATATTCTCTGTTTCTCATGTTCTCAGGTAGTTTGGGCTATGAAAGATTACTGGCCATTCGTTTATTCCTCCATTCTAGCAGACAGATGCCATTATACTAGCAAGTACCAAAGAACAGGCAGGAGCTGGTACTAATATAATAGCACTGACACACCTGGAAATGAGCCCCATCTTGTAAGTAACCATGAGCTGGATTCCCAGGACAAAACCTCAAAAAAGGGTTTCATTTACAATATGGAGTCCCTGAGTGGGTGAGACTTGGGCCCCACTATTGGCTCATTCAATACTGTATGTATTAGGTACTGGAGATACGAAAGTGAATGTGTATAACGTTTGACTCCAAGGAGCTGGGAAACTGAGCAAGGCAGCCCACCCTCGTGTCATTTTTTATAAGAGACAGGGGCTCTGATGTCCTATGAGCACATAGGGAGGAAGTAGCAGGAACAGCCTAATTCTAGGACCTGTGTGCTCTTGAATCATCTTCACAGTGATCACTCCACCACAAATTAATCAGATAGAAGCTTCAGAAGAAGCTAGCCACACAGGAATCGATCAGTAAGTACTTGCTATCAATGAGAGTTTCACATGACCACCATGTAGAATTTTAACTTGACTTCACATTTTTCTATACTTTTCTTGGCATCATGAACTAGGATACCATGGGAAAGAGGGAGGAAGGAATAGGAATATGGTGGAAGCAATGAATTTACTCAGTCTGCACAGTGAGAATGCATGGATATATTACAGTGAAACCCCCGCATATACTACAATGCATACTAAGTTTAAAATAAAATTTTTAGCTGGATGCCAATGACTAGTGCCTATAATAATACTATCAAGGAAGCTGAGATCTGAGGATTGCAGTTTAATTTTTTTTTTTTTTTTGGTCAGTCATGGGGCTTGAACTCTAGGCCTGGGCACTTTACTTCCGGCCTTTTGTTTACGTGGTGCTGAGGAATCGAACCAGGGCCTCATGCATGCAAGGCAAGCACTCTACCACTGAGCCACCTTCCCAGCCCCATGGATTGCAGTTTAAAGCCAGCCCAGACAGAGGAAAATCCATGAGACTTTTTTTTTTTTGGTCGGCTGTGGGGCTTGAACTCTGGGCTTGGGCGCTGTCCCTGTGCTCTTCAGCTCAAGGCGAGTGCTCTACCGCTTGAGCCACAGCACCACTTCCTCCATGAGACTCTTACCTTCAATTAAATACTGAAAAAGCCAGAAGTGGAGCTGTGGTTCAAGTGACAAAATAAAATTAGAACCAACAGAGACAGTGAGGGAAGAGATGATGTTGTCCAAAAAGTAATGTACCCTTTACATAAAGGTAAATAACTGTACCCCTGTAGCCCCTCTGTACATCAACTTTATAATAATTTTTTAATTCAAAAATAGAATCAACATGCTACAAAAATACAGTTAAGAGATCTTAACATGGTATTAAGGCACCATTTGGCATGTCAACAATGTTCATGTTTTGTCTGATGATTATAAGGCATTCTTCAGTTTTTGTTAACTGAGATTAGGTTTAGACTCAACCGAAACAAAGCAAAATAAAACTCATTGTCTTACTGCTTTGTGCATGTGATATAAATCTCTTCTTTCCCCTACTATTAAAGTAGGATAAGTCCTGATAGGCAATAATTTAGCAAATTCAATGAAGTATAATCTGTAATAGTAAAGTCATGTGTCCCAGTATACAAACTTTAAATTCCAATTCAGTTCATCCACTCATAAGCAGGGCTAAAAATAAAACTGATTCATTTGGGGATACAGTAAATGGAGAAGGAAAATATTTTAAACTATTTTTTTATAATGTGAATAAACAAAACCTTCTAGAGATAAGTCTTTGAACTCTGATTCAGTATAAATCAATTGTTTCATTTTGTCTTAAAATTACATTGACCTAGTCTTTGTCCTCTAAATTATAGGATTTACATAACTGCTAGAAGGAGTGTTCACCACAAGATGGAGCTAGCATTCCAGCTCACAGCTGAAGAAAAATTAACACTAAGCAAAAATAGCAGACAAAGCTATACAAAGCATAAGTTGAAAGGACCCTTTATGCCATGTATGCTATGAAATTTAAATTCTTTTTATTATTATAAAGAAGGAAATCTTGGCTTATCAATTTCATTATGAAAATGTTTTGAGAGTGGTAACTGTAAACAGGAGTTTAGAAGTCCTCTCTGAGAAACAAGTAATACCAGGTAAGAGTTATCAGGTAGACCACATCTCAAGGGATTTGTTCTTAGAATGAAAATTGATCAAATCTAATACTGAGGGATGATATATAATCTCACCCATGAAAACAATGTTACTATCACAGCTGTTTAAGAAGCAATGAAGAACCTACAATTAAAGGCTGAGCATGGCGCCTACTTGTTTTCACTCAAAATTACATTGCAAGTGACACAATGTTCCCAGTCCAGTACATGCAACAGGGTGGTCAAGTCCTGAAGATTTCTAAGGTAACAAGTTTGGAAGATTCTGGGTGCAACTTATTTATTTTTTAATAGTTCTACTTTTACCTTGGACTACTTTTGAAAATGAACAAAAAAAAGTAAATATCTGGGCACTCATCTGTAATCCTAGCTACTCGGGAGGCTGAGATCTGAGGATCACAGTTCAAAGCCAGCCAGGCAGGAAAGTCCATGAGCCTATTATCTCCAATTAACCACCTGAAAACTGGAAGTGAAGCTGTGGCTCAAAGTGGTACAGTACTAAGCCTTGAGTAAAAGAGCACAGAGACAGTGCTCAGGCTGAGTTCAAGCCCTATAAGCAACCAAAAAAAAAAAAAAAAGTAAATATATGAATTAGTTTATTTAAATAATAGGCAGAATAAGTGTCTAGACTTTAGTAGAAAAAAGTTTTTCATTGCTCCCAATTTCATTTAATTTTTAAAAGAATTATCATAAAGTTATTAAAACATTAAATACCTCTATTAGTAATGTTTTTCATCACAAAGCATATGATAGTCTAAAACGTTATTCATAATCTCAATTTTCATCTAATGTTAAATCTGGCTGATTTAACTATGGGATGTTAAGGTGTTTTTATGTTGGCAGTACAAGGGTTTGAACTCAGGTCCATGAACTTGCTTGGGAAGGTCCTCTACTATTTGAACCACACCCAGCCCTTTTTGCTTTAGTTATTTTTCAGGCAAGAGTCTCTTGTTTTCTTTTGAGGGTTGGCTTCAGACACAAGCCTATGCCTCCTGCGAGGCTGGGATTACAGGTGTGTGCCACTGTGCACAGGCTATGTTCAAGGAACAGTATAATCATTCAAATGACCCTAGTTGAGAAACCGCAATCGTTTTTCTAAATATGACATTATCATTGTTGGAACTTTATTGTGAGTTATAATCAATACCAAACATTGGCGGAAGAAGTTAAACTAATCATGAAAAATAAAAGACAATAAAAGTTTTAGATTGGCAGGAAAGAAAAAAAATTTTTTTTTAATATTTAAGCATTAAGGGCTGGGAATGTGGTTTTGTGGTAGAGTGATTGCCTAGCATGCGTGAAGCCCCAGATTCGATTCCTAAGTAGCACATAAACAGAAAATGCCGAAAGTGGTGCTGTGACTCAAAGGGTAGAGTGTTAGGCTCAAGCTAAAGAAGCTTGGGACAGTGCCCAAGCCCTGAGTTCAAGCCTCAGGCCTGGCAAAAAAAAAAAAAAAAAGTATTAAGCATATCTAAATATATTCTAAGTATTTTCTAGAAATCTGGTAAGATTTGTAAAGAAGTAACACCACTTGTCTGCCGTGTAACACACACTGCAGTCAATCTGAAATGTGTTCTCCATCCTTCCAGTCATCAACTCTCAGGTGATCCAAGTCTCACTTCACTGTCTTGCTCCTCAGGGAAACCTAACTTCTTATCCCAAAGCTCTAATGTCACGTGGACCACAGAACATGTAAAGTTAATCACTTTAACCTTACACTTTGGTTATTTTGCTGTCTAAACTTTAGACGCTGTGAAGCAAGCTCTTCCACTCACCCATCCTCCCCGGTCCAGACAACTAATACACAGGGCTTCTGCCTCCTCTGAATGCTGCAGAGTTGGGCAGACCGCTCTGTATGAAGTACATAAGGACATTTTTAGTGAGAAAAAAAAAAGAATCCAACTGACTTGTTAGCTCCCCTGGAGAGGCAGGTATTAGGACAAGTGCTGCGTTTATGATCTGAGTTGCCACAAATGAAGCAGCCAGCTCCGGGGCCCGCACAGGAATGATCTGCGACAGCACAGTGACCGCAAATGCTACAGTGGATCCAGGCTGTAAAATAAAAAGTAAGCTTTAGAGGAACTTCCATGAAT
The DNA here is from genome assembly GCF_024711535.1 of Dipodomys merriami. Lineage (NCBI taxonomy): Eukaryota > Metazoa > Chordata > Mammalia > Rodentia > Heteromyidae > Dipodomys > Dipodomys merriami. The sequence continues at coordinate 52,127,678 of NW_027206512.1, forward strand.
ATATTTCTTCACTTCATTAACTTCTAAGTAAGATGTAGAGATAATGTTTTCTTCAAATATTGTAGTTGATTTGCAGAGATATTTTAGCTTGGCTAAAGAGACCCAAAGTGAAGAGGTTAGAATCCCACAATAAATCACTTCTCTGTCTTTTTTTTTTTTTTTAATTCTTTGCTTTGCTTTCTTAAATACTAGTCCGAGGGCTTGAACTCTGGGCCTTTCAATCTTGCCTGTTAGCTTTTTCACTTAAGGCTTGCGCTCTCTTACTTGAACCACACAGATCCGGCTGCCCAGGCTGTCACACCTGAGTAGATAGGATTACAGGTATGAGCCACTGGCTATGACTAAGCAAGTAAGTTAATGCAAGGTCTCATCATTATTTGCCTTTTATAAAAATCCTATGGAGGGAGAACAAAAACCCAAATCGCTTCACCAGGCCCTCCTCACACCCACACCCCATACTTACAAGGCTTTACACACTTCCTGCAGAAAAAGCAATGCTTCCACTTCCTGCCATCCTGCAAAAACAATTTCAAACTCCATGTAATTTGTTATTAACAACCAAGTTCTACAATTAAAAATTAAAATGTCTTACTAAAATTGGTGTAAATTATTCATCTCTATTTCTCCCTTTTCTGGGCTTCACAATTAAATACTTTGATTTTAATTTATGCATTTCTCTACTTAACTCAAATGCCTCCTTGATGGGCCTCAATTTCCTTAACTATGTAACTAGGAGATTTATCCAAATGATCTTCAAAATCCACTCCAGTTCAAGCAACCAATCTTCACAAAGAGGGACTCACATGAAAATTTCAAGAGAAATAATGATTAGTAATTTTATAGGTCTATACTACACAATCCTTCATGAAATTCCTATTTGATAGCTTTATGTAATTTAGAAAGATAGGTTTTTTGTTTCTATTTGAGGATTTTAAAACTCTGATGAAACATACCTACAAATGCATAAGACACATATGTCCAACTTGATAAGGATCATTAGAAAATATTGATTTTAACCATTCAGGTCAGGGGTAGACCCCACCAGCCTTCCTTCCCTTTGCTGCTCTGGTATGTGTGCTAGTCATTTCCCTGCACTACCTACATGTGCATCTGATTCTTCAATTTTAAACTCATATGCAAAATACAGATGATTTCTAAACTAATTGAAAATATACTTAGATGCATGCTACCATAGTATAGTCAGAAATAAAATAATGTTATTATGAAAAATATGCTTACTAATATTTACATAAATACAGCATTTCTTTGGAGAAGAGTTTGTGCTTACTATCTTACTATCTACTTTCTGACTGGAGTTAGTTAAAATAAACAAAGAAAACTTTAGAGTCATCCTATGGTCCTTCTAAAAATAGATTTATTACTAAGTGGCAAAACTTGGAAGCAACCAAAATGCTCTTCAGTAAAAGAAGAGTTAAATAAACTGACTTATCCAGACAATAGGATTCCTTTCACAAGAAGCCATGGAAAGATAGAGAATTGTTAAAAACCGATTACTCAAGGTAGGCACTGGTGGCTCACAACTGTCATCCTAGTTACTCAGGAGGCTGAGATCTGAGGATCTCAGTTAAAAGCCAACCTGAGTGGGAATATCCATGAGATCATTATCTCCAAAAGATCAAAGTGGAGCTGTGGTTCTAGTAGTACAGCACTAGCCTTGAGCAACAAAAAAGCCCAGGGACAGTGCTCAGGCCCTGAGTTCAAGCCCTAGGACTGACACTTGCACGTGCATGCATGTGTGTGCATGCATACACACACAAAACTATGATTCAGTGGAAGAAGGCCCTCTACAGAGGTGTCATTCATCCTGTAGGACTGCAAACTGTGACAGTGTGGGAAAGACTATGAATATAGCAGTGGTACCAGCCATTAGTAAGGCAGGAAACAAGGCTTTAGGGAGAACATGAAGTCACTTGGTGTGACACTACAATGTCAAATTCAGGTCATTACCCATTCATCCAAACCCAAACACACTTGGAGAGCTGGGGTACAGCCCCAAGAGTGCACCTGAAATGTGCACTCGGTATTGATGACATGCCCAGGCAAGTGCATCTACTGTAACAAATGTTGAATCTAATGGGTAGTGTTGACAGTGGGGGAGACTGGCTGGGGAGGAGGCAGGGATTATGGGACAATTAACCTAGCTTAAGCTTGCTGTGAATCTAAAGCTGGTTGTGTTTTTTTAAAGGCTATTAAGAAAAATACAATAGCTAAATACGTAAATATGAAGTATGTCCCTTGGAGTCCTTTCTTTGCTATAAGAAAGTGGGGAGTAACCACCTACTTCCTGAGGCCGTTGTTAATTTCACAACATGTGAAACAAATGTCATATATTTGCCCTCAACAGACAGATCTGTGTAGCATCCCTTAAGGCTTTATATGAAACCCTCCAATTTTTAGCAGTCATTCATTACCATATGAAAGTAAATTCAAGTAAGCAGGAGGGCAATGTTACATATATAGTTAGAAATAAAGTACTACTGTATTAAAATACACCTAATAGATAATACACATTCATACAAACTGGAATATTAACCAAATAACATTTAGAAAAGTAATAGAGCTAGTAAACATATTTGATTAAGAATGCACTGCAGAAGAAAACTATACCTTGGATGTGCAAGAATTACAGTGCTCACAGTGTTGATTCTCAAGAGAAACGTACCGCTGACACAGAGGGCAAAATCTGACAAGGAACAAAACAGGAAAATCACTGCACATGTTCACTGAGACTCACAGAATACACACAAGTGTACATAGCACTTGTTCTCAAAACTGGAGGCAATCAGAATTCAATTCAATATGACCCTGTGGAGCACATTTAAAAGCAAAAGAAGTAAAGGATTCACTAGTGAAGGCACTTTGCGGTGAGATGTCCATAACTGCCTTTTCAGCAGCCTTGGAAATTCAAAGTTCTACAGTGATCTTACCTGTAACCTTCTTCCGTGGGAAGGATTACCTTATGGAGTGGAATGTTGGTAAAAATACGCACAGGCGACTGTTTCCGACCTGTCTTTCCATGTTTATAAAGTGCATGATTATCATAATCTACCTAGAAAGTAAAGGGAAAATTTACTCAAATGAGTCAACATTCACTCAGCGTCTCGAACCAATAAAGAAATAAGCTGATGCCAAAACACATAGGGCAGACTAAAGTAATTTGGTGCCAGTCCTAGGGCTTGAAGCTAGGGTCTTGGGCATTGTCCTTAGGCTTTCTTTGCTCAAGGCTAGTGCTCTACCCCTTGAGCCACAGTTCCACTTTTGGCTTTTACCTGGTTAATTGGAGATAAGAGTTTCATGGGCTTTCCTGGCTTTGAATGGTGATCCTCAGATCTCAGCCTCTTGAATAGCTAGGACTGCAGGTGTGAGCAACTGGTACCCAGTAGTAATTTTTTTTTTTTTTTTAGGTAATAAATTCTTAAATGCAAGCATATATTTATGGACATTTCGGAGAGGCCACTTTGACAGAGGAATTTCAGAACATAAAAAGATGTGTTGTGTGCACATATATGTTATATACTATTAAGGGACATTATAAGAAAGACATATTAAGAACTAATGTCTTTGAAGACATGTGTCAGCATGGTTGAACCCTTCCACTCTGGGATGTGAGGCTGCTGCATGTCTGTTCAGCTCACCAGGCACAGGTGCAGCCTCAGCTGTCCTCCACTCACTCACTGTCCTCACACTTGGACAAAGAACAGGATTCTGGGTCCAACACTGGCTTTGCCACTGCTGTTACCTGACCTTAGCCAAGGTTACTTTCTGTCTGTTAAACAGGTTACTACTAATTCTGACCTTAAAGTTGCTATGAAGGTTAAAAGAGCTTACTGAAGTAAAACATTTAGTCCAGGACCTGTCAAAGGCAGAAGGATGGAGATGGATACTGGGGTCCATATCCATGCTTGTTCTCCCTACAGCTATTCAAATCATTGACCTCTTTCCTCAATATACCTAAGTCAACTTCTCATGTCATCAGATTATCTTGAAAAGCAACTGATGCTAACAAGTATGATTTTTCTGATTTTGAGAAAGAGTCAGGCCTCAAACTCACAATCTTCTTGCCTCTGCCTCCTAGGTGTTGGGATTACAAGCATGTACTATCACACTAGGCCACAGCAATTACCTTGTGGATTCTATCTTTTCCTCCAACCTATTATTCATACACATTCTCAATTTGGTTTTAGGTCTGCTATTATATTTACCAGATCACTAAATCCATCTTTCTTTCTTTGTTTTTGTTTTTTGTTTTTTTTTTTGATGGGCATGGGTCTTGAACTTTAGGCATAGGCACTATCCCTGAGCTCTTCAGCTTAAGGCTAGTGCTCTATCACTTTGAGCCACAGCGCCACTTCTTGTTTTTCTGGTGGTTAACTGGAGATAAGAGTCTCACAGACTTTCCTGTCCAGGTTGGCTTTGAACCACAGTCCTCAGATCTCAGCCTCCTGAGTAGCTAGGATTACAGAAGTGAGCCACTGGTGCCCGGCACTAAGTCCATCTTTCTGTAGATCAGGAATTCTCAAAGTAGGTTGGTGACATCAGTGTCACTGAGGATCTTGTTAGAAGTGCAAATCTGTGCCCCCATGAGGACCTAATAAGTAAGAAACCTTGGGAGTGAGGCCAGCAGTCTGTGTTAACAAGCCTCTTGGCACACTCAAGTTTGAGAAGCTCTGCCTCAGACTATCCTCAAGATTACCATGAGAGTTTTATGAGTTCAATATAAGTGGATCCCAATTTTCAAGCAAGGTATAATGAATTGTCCCAATTCTGAACAAGGAACTGAATTAGGAACTTAAAAGCAAACTGCTCTGCAAGTCAGGTATTCAATAAACAAATTACAAAAAATGTGAAACTGATGAGAAGAGAGGCCTCTAATGGCAGATTCCTCCATACTTCAGAGGCCCTGTCTACCTTAATGCCAACACCTACAGGAAGCTTCACTGCTTCCTGCTTGAACAGCAGGAAAAAAGTAAGTACAGAAGGAAGATGCCCAAAGCAGCGTGAACCTCCCACCCAGAGGTTTCTGGCTGTTTGCCAGCAGGCTTCATCCAGTCTAGCTGACTATGCTGAAGTGAGTGCAGACCCAGGTTGCCTCTGAGATAGGCAGTATCTACCAAGGAAGTCCCAAGGAAGATCTCAATTGCAGCCCTGCATTCAGCCACTGCATCTTCAGACAGACATTGGTAAAACTAGCTCATTTCTACTGGAAATAATGGCAATGAATAGGATTTATAGTTTAACAAATTGGGGGTGTTTATTCAGAAAGGAGAAGGCAGGGAGGAACGGACAGCTATTTTATAATGGAAGGGGTGTCACATGGAACAGAAATTAAGACTTGCCCTTTATTGCCTCAGAGAACAGAACTAGGACCAATGGTTAGAAGTTAATGGGGAGCATATTTTATCTCAATATGAGAAAAATTTCTAACGATTAGAGCTATTAAATAAATTGAGTTGCCTTGTAAGGCTGTAGGACTCTGCTCGGTGAAAGTGTTCGAGTGCAGCTGGATGACTGCTGGTCGTGAATTTAGTGGGAGGATTATTATTTTGGGAAGTCAGCCCAGGTTACGGCTAGATTTCTTTCCAACTCTCAAAGTCCTATGAATATAAGTTACCTATTAGAAGCTAAGAGACAAAAATAGATTTTACTTCAAAATTACCTTAAAATAGTTCCTTGAAGAGTTTTCTTTTAAAATGATTTAAATTCATAATTTCTCCCTGATGCACTCCTTTGTGTGGGTGAATAAATATATGGTACCTTATTAAGTTCAACAAAGATATTTTCAACAGAAACTGACAAGGATCATAAGAAAAAGCTCTTCCCCAAGAGAATCTCAGTGAGCTTTTCAAATGTTGTAAAGTAATATTGTAAAAAGGCTTCAAGTACATGGAATATCCTATGCAATATAGCAGATAACAGATGGAAGAGGGGGCAAAAAAAGAACAATTTCTTTATGGCTACCCAAGGAGTCAGAGGATGTATGTGTCAGAAAGGTGGCTGATTGCTTGATTTTGCATAACCTAATTGGGATTATTATTATTTTTAAACGCGGGTTTGTTGTGCTAATTAACTATAAACATATGGTATGTAAAATGCATGCTGCTAGAGTAAATTAATGTACCTCTAACATACATCCATATTTCATAGCTTCATCCACACAAATAAACCTCCTGTGGAAGTGCGGTAAAGCAAACACAATTTTGCAAATTGCCTATCACTAGTGGTAGAGCTGATACACCATTTTCCCATCATTATCCCTGACATTTCGCTCACAATGATGATGAGAGGCATTCTCAAATAGAAAATTTCTCCCACAGAACTGATTAATGTGATGAAGTACTGTATAGAAATGAGGGAAAGCACAAAAATCTCTGCAATTTCTAACTTTTAATTTGATCTGTACGCAAATGTCTCTTCTGTACCATGAGACTGAAGCTAGTTATATTGAGAACCAAGACTTTCAAGACAACAGCATTTGTTTTGTACCTACTATGTTCCAGGCACCAGGCCAGGATGCAAAGATAAAATAAGACCAGAGTACCAGGGCTTCCACAGCCCCTCCAGGGTCCTATTTAACTCTAGCTTAATTTCACAAAGATCCCAGCACACTTCTCCAGCTCTGCCAACCAACCCTCAATCTTTTACTAACGCCCCTAACCACCTGCCTCACCCCCACTTGCCATGTAACCTGATCTGAAATTCTCAGCGACATCTCGTACTCCTTATCACTCCACACACAAAAAAATGTTTAATACAAAATGAGTAGACACTTTTTTTGTGTGTTACTAGGGTTTGAACTCAGGGCCTAGCACTTGAGCCAGGCCTCCATACCCTTTTTCTATAGGCTATTTTCAAGGTAGGGCTTCTGGCCAACCTGTCCTGAGATCTTCCAACTTATGCTTCCCTGTGCCATTCCATGTCTGGTTCAATCTTTTAATTATACTTTCTCTCTCTCTCTGTTTTGTTTTTTGTCAGTTATGGGGCTTGAACTCAGGGACTGGGAGCTGTCCCCAGGTTCTTTTTCTCAATACTAGCCCTCTACAGCTCAGAGCCAAAGCAACACTTCCATGTTTTTTGTTTTGTTTTGTTTTGTTTGGGGAGGGGAGAGTGGTTAAATGGAGGTAGGAGTATCACAGGGACTTTTCAGCCAGGGCTGGCTTTGAACCTCAATCCTTAGATCTCAGCCTTCTGAGTAGCTAGTATTGCAGGCATGCACCACCAGCACCTACCTGGCTTGTTTTAATTTTTTGAGCCAGGGTCTTCTTGTGTAGCCCTGCTTATCTAGAACTTATTATGTAGCACAGGCTGCTCTCAACTCTTAAGTACTGGGATTACAGGTGTGCATCACCAAGCCTAGCTTCAATCATTTTATTTTCTAGGTAAAGAAACAGAGACCTGAAAAGATCAAGTGCCTTTCCTCAAGATTAACTAGCTTCTAAAAGACAGTGTGAGAACTCAAAGTTCTTCAGACTCTAAATGAGAATTTATATTCATTATTACATCTTTCCTTTCTAATCTGCCCTCAATAAAACTCATGCTTTTCTAGGTCTTTGATAACTACTTTATTCTCTGCTTATCAAGTGTTTTATCAGCTACTGAAGAGTCTACATCATTTATTTTTTATAAAGATTTACAGCATCTCTGCTTTTCTCTTCCCGAAAAAGTATTTCTAAGAAACAAATTTAGTGACTTGGGGATTTCATCCCTGCCTTCAGGCTTGGAGGTTTAGAACCACCTCTGGTGATAGAGTCTGTGAAGGAAGAGGGGAGACTTGCACATCTTTCACTTAATATAAAAGGTTAAAAGGGGGCGGAGGGGAGGAGAAAGGGAAGTACCAGAAAATGAAGTCAAATTAACAAAAGGAAAAAAAAAGAAAAAGAAAGAAAGCAAAGGCTCAAAAGAGGCATAACAGTTACAGATCCAGAGACTTTTTTTTTAATAGAGGAAAAAAAAATTAAAGCCAGAAAAATCCTCAAGGGGAAGTACAATAAATAAAATTAGATGAATGAGACATGGGGAAATCAGTGTCTAACATAAGCACGTAATAAGCAGACCTATTCTCACCTTCAGTAGGAATCCTGAAAAACTTAAGGTGGATTTTATAGATTTTATTCTCATTTTTCTTTTCTAATTTTTTATTTTGTTTTGGATTTTTTGCTGTTTTAGTTCAGGTAAAGTCTTGCTATGTAGTCTAGACTGGCCTGGAACTCACTATATATGTAGCTATTGGTAATCTCAGAATCCTTTGGCCTCCAATTTCCAAGTGCTAGGATTATAGAAATGTGCCACCATGGCTGGCCTCATTTTCTTTCAAAGGTTGGCTTTCTCTCTACTTTTTCACTCTGTTGGATATACATGACCTACTCTGATTTCCCCACCCCCTTTTATGCCAGTCCTGGGGCTTGAACTCTGGGCCTGGGCATTGTCCCTATGCTTCTTTTGTTCAAGGCTAGGGGACTACCAGTTGAGTCACAGAACCATTTCCAGCTTTTTCTGAGTAGTTTATTGGAGATAAGAGTCTCCAGCCTGGGCTGGCTTAGAACCGTGATCCTTAGATCTCAGCCTCCTGGGTAGCTAGGATTATAGATAGGTATAAGCTACTTTCATCAATATATTGAGTTTTACAATTACTCTCAATAGGGTAGAGCTGGAAACCAGTCCCTAAAACTAGAACTAGAATATTTTCAAGTTCTTTAATATCATGGACTGCAAGGCAGTATGGAGGTGGTCTCCCTACACTTTAACCTCTTTCATCCATTGTACAAAAATCTCCCTCCCTTTGCCCATCAAGAGAACACTTCTCTCAATGTGAACTTGGGTTATCCTTTAAAAACAAAACAAAACAAAACAACAACAACAAAAGGATATTCTTTTCTTAGATATTGTACGAAAAGGGCCCAAGGAAATGTTCTGTGGGCATCACAAGACTATCTGATGACAATGCTGACATCAATTGCCTTTGCTCTGCACTTGCTGTGTGTGAAGGACTGGGGTAGTCTTCTCATGCTCTGTCTCATGAGACAGACATGTCATCGTTATTGTTGTTAAACTGGCGAGATAAGCTTCAGAGAGGACAAACAGTTGAACCAAAATTCTTTTAACTCTAGAGCTCACATTCTCTTTCATTCAATTACTCTGTGACATATATGGGGCACTGGCTATGTACTGGCATTAGACTAGAAAATTAGTCACTACCAAAGGCTACAAGTACTGCTGGACACTTAGTTAAAACTTCTAGGATATGTCAGCTATCACTGCATTGCAAATATCAATTCTAGATGTATCCTTCAGACAAGAAACAAAAATCTGGAAACCCTAGAAAGGAGAGTATAAGGGTATTTAATGTACAGTTTGCTGGAACTGGGGCTCAAGAAATCAAGGTTAAGTCCGGGGCCAGTGAATCATGCCTGTAATCATAGCTACTTAGGCAAACACATCTAAGAAACTCTTATCTCCAATTATTTTTTTAAGTCAGAAATGGAGGAGTAGGGCTGGGAAGGTGGCTCAGTGGTAGAGCACTTGCCTTGAATGCATGAAACCCTGGGTTCGATTCCTCAGCACCACATAAGCAGAAAAAAAAAAAAGCCAGAAGTGGCACTGTGGCTCAAGTGGTAGAGTGCTAGCCTTGAGCTGAAGAGCTGAGGGACAGCGCCCAGGCCCAGAGTTCAGGCCCCACAACTGAACCCAAAAAAAAAAAAAAAAAAAGAAAGAAAGAAAGAAAGAAATGGAAGAGTAATAAAGCACCAGCCTTGAGCAAAAAAAGCTAGCAAGGAGTGAGTCCTTGAGTTCATTCCCCAGTTAACACCCCCCCCCCACACACACACACAGAGTCAAGGTTAAAATGATTTAAGCAACACACTTTTGGAAAGAAACCTGTTAATATGGCTCAATACCTACAAAAATGTCCTTTAAATTTGAGAAGTAATCTCAGCTTTGGCAATCTAATTATGTAAAATATGGGGAAATTATATGCATAAAAAATGTTTATGGCAATATCATTTATAGTACTTTAAAGTAAAAGCATTATAGAGTCAAAAAGGGAATTAATAACATAGCCTGTTAATGAAATAATTTGAAGTTATTAAAAGCATAAAGATTATATAGCTACCTTAAAAATGTACTATATAGACAGGGAAAGAAAAAAGTGTGTGGAAGTAAATACTTGGAAATTGTACTATCTGCTTTTCTGGGTGGAATCACAGGTTGCATCTCCCCTCAGTCTGGCAGCACTATTGCTTTCAGAACTTGGAAATCATTTTCATAATGGCTTATGCCTTTAAGAGGAAACAGATGAGAATCAGGTGCTACCTGTCAACAACTACTAAAGGCATTTACAACTCTAGGGCTGAAAACCTTAACTAGGAGCTGTCAATTCTCCAATGGAGCCAGGTGCTGGTGGCTCACACCTGTAAACCTAAATACTCAAGAAGCTGAGATCTGAGGATCACAGTTCAAAGCCAGCCCAGGAAGGAAAGTCCATGAGACTCTTATCTCCAATAAACTACCAGAAAACCAGAAGTGGCACTGTGGCTCAAGTGGTAGAACACTAACCTTGAGCTGAAGAGCTGAGAGACAACACCCAGGCCCAGAGTTTAAGCCCCACAACTGACAAAAAAATAAAATAATAATAATAATATTTATCAACATAAACTCCAGAAAATGAAACAAGAAGTTTTTTCTTTGTTATTGTTTCTGTTTTTGTTTATTTTTGCCTTATCTGTCTTTGGGAGAATAAGGAGAGTATGGAGGGAGGAGAGGGACAGAAATGAAAGGACAAAGGGTGAAAAAACGCAGCATTGGAACTCACTAGACACTATGTGGAAAATGAACCATACAACTTGTGGGTGGAGATGGGAAGGAAAACTGGGAGAGAGTGAGGGAAAGGGTGACACTGTCCAAAAAGAAATGACTCTTACCCAAAAGAAGTACTCTTTATCTGACTTATATAACTATAACCCGTCTATTCATCACCTTCATAATAACAATAAAAACATTTTTTAAAAGATTACAGTTAAATACCATGGAACTAATCTATGTATGGGACAGTTTTAGTGTTTAATACAACTCAAAGTATTTTAGTTTACTAAAATCAAAGGATAGACTTATCAGAATAATTTAATGTTTATTTAATGTCCATTCTTCAACAATGTCAGAAAACAGAATATTACTATACCTGATAATCCAGCATGGCAAAGCTTGGAAAAAACTGACAAATTCGGGACTCAAAAAAATAGGGGAAAATCCAGAAAATAGGCAATTCTTTGTGGCTGTTATCTAATGCATCACACACAAAAAAAGAAAAGGAAAAGGAAGAACTGATATTAAAAACATGAAACAGCTTTACCTGAAAAACTTCTGTAGACATTTCCAGTATAGAGTTCAGTTGTTCATCTATCTTTCATACAAAAAGAGGTTTATTACAGTGTCACTTCAACCTGCCCTTTCCAAAGGTCAATGGAAATACTGTATATGTAAAACAGTAAAAAATCTGCTCTGATTAGTGTTCTTGAGAACAGCAAATAAATGAAATGTCTAACGAGAGTAATATTTTCTTTTAGGATTTGCCTGCACCCTGTCCTCAAAGCATACAACCTAGATAGCACAATTAATAGAGACGCTTATTCACCTAACTCTGGACACTCTTGGAATTTATCAACTCACAAGCTGGAAGTTTAGGGCTGAGAATCCATGTGGTTTAATCACTAGGAGCCTCCTGAATGTAGGACCTCCACCTAAACCTTGGCAGAGTTCCAAACTCTGGGCCTAGAGCTGGGTGAATTCTTGGAATTCTGGGTGACACTAGGAGCAGAGAATATAAGGTATAGAGGGCAGAGAGAGGTGACTGTGTCATTAATTCATCTATCTATTCCTAGTACGTAAGCAATACCTGGCATATGGTACCCACTCAGTCAAGATATGTTGAACAAATAATATTTTTCTGCTGTTCTTCATATTGTTCCATAATTCCCACCAAAAATGTGCATTACCTACAAGCCATTTTACAAACCTATGACCATACAAAGTGTTCAATGACAGTGAAGTTTGCCCATCCTGAAACAAGCCTGTTTTTAAAGAGAAGAACCTGATATATGTATATTCTCCAGTGTGGAGTTTCTGAGCCTGCCTAAGATGTGACAGGCAAGAGATCAGCAGGTTACTAAATACACACTTATCTTGTAGGAAGTAAAAAAATTACACACCTTGGCTTTGACCTTCCTTCCATATAGCAATTAACTTCTTGAATGTGATAGCCAGAGGCTCAACTAAGCCACCAAAAGGAGGGTCTGTGACCATAATGACTCCATCACCTTCATCTTCCTGTAAGAATGCTCTGCACACATCAAGGGCGGCCTGGAACAAACAAAAACTCTAAATTGGGAGGAGACGGGCACCTTGTCCTAGCTGGGGGAAAATGCATCAGATTTGTTCTCACTCTTCACCAAGTCATCCTATCCCCAGTCCTGTGCTGACATCCCAGATCCTCTTAGTCACTCTTGTCAGAGATTTTATCTTTGGGGTCCATGATGAGCAGCCTTTTCAAACTGCAAATTCAAACACGATCACTCTCAGAAAACTACACATTTCACATGATTAAGTTAAAACCAAATTTAGTCATCTAAAAGAAAGACACTGGTTATCCATGCAAACAACCTTAACTGTTATTCAACTCCATGACCCTGAGCAAGGACAGTTCTAAACCCTGGGGACACACAGGGGAATAAGATATACTGTTTCCTAACTAGCTTGTCCAATCACCATAAGTTCAGTTTAGTAACAACCACAAGTCACAAATGCCCATGCTTTTCTTTTGTTTTTATTTTGAGATGGAGGTTTTACTATATAACTCAGGCCTTCCTGGAACTCCCCACATTGTTAGTCTCAAACTCTTGACCCTCCTGAGGGCTGGATTACCTTGATATACATGTTTTTAAGTATGAGGTAAATGTCAGACATAATTGAACATGCTTATAGTAAGAAAATAAAAGTTCACAAATAGTAAAGTTTATCCAGACCATGAAATCAGGCTACTAGCACGCTTTGCCAAAAGGCTGATACATGTTTAGTAAACTGCAGTTTTAGTGATTGTGAAGTTAGTATCACCTATGTATCGCTTTTTCTTTTGAGCAAGGTTCACAGGAGATACCTTGCACAGGATCTCCCATACACTGACTGGGAAGCAGTCTTTAAGTTTTCAACTATAAAAGCAAATTAACACCTATAACATAGAAAATGTACTCGATTTTAAAGTTTAATAAAACTTCCTCCCATCATTTCCCCTGGACAGTCCTCACTAACTTCCACTGAACTTGTGTGACAGGGCATGCATACCGAGTTCACTCAGTGTTCACCTGTGCCTCGTCCTCCTCACTCTGCTTCCCAGGACAAAGACTATGAGTGCACATGGTTGATCTGGAAAGGCTTGGAGTTCCTCAGAGTTTAAGAGGGGATTGGGGGGAAGGATAACAGACCAGCTAAAAATGCTTAGACACAAACAGAACACATGAAGTCTATTTTTCCAGTTAGGACTTACTGGCATGGTGGCATCAGGAGGTGCCCAGGGCCCTAGCAATGCCACCTATGGGAAACACAAGCTGGTGGATGACACCAATGTCAGCAGTAACCTGACTTGACATGGAACCTCTCACTAAAACAGTGCTTGCCATCCAAGTTAGCTACCCTTACCACATACTTGAACCCTTTTTTTTTAAAGTAAGAAAAATGCAATTTAATTAGCTATTAGAATATTTACAATCATTTTCAGATCTAACTCATAACCTCACTTACTATTATTTTAATCTTTATTTGATTATTCATCTATCCCCTAAATTATAACAGGTGATTTAAATACAAAGGCAAAAAAGTGTGGTTTGATTTTGACACTCATATGTGAGGATGCACAATATGGACAAATAAATGGATTAGAATTAATAGCCATTATCAATTTTGTTAAAGTAAAGATGGTTTTCCCAAACTGATTCTTGCAAGTCATATTCCATTCAACAACAAGAAACATGTGACAATTCCCTTTGTTTTGCTCCTCATTAAGTTTTGTTTCCATTTTATTTTATAATGAAGGATGATTTCATAAATCTACTGTAGATACACAAATATGTGAAAATATTTCTATCCGTATGCATTGATATATACATACACACATACATTGTACAGGTTATAATGATAATTTATACATTCTGTAACTGTACAATTTACTAAATTATTAAAAAACATCGACGGCTCATGCCTGAAATCCTGGTTACTCAGGATGCTGAGATCTGACAATCTATCACCAGGCTTATAACATTTTTATTCCCTTCATGACTGCTGAAGAGGTTACGAGAAACCCTGTGTGGGGAACTTCTACTTGTAATCCAGGAGACACCATGTCCCACCCCCTTGGCACCCCCACCCTCCCGCCCCCGGCTCCCTCTCAGTGTTGAGCTCCAGAGGCAGAAGCTGGAATTCTCCAAAGCACCTGTACAGCTCCATGGACACCAGGTAGGCAGGAGATACTGAGAAGTCAACTAGAAAAAGTATAACCCCCACTGGAGAGCCTGATTCCAGCAATGGACCAAGAAAGGGCAGATGGGTGGCAAGATCCCTCAAGCTTCTGTAGCTGGGTTACAGAAGGGCCACGGGTAAGTTAGGGAAATCTGCCTGGACTGCTGTTTTTCTTCAGGCACACCAAGGGGGTGTTCAGTCTTGGCAGTTATCTCACCATTATGTCAGAAACTTTCTTGTCAAGTATCCTATTAACTCTGGAGAGGAACCCACATCAAATTTCCTAGAAAAGCACTGCTAATAGGTATTTAAATGTAATATTACCTTTATTTTGTCTTTATTGATAAAATAAAAAGCAAAATGATAAGGCTTATGTAGCTTAGTGGTAGAGTGCTTACCTAACATGCATGAAACCCTAGGTTCGATTCCTCAGTACCACATATATATAAAAAGTCGGAAGTGGCTCTGTGGCTCAAGTGGTAGAGTGCTAGCCTTAAGTGGAAGAAGATCAGGGAAAGTGCCCAGACACTAAGTTCAAGCCCCGGGACTGGCAAAAAAACAAAAACAAAAAAAAAAATCATAGTAAAAAACAAAGACCAGGTATCAATGGCTCTCACCTATAATCCTGGCTACTCAGAAGCCTGAGATCTGAGGATTGCAGTTTGAAACCAGCCCCAGCAGGAAAGTCTGTGAGACTCTTTATCTCCAATCAATTAACCACCAAAAATCCAGAAGTGAAGCTATGGTAGAGTACTAGTCTTAAGCAAACCTAAACCCTGGGTTCAAGCCCCAGGACCAACACAAAGAACAAACAAAAACAGGCACAGCAAACCCTAGTTCCCTACTGTAGCAGCTAGCAGTGGCAAAACAAACAGGAAGCCCATGGTTTCACAAATCCATGTCTCATCAGCCCACAACTCACCGCTCTCACACATCACTGCCAAACCTCCCTGCCTTCCATTTGGTAGGACAAAGTGCAAGCCAGGCCCCTGGAACACTCAGCCTGGGTTTCCCTCTCAGTATACTCATCACAGTCCCCCTGCTCCAGAGGCAATAGTCCAGAATCTACTTCTGGCCTCTCTTTTCCCCACAGCCCCCATCCCAGTGCCACTGTTCTCATCTACTTTCCATCATGCTCCTCTACTCAGTTCTCAAGCCCCAGAGCCTTTCTGCCAGGAGCCTCCACCAGGAGCAGGCCACAGATGCTGAGCACAAACAGCAAAGCAGACAAAAGGGAGAAGAGCAGCAGGAATAACAGAAGTCAGACTACACCTAGTCCATGGAGCTTGCTAACAGAGTGGGTCTCTATCCTAAATGCAATGAAAAGAGAATGACAGAATCACTTCTGGCTGCCCAATAAGCCTCCAGTAAATGAACAAAATTAAATATGCCAACAAATGGTAGAAAATAACAAAAGAGGTACTCTTGAATTTGTAAGTTTACAATAAGAAGAATGAATAGTTATAATTCTTACCTTGCCATCAAAGAAATGATGGTTAAACATGTTATAGTGGCAAAAGCTATCTTCCATATAAAACTGTGAATACCTGTAAAATAATCCATTTCTAGAATTACTTGACGGTCACATCCATAAACAATTATATACTAAAATATGAATTATAAAAGCATTTTCATTAAAAAAAATTCAGTATTCTTCAAGTTTTCTTGGTTTTTGTTGGTCGTGGTGGTGGTGGTCATGGGGCTGGAAATCTGGGCCTGGGCGCTGTCCCTCAACTCTTCAGCTCAAAACAAGCGCTCTACCACTTGAGACACAGTGCCACTTCCAGTTTTCTGGTGGTTAACTGGAGATTAAGAGTCTCACACTTTGCTACCCAGGCTGGCTTTGAACCATGATCCTCAGATCTCAGCCTCCTGAGTAGCTAGGATTACAGGTGTGAGCTATCAGCGCTGGCCCTCTTCAGTTTTTTTTTTGAAATAAGAAATATTTTCTAATAGTTTCAAGAAATTGAAACAATGAACTTCAATTATTTTCCTTAGTTTAGTAAACCATTGGCAAAACCACAGAATACTTATATTTAGATACAAAATCAATATTTCTGCTAACTAGCTATTAAGCATTTTGTTCCCTGGTTAACAAATAAGAGTCATTTGTTGTTGTTGGTCATGGGCTGGAATTCACAGCCTGGGTACTGTTTCTAAGCTCTTTTGCTCAAGGTTAGGACTCTACCACTTTGAGCCACAGCTCTACTTCTGGTTTTTTGAGTGGTTAATTGGAGATAAAGAGTCTCATGGGGACTTTTCTGCCCTGGCTGGCTTTGAACCATGATCCTCAGATCTCAGTCTCCTGTGTAGCTAGGATTACACAAAAAGAATACTCTTTAATGTATTAGTTTAACAAAATATGCTTCTCAATCTAAGAGGAAGAAATAAGGGCATTTTATAGTTCCTGAATTTGTGCCAGGAAAAGAAGGGTATTTGTTTACAGAATGAACTAACTTACTCTTTTAGTAGACTATTAGAAAACATCATCAATATGAATGTGAGGCCAGCTTTGGATATTAACATTTTATAAATTTCTACTAATTTACTAGGCAAAAGTGCTATATTATGGCTTAAATTTGCACTTAGGCAATTGCTCACATGCCTAACTTTTCTATATTTCTCAGTTATGTCTGTACTATTGAACTGTCCCAATTATGCAGATTGGTCTTTAAATGTCTGTTGCTGACTTCTGACTTTTTTGTACAGAGCAGAAACTTATATTACCCCAACAGGAATTGAATTTTGTCACCCTTATTATAAATTATTCACACCGAGCTAGAGCAATCTGGTTGGAAAGATGGAAGAACCTAGAGTCATGCCCCTCCCTCTCTGGCTTTGTAGAGTGAGTCCTGGTGGCTCCCCTTTGCTTGGACTGATGTTCCCAGCTGCTCCTGGCTGTCAGGAAATGAGTGGCCATCCATGGTGTTTGCCCACCACAGCCCTGCTCCACCACAATGCTGAGCAGCACAGGCTCACAAGCCACATGGTCGCCTTCCAAACTCCAGCACTGTGCTGCCTTAGTAAGGAAATTATTTAGCCCTTCTAATCGCCATTTCTTCATCTACAAAGAGGTTTGGAAAACACCAATTTCTACCTCACAAGCCTTCTTAGAATAAAGGAGTTATGTGTGGAAAGTGTCTCTCGACACCAGCCACACAACATACACTAAGATGTTAACTGCCACTATTTTAATATCAGCCATAAATATAATGGCTTTTAAAAAAATTAAGGACTTTTGTTTCTCTTCACCGAAACAATCTCAGATACTTCTTGTTGTGTGGAGATGGAAGAACAGTGGTTCAACATTCTCAGTACCTTATCTTTTGATTGTTTTAGATACTGTTAAGTTTATCTGTTCATTTCATAAAAGACTCATTGACACTTAAGAAATAAAAGGCTTGGAAACCTTAAAAATATTTGAAGCATACATTTTAGCTTACTGAACTTTCCAAAAGCTATGAAGAAATGTCAATTACCATTAGTAAACAAATATGTCGTCTTCCTATTGAACTTTTTTTTTTTTTGAGACAGGGTCTTGACTTAACTAACTTTTAAATAACTGGTTTGGGGGAAAGAGGGGCACTGGATTTGAACTCAGAAGCTTGCGTTCCTTAGGCCGGCACTTTTATTACTTGTTTACAGCCCAGCTTTTTGCTGATTATTTTGGACAAAGGATCTCACAACTTTTCTGCCTGAGCTGGCTTCAAACCATGACTCTTAAACTCTCAGCTTCCCAAGCAGCTAAGATTAGAGGCATGAGCCTTTGGCATCTAGCTGAATAACTTATTTTTAAAAAGACTATCCACACCAGTACAGCTGTGATGTGCTAACGTTTGAGGGTATTATCTCTTGCAAGGCTTGATGAGAAAGGACAAAGGAAAACATAATACCCTTTTCACTGAATCTCCATTGTTATCTTGCTTCATAAGACACAAGAGTGATCTTTGAAAATGAAAAGAAAAAAGAAAAAAAAGGAAGAAAATTTGATATACACCAAAGCTAGCACAGCACACCTGTCCAAAATATTCTGGAAGCAGTGTGTAGAGACAGCAATAAGAAAAAAGGAGGGGAGGGGAATTTCAGTCCTAAGTTTCCATCAAATACAAACAAGGTAGCATAATTATTTCATATTTAAAATTATTAAACAATATCACTCAATATTGCCTGTTAAAATGAAACTAGCCATAAGGAATTATTCTCTCCATTGAATAAGGCAAACAAAACCAATCAGAAAAGCGTGCACTGGAAAACTGCTCACAAGGGCAGTCATTTAATTTGGCCATTCATTCTCTTAGATGAGAGTCAGTTACCAAGTATGAAACAAGCTCTCTCCACAGGAAATGTAATCAAGCGCTGAATAAAATTAGTTCATAAGAGACCTAAGAAACTCAGTTTTTGATATAACTTTATTTGGATGATAGTTACCAAATAGAATTTCACATCTTTTGTGCTAAAATGAAAACCCACAGAAATCCATCTTAGCAAATGTTAGCTACACATCCTACCCCTGAAAAGGACATGTCCTGTACATCTCCAGGGAGCCATGGAAGGAGAGAGCACTGAGCCATGGAGACTTTTCACAGGGTAACAAGAAATCAAAGTGAAAGTCCCTTTATACTGAGTTTCCCCAATTTAATTGTGATGTCTGTGAGAAATCCAAACCTGGTAACGGGGGATGAATAGTTAACAGACAAGGAAAGAGAATGGAGGTGCCCATTGAGAAAGGTAGTTGTTTAGTCATAATCACATAAAGTTGACTTGAAAAATTGAAAGAAAAATAAACCACAAAAGCTATATGTATCTTTCTTTTTTCTTTGTGTTAACCTTGGGCCTCGAACTCAGGAACTCCAGCTCTCATTCAGCTTACTTGCTCATGGATGGTGCTCTCCCATGTAAGTTATGCCTCCAGCCCAGCTTTTTTTTATTGTCGGTCATGGGACTTGAACTCTGGGCCTGGGCGCTGTCCCTCAGCTCTTCAGCTTAAGGCAAGCGCTCTACCACTTGAGCTACAGCATCACTTCTGGTTTTCTAGTGGTTTATTGGATATAGGAGTCTCACGGTCTTTCCTGCCCAGGCTGGCTTTGAACCATGATCCTCAGATCTCGGCCTCCTGAGTAGCTAGGATTTCAGGCGTGAGCCACCAGCGCCCGGCTAGCTTTTCTTTTTTCAAACCACAAACTTCTGGGTCTCAGATTCCTGAGGATTTGGATTACATATGTGAGCCACTGGTGCCTGGCTAGCTATCCTCCTTAATGTGATACTTTAGTACACTGAAGAACATGCAAAAGAACCGATAAACCATATACTGTCTTAAACAGTCACCATGAGCTCCTGGAATTGAAGCAATTATAGAAATTAGGAAGAGTATTTCCACTCTCTAGACTTATGGAGTGGAGGAGCAGATATGCCATCTGTGCTACATCGAAGGTATAAGATCGAAGGTATAGTACCATCCCAGGGAGATGGAAGCTGTGTTTCTCACTGTCCCGTCTGTCTGTCCAACCACTCAGATGCCAGCTAACCCGACATAATACAAGCTCATGTGTCTGCTCATCCCCACCTTCCTTCTGGGCCCTGTCCACCCCTCATTAGCATCCTCTTCACTCCTGCTAGGTCCAGGGAGGCAGTACACACATCATCTGCTAAAATTTCCTCTTATTTTATTTATTTACTTTTGTGTGCATGTTTGTGTGCACCAGTCCTGGCACTTAAACTCAGGGCCTATGCACTATCTCTGAGCTTGTTCTGCCCAAGGTTAGCCCCTGCCACTTTGAGCCATAGCTCCACTAACAGCTTTTTAGTGGTTAACTGGAGAGAAGAGTCTCACAGAGCTGGGCGCCAGTGGCTCACGCCTGTAATTCTAGCTACTCGGGAGGCTGAGATCTGAGGATCGCGGTTCAAAGCCAGCCCAAGCAGGAAAAGCCTTGAAACTCTTTTCTCCGATTAACCACCAGAAAACCAGAAGTGGCACTGTGGCCCAAGTGGTAGAGCTCTAGCCTTGAGCTGAAGAGGTGAAGAACAGTGCCCAAGCCCAGAGTTCAAGCCCCATGACTGACAAAAAAAAAGTCTGACAGACTCCTGCTTGGGCCAGCTTCAAACCATGATCCTTAGATCTCAAGTCTGCTGAGTAGCTAGGATTACAGTCTGAGACACTGGCGCCCTGCATAAAACTTATTTTTAAAATGTCTTCTCAAGTGCAGTATTGGGCTGGGAATTTGGCTTAGTGGTAGAGTGCTTGCTAGCAGGCATGAAGCCTTGGGTTCCATTCCTCAGTACCACATACACAGAAAAAGCCAGAAATGGCACTGTGGCTCAAGTGGTAGGAGTGTTGGCCTTGAGCAAAAGAAGCTCAGGGACAAGCCCCTGGACAGGCAGGAAAAGAAAAAGAAAAAGAAAGATGCAGTATCAGAGGAGAAAACAAGGTTCCAGAAATCAGATTCAACATGAGGCAATTCTTGAGAAAATCTTGATTCAATGGGAACATGCATCAGCATTCTAAGTCACAGACAACTAAATGTGGTCATTGGCAAACAAATCAACCACCTCTCCATCTAAAATACAGACTGCATGCTCAGTGTACAGGACTGAAAAAGGGCTTGCCACCAATGCCTACTTCTAAATGTCAACAACGGACTTGTGACAGACACTGTAAGTAATTAACAAGAAAATATACATAAAAAGAAACAGTACACGATAAGGACAATAAGATATTTTGTAAACCTACCGAGAGTCAATATCCAATAAAAGGCTTTTAATGTCATACTTCTTGTCATCTGCTGCTGTCAACCTGATCAGCTCATGCAACCTATTGCAATCAGTGAAACAAACTTAGTAAAAAGTCACCAATGTAACAGACCATAAGCAAACAGGCAACAAAAGCCATCCATGTTCTTAAGATGTTTCTGGTACCTCAACCAAATGTTGAAAAGAACTAGAAGATATACCTGGAGTTTCAGTTTTCAAATTTATTTTTTGGCTTTTCTTTTTTCTTTTCTTTCTGGCACCATACTGGGGTTTGAACTCAGGACCGTGAGTCTCATTTGGCTTTTTCAATCAAGGCTGGCACTCACAGCTCCACTTCTGGCTTTCCTGGTTAATTGGATGTAACTGCTCAGACTGGCTTAGAACCAGTTCTCAGATTTCAGCCTCCTGGACTAGTATGACCCACTGCTGCCCAGCTGGCTTTTTTTCTTTTCTTTCTTCCTAGGTCCAAGACTGGGACTTGAACTTGGTACCTGATGCTTTTGCTCATTGGCTTGTGCTCTACCAAAGGAGCCACACCTCCAACCCCTTTTCTTTCCTTTTCATTTTTTTGAGTTAGCATACATTTGTAGTAGGAAAGTTTTCATTGTGATATTTCCAAATATGTGTACAGTGTACTTTAAACAAATTCACCCCTCCACCAGATCCCAATTGCTCCCCTTTCTCTTCTCCCCTTTATTGTGGACAGTTTCCTGACATAGGAGACTTACCAGTCTGCACAAAAGTTAGTGAGATCCCATGTCAACAGAAAAGCCAGGCATGGTTGTACAAGCCTGTAATTGTAGCTAAGTGTAAAGCACAGGTAGGATGATTTCAGTCTAGGCAAGACTAAGCAAAATGCAAGACCAAGTTGGGTGCTGGTAACTGTATTCCTCGTATGCCTACATAGCTTTACTCATAGCTATTCAGGAGGCTGAGATCTGAGGATCATAGCTCTAAGCCAATTAACCAGGAAAAGGCCAGAAGTAGAAGTGTGGTAAAGTACCAGCCTTGAGCAAAAAAGCTCAGAGCCTGAGTTCAAGACCTAGTACTAGTGCATGCACACATGTATACACACACACACACACCCATACTCACAACCCATACACACAACTGCAAGACTCTAACTGAAAAAATAACTAAAGCAAAGTACTAAGGGCATGGCTCAATTGTTAGACCACTTACTTACAAAGTGTAAGGCCCTGGGGCTGGGAAGGTGGCTCAGTGGTAGAGTGCTTGCCTTGCATGCCTGAGGCCCTGGGTTCGATTCCTCAGCACCACATAAGCAAAAAGAAAAAAGCCGGAAGTGGCGCTGTGACTCAAGTGGTAGAGCGCTAGCCTTGAGCTGAAGAGCTGAGGGATAGTGCCCAGGCCCAGAGTCCAGGCCCCACAACTGGACCCAAAAAAAAAAACAAAGTGTAAGGCCCTGAGTTCAAATTCCACTACTGTCAAAAAAAAAGCAAGCTCTGGAGCAGAGGCTACAGGAGAGGACCCATGCTTCCTGCTTGCTCTGGAGACTCCAGAGGTCTCAGCACTGTACCCACACAAGTAAATAACTACTTAAGAAAATTTTCCTTGGGTTTAAACTGTGGTAGTCCAAAACCTAAAAAGCAAAATACCTTGGTGTTCCAACACACAGTACTCTTCTGAATCCAAGGGTAGAAAGGAGGTGTACCAGGAAGTGACAGGTCCTGTCTGCAAACAGATACTGGGCATTGGTCTTCTTGTTTTCCAGCGGGTGAAGGAGCTGACTGGGCCTTTGGAGCTGGGCCATGGAGACTTCACCCAGCAGCTCGTGCTCGCCATGCTCTCCCCAGTCGTCAGGGAGCAGCAACTGCTGACATCTTCTGCAGAACTTCCTCTGAGGCAAGGGCAGCTGAACAAACCTCAGCAGCCTTGTAGACACAGGAAACACAGATTTTAAATTGGTTGTTTTAGAGACAATGTTTTTCTAACTTTAGCAAAGAGTATTCTGACTTCCAGAAGAGTATTGCAGAAAGAAGCAAAAGTAAGAGAAATCTGCAGAACACAGGCTAGAATTGATGTCTGGCTGTGTGTCTACAAAGTGGGGAAGAATCAGCAATTTCCTAAGAACTGAGATGCTCCAACTCAGTCGTGAATGAAGATCAATATCCATTTAAAAATGGGAATGTAATGTACTACTCAAGCAACTTAGAAGTACTGGCAACTACTAGAATGTTTGAATTTATTGACAAATGCATGTGTTCTAACTCTGATGTGTTAAACAGTTTGATTCAGTTGACAGTCATTTTAAAATGGGAAATTAAGATTGTTCTTCAAGGTCTTGTGGCATACTTTGCAAGAAAAAAAATATATCCTAAAAGGAAAGATGTTCCCACTGAGCTCCCCTGCTCTTAGCAATACTGATGAGGGCTGACAGAAGCTTACACCAACACAGACAGACAACATTCAAAGCCTTAACAAAGGCTACACTGATTGGCAGCCCAAGTCCAGTCTGGGCTTCACAGTGAGATTCCATGGCAAAAAATTAAATTCTAGCTACTCAGGAAGCTGAGACCTAACAACTGTGATTCAAAGTCAGCCCAGGCAGGAAAGTTTATAAGAATCTTATCTCCAGTTACACAACACACACACACACACACACACACACACACACACACACACACACACACACACACACACACACACGCACGCACGCACACACATGCATGCACACACACACAGGCACACAGGCACACACAGGCACACATTCCACACACACATACAAAGCTAGAAGTGGTTTGAGTAAAAAAGCTAAGGGACAGCACCCAGGCTCTAAGTACAAGCCACAGAACCATCACAAAAATAAATATATAAATGAAAAAGAGAAACAGATTATACTGGAAATTCCACGTGTTTGTTTGTTTCAAATGACATCTTTTCTTTTTTTCATTTGACTAGAGATAAATGGAGAAAAAAATAATTGCATTCAGTATGATTTTTGTTTTTGCCAGTCCTAGGGCTTGAACTCGGAGCCTGGGCGCTGTCCCTGAGCCACAGCCCTACTTCCTGTGGTCAGTATGTCTTAAAAGCTGATTGTGTAGTGATACCAGCTATAAAAATTGCAGAAAGAGCACACGAGAGAAAGCAGTTAGGCCACTGAGGACAACTGAGGCTGAGAAATGTCTAAACCAAGCATTCAATGAGTGGGCAAAGGACTCCTGGCTTGATGGCTGAGTTTCAGTGGAACTAACTGTACACTGAATGGAGTGAATACTAAGGGGTGTTTCACCTAAGCTCAGCCTCTCTTCAAAGCCCCCATAGCAGCAACAGGAATGCTGCAACCAACAGCAAGAAGTTAACAGTGTGCCAATAATGTCAATGCTCCTCCATCTGTGGTAAGTGCTCTGACAGCTTCATCCATGACTTGATGGAAAAGGGAAAAGAGATGAAGACAAGAAGAAATTGCTTAGCAACACAGGAAAGGGCCCAGAGACAGGGCAGAGGAGATAATTATCACAGTGTGACTTACAGTGTATGACAGACCCAAATTTTTGGTGAATTTACGGTGAAGGAAAGGGAGGAGAAGGTGGGAGCCAGTACAAGCACAGTTGTCTCTCATACTGAACAGCAATGAGCCAGAGAGCCAAACACTGAAAAGACAACTGGAAAAGCAATGAACAACATGCCGAGGCAGAAAAGTTAACTCTGAAAAGAAATAATCCACTAAAACGTGGTTATGAGAAACAAAGACAGGAAGAAACATACTAAGCCCATCATTTCTCATTTAAAGACAGATAAAGACAAAGCAAGGATTCAATCATGGTTTAGTGAAGTACTGAATACTAAGCTGGGTAATGGTGGCTAACACCTATAATCGTAGCTACCCATGAGGCTGAGATCTGAGAATTACAGTTCAAAGCCAGCCTGAGTAGGAAAGTCTGTGATTCTTTTCTTTAACTAAGCCTCAAGTGCTCTGCCATCTGAGTGATGCCCCCCCCCCCACTTTTTTTCTTTAGTTATCTCAGGTAGAGTCCTCCATTTTGGGCAATCTCGGACTCTTCCTCATACTTTGTCCTCCTGTATAGCTGGGACCACAAACGTAGCCCATCACCTCTGGCTTAGTGAGTAGGGGTCTGCTAACTTTCTGGGTGGTATGGTTGCCAACCACCATCTTCCCACCTATGCTTCTCAAATAGCTGGGATTACAGGAGTGAGTCACCATGTCTTACTTTTCTTTAAGGCAGGATTACACTACACAGCACAGTCTGCCACAATCTTGCTTCAGCCTCCAACTGCTGGGATTATAGGGAAATGCTCCACATTTAGTACAAATACAGTTCTCTAAAAAGCTATCTTATAAATGAGTTTATATAATTAAATTACATGAGAAGACAACTGTGAACTCTGAGTACATCAACTCGAGATCCATCCACACACAGGAATGAGTCACTAGTCACAAGGTAAAGGCGTAGTATGAGAATAATTTGTTTAGCTTTGACTAACAAATGCAATTGTCCTATACAGTATACACTATGTGGAAAATGAACTGTGTAACTTGTGGTCAGGGACAAGAGAAGGAAAAGGGGAGTGGGGTGCAAAAGAAGGGGCAACACTATCCAACACAATAAATGCACTCCATTCCCTGACTTATGAAATGGTAACCCCTCTGAACAATACCTTAATTATAACAATAAAATTATATTTTTTGTTTTCAAAATTTTATTATTATTGTAAAGGTAATGTACAGAAGGGTTATAGCTACATAAGTCAGATAATGAGTATATTTCTCTTTGGACAATGTCACCCCTTCCCTTGCTTTCTCTGCATTTTTTCCCTTCTATCCCCCCAAATTGCATTTTTTTTTAAGCCAAAATTTCAGTAAGATTTAAGATACTGAAAAGTTTTAGAGGGTAACAGGTTTGAAACCTTAACACATACAAAGGATTTAAGAAAGCACAAGAACATTGATTAGAAAGTGATATAGTGAAATCAATGACATTACACTGCAAAAACTCCATCTTCTACCTATCTGTCTTCTAAAATCTGAGTGCTACAGTCTCAAACTGTATAGATCAGCTAATGCACAAGTTAGTACTTACCTTTCCTATGAATACTGTTCACATCTAATACATTCTTCTTCGCACTGAGTAATCTTTCTATCATCTGAACTCTACCGCTAGAATTTTAAGTTCTTTCTGAACCCTCAACAAATATCTGATGGATGTTGGTTGAAGGCTTCAGGCAACAAGACCCAAGGTTACAAGTCACTAATGGTTTAAGATGTTGAAAACAATTTTATTAAAACATGCTCTCGAGGTTGGGAAGGTGCTCAGTGGTAGAGTGCTTGCCTTGCATGTATGAGGCCCTGGGTTCAATTCCTCAGGACCACATAAGCAGAAAAAGCCAGAAATGGTGCTGTGGCTCAAGTGGTAGAACACTAGCCTTGAGCTGAAGAGCTCAGGGACAGCACCCAGGCCCAGAGTTCAGGCCCCACAACTGACAACAACAACAAAAAATGCTCAAGGATCAGCTCTAGATACATGAATTTATAGCTCCCCCAAAACAACTTTTTGGAAACCCATTAGTAATTTTTATTTTAGCCAGTGTTTTGTTTGAGCAGGAAATATGTATCTAAAATATTCTTTTTCTTTTTTTTTTGCCAGTCCTGGGTCTTAAACTCAGGGCTTGGGCACTGTCCCTGAGCTTCTTTTTGCTCAAGGCTAGCACTCTACCACTTGAGCCACAGCGTCACTTCTGGCTTTTTCTGTTTATGTGGTAATAAGGAATCGAACCCAGGCTTCAAGCATGCTAGGCAAGAACTCTACCACTAAGCCACATTCCCAACCCTCAAATATTCCTCATCAGTACTGGAAACACAGCTCAGTTTGTACAACACTTGTCTCACATTCATGAGGCTCTGAGTTCCATCCTTAGTCATGGAAAAAAAATGTTAAAATGTATTCTGGCAGTACAAAGTTAAGAACAGTGAATAGTGGTTAGTTCTAGACAAATCATGCAGAGAAATAAGGTCACTTGCACTTTTTTGGGAGTGTTTAACTGAATCATCAATACCTTTAGGTAGTTTCATGAAGAACTAGTATAATAAAGTAAGTGAAAATGTCATTATACACTACAACTGTAATTCTAAAACAAATACTACCAAAAGGAAAAAAAAAAAAAAAAGCAAGAGTGCTGGTGGCTCATACCTGTAATCCTAGCTACGCAGGAGGCTGAGATCTAGAATCATGGTTCAAAACCAGCCCAAGCAGGAAAGTCTATAAGTCTCTTATCTCCAATTAACCACCAAAAAGCTTGAAATGGAGTTGTGTGAGTCAAATGGTAGAACTCTAGCCTTGAGCAAAAATTAGCTCAGGAAAAGTGCCTAGGCTTTTTAAGTTCAAGTCCCAGAGCTGGCACCAAAAAATAAAGACCAAGAGGGTGGGTCATGGGAGAAACCATAGGCAATGTTCTTCTACTTCCTGCACCTTCAACATTCTATTTCTATTTTCTTAACTTATAACATCATCATGATGTATGTCTATATAACTCCTTACCTTTCATCTCATATTAAAACATTAGATATCATGTACTAGTTACTATCTGCCTAGATGTTTAAAAAAGTTTGCATTAAGAATCAGTCAAGGGAAGGTGGCTCAGTGGTAGAATGCTAGCCTTGCATGTATAAAGCCCTGGGTTCCATTCCTCAGCACCACATAAGAAGAAAAAGCCAGAAGTGGCTGTGGCTCAAGTGGTAGAAAAGCAGAAAAAGCCAGAAGTGGCTGTGGCTCAAGTGGTAGAGCACTAGCCTTGAGCTGAAGAGCTGAGGGACAGCACCCAGGCATAGAGTTCTGGCCCCACAACTGGCCAAAAAAAAAAAAGAATTCATCAAGTGAAAGTTTGAGTTACAGCTCAGTTATCCTTGCAGTATGAACTTTAAGGTACCTAACTTCAGCAAGCCTCATATTTTCTCATCTAAGTAAGTCACACCCTGGTGGGATTAAATATCATCTCATGTGACCCATGCAACATGGTACCCAAATCACAGTAGTGCTCAGTTTACACTTTCCTTGTTGAATGGATTCCCATACAGGAAGTAAACAACCCTGGTAAAGGGAGTTAAAGAGCAAACACAGTACCTTAAGGAAAGCCTCACCCATCAATGGGCTCTAAAATCTAAGCAACCCAGAAAAGATTCTTTACACAGATCAAAGCACTCCTTGGCACTTAGCAGGATGATGTCTCAGGATCCTGAATCTACCAGCTGTGAAAGTGCACCTGTCTGTCACAGTAACCCAGACCTGGGGCTTTTCAGGGCTGTCCTCCAGCATGTAAAGCACCATGCCTGTGATTCGGAGACACTTGGGGCTTGTTAAAGAATTGAATCTAGGGGGCTGGGAAGATGGCTCAGTGGGAGAGTGCTTGCCTTGCATGCATTAGGCCCTGAGTTCGATTCCTTAGTACCATAAGCAGAAAAAAGCTGGACGTGGCCCTGTGTCTCAAGTGGTAGAGCACTAGCCTTGAGCTGAAGAGCTAAGGGATAGCACTCAGGCCAGAGGTCAGGCTCAACGACCAACCAAAAAAAAAAAAAAAAAAAGAATTGAATCTAGCTGGGTGCTGATGGCTCATGTCTGTAATTCTAGCTACTCAGGAGGTTGAGATCTGAGGATCATGGTTCAAAGCAAGCCCAAGCAGGAAAGTCCGTGACACTCTGATCTCCAATAAACCACCAGAAAACTGGAAGTGGCACTATGGCTCAAGTAGAAGAGCATTAGACTCAGGCTGAAGAGCTCAGAGACAGAACCCAGGCCCACGACTGACAAAAAATAAAATAAAATAAATAAAAAAATTGAATCTATAAAGCTATTCCAATCTACCCAATAAAACATTAGAATAATGTCAATGTCAATGTCAATTTTCAAGAACAGATACTTTCAGCTTTTTACAGCTTCAACATTTTTTTTAATTTCAAAAAAGAAACATTAATAAATCTTAATGACATTGGATTTGACAATGGACTCCTAGCTACGTTATCCCAAAAGCAACAAAAAAAAGGAATTTGATAACTTCATCAAAATTAAATGTCTGACCCGGCACAGTGGCTTTAGCCTATGATCCTTGCTACTTGAAAGGCAGAGATCAACAGATCTATTTGAGACCAGCCTAGGCATAAAAGTCCATGTGAATCCATCTCAATCAATAGCTGTGTGCAGAGGCACATGCCTAATATCCTAGCTACAAGGGAAGTGCAATGGTTACAAACAGTAATACGTGCCTGTCATCTCCAGGGATAAGGGAAACAAGTAGAAGAAACACAGTTCAGGCTGGCCCATGCATAAAGAGACCCTACTTAGAAAATAACGAATACATAAATGACAAGTTTTATGATTGTGTGTGTGTGAGTGTGTAATAAAAATAAATTTAAAAGAACAGAAAGAACAGGGAGAAAAAAAACATTATACCTAACACTTAAAAAAAAAAAAAAAGCACCACATCGGTACCTTTCCACACACTGTATCCGGGAGAGTGGTGGCTGACAGCTTTGGTTATAAGCTTCTCGGGCAGCAAGTCTAGCTTCTGACAACTGGAAGAAAGTAGAAAACACATTTTAATTCATTTATTAGCTTGTTTTGAGAAAGGGTTTCACAGGGCTGGGAGTGTGGCTTAGTGGTAGAGTGCTTACTAGCATGCATGAAGCCCTGGGTTCGATTCCTCAGGAAAGGTCAGAAGGGGCACTGTGGCTCAAGTGGTAGAATGCTAGCCTTGAACAAAAAGAAGCTCAGGGAAGTGCCCAGGCCCTAAGTTCAAGACCTAGGACTGGCAAAAAAAAAGGCGGGGGAGAGGGTTCACCAGATGCTCAAAGCTGGCCTCAAACTCCTGTCTTGATTTCCAAAGTATTGGGATTATAGATGTGTATTACCACAATCCTTTTCTCTTCTCTCCCCTTTCCTCTCACTCCCTGTTTCCTTTACCTCCCTTCTTCTTTTCCTTTTCTCTTCTTTCTCTTTTCTTTCTCTCTGTGGGATTAAGGATCAAACCCAAAGCCTCAAGCATTCTAGGCAAACAAAACTCATTTGATGAACTATCATATTTGCTACTGATCTCAAAAAAGAGGTATCACATTTATTTTGGATGGTAGACACTTCAGGAAGTGAGGCTTGGCTGGAGAAAGGAGGTCATTGGGGAAAACCTTTAAAGGTTCTGATTTCTACCATCACATCCTTTTTCTCTGCTTCCTATCTGCCATAATAAAAAGCTACATTTGTCACAGTGACCAAAAAAAAAAAAAATCAAACACAGAAAGTATCCCCCCAAAATTCCTATTTTTGAAGCCTAAGCAAGTTAGAAGAGTGGAACCCTTATAAATGGAATTACTATCCTTGAAAGAATGATACTCTTCCTTCCTCTTTTCTCCCTGTCCTCTCTCTTTCTCCCTCTGAAGATGCTCAGAGAGAAGACAGCCATCTGCAAACCAGTAAGCAAGCCACAAGCCAGGCAATGGATTTACCTGGACTTCCCAAGCTCCAGAACTGTGATTAATAAAGGTTTGCTGTTTGAACTACCTGTCTATATTGTGTTCCTATGACAGAAGTTAGAGCTAAGACACAGAGAATCCACTACTCAATATTAACATGTCAGGGGAACTAAATCTTTGAGACAGTAAAGCATCAGAGTAAGCTCAAAGTATTAACTCTAGTCTTCCAAATCCAAGCACATGGTACCTTCATTTCTCTTCATATAATGTTCACATTGCATATCTTTTAAGTGGTCTGGAAATTCTGAAAAGTCTTTTTAAAAATTCTGAAGTCTTTTTAAAAAAATTGTCATACCTTTTCATCTTCCCATTGGAAAAAACTACAGTCTTTTCTATCTCTACAGGCTGAGCAGGCATAAAACCTCCGTGTTTCTTCCTTCCCTTGGTTCACCTTTACAAACAGAAGAGTGGGTCCTAGTTCCAGAACAGGGGAAAAAAATGTCAAACGCTAGCCATTTATATCCAGTTCTTAATTTTCACTGCCTAACTAAAACTTGTTTAGGTTTCGTACACAACTGATCGTAATGAAATCTACCTCTCTACTTTTGTTGCTATTCCGAGACTGGGACTCGAACTTGGTACCTAACAGTTCATTGGCTGGCAATTCTATTCAACTGAGTCACGTCTGATGTTTTCTCTTCTCTCTGTCTCTATCTCTCTCTCTGTCTCTCCCCCTCCCCTCCTTCTCAGTCACAACACTCAGGCACTAACTACTTAGAAATCATTTTCTAAAAACGTATCTCCCCAGAGAACACGGAGCGCTGCCATCTCTGGAGCGGGTACAAGAGGTTACCTGGGCCTTTACTGCAAGTTAAAGAAAAAACTTAAGTTGGTCTCCAGGCAAAAAGTCTTTTATCTTCCATGGGGATTACTCCGTGGCGTCCATTCAAACAGATGGAACAGCCCAGGAGTCAAAGCAAAGAAGGAGGGACTCCCATGAGGGTTTCTCAATAGGCTAAGAGCCCAACTCTAGAAAAGGGGGCGTTTTCTGAGCCCCCCTGAGCGGGGAGCAGAGGAAAAGATGGCTTTTCTGCCAGAGAAAAGACCTGAGAGCCACCAGCACATCCAGGCCAACCCAGGCCCTGGCCCCAGCCAGCCAGGCTGAGCCAGACTCCGACCCACCGTGAGGGCATAGCGGGGCAGGGGCGGCAGGACCCGAAGGAAACACCACCTCCACTCCAGAGCTGCCCGAGCACCCCGCGCTCCCGTCAGCTGCCCCAGTTTCTAGGCCACCCCTGGAGGCCGCCATCTTTCCGCCGCCGTCCCGAAAGCCTCTGCCGGAACCGAGGAGGCGGAAAAAGCGCGCCGCTGCGACCCGCTGCGTTCCACAGCGCCTCCTCGCGTCTGGGAGGATCTAGGGAGGGGGCCGCCGCGATGGAGGCCACGCCCCGAAAACTAGTCCCCGCCCACCTGGAAGGTTTTTGGGTTTGGTTTTTTTCCTAAGTAGTCTCTAGGGACAGGATGTTTGTTGGACCTGTGCTAAGAGCTCACCTGTATCCATTTTACCCTAAGCACCTGTAAGCAGCCCTCTTTTATACAAACATAGCCAGAGTCCGGTGCTGGTGGCTCACGCCTGACATCCTAGCGACTCAGGAGGCTGAGATCTGAGGATCCCTGTTCAAAGGCAGCCCGGAAAAGAAAATCCATGCACCTCTTCCTTTCAATTAACTACCAGAAAACCAGAAGTGGAGCTGTGGTTCAAAGTGGTAGAAGCTAGCCTTGAGCAAAAAAGCTCACAGACAGGGGCTGGGAAGGTGGCTCAGTGGTAGAGTGCTTGCCTTGCATGCATGAGGCCCTGGGTTCAATTCCTCAGCACCACATAAGCAAAAAAGAAAAAAGCCGGAAGTGACGCTGTGGCTCAAGTGGTAGAGCGCTAGCCTTGAGCTGAAGAGCTGAGGGACAGCGTCCAGGCCCAGAGTTCAGGCCCCACGACCGGACCCAAAAAAAAAAAAAAAAAGCTCACGGACAACACCCAGGTCCTGAGTTAAAGCCCTAGGACTAACATTTAAAAGGTATATTTATATAAATGTGCATGTGTATGTGTATCCAAGAGGTAAGTCAATCTTTCGGGGGGGGGGGAACATGGTCAGATTGTAGGTCCTAAAGAGAAGGAGAAAGGGAGGGAGAGAAGAAGGGAGGTTCCAGTTTAAACCGTTTGACAAGGTTTCATTTACAAGAGATAAATGTACAAAAATCAGTTTTATTATCATGCACTACTGATGACAAGAACAAAATTAAAAGTAGAATACCATTTAGAACTGGTCAAAGAAATGAAGTACGTAGAAATCTAGCAGACTATGTAGAGGACTCATGCATAGAAAACTACTAAATGTTGGTGGGGAGTCAAGGAAGATCTAAGTAAACAAAGAAAAATATTGTGTTCATTATTTGGAAGCCTCAACATGAAAATGAGGCTGACTCTGCCCAGCTTTAGTGCATATAGACTTATGGCAGAGATAATATTATTCTGAAGCTTATGTAAAAATCCAAAAACCACTTAAAATAAATAAAGAGGGTAGATGTCTTCTATCTGTCCAAGATCAAGATATACCGACAGTAATCACACACACACACATGCATGCACACATACACGTATGCACACACATAGACAACAAAAGAGCACAACAAAGGTTGATCCAGATAACACAAGTGAGAAAGTACCTCAGAATGAGGGAACTATGAAGGTCTCAAAAACATTCCCTCTTTTCCTGAAGGAGTAAGTGGAGATAATTATCAACCTTATATTTACACTATCATGTGTCACCCAACAAGGACATGTTCAAAGCAATGTATCACAGGGTGATTTTGTTGGTGAACATTATAGACACAAATTGAGAAGGCTACAATGACAGCAGGGAACTTTTTTTTTTTTTTGGTCAGTCATGGGGCTTGAACTCTGGGCCTGGGCGCTGTCCCTCAGCTCTTCAGCCAAAGGCTAGTGCTCTAACACTTGAGCCACAGCACCACTTCTGGTCTTCTGGTGGTTAATTGGAGGTGATTGTCATAGACTTTCCTGCCTGGGCTGGCTTTGAACCATGATCCTCAGATCTCAGCCTCCTGAGTAGCTAGGATTACAGGCATGAGTCAATGTCACCCAGCCAGGTGACATAATTTCATGCGACCACTATTATGTGTGTGACCCAAATGTCATTATGACATATGTGATAACTGAAGGTAAAAAAAAAGACTTTGCCCCCCCAAAAAAGACTGATATTTGCTGAGGGGGTCCAGATTCTAAGTTATGAGAGTTTTCTTTCATGACTTTAGTGTTTTGGATTTTCTTTATTGTGGTGGGAGTGGGTTGTGTGGGAGAGGAGAAGAGGGCTGTACCAAGGCTTGAACTCTGGGCCTTGAGACTGTAGCTTAGCTTTTTGCTTTTTAGCCCAAGGCTGGTACTCTGTCACAAACGAGTTTCATGGACTTTTTCTGTCTGGGCTGTCTTGAATCATGATTCTCAGTTCTCAGTCTCCTGAATAGCTAGGATTACAGGTGTGAACCAATGGTGTCTAGTCAGGGAAAACTTTTTTTTTTAACTAGTCTTGGGGCTTAAATTCAGGGCCTGGGCACTGAGCTTCTTTTGCCTAAGGCTACCACTTGAGCCACAGTGAAACTTCTGGCTTTTTTTGTTTATATGGCACAAAGGAATCAAAACCAGGACTTCATGCATGCTAGCCAAGCACTCTACCACTAAGCCATATTCCCACCTCCAGGATAAACTTTTTAAGGCTTGGGCTTGGAGTTGCTTCCCTCATACTCTTTTGGGCAAAGTCGAATGGCCAAACATGGCAAAGTTCCACAGTGAAGGATGAGATCAAGAAGGGGAGAAGAGGGGTGTAGGACACAATGTACCATAGAGGCACTCTTCACTGGGGTAAGCAAGGGGCCAGTGGCACTTTTTCCGGCCACTTAAGGACATGACTTTCCATGCCGTCAATAAAAAGAAAACAGAAGAGACAGGAATGTGTGAAAATGCCATATGAAGGCCTAGATCCAGCTATGCCTGAAGTTTTTGTTACTTGAGTCACAAATTCCTTCCTCTCCTTAAACCAGTTTGAGATGGGGTTGGTCCTGTCACAGCCAGAAATGCTGACCAATGTTCTATAGCTGCAGTCACAACGTTAGGGGCAGGAGGCGTATCCATCAACGTGCCTTGATTCTCATTTTCAGCCCAGATTAGCAGCCTTGACCTGCTATAATCCAGATAGATTACGGACATAAGTATACAGGCCACTTCTTTTTTTAAAGGGGAAATGTTGTCAGGACTGACCAGCAACAAGAAAACACTGCCAGGCACTTGTGGCAAATGCCTGTAATCCTAGCTACTTAGGAGGCTGAGATCTGAGGATTGCAGTTCCCAGCCAGCCCGGTAGAAAAATCAATGAGATTCTTATTTCCAGTTAACCAGCAAAAAACTGGAAGTAAAGCTGTAACGCAAGTGGAAGAGTGTTATCTGTGAGCAGGAGAGGAAGAGGCCCTCAGTTCAAGCCCCAGTACAGAAGGGAGGGAAGGACAGAGGAAGAAAGGAGAAAGAAAAGAGACCGAGAACCTTCCCCTGGTGCTCTCTGCTCCCCAACTCTGTATCCTGAGCCTGAGGATACTGACATTGGACACTCTGAACACACACACACACACACACACACACACACACACACACACACACACACACACACACACACTACATGTTTAGGATGCCAGACATGAGTGGCTCAAGCCTGTGATCTTAGCTACTCAGGAAGCTGAGATCTGGAGGATGGCAGTTTGAAATCAGTCCAGGCAGAAAAGTCTATGAGACTCCATCTCAAAAATAACTAACAAAAAGCAAGGCTAGATGCATGGGTCAAGTGGTAGAACACCAGCCATGAACAAGAAAACCAAGTGAGTATGAGGCTTGTGAGTTCAAGCGCTGATGCTGGCAAAAATGGTGGGGGCAGGGAGAATGCACACAAAGGTGATACATATGGAGCAGTAGCTTCTTTCTGGATCGTTGGCATGGTTGGGCCATGTGTGTCACTGTGGAGGTCCAAGCTGAAGGGACAGCAGGAACCTAGAAGATCTCCTTGTAATAACAGCAGAGACACAAGAAAGCAGTCCCTCTGCTGAGTGCATCTCCAACTTCATTTCTGCCTGGAGAGCCATACCTCAGGCTGTGGGAGCTGGAGGTGGAGGGGATGGAGAAACTATTTCCCCAATGGTGCTCTTTCCTGAAAACTCTAGCATAGTAGCCCTGGTTTCCAATCATGAACAAAAACTTCCTCTTGGCATTCCAAACTCCAAGGGCTCATTATATGAATGTTCCTAGTTGAGTACTGGTGGCTCATGCCTGTAATCCTAGCTACTCAGAAGGCTTGAGATCTGAGGATCCAGGTTCAAAGCCAGTCCAGGTAGACAAATCCTTGACATACTCTTATCTCCAATTAACCAGCAAAATGCTGGAATTGGTAATGTGGTTTAAGTTATAGAGTGCCAACTATGAAAGAAAAAGCCAAGGGTGTGAGGCCCTGAGTTCAAGCCCTAACACGTGCGTGTGCGTGCGTGCGCACGCACGCGCGCACACACACACACACACATGCACACACACACGCACACACACACACACAAAATGTCCCTGCTTCTAACGATGTCACTATAACTTAATCATATGGTCATGCTCGATTATTTATACATGAAATAGGTATTTCATTGCAAGTAACTATGCTTCTATTTTTTAGTATTGATAAACGGGTGGTTAGAGCTTGTAAACTATTAATTTCATTTCAACAGAGATTTGCAAAGTACCTTTTCTTTTTTTTTTTTTTTTTGCCAATTCTAGGACTTGAACTCAGAGCCAGGAAGCTATCCCTGAACATTTTTTTCTCCAAGCCAGTGCTCTACCACTTGAGCCATTGATCCACTTCTGGTTTTTTTGATGGCTAATTGGAGATAAGAGTCTCACAGACTTCCCTACCCCAGCTGGCTTCGAACTGAGATCACCAGGTCTCAGACTCCTGAGTGACTAGGATTACAGGCGTGAGTCCCCAGTGTCTAGCTGCAAAGTACTTTTAAGACATCTTGTAGCCAGACACCTGTGGCTCACACCTATAATCCTAGCTACTCAGGAAGAGGAGATGAGGATCACGGTTCCAAGGGAGGCCAGGCAGGAAAGTACACGAGACTCTGATCTCCAATTAGCTGCCAGAAAACTGGAAGTGGTGTTGTGGAGCTGAAGAGCTGAGGAACAGTGCCCAGGCACAGAGTTCAAGCCCTATGATTGACCAAAAAAAGGTGGGGGGCAGGAAGAAATCTTTCCTCCAATTTCCTCATGACTAGGAACCTGGGGGTAACCAGATGTCATCAAGCACCAGGAGGGACAGGGGAACTGAGTCAGAGATACTGCCTGCCCCCTGCCTTTTGTACTCTCCCTCCTAGGTACAAATTATCTTTAGGCAAGCAGGATGCATCTCTGAGCCTCCTCCTGTGTACTGTGGAGGTAATGACCCTTTTTGGGTAACAGCAAGAGTCAAAGGGGTTCACTAGTGTGACATTCAGAACCTTGGAAAAAAACAGATGACACACTGACTTGGGATACCAGGGATCCAGGGCTAGGCAGTACTGGGATTTGAACTCAGGGTCTTGTGCCTGCATGGCTGCTGATCTATCTCTTGAATCATACCTCCACTTCTGGTTTGCTAGTTATTTTGGAGATGAGTCTCTAGGACTTTATTGCCGGGCCCAGCTTCATTCCTCCAGATCTTAGCCTCTTGAGTAGCTAGGATTGCAAGTGTGGGCTACCAGTGTCCAGCTATGGGAAACTCTTGAATCCAGCACCTGGCAAAAGAAACAACACTGGAAGCACTGCCCAGACTGAGGACAGGGCAGTAGCCACCCTAGCCCAAATCAGAGCTGTAGTTGAAACACAATTCCCAATTCCCTTGAACTATTGCAATTTAAACTAATACTTGAAGGGCAGAATAGCTTTCTGGAAAGTTCCCCAAACCACACAGATATAAAGAGTGTGTAGTTCTCAGGGATGGTATCCAAGTCCCACCCCTGGTTAGACCGGTTTCCAAGCCAGGAATCAGCTAGTATGTTAGTACAGGCTTACCCTGGGGCCCAGGCACTTCCCTTCTCAGATGGCTCTTGATTGTCAGGAGGGAATTGTAAAACCTAAACCACTCTGCAGTAGGGCTGGAGTCAAAGGAAAAATAAACACATCTCTTGCTTTATAGAGATTAGCAACTGCTTTTGAAATCATCTACTTTCAATTTCCAGATCTTCAAAAAGGCACAAGATTTCCAGAAACATCAGACAATGACCACCAGGGCCAGCATTGCATCAGCTGGATGCGGGAGCCAGAACACTACCTTTGAGGTCTCTCCCAGGGACCTCAAGTGCCTTCTCTCTCTGAAGGAAGAGAAAAGTATATGCTGTTTCATGATTCCAAATTTGTTAATGTGCTCCAAGGATGACACCAAGTGTAGAAATACATATTCGTGTAAAAATAATCCACACTCCCAAATGCTTGGGTGCAAAGTGAATGTACCACCAAAAAGACTGATAGCGCCTTTTTCACAAAACCAACCCCACTTCCTCCTCTGAGCAAACTTCTGAAGTGACAGCAAACAGTATCTTTTAGGCTGCTGGCCTTATCCAGCCTGCCCACATCAAGTCTAAGCCATTGCTTGTGCTTTGCTAGTATATTCCTCTTTATCACTGCTCCATTCTCTCTGCTTCTTCTTTTCCAGGAGACATCTGGGATTCCCAAACAGCCAGCCTGGTCAGGGAAGTCCTTTAGACTCTGATCTCAAAGGAAGGAGGAGGAGGAGAAGGAAGAGGAGGAACATTATCCTAGAATATCTGTGTGGGCCCAATGTAATCACTGGATCTTTAAAAGTAAGTGGTTCGGGTAGGTAGGAGGAGGAAAGGGCTACAGGGAAAGGAAGTGGATTCTCCCTGAAGCCTTCCAGAAAAGAGCACAACCTTGCTGACAGACTGTAACTCATTGAGACCTGTCAAGATTTCTAAGCTGTGGAGTTACAAGTGAGTAAATTTGTGTTGCTTCAGGCCACTAAGTTTGTGACAATTTATTATAGCTGCAATAAAACACTAATAATAGAAAGCTTTTGTTTTTCAACGCTGGGTGTGATGTTTTTTGCTGTCAGATTTCTGTGGTATATTATTTGCTCTTGTGTTATTTCTGAAACATGTTTTTAACTCTAGTATTTCCTGAGCTCTGGCAGCTATTTTATTTCTTTCTGTTGCTTGCCCATCTCATTTACAGACTAATACTGTTCTTTCTTAGCTTCTACCACTTTTTTTTTTTTTTTGGATCAGTTGTGGGGCTTGAACTCTGGGCTTGAGCATTGTCCCTGTGCTCTTCAGCTCAAGGCCAGTGCTCTACCACTTGAGCCACAGCACCATTTCTGGTTTTCTGGTGGTTAATTGGAGATTAATTAATTGGAGTTTCATGAACTTTCCTGCCAGAGCTGGCTTTGAACTGTGACCCTCAGATCTCAGCCTTCTGAGTAGCTAGGATTACAGGCATGAGCCACTGGCACCCAGCTCTACCACTTCTTAAGTTCCTTCAGTATATTTTAAAAATTAGACTGAGGCTAATCTAGCTACTCAGGAGGCTGAGCTCTGAGGATCATTGTTTTGAAGCCAATCTGGGCAAGTCTGTGAGACTCTTATCTCCAACTAATCACCAAAAAGCCAGACATGTTGCTGTGCTAGTCTTAAGAAAGAAAAAAAAAAGCTCAGAGTGCCCAAGTCCTGAGTTCAGGCCCTAGAACAACCTCTCTTTCCCCCCCACCCCATTATATTGTTGCCATCTTTTCAGAGACTATAAAATGTAATGTTTAACTGAGATGGATTAGCCTACCATTTTTCCCAAGCTCTGTGTGTGTGTGTGTATGTGTGTGTGTGTGTGTGTGTGTGCATACACGTTTGTGTGTGTACACAAGTACCAGGGCTCAAACTCAGGGCCTTGCGCTCAGTTACCTAGCTTATTACTAGGCACTCTCCTACTTGAGCCACACTTCCAGTTTGGCACTTTGCTGGTTAGAGTTTCGTGGACTTTTCTTGCCTAGCCTGGCTTCAATCCATGATACTCCAGGTCTCAGCCTCCAAAGCAGACAAGCATGTCATTAGTGCCAGCTCCAGATTTCCTATAGGTAAGAAGGGTTCTAGAGCTCCCTCCTTCCAAGACACTAGTGTTAGGCCACTTGAATGTCACTAGCTTGCACATCTGTCTCCTTTGGTGTCTCCTTGCATTTTGGCCTTCGCTTGCCCAGGTACTGTTTCCAGCCTTGTCATTACAGATCTGGGTCTTCTCACTAGTCATTTCTCAGAACACAATGTGAGCAAAAGTCCACCCCAGCACCCTCACACTTCCTACAGGACCCCACTACTACCCACCAGTTGCCTCTCCCAATTGTGATTGTGGATCTCCATGCCACCCTCCTTCTGGCTGAGCTCATGGTGGCAAATTACAGGCCCCCACCTTCTCTCTGCTCGCCACTCCCTAAAGCAAGTGCTTCTCAGGAC
This sequence comes from Dipodomys merriami, assembly GCF_024711535.1. Classification (NCBI taxonomy): domain Eukaryota; kingdom Metazoa; phylum Chordata; class Mammalia; order Rodentia; family Heteromyidae; genus Dipodomys; species Dipodomys merriami. The sequence continues at coordinate 52,167,957 of NW_027206512.1, forward strand.
AGCTAAGGCTTTTAACCCAGTATTCAAGTTCTAGATTCAGATAATGGGTCACCGTTTTTGGTGAATAGTTTCATTCTGTAATACTTTCTTTCCTCTGTGAATTTAATTAGATTAAGAACTACCCACAATTCTACCCCTCTGCCTCTTCGGCTCTGGATTTCTTTTTAATTTTAAAATTTTCATTATAGTTTCTATTTTCATTATAATTCTCAAGACAGTAATCTACTCTTTGGTAACAACTATATTCAAAATTTTAATGACTGAATACAGGTAGCTTTGTTGTTATTTTGCTTGTCCTAGGGCTTGAAGTCGGCCTGGGTGCTGTCCCCTGAGCTCCTTCCTTTTGCTCAAGGCTAGTGCTCTACCACTTGAACCATAGCTCTACGTCTGGCTTTTCATGTGATTAATTGGATAAGTCTCACACAGACTTTCCTGCCCAGGATGGCTTCAAAGTACAATCCTCAGATCTCAGCCTCCAGAATAGGTGTAAGCTACTGGTGCCAGGCTGTACTCTTGCTAAACAGGAGCAAGGCCTCCTGCCCATAAGCATTTCTTTCTTCTTGTTGTTTTTGGGGCTTGAACTCAAGACGTGGGCGCTGTCCCTGACTTCTTTTGTGCTACCATTTTGAGTCACAGTGCCACTTCCAGTTTTCTGGTGGTTAATTGGAAAGAAGAGTCTCCTGGCTTTTCCTGCCTGGGCTGACTTTGAACCGTGGATCATCACATCTCAGCCTCCTGAGTAGTTGGGATTATAGGTCCCACCAGCAAGCCACCAGCGGCTGGCTAGCCTGTCTTTCTTGCTGAGGTCATATCACCATGTGGTCAAGAGGTCTTCCGGTGGCTCTCTTCCAGCAGTGACTCCTGGACCCTGGCTGCTTCCACCATATGTCTGTTTATAGCTACATAAGGACAAGAGTGCAGTCAATCATAGCCAAGAGTTTTACTGCCAGTCTTGGAAATGCCATGTATCACTTGTCTGTAGGGTCTGTTTTGCAAGAAACCAGCCATGTGGCCCCATGCTAACTGTAAGTGAGGCTCAGGGCAGAAGAGTACTGTGAATCTCTGCCTCAACTCTGCAGAGCTACTCAAGCAACCTGATGACAGCAAGCAGACAGTAACCCCTATGAGCGGCCTTTGTCTTTACATAGCTGTAAAGGGATTTACGATATAATTAAACCAAGTAACACGTCACCATTGTTTTTCTTTAATAAGTTTTTTTTTGTATTTTTATTTTTTGTCAGTTGTGGGGCTTGAACTCTGGGCCTGGGTGCTGTCCCTGAGTTCTTCAGTTCAAGGAAAGCCACAGCACCACTTGCAGTTTTCTGGTGGTTAATTGGAGTTAAGAGTCTCACAGATTTTCCTGCCTAGGCTGACTCTGAACTGCAATCCTCAGATCTCAGCTTCCTAAGTAGCTAGGATTATAGGCGTGGGGCTAGGGGTTTAGCCCAGCGGAAGGGCGCCCGCCTGGCGCGCCCAAGGCCCTGGGTTCAGTTCTCAGCCCTAGTTTTAAAAAAAAAAAAAGGATTATAGGCGTGAGCCAGTTAGTTAAAATGTTTTTTAATTGGGTTGAGGTGTGTGTGGTTTAGTGATGGAGCTCCTACCTAGCATGTACAAGGCTCTGCCTGCAATCTCTAGTAACACACACACACACACACACACACACACATATTGTAAATCAATCTTTTTCAAATCTAAAAATCCATTTCTCCAAAGATGTCCACTGCTGGCAAATTTGGGGTGTTTAAGGCAGCATGTAATTAAATAAAATTAAAATATCTCCAATTGAAAAAGTACTAGTTAAATATACCTTTTGGAATTACAAAGAGTTAAACTATTCTATTGACATGAGAAAACGTGGTCTGCCATCATTTATAAACTTAATAAACAAATATTTTAAATGTTAAGTACACATATGCAGAAGAAATCTAGCCTCAAAACAATGATTTTTATTACCTTTTTGTCTACCATGTTTGACAATATAAATATACTCATTGAAGAAGCCACAGTATTTAAATAAGAATTAAGTTCATAGAAATTTACAAAACATAGCTAATGTACTCTGACTTATCATCTTATCTTAAAAAATTTCAACAGTACCATTCTAATATGGTCAGACATTTAAAAATATTTTCACACAATTTTAATTTTAGCATAGAAAATGGCAATTTACTAGGTTTTCTATTATAAAAAGTTATTGTAATTCTCAAAATACTGAAATTTTTTTAAATGAAAGTCAGACCCACATCATAGCAACTCATCTTTTCGAATAGATCTTCAAAAGGCACAGTTTAATTACTAGTATTTACCTAAGGATAGTAGTTTGAGTTTTGATTTTCCAGACCATTGTCCATTATCTCAAAATAGAGCTAATGAACGGTGAGAGGAGGTATAAGTAGTTACTCCTGACTCCCCTCCGATGGCAGTGTCCTGGGTCATCTGCCCAGGAGGAAGAGATGCCAGCTCATTCCCACACATAACTTACCCACCCTGCCGATACTTTCATACAAAAGTAATTCATTAAAATAATGAATCATCTGACACTAAGCTTAAAACAAAAAAGGCCAAGACTACCCATGGCCCAGTTAGGTGGATCTAAGTCTGAAGAAGAGATCAAAGCTTTTCTTCTTTCCAGGATCCTATCCATTTCAATCACTGGGTATTAAACAGTGTTAGTCCCAATTCCCAGAATGCGAGGCAAACTCATATTCAAATTATACTAAAAGGTTTCAATATAAAATACAAATGATTCGGTGGCTACTGCTGTCAGGTTCTCCTTTAATTGGAAATAATAATCTAAAACGGAATCTAATTATAGCATCACCTATAATTTCAAGTAGTATTATTTTGAAACAATTCATGACCTATTAACCCCAGAATGAAACTCAACATATACTTTGGGGTATAGTTTACTTTTCAGTGAAGTTTATACTAACTGAAGTACTAAACTGAACAACACTCTGAAATACTAATTGATCAATGACTTGATCTTATTGAAGATACAGTCACACGAAAAAGAAATTTTAAGGATATTTCAAAATCTCAAATATTGGAGATCTGCTATCTTAGTTTATATTACTCCCCTCAAGGCTCTGTTGAATGTTCTGTTGTTGTTTTTAAAGAAGGGGAATATCTTTTTCTTCTCCTTACTAAAAGAATTCACTAAAAGCATTCTAAAATTCAAAAGAAGAAAATGGTCTATCATTTATCCAAAATAAGCCTCTATATAACTATGTCAAGGACACTAATTCCAGTTCTAAAATAGCAGCATTAGGATGAAGGCAGCATTCCTTTGTTCTGTTTAGCTACTGGCTTCTATGTTTTCCTAGAAAGCTCAGGTCTGGCTCTTCTCACCATCCTGCAGGACACATTATTTTCCACATTCAACCAGCTCACATGAATGTTCTTCTCCATGTTTAAAAAGTATTCAAGGTCAACAGGTATGTTTTTCTCCTTGGAATTCTAGAATAATTACAGTCAGGCTCACATGTATAAACCATGGAATTACCTTTCAAACAAACAACAACATATGATACAAATTTTCTATAAAAATACAATTACATGTCACTTCTTCCCTGAAATAGAAATTTAATATTTGGACAAAAACTGTAAACTTGATTATATTAAAAATATATAACCTTTGAAAGATTTGGACTTTTTTGAGGTTTCTGGCAACTGGTGGTCTTACCAGCAGGTTTACATTACTGTGATGCTTTTACATCACAATGATGCCTACAGTTGTCCTCTTATATCTACTACCAGGAGGAAAAAAATGGCTTCCTGCAATGGACAGTCTGTGTGAAGGAGCTGCTCAGGTGGACAATCCGACCTTGACCTCCACCTTGGCTGCGTTCCACGATCACACAAGGCATCTGGACAAGCTGGACAGGACTCTTCCCATCTCGCAACGCCTGAGTAAGATTTAAGATCTGAGGAGAAGAGAAATTTTCCTCAATTTAAAGAAAACAAAACAAAACCCTCACTTCAATGATATTTTAACCATTTATTAATAAAGTTTTTACTTTATTCATTTTTACACAATAGAGGTTGTGGTAGGGAGTAAGTATAAATATGTACTATATGTGAATATGTACATGCACAAATGGAATAAAATAATTGATAACTATAAAATATACTAGAACGCACCTATGACCAAAAGCAATGAATTTAGAGACTAAATGGAAAGTGAAAGGTTCTACACGTTTCATTTGACGTAGAACTTAAATATTTGCCTAGTCTCCTCATTTAACAATCAAATGTATTACATACCTGCTACAGCCTCTGCTTATTTCTAAGTGCTAGAGAGGTGACATTGAAAAACAAATTCAGTGATTCTTTTTATGGCAGAACCAATGCTTTAACTCGGGGCTTCATACTCTGATCTCTTGTCATTTGAACCAGGCCAACATTTGCTGGCTAGATGAAGACAAATGTCTCACAGATCATCTCCCAGGATGCCTTTGAATCAGATTATCAGAACTCAACCTTTGAATTACAGGGCATGAGCCACTGGCACCCAGCTAGAGCTTATTCTTTTATTTCTTTGTCTCTCTGTCTCTCTCTCTTTTGCCAGTCCTGGGGCTTGAACTCGGGACATGGACACTGTCCCTGAGCTTCTTTTGCTCAAGGCTACAACTCTACAATTTGAGCCACAGCACCATCTCCAATTTTTTTGTGTACATGGTACTAAGGAATCAAACACAGGGCTTCATGCATGCTAGGCAAGCACTCTACAACTAAGCCACATCCCAGCCCCATAAAGCTTATTCTTAAATTAGAAAAACAAAACTAAGATAGTAAAGTACATTATATTTCACATTCAAAGACACTTTAAATTTCTGCTTTTGAGCATACAAGTAAGGTTATGAAACACATTCTACTCTGTTCAGACAGAATTTATAATTCATTTATCTTTTTTCTTGCATAGTGGGAAAAATTCTCTTTATTATACATTTTAAACATATGAATACCTCAGTTAAGTATTTGAAAATGATCTAGTATATACATGCTGTGGATTTTATTGGTTCTGACAGATTAATAGTGCTAAGCAGCAAAAGTTTTCACATAAAGCCAGAGTACAGGTAAGAGTAATAATACTCTGAATAGCAGAAATTTGATGAATTATATCCTAGATTTCAAACATTCAACATTATCAAGCCATTGCAAGCAACAGTAATTAGATATTGTTTATGGTTTATGATAGGTTTTCCTAAAAATTCTTTGGGATGACTACATCTCAGTAACAAGAAAAAAAATGACATTTAATTTTTTTATACTATGAACATAAAATATGGACCAGCATGGCTAAGGAATGAAATGTTCTGGTTAGTTTCCTCCTTCAGTTAAAAGAATTTGATTCTAAAGTTGTTAGTCTAAGTATATCTAAGTTTATAATATTTTCCTGACTCTAAAAACTAATACATTGCCAGGTACTGGCAGCTCACACCTGTAATGCTAGCTACTCAGGAGGCTGAGATCTGAGGAAAACAGTTCAAAGCCAGTCTGGGCAGGAAAGACACTCATCTCCAATCACCTGCTCCCCTCGTGGACTCCCCCCACTGCTGCAAGAAAACTGGAAGTGGCACTGTGGTTCAAGTGGTAGAGCACTAGCCTTAAGCTGAAGAGCTGAGAGAGAGTGCCCAGGTCCAGAGTTCAAACCTCATGACTGACAATAAAACAACAAAAACAATACATGGTTGTTTACACAGAATTCCAAAGACAGAAAGGTACAAGAAAGTGAATCCGTCTATTAGACTATCAATTTCAAAGAGTTATAAAATAACAAAAAACATTCAACTCTAATTTAGTCTGATTGTAAACATTTCTCTGGACTTTGAAGGCACCCAATAATCTAGCATTCACGTAAAGAAACATTGGTGGAGTGAACAGGCACTGTACTGGTGAGAAAAGAAGCTGAAAACCCACGTGAGCTCTGGAAAAAAAAAAACCAAAACTCAGCTAGAAACAACAGTCACAGGAGCAAGTACGCATAATGCAGTAATTTGACCCCTTCCCCCAACAACAATTATACCTCTTCTCCCAACAACCCTCATATTGACTTACAAATTTACAAATGGATATACAAATTTCTTAGCATATGCTTAATCTAGAAAAGTATTATGTTAAAAAACAGGATGAAGTCAGGCAGCTCATGCCTGTAATCCTGATCACAGTTCAAAGCTAGCTGGGGCAGGAAAGTCCATGACACTCTTATCTTTAATTAATCACCAGAATGAATACTGGAAGTGGCTCAAGTGGTAGAATGCTAGAGTTCAGGGACAGTGCCCAGGCCCAGAGTTCAAGCCCCACAACCAACCAAAAAATAAAACAAGATGAAACAAACAGTGCAGACAAGATGAAATAACAAAATTCTCCACAGATGCCACACTAGATAGCTTGATAGGAATGCCTTAGATATGGCAAAAGCAGATAGATGACTTAAAACCATGGACTTCTATATACACAGTATTTCTTTAGTTTACTAAGCCTCAGCCTCAACTTTCAGTTGGCTGAATTATTGTACTGAATACATAAAACCACATATTCTCCTTTGTAGTCAGTTTATACTGTTTCTACTCAATATGCTGATTAAAAAAAACAAAGTTCTGTGGGATGCCAGTGGCTCACATCGGTAAACACTAGCTTCTCAGGAGGCTGAGATCTGAGGATCATTGTTCAAAGTCAGCAAGGGCAAGAAAGTCTGTGAAACTCTTATTTCCAATTAACCATTAAAAAAACCAGAAGTAGGGCTGGGATGGTGGCTCAGTGGTAGAGTGCTTGCCTCGCATGCATGAGGCCCTGGGTTGGATTCCTCAGCGCCACATAAACAGAAAAAGCTGGAAGTGGCACTGTGGCTCCAGTGGTAGAGTGCTAGCCTTGAGCTGAAGAGCTGAAGGACAGCACCCAGGCCAGAGTTCAGGCCCCATGACCAGCAAAAAAAAAAAAAAAGAAGAAGAAGAAAGACTAATAATTAAAAACCAGAAGTAGAGCTGTAGAACAATGCCCAGGCCCCCAGTTCAAGCCGAGGGCTGGCATATGTGCATGCTCACACACACCCACACCCACACACACACACCCACACACAAACACACACAGAAACTGGCTGAAATGACTCAGTTGTCTGGATATAGACAAACAATACACTTCTTGGGCTGGAAAGGTAGTTCAGTGGTAGAGTACTTGCCTAGCATACATGTGGCCCTGGGTTTGATTCCTCATCACCACATAAGCAGAAAAAGCTACAAGTGGTGCTGTGGCTCGTGGCTCAAGTGGTAGAGCACTAGCCTTGAGCTGAAGAGCTCGGGACAGTGCCCAGACCCAGAGTTCAGGCCCCACAACCAAAAAACAAAACAAAACAAAATACACTTTTCCTGTTTTTCTTGTTAAACCTTTGTTTCCTAAGTGCTAATGTACTTTAGAATAATGATAGTCTCTTTTAAGGCCAGCTTTAAAAAAAAGTCCAGCTAAAACCAGAGAATTATGCGATCAAATATATATGGTCAGGGTGCATTTTTCATTTTAGTTATCAGGATGCTCAAAATCAAATTAAAAATCGAAAACAAGATAAAACAATGTTAACTTAAAAGCTATAGCTAAGACACTATAATTTTCTTTCTTTCTCCCCAGATCTTGACCTTGTCATTTTTTATTTTATTATATGCATTTTCATAATACCTAATTCCTCTGTAAATAAGACAGTTACAAATAAATGCACAAAAGAAACCCACCTGCACTTCTGCATCTCACCTAAGAGTGGAGGGCCTCACACCTTCTCACACAGGTAGTTTTTTGTTGTTGTTGTTGTTGTTGTGGGGTTTTTTTGGCCAGTCCTGGGCCTTAAACTCAGGGTCTGGGTTCTGTTCCTGAGCTATACACTTGAGCCACAGTGCCACATCTGGCCTTTTCTGTTCATGTACTGAGGAATCAAACCCAGGGCTTCATGGATGCTAGGCAAACACTCTACCACTAAGCCATAGTCCCAGCCTTCATGCAGGTGGTTTTAATTTAACTTTAATTCCTCATGCACTAACTTTAATCCACAAAATATCTATAGCATTTATTTAAAATAAGATTCCAGGGGCTGGGAAGGTGGCTCAGTGGTAGAGCGTTTGCTTTGCATGCCTGAGGCCCTTGGTTCGATTCCTCAGCACCACATAAGCAAAAAGAAAAAAGCTGGAAGTGGCGCTGTGGCTCAAGTGGTAGAGCGCTAGCCTTGAGCTGAAGAGCTGAGGGACAGCGCCCAGGCCCAGAGTTCAGGCCCCACGACTGGACCTCAAAAAATAAATAAATAAATAAGATAAAACAAAATAAGATTCCAGGGGCTGGGAAGGTGGCTTAGTGGTAGAGTGCTTGCCTCACATGCATGAGGTCCTATGTTGGATTCCTTAGCACCACATAAATAGAAAAAGCTGGAAGCAGTGCTATGGCTCAAGTAGTAGAGCACTAGCATTGAGCTGAAGAGCTGAGGGACAGGACCCAGGTCCAGAATCCAAGCCCCACAACCAACAAAAAAATAAATAAAATAATATAAGAATTCTCAGAGACTTATGCCCATACTCACAGTTCTAGTTTCCTACAGTAACATTAGTCTGAAAATAGTATAAATGGAAAATCTCAGGCATAAGCAATTTGTAAGTTTAAGATTATTTTTAGCATGTTTATTGTTAAGTGTTCTATTACTGTTAATCAAATTTTGTCATAGGTATTTCTTTTTAGGGAAAAGCACAGCACATGCAGGATTTGGGATACATGAAGTTCCAGGAATCCACTAATACCCACAAAGAACAACAAACTATGATGGGCCTTTAGGGGCAAGGAAAGTTCTGAAGCAAAAAGGTCAAATTGGGACTTAGCTCAACTCATTTTGGGAAGGCAATAATGCAGCATAATTATAACCGCTGACCATTTAACCACTTCCACTCCCCAAACAGGTTCCTAGCTGGGATCCCTGGCTTGGGTCTCCAAAACTGAGAAGCTAATCTATACTACTGTCAGTTTCCCTTTCTTCAGGAGTTCTTCACCTCTTGGATTAGGGATCTCTTTGCTGAGATACAGATTTTTACCTCCCTCATATCCAAAATAAATAATTTCAGGTAACACACAGGGAAAAAAAACAGGACATGGTTTCCTCTCTAAATATTTTTTTGCAACCCTTCTTTTATTTCTGGTAGTCCTGGGATTAGAACTCATGGTCTGTGCTCTACAATTTGAGCCACGTCTCCATCTACAACTCTTCTTTTTTTTGCTTAAACTCAGGATCTGGGCACTGTTCATGAGCTTCATTTGCTCAAGGCTAGTGCTCTACCACTTGAGCCACAGCGCCACTTCTGGATCTTTCTGTGTATGTGGTACTGAGGAGTCAAACCCAGAGCTTCACGAATGCTAGGCAAGCACTCTACCACTAAACCACCTTCCCAGCCCTCCAGCTACAACCCCTTTTTAACACTAAATTCTTGAACTTCTCTAGTTCCTTCCATGTGGAATCTATAGCTGTATCCTACTAGTTGTACATAAATATATGTGATTAATGAATATCTGAATTACAATGAATTACATTTGCTTGTTGAAATTATAAAATACAACAAATCAGTATCTTCTTGCCACAGGTATTGCAACAAATAGCAACTAATAGCTGCCTGATTATTAGGTAGCAAACAGCAACATTAATTTATAAGTGACTGAAAGCCAACCTATTTTTATTTCAAGCTTTCCTTTTGGAATACAGTTGAAAAAGCAGATGTCATCCATGAGTCAGCTTGGCCTGAAAGTCCACAGTACTCCACTTAATTCATTGTATCTCTAATTAGAGGAGGTGAGGAAGGTAGGAGGACCAAGTTATAATTACATAGTTTCACCATATTCAATTTGGTGCTCAACCCTGGTGACATGGTTATTTACTAAGTGCTCTAGCAAAACCAAACATGTTCTGAAAAGAAAATCTACTGACAGCAGAATTTGAAGTGTCCAAATAAGTGGATTTGGGGAAGGAAAAGGTAGTAAAATAGTCATCACAATGGGGGAAAAGACACTAGGTATATGGCTGGGTGATAAGACTTCTTACCTAGCACTCTACCTCCAGTTCCATCTGCAGTATGCTGCGAGGGAGGAAACAACTAGTTATATAATAAGGTCAAAAAGAGGAGGCAAAGTAATATTTAAATCAACTTCATTTCTAATAATCAGAACTACTCCAGATCAGCACAACGGCAGTGTCACGTCTTCCACCTAACACAGTGGAAAGTTGATGCTGTCTCGTGAGACTTTAGTACATAAACAACATCATCAAAAACAGACCTACCTGGCCCCGCATCACAGACATTTGGCTTTCAAATGTGGCTTTGTCAAATCCTCTGTCAGTCTATTATGGAAAAGGAAAAAAGGTTAATATAGTGCCCAAATAAATATATTTGAAACAAATAAAGAATTTAAAATCAAGTTAATTTTCACATAGCTAGTAAAACCATTAGAAATTTGCTTTAGAAATGTAATGGTGTTTTTAATCAGGGACTTAGACTAGCTAGGCAGGTGCTCTTCTACTGAGCCATGCCTATGGCACCAGGAAAGACTTAAGATGATTTTCTAGTTGATGAGTTTGGGCTTTTTAGAATTAAATCATGTTAAGTCACCAAACACATACTGTAATTTAAAGGGTAATTTTATAAAAAGTCAAAAAACCCCTCAATTTTGATGTAGTCTCATTTGAAGGAATACTCTTAGTAAGCCATAAAGCTGTTCTTAATGATTTCATGTTAGAGGGCTGGGAATGTGGCTTGGTAGCAGAGTGCTTGCCTAGCATGCATGAAGCCTTGGGTTCCATTCCTCAGTACCACATAAACAGAATAAGCTGGAAGTGGTGCTGTAGCTCAAGTGGTAAAGTGCTAGCCTTAAGCGAAAGAAGCTGAGAGATACAGTGCCCAGGCTCTGAGTTCAAGCCCCTGGGCTGCAAAAAAAAAAAAAAAAAAAGATTTCATTTTTTCTGATAATCACAACTAAACATTGTAAGGTGTGTCCGAGGCCACACAGGCCCAGTGCAGACACCTTCCCTACCTCCTGGCTAAGTTTCCACCCAGTATCTGTAGTACCTAGGTAACTGGCACACCTGGAAGCAGTCACCTCCCCCTCCTGCTAAGTCATATCCTGGGCCTCCTCTGTTATCCCTCCCATCTGACCACAGGAAGGTCCCAGACCCAGAGGTCACATCCAGATCCAGTGGCCATGCTTTTCCCCTACCTAGCCACACCTCTTCCTGTCCCTGGCCTAGATAAGTACTGGCCAGGGAGTGGGTACCCTTTCAGTCATGCCTCTCCACCTTGCAGGTTGGGAGCAGCAGTTCGGTATATAAACTTTTCCTGCCTGAATACAGTGTGGTGTTCTCTTCATGGGTTACCTAATGAAACCTACCCTTTACAAACACTTTAAAAAGTAGTATGCAGATAGTATAAAGTGCTTTATTTTTATTTTCTTTTTCTCTGAATGCAGAAGAGTAGGCTATCAGGATTAAATTAAAATAATGTTGCTAGAAGACAGACAAGTACCTTTTACATTTGGGCAATGAGGTTGACATTTGTTAGCATAATTTCATCAAACTAAAATGATAAAAACAAGCAGGACACTGGTGGCTCAGGCCTGTAATCCTACCTACTCAGGAAGCTCAGATCTGAGGATGGAAGTTCAAAGCCAATACAGGCAGGAAAGTCCTCATAAGACTCATCTCCAATTAACCTCCAGAAAACTGGAAGTGGTGCTATGGCTTAAAGTAGTAGAGTGCTAGCTTCTGAACAAAAGAGCACCCAGGACCTGAGTTCAAGCCTCATGACCAAGCCCCTCACCCATCCCCCCCCAAAATGGTTAAAAATAGTGCTGTGGGATTGTAAGTTTTAGGTTGGCCTGGTGCCTTTTAAGAACTGAATACTTGAGCACCTGAAATTCATGTGTTGAAATCTCATTGTCAATGTTATGGTATTTAAACATGAGGTCTTTAGGAGGCAATGTCAAGAAGATAGACCTCTCATAATGGAATTAATGCCTTTATACAAAGAAGGCAGAGATCCTGGACTGCTAGCCTCCAAAAGTGTGAGAAATGCCTATTGTTTGCATGTAAGCAGGTGGCAGTCTGATCTACCATACCTTAGGCTCATTCAAAATTTAATGTTGGGAGTTGGGCCAAGCACTTGCCTAGTAAGCACAAAGCCCTCAGTTTAATCCTTTGCACCACAAAACAATAAACAAATGACCCTCCCAAGTGAGATATTTACCTTAAAAAGTTCATAAAGATCTTCACACAAATCTTGCACAAAGTTCATGTCAGAAATATATGGTAGAATCAAGTTTCTTATTTCTTCAGAAAAAGGAACTTTGGCTTGAGGAAGCCAAGCCCAATAAAATGGATCTAATAGAAAAGAACAAATAAACCAAAACTCATTCTGTTAATCAAAGGCAGAAAATGGTATCTTCAGACTCACATTCATCCTGTTGTTGTTTTTTTTTTTTTTTCCTATAAGTTCTTGGGCGGTCCCCCTAAAAGGAGAGAGAAGTTATCTGAAGACAACTATCCTTTACAACTCAGATTCCAAGTTCAGATACCTAATTCAGATTGGTGAAGCACAGAAACTGGTTGTTTCTGAGTTTTGGCTAGTAAAGGATAATAATTTAACAATAAATCCATGTCAAATAGTCCTTTCTTGAAAACCTTATTTTAGTTTCTTTGGTTTTGAGTTTAGAGGTTGGTCACTTCTTCAAGTCCCAAGCTGAATGCTGGGCTCCCTGCCTCCACAGCAACACATCCTCAGGAAAAGAGGATGTTCTAGAATTTTTAATTATTACAAACTAAGTAGGCTGTAAGAGATAACAGATCATGGCTGTTGGGTACCAGTGGCTCACGCCTATAACCCTAGGTACTCTAGAGGCTGAGATCTAAGGATCACAGTTTGAAGCCAACTAGGGCAGAAAAGTCCCTGTGAAACTCTAATCTCCAATTACCCACTCCAAAACTAGAAGTGGAACTGTGGCTCAAAGTGATAGAGTGATAGCCTTGAGCAAAGGAGCTCAGGGACAGCATCCAGGGCCTGAGTTCAAGGTTCACAACCAATAAAAAAAAAATCATAGCTGTGGACTAAGGATGTAGCCTAGAGGTCCAGTACTTTTCTAGCATGTGTGAGGCCCTGGGTTCAAATCTTAAAACCAAAGGGTGAAAAAAAAAAAAAAAAGAAAACTTCATGGCTGAGCTAATTCTTGTTCTCCCCACAGAGAAGCCATAAAAATTCACTGAGATGAGAAAGGGTTGTACAATAGTGAAATCTTCTAGAGATGGTACATAGGCAGATTCCAGAATCCCATTTGATAGAATTCATTCAATTCTATCATCAGAAAGCTCTGAGGAAGAAATGTGCCCTAGGAATAATTCCTTATCATTTCTCTTCTATTTACACCTTTGCATACAGTGGGAGCTACACCATACACCCTAAACAAAGCTTTTCTTCTGGCTCACATCTCTTTGAGGAGTTGAGAAACCTTATTTCTGCCCAGGATAACTAGATATTTAGAACATCATTATAGGTCATCCCAAATTATCAATATGGGCACTTGGGCATGTAGAGCCTACAAGAAACATGTGTGTCTGTTCTGTCATGTTCCAAATGATTTTGAGGGCCTTATATAACAGCCTGCAGGCCATACAATCCCCAGCCCTGCTCATTTCCTTTCTGCCTTCCTTGAACAATTTCATAAAGGAAAGTTGTTATTCCTTGTTCACCTCCACTTTGAATCTCTAGCCCTTCAACTTCTACTTCCCCCATCCATCTTTTTCCCTGAGCTCCCCAGAGCCTCCCATGGCCCATTTGTACTCCCCACACTATTCAACCTCACTGCAGTGAGCAGTGTGTCTTTTATTTCTTGTATAATTCCCTCCACTGTGGCTTGGCAACAACTCTCTCCAAAGTTCACCTTCTGTCCTATAAGCTGCTCCTCTCTTCTGTTGCCTTTTCCTTCCCTCTTTCAATGTCATTGTTCCCTGCATTCTTTCTTTCCTTCATTAAGCATTCATGGTATGTTTACTGAGTACTTGTGTTCCTGGCATGATACTAGGCTACCGTGTTTATTCTCCTTGAGTTTCCTGGGTGATAGAGAACAGCACCATGGCTTCTGCTTCCAAGACAACCATGTAAATACCAGATTCTCTTTAAGCTCCAGAGCCTTAATTTCCAACTATATGTTTGGTAAAATTTCCCAGTATCTTATAGGCACCTTGGATTTAGCATTTTTTTAATGCAATTTGCATATAAGCTCCAAATGATTTTAGGAAAATGTAAAGCGGACGCAAGATGTCTCATCACTTCCACAAAGACAGGAAGAACAAAAAAGAACAAATTTAGAATTCACAGTAAGTGGAATAAACTAAAATAGCAGAATAAGTTCAAACATTTCTATACTTTATTGAGACTTTAAACTATAGACACCTTTTAAAAGCCTCAGATTTGGCTTTAAAAAATTCAGCTAAATGTTGTTTAAAAGAAAATGATTACAGGCACGAGCCCAGCTACTCAGGAGGCTGAGCTCTGAGGATCAAGGTTCAAAGCCAGCCCAGGCAACAAAGTCTATTCTTATCTCCAATTAGCTACCAGAAAACCAGAAGTGGCACTGTGGCTCAATAGTAGAGCGCTCTCCTTGAGTTGGAGAGCTGAGGGACAGTGCCCAGGCCCAGAGTTTAAGCCCCATGACCAACCAAAAAAAAAAAAAAAAAAAGAAAAAGAAAAAGAAAGCAAAAGAAAGAAAAGAAAATGATGGGACTGGGAATGTGGCTTAGTGATAGAGTGCTTGCCTAACATGCATGAAGCCCTGGGTTGGATTCCTCAGTACCACATACACAGAAAAGGCCAGAAGTAGCACTGTGGCTCAAGTGATAAGAGTGATAGCCTTGAGCTAAAGAAACGCAGGAACAATGCCCAGGCCCCAAGTCAAACCCTAAGACTGGCAAAAAAAAAAAAAAAGACGGGGTTAAAAATAAAAGTATAGAGGGGTTGGGAAGGTGGCTCAGTGGTAGAGTGCTTGTCTTGCATGCCTGAGGCCCTGGGTTCGATTCCTCAGCACCACATAAGCAAAAAGAAAAAGCTGGAAGTGGTGCTGTGGCTCAAGTGGTGGAGAGCTGAGGGACAGTGCCCAGGCCCAGTGTTCAGGCCCCACGACTGGACCCAAAAAAAAAAAAAAATAAGTAAATAAAAGTATAGAATAATATCAGGAAACAAAAGGCAAAGAGGTATTGCAATAGTATAACAGACAAATAAGAAAAGCAAGAAATATCCAGAGAGATAAGTTGTACAGATTAAAAACAAAAACAACCAGGCAGGTAAAAATGTTAGATCTATATATGAAAATAACATGCGCCACTCTCTCCTCCGCCCCCCAAAAAAGCAAGAAGCAACTGACAAAAATCAATCACTATTAGGGAAGCTGTGAACAAGAGTACAAAGAGTATCATAGAAGATCATAGTTGAAGGCCAGCCTGGGTAGCACAGTTCTCAAGACCCATTCTCAATCCGTTGCTGGGAACAGAGACACACCTGTCATCCTCCACTACATAAGAGATTGGGAGGATCAGAGCCCAGGCAGAAAAGTCCTCGGACTTTTTGGATGTGGTGGTGTGTACCAGTGGAGTTCTAAAGTAGATGGATTAAAGCTTAGAGTGTGGGATGTGACACCCTGTTGTAAAAATAACCAGCGAAAAATAGGGCTAGCAGTGTGGCTCAGTGCCAGCCTGGCAAGCTCTAAGTTCAAGCCCACCAATATTATCCAAAAGAAAAAAAAAAATATATATATATATATATCAGTGATCTTTAATTCCCTCTCAAAATAAATAGAACAAGTGGTCAAAGAACAAATTGAAGATAAGGCTAACAAAGAACAAACTTTAGTTGGCAAGTAGACAGAAATTCTTGTGCCTTTACTCATTATCTTGCCCATGTAATTGTGACCCCTCTGTACAGTATTTTCACAAAAATAATTCTTATGTCCAATACATTTTTTCCAAATATAGGTCTACAATTTGCTATATATAAGACCACAAAAAATTTTTAACAAGCTACATAAAACAATATACACAGGCCATATTCACAGACTACAGTGCAATAATACTGGGAAATAGGAATAATGGACACTGAATGCCAACAAGTATAGTTTAAAAATATATCAAACTGGGCTGGGAAGTTGGCTCAGTGGTAGAAGCGCTTGCCTTGCATGCCTGAGGCCCTGGGTTCGATTCCTCAGCACCACATAAGCAAAAGGAAAAAAGCCAGAAGTGGTGCTGTGGCTCAAGTGGTAGAGCGCTAGCCTTGAGCTGAAGAGCTGAGGGACAGCGTCCAGGCCCAGAGTTCAGGCCCCACGACCAGACCCCACCCAAAAAATACATCAAACTAATTTAGATTTTTGGGGGGATGGGGAAGGCAATAGTGGGCCTGGAATTCAAGGCCTAGACATTATTCCTGAGCCACATTTCCTTTTGTGTGTTTGGGGGGTGTTAATAAGAAATAAATCTCATGGACTTTCCTGTCCAGGTTGGCTTCCAATCATAATTCTCACATCTCAACCTCCTAAGTAGCTAGAATTATAGGCATGATTTACCTGTGCTTAACTTAGAAATTTTAAAATCAAATAAAACATTCCTAAATTACTCCTATCTGAAAGAAAATCAGAAAGTAGCTTAGGGCATGTTCAAGTGGTAGAACACCCAACTTTCAAACATGAGGCCCCAAGTTTAGTCCCTAGTGCTGAGGTGGGGGTGGGGGGGGGAGGTAAGGAACTATAAAGAAAAGGAGAAAGTATGGATATGAAAAGTAGAACAAGAGAATAATATCATTTCGTGGTATAGCCAGAGTAATGCTCAGAGGAAATTATGTGCCTAGAATTCAGTATTATAGTGTGGCTCTTCAATGACTTCTACCCCCACAGAGATATGCATTAAAGGCTTAGCCTCCCCAGGGCTTTTAGAAGGTGAGACCTACTGGAAGAAAGTTATATCAATGGGGGGCGTGCACCTGAAGGGGACACTGGGCCTTGGTACTTTACTGTCTTTTTCTTTCACTTCCTAGTTGTACTAGCTGATCAGCTTCCCATGCATTCCTACCATGCCATATTGTGCTGCCGTAAGTCCAAACCAACAGCATCAGGTAACATGAATGGAAATCTCTGACATTGTAAGCAAAAATAACCCTTTTCCTTTATTAAGTTAACTTCTTAGGGCTTGCTGTGTATTTTCTCTAACTTGAGCCAATTTCATACCTATCATTAGCCACTGCAAAACACTGCTTTGTAAGTGAATATAACCTTAAACATGAGCATTCAGCTCCACAAAATATTAACATAGATAATTCTTACATCACATATACTTTAAAAATTACGAAGCTATAAGCTGGCTCCGGTGGCTCATATCTGTAATCCTAATTACTCAGGAGTCTGAGATCTGAGGGCTGCAGTTGGAAGCCAACCTAGGCATGAAAGTCTATTAGACTCTTATCTTCAATTAACCACACCTTTCCCCACAAAAAGCTAGAAGTGAAGGTATGGTTCAAGTGGTAGAGAGCTGGCCTTGAGCAAAAAAGCTAAGGGAGAGTGCGTAGGCCAAGTTCATTCCCCAGTGCCACACCAAGAAACAAACCAAATAAAACCCTCAAAACCCTTAAGCTACCACATTCATTGGACAAGGCTGATAGAAAGGCAAAAATCAAACCAAACACAATCACTCAAAATTAAGCAAACAATACACAGTAATTCCTTATGTCCACATGCCTAGAATTGAGCAATACTGAATGATGGTGCCTAATTAGCTCTCCTCTACTTTGATGTCTGTAACTTCTGTTGCCTTTCTATTTGGGAATAGGGGTAATTACAGAATTACAGAAAGTTCTAAATACTCACATGCCCTCCATTCATCAGGATGCTTAAAAGGAAATGCGAGGCCATTATCAATTGCAGCTATTTTAATAAGCAGTTCTTTATCATCGATCCAATTTGCTTCCTAAAGAGAAGAAAACTATCTGTTGATAAGAGAACCTAGATAAATACCTTCAAGAACAAATTATTTTTGGTAATAATTGAGGTTTAAGGACATTCTTTCTCCAAAGCCCACGAAAATTAAAGTTTTTACCCAGGAAGGGAAGAGGCCATTTTAACAAACAGAAATTCATGAACTCTTTGTAAAGAAAAATTTGACTTATGATTGAGTGCTACTGACTCACACTTATAATCCTAGCTACTCAGGAGGCTGAGATTTAAGGATCATAGTTCAAAGCTAGCCCTGGCAGGAAACTTCGTGAGACTCTTATTGCCAATTCATCACAATTAACCTGGAAGTGGTGCTGTGGCTCAAAGTGGTAGAGCACTAGCCTTGAACAAAACAGCTCAGGGACGGTACTCTGGCACTGTGTTCAAACCCCATGAACAACCGAAAAAATAAATAAATAAAATTGACTTTTGCTCAGTAATGTTTTCATTTCCTCCTCTGTAGAGAGCTTGAAAATATTAAGATTTTAAAAAGTATTATCTTATTTATTACTATACTCACCATTTATGTTTTCCTATTATTATTACTTTTTTTTTAATTGTGAAAATACTGTACCAGAGGGGTTACAATTACATGGGCAAGATAATGAGTACATTTCTTATCAAGCATTGCAGCCTCCTCCTTTGGTTCCCCTTCCCATTCCTTCCCCATTATTGCTTTTTATGATCACTTGATAAACTGTTATTGAGATGTACTCTTTCTTAGAATACCATACAAACAATTAGGTCAAACACCAGAGGTTCTAAATAAAACTCCCTGAAGACTTAAATATATTAAGGTATAATGGAAGGAATCTTAAGATTTCCTTGGTTGTTGTTTCTTTTGTTTTGTGTGTGTGTGTGTGTGTGTGTGTTTGTATGTGTATATGTGCTAGTACTGGAGGCTTGAAACTCAGGTCCTGAGTGTTATCCTTAGCTTTTCCCCCAAGGCTGGCACTCTACCACTTGAGTCACAGCTTCACTTCTGGCTATCTGGTGGTTAACTTGGAGATAAGTCTCACAGAGTTTTCTGCCTGGGCTGGCTTCAAACCTCGATCCTCAGATCTTAGCCTCCTGAGTAGCTAAAATTATAGGTGTGAGCCACTGTACCTGGCTTAAATTTTTTTCCAATCTATGGACTGTTTAAAAAAATTTAAACCACTCAAAAATATATGTACTTAAAATTTGATCTGGGTAATTCAAAGTTGATAACAATGAATTTAAAATCTAAAATTCTGATAGTGTTTGCGGTCTCCTCAGACTATTTAAGCCAGTTTCTTAAAAGGAATAGAAATACTTTTTTGTTGTTTTTTGATTGAGTAGTAGATCTGACTCACAAGGGAAACAAACATGTTTCACTGTATTAGGTAATGTTGATTTACCTAATACTGAAAATACTCAGAAGGAGTTGAATTAATAAAATACAAGTATGTCACCCAAAGTGCCAGGAGCCTTTTTCATATAAAAGCAAGATAAAGTTGGTGGTACCTCAGTTTGCCCAACTCTGAGAGAACTGCCTAATAAAAACTCAGAAGAGGGCTGGGAAGGTAGCTCAGTGATAGAGTGCTTGCCTTGCATGCATGAGGCCCTGAGTTCAATTCCTCAGCACCACATAAGCAGAAAATGCCAGAAGTGGCGCTGTGGCTCAAGTGGTAGAGCACTAGCCTTGAGCTGAAGAGCTGAGGGACAGTACCCAGGCCCAGAGTTCAGGCCCTACGACTGGCAAAAAAAAAAACAAGAAGAAAGCTGCCAGAGACAGTGAAATAGAAGGTAGACATACAGTATAAAAAGGTAACAGCAGGAAGGATACTGAGAAAAAAAAGGACACTGAGGAAGACAATGAGAGTGAGACCAACATCTACATGGAGGAAGGCATGATGAAGAAAAACTTCACCTACAGAAATCTTTTATACAAAAAAAATCTTTTATATAAATTCAATATTAAGTTTTACTTGGTTAATGAGAATTTCCTTACCTGCCCATCGATTTCCTTTCCACATTTTTCCTTTTCATATCTGACTAACCAGTTGTCATTTCCCCTGTCTTTTAAAAGAGACAAAAAAAGTCTATGAATTATATTTCTTGATTCTATAGTATGTTATCAAAGGGAAAGATCTAGTCATCTTTATTATTACTTTTTATTTTTGGTGCCAGTCCTGGAGCTTTTACTAGGAGGATGGGCACTGTCCTTGAGCTTTTTTTTTTTTGCTAAAGACTGGCATTCTACCCCTTGTGCCATAACTACACTTCTAGTTTTGGTGGTTAATTGAACTTTCCAGCCTGGGCTGGCTTTGAGCCGAATTCTCAGTTCTCAGTCTTCTGTGCAGCTAGAAATTCTCTAGAAATACAGGTGTGAGCTATCAGCATATTTCACTTACCTCCTTATTTTTAAGAGTCATTATTTTCTGTACTTGGGTTTGCTACACTGATTCTGATTTATGACATATTTTAAAAGTGCCAATTTTAGCTAGCATTTATTGTTCTCTCTGGGCAGATACTCTAAGTGCTTCACATGTGTTAATTCATTTAATCCTCATTGGCTCCCTGTAGGGGTGTAACTGTGACAGCAGGTTACCAACTGCTCATCTTGCCAGGCCAAGGGCCAAACAGGTTAACCTAATGTCAGCACAGAGCACTCCAAACGATATACCAATCATAATATTAACCTAAATTTTAATTTTTAATATTAACCATGTTAATATTTGGTTAACCATGTTAACCAAAACTAATATGAATAGTAAGGAAATTTTAATTGGGAGCTTCTCAAGCTTTAGAGTACATTGGAACTGTCTGGAGGCTCCTGAACCTCTTGAACCTAAGTCTGGTCTGAGACGATGTGGTTTTACAAGTTCCCATGCAATGTTTCTGGAGAGTCTAATAAACTAAGCTCTGGACTGTCTACATCACTGTTACTTATAGCACAGAGCAAATGAAGTCTGATGTCTTATAAATAACACTTTCAGATACACAATGCCCCAAAAAAGATTAAACAATTTACCCAATCAAGTTTCAACATTTCATTTCATTTTTCTTTTGTGCCAATAGTGGGCTTTTGCTTATAGCTGGAGCTCTATCACTTGAGCTATGCCTTCACATCTTGTTTTTTGCTGGTTGATTAGAGGTAAGAGTCATACTGACATCTCTCCCAGGGCTGGCTTTGAACTGTGACACTAAGATCTTAGCCTCCCGAGTAGCTAGGATTACAGGCATGAGTTAGCAGCACCCAGCTTCAACATTTCATTTCCAATATTTGCTTCTGGGGTCCCCTACCCTCAGGGGACAGAACTGATCTGTCTAGCTTGGGCAGGGCCTGATGTGATGACACAAGCTCCCAGTATAGAATTAATTAAAGAATCAGTACCACAGATGTTTTCCAAGACAGGGAGAAGAAGACTTGTGTATCAACATTGTATGACTTTGATTTCAATAACAAGAATTCAGTTTGAAAGCTAATAAGAGTGGATGAACAAATGAGAGAACTTCAATACCTGTATTTCTGATGATGTAATCCAAAATAACTAATCTTTCAAATTGTGACTGAAATTGTTTTCTAATATTCTCAGGCAAAGGATCAGCTTCAAACTTCCTAAGCCAATATTCAGCCTCCTTGTAACCTTCAACAAATAACTGAAAGGAACCAATCTATAATTTTAAGAACTATAGTTAGAAAAGAAAGTATAAGAACAAAGGGGTTAAAATGTTTAAAACTTTCTCAGCAGTACTGACATAATATTTTACATCAACACAGTAAATTAACACTAATACAGATAAACCACATTTACCAACAAAACTATTTTTATACACTAATTTTAAAATAATCACAAGAACACATATGCTCTCCAGATTCTGAAGAAGCACTGCAGTACTTTAGCATAATTAAAGAAGAGAAGCATGTGACCTCAAGGTGACTCTTGGCAAGAATGCTGCTTTCAAAAATATTTGTTAAAATGAATTGTGAAGACCAAATTGTATAGCTATATAGCTGTCCTGGCTTTTTTTTTAAATCTTCCTGAAGCAACATTTCATGCTTCTTTTGCAGCATCAATTTTATTTAAAAAAAAAACAAAAACAAAAACAGAATGGGAAATGGAGCTGTGGCTCAAGTGGTAAAGAGCCAGACTTGAGCAAAAAAGCTAAGGGATAGCACCCAAGCCATGAGTTCAAGCCCCAGTCCAGGCATATATACACACAAAAATAAGACTAGGTAAATTTTAAAAGGTCTATCATAGGTTTTTTTTTTAAGAATTAAGCAGTTAATCGTAACTTTTTAAAAATTTTATTGTATTGTAAAGATGCTGTACAGAGAGGTTACAGTTACATCCTAACCCCCTCCTTTTTCTGCTACCTCTTCCCTCCCCCACCTTCTCCACTCCTCACCCCTATCATAACTTTTATATAGACCTTAAAAAAAGTTCTTTCATTGAATATATGTCCATCTGAAAGGCATTTTATTTTTAAAATTACAAGTTAACATTAAATATTGATGAAGAAATAGGAATCTCAAGAGCACATGACACATAGGTAAAGAGTAATCTACTGTGTGCAACAAACAAATTATCACAAAGAAAATCTATTCCTTGTAGGCCCTAATTTTTTTTTTGTGGTCCTGGGATTCAAACTCAAGAGCCTTGTATTTGCTAGGTTATGCGAACTTTTAACGTTCTTGT
The DNA here is from genome assembly GCF_024711535.1 of Dipodomys merriami. Classification (NCBI taxonomy): domain Eukaryota; kingdom Metazoa; phylum Chordata; class Mammalia; order Rodentia; family Heteromyidae; genus Dipodomys; species Dipodomys merriami. Next base: position 52,190,648 of record NW_027206512.1, read on the forward strand.
TGCCATGAGATCTTTAACAATTAAAAGTTTCCAAGCTGGGCGCTGGTGGCTCACACCTGTAATCATAGCTACTCAGGAGGCTGAGATCTGAGGATCGCAGTTCAAAGCCAGCCTGGGCAGGAAACTCCGTGAAACCCTTATCTCCAATAAACCACTAGAAAACCAGAAGTGGCACTGTGGCTCAAGTGGCAGAGCACTTGCCTTGAGCTGAAGAGCTGAGGGATAGTGCCCAAGCCCAGAGTTCAAGCCCCACTGACTGACCAAAAAAAAAAAAGTTTCCTTCAAGGCATTTATAGTTAAGTACTAGCAGCTGCAAGTACAGAATAGCTTCCTCCAGCCACACTTATTTCAGCTTGTCCAAGGAAAAACAGGTCTTAGAAAAATTTCCAAAACTTCCTCCCTAGGTCAGGTGCAGTGGTTTAAGTAGGGATCCTGGATGGAACTTAACTGGGGCAAAAAAAAAAAAAAAGATGAAGGCAACTTCATTTCAACAGAGCAAACCAGATGTGGTAATACTTCTATAATCTCAGCTAGGTGGGAGGTATCAGTAGGAAAATTGCAAACTGAGGCCAGCCTGGGAAAAAGACCTCAAGATTATCTGGAAAATAACCTGAAGAAAAATGGGATGAAGCTGGGCGCTGGTGGCTCACGCCTGTAATCCTAGCTACTCAGGAGGCTGATATCTGAGAATCGTGGTACAAAGCCAGCACTGGCAGGAAAGTGAGTGAGACTCTTATCTTCAATAAACCACTAGAAAACCGGAAGGGCGCTGTAGCTCAAGCAGTACAGTGCTCAACTTGAGCTGAAGAGTGCAGGGACAGCACCCAAGCCTAGAGTTCAAGCCCCACGACCAACCAAAAAAAAAAAAAAAAAAAAAAAAAGGGGATGAGAACATGGGCAAGCAGAGGGCATCTACTTAGCAAGCACAAAGCCCTAAATTCAAACCCTAGCACTGTCCCAAAACCTCTCAACACTTTCGAGAAAAAAAAAGAAACAGAGTACAATTTTAAGAAACAAAATAAATAAAACACAAAGTCAAGTTCAAATTCTCTTGTATAGGTACTTCTGTAGCAACAAAACCACCATAAGTCAGATTAAACAATTCTCTAATCTTTTCCCATTAGCCCATCCACCCTTGCTTAGATTGCCACTAGTAATCCTTCTGGTTTTCTAGAAGTGTAAAGAATAAACAAGATTTACCATGTAGTGTGTGGCACAACCTGAGGTCTCAGAACTAAGAGTCTGGAACTAAGACACTGGAACCTAGACCTGATTCTAGACAAGACTTGTAGACATTATTTCATAAATAGAGCAACCAACATTTTTCCAACTTACACTAACTCAGCCTCCATCCACCTTCTTTTTCCTGTCCCTTTCCGCAGTGGCCAGGATTGAACCCAAGGCCTTGGCATGTTAGACAAGAGCTTTACCACGACTTTCGCCCAGGTACCTCTCTTCTAACCTCTGAGAGCTCCCTGAATTTCAGTGCTCTCAGACTGTACTGAAACTGCTTATTTCTTGTAAGATGCTCAGAGAGGCACCAGCTTTGGAAAAGTAACCCTTTTCTGTTATACCCACAGCCAACAGTAGGATATAAGGCCTGTTCCCCAGATCTAAAGACTTCCTGGATACATCTGAGTGAAGTTTACCAAAGACACTTACCTTAGGAGGGAGTCCAATCCGATGGAACTTTCTACCTACTTTTGGCACTTTCTCTAAGGCATACTTTTTGCCTCTTGATTTTGCCCGGTCAATTGCACTGTAGTTAAAGGTCTCACTAACAAGCCAAACCACCTAGAAACAGTTTAGAAAAAAGTGATTACAACTTGCATTTTATATATATATATATACATACATACACATACATTCATATATATATACACATACATATATATATATATATATATATATTATAGTACCACCAAATTTCGCTCATGTTTAAAGTTTAACACTCTGATAAAAGTACCAGAGAATTTAAAACAGAAAGGTCATGTTGAAAGGACATTATTTCTTTTGAAAGAGGTATAAAAGCAGCCTAAAATTTTTCGGTAGGGAAAAACAAAACAAAACAAACAAAAGCCTTGTCATATAGAATTAAGAATGAACCTTTTGAGGAAGGCTTCAGGTAAAAATATATACAAGAAAACAATAGCACTACTGTAGGCACATTAGTTATCTCTACATAGAGGTCCAAAGGCTTTTCTGCTATTTTTGTTTCTTAATTTTGTTTGTTTTTAACAGGGTCTTGCTACGTAGTCTAGGCTTGTCTCAACAGTCATGATCCTCCCTCTTCCACTTTCTGTTGGGATGGCTACAGGTGCGCATCACCATGCACTACTTTTCTGACGTCTAAATATTAGTCCTTGCTCCTCTTTTGTTACCCACATAGACCCGCACAAGATTAGGAGACAGAGCCGGCTACCAGTAGTACCTGTAATCCTAGCTACTCAGGAAGCTGAGATCTGAGAATCATAGTTCTAAGCCAGCCTGGGCAGGAAAGTCCTTGAAATTCTTATCTCCAATAAACCATCAGAAAACAGGAAGTGGCACTGTGGCTCAAGTGGTAAAGTACTCACCTTGAGCTGAAGAACTAAGAGACAGAGTTCAAGCCCCTGACTGAGCCAAAAAAAAAAAAAAATAGGAGACAGGAACAAGGAACTAGTTGATCATGATAGTTGGGTAACCAAAAGAGACTTAACTTCAAGCTCTATCAGAGTCAATGTCATTCAAATATCCACAGAGTAGCTATAGGTGCTAGATTGAAAACAAATATTCTGTTACCTTTGTTTTAGGGACAATGCCCAGGTGAAGCTTTTCATCCACCAGGGAGGCACCAGCTTCTGAAAGGTAACCCTGGTTAGGAAGCAGGCAGCCTCTGCCGAAGCAGCAAGGGCAGCAGACCTTATGAACATACTTGGTCCATTTTGGATTCAGTTGTCCATAAGGTTCTTCTGATTTGGGCTTAAACACACCAATAATTTTCTATAGAGGAGAAGAATGGAAATCTTAATGAATGAGAGGAAAATAAAACAGGCTTTTCTGAGGATGGGTATCAGTGGGGAGGGTGAGGAGAGGGTAAATGCGGTTGTGGTAGTTTATATGCATGTACAGAAATAGAACATCAGGAGGTTGAGATCTGAGAATCACAATTCAGAGCCACCCTGGGGAGATGGAGTAGAGATCCTTAGTTCCAGCAAAAGCCAGAAGTAGAAGCATGTCTCAAGTGGTAGAGTGCCAGCTGCGCACAAAAAAAGCTAGTGAGACCGTGAGTTCAAGCCCCAATATTGGGGAGGCAGGTAAACAATGAAACTTATGTAAATTGTTTTAAGGAGAGAATAAGAAGAGTGATAGATGCGATGAGGTTGGTGTGGTACTGTATACATGTATAGAAGTGCCCAAAGGAAACCCCCCTTGTACAACTAAGTCTTTAATAGGGTGACTTAGATCAAGATGCATTGTATTTATAAAGTCATTTGTTGAATAGTAACTCCTTTGTACAACTACTTAAGTAAAAATATAATTTAAAAAATCAAGATGTATTGTACAAAAATTGACAAGTTCAACTGAAACAAACACCTCTGTACAACTATTTAAAGATAATGAAAGGTAAAAAAAATCTTAAAGAGTAGAGATCTTATTAGGCGCTTATATATATATATGGACAATAAGCCACAAAATACATTCTCATAATTTTCTATTGCCTTCCCCCTCCACATTTCAACACAATCCTCAAGTCTTGTATTTACTTCCAGTCACATGTCACATTTAATGTTAAGTAGCAATTGAAAATCAAGAATTTTTTTTTCTTTTTTTTGTAATGCCAGTCCTGGGGCTTGGGTACTGTCACTGATTTTTGCTCAAAGCTAATGCTTTACTGCTTGAGCAACAGCTCCATTTCTGTTGTTTTGTTTTGTTTTTGGTGTTCAATTAAAGATGACAAGCTCACAGACTTTCCTGCCCAATTTGGCTTTGAACCTCAATCCTCAGATATCAGCCTCCTTCCTAAGTAGTTAGTATTATAGGCATGAGCCACTGGTGCCCAGCTTTAAGAACCATTCTCGGAGCTGGGAATATGGCTTAGTGCTAGAGTACTTGCCTAGCATGCATGAAGTCCTGGGTTCAATTCCTCAGTACCACAGACACAGAAAAAGCCAAAAGTGGTGTTGTGGCTCAAGTGATAGAATGCTAGCCTTGAGCAAAAAAGAAGCTCAGGGACAGTGCTCAGGCCCTGAGTTCAAGCCCCAAGACTGGCAAAAAAAACAAAAACAAAAAAAAAACAAAAAACAAAAAACCAACCTTTTTGATCATTGGTTTTTCAAATTGCTGACAAAGTTATAGAGTGAGGGCAAGACTCAGGCCATTTAACCTGTGACCCCACACCTTTTAACTCTAACCAGAGTTAAGTATAGTTTTCTTGTCTTAGATTACTACATTTTTTTTAAAGGCATTTCACTGACCCTCCCTCCTTTCTTAAAGTTGAGATGGTGCTTCACTACGTTGCTAGGTAAGTCTCCAACTTATGAGCTCAAGTGATCTTCCTGTCTCAGCCTGCTGAGAATCTGGGATGTGCACCCAGGCATCTGCAAATATATACACCTCAAACAAGTAGTAGGCTTTAAAATCACTTTTAAAATAAATTTCAGTCTTTGCTCAAAAAATTTTGGATGTAAAAAGAACTGCTTATATATCATGGAGAAAGCTTTTAGAAAAGAAAGGATCAAGTTTTAAAATTTTTTAGTTTAAATGAAGAAAGTGCTACATCAACTTCTCTTTTCTCCTCCAGAATTGTATTTTCCTTCTTTTGTATTTTCCTTCTCTTTTATTGCATTCCAGTGTCTTCAAACAGTAGCCTAGCCTCCCACCGTTGGCATAATGGGAGGGAGAATATTCCTAGGGAAAAATATATCTTTGAAGCTGGGCGCTGGTGGCTCACGCCTGTAATCCTAGCTACTCAGGAGGCTGAGATCTGAGGATCGTGGTTCAAAGCCAGCCCGGGCAGGAAAGACCGTGAGACTCCTATCTCCAATAAATCACCAGAAAACCGGAAGTGGCGCTGTAGCTCAAGTGGTAGAGCACTCGCCTTGAGCTGAAGAGCTGAGGGACAGTGCCCAGGCCCAGAGTTCAAGCCCCATGACCGACCAAAAAAAAAAAAAAAAAAAAAAAAAAAAAAAAAAATATATATATATATATATATATATATATATCTTTGAAAAAAATATTAAGCATTTGGAAATGGCATTAGGCAGGTTTTTAATGTTCATCAAATTTCCACTGTACTCCTATGTGGTTAGGATTTATGAATTTATGCTTAACAAATATAGAAGTAAATACAGGTATTACTTAAGTGTTTAAAACCAAATATAATTATATCACAACAGCAAACTACAAATTAAAATGGTTGGCTCTATTCCTCTAATGTAGTGCTTTAGAAAAAAACAAAAACAAAACAAAACAAAAAAACCCTGCTCTTTATTTTGGAAGAAAAGGTGTAGATTTAATAGGAAGATATCTTGGGACACTCATAATGATTTTACATTTAAAATGGTGTTTTCCAAAATTGTGCAATATATCATAGGTCTAGGAAATTCTCACCCTCTTAGGATCCTTCACAAAGTAACTTCCACTTGACCCTTGAGTGATTCTTTCTGGAAAAACTCCAATTTCAATTGCTTGCTCTGCTCTCAGTACAATATCAGCAAATTCTGGATCATCCAAGAATGAATTCATCTCTGAAATAGCAGAAGTAACTGCATTAAGATCAGCTCATGATACATGATAAAGACCGGTATGTATGGATTAGATTATTGGCTTTCAGGCATTTAAGTATGGAAAAAGATAATCAAGGATTATATGGGCTGCTTTGATTTTCTTGACTGACCCAATCCCACTCTCCATCAAGTCCCAAATAATGACATGGGAAAGAAACTTTACAATTACGTGAAGAAAATATATAACACCTCATTTCTTTGAAAACAATCCTTTGACAACTCTTCTCCAAAGATTCTGTCCTCCATTCTACTTCAGCTCTAACTCCAGTCTTGCCTCTGACTACCAGCATCTGTAGTCTGTTCAGACTTGCAATATGAAGCACCTCCTGTGACCAGAGGAGCACCTGTGGCAAACAGTCCCAAGCCTCTCCACCCCCCAAGAACCTCCAAGGTGCCCTGGAACTTCAACTCTTCATGCTACCCCTGCCAGCTTAAATTGAGTCCTATCAGGGTGAAGTCCCTCCCTACTTCTCCAGGATCACCTGGGAAAACCCCAATTCTGGTTAAACCATCCATTCTATGCCTTTGTGGGGGCAGCTGAACTCGACAGGGAACCAAACATAAACCAATTTCTCTCTCTCTAAATTCTGTACACTTCCTCTCCTACTCTCTTTCAGCAGATGATCTAGTTGAAAAACAATCAGAAAAAATTACCACCACTGCCAGGATCACGACACTGACCCATTATTTGACTGTGGTCCAATTCATACTCTTCCTCCCTAATTTCAACCAGACTTTTTCTCAAGCCTGGACTTCTACTCTGAGCTCCACCTACTGCATTCAACATCTGCACTTGGATGTTAGTAGACACTCAAATGTTACTACCCCAAGTCAATTTCTCACCCTTACCACCCACCTGAAGGCTCATCTGGCCTTAATCCTGCTGCTGGAACCTCAAATTTTTACAGTTGCTTAAACTCCAGATCTAAGACTCATCAGTAGCATCACACTACACACCACCCTTTCAAACCACCATCAGGTTGTGGGGGCTCTCCTTAATGAAAGATATTTAAAAGTATTCTGAGACTCTATCCCCCTCTCTATAGGTTTCCCTTTCACCCATGCCTCTCTATACTCAATAAAGAAGCTGTGGTAATCCCTTAAAACACATGACATATCACGATATGCCTTTGTACCACACAGCCCAAGGCTTTCCCACATCACTCAAAGTCCAAGTCTTGATATCCACTAAAAACCTTACCCAATTGGCACTAGCCAGCCACCATTTGATTTTTCTACTTAGCCCTTATCTCCTAATGTACTGTGTAACTTAGGTAATTTCAGAAGGATAAAAAGACAAGGATTTCTTTCACTGCTGTCTTCCTGGAACTTACACAAGTCCCGGAATAAAATAAGCACTCAATAAACACTTGCTGAATGAAGTATAAGCATTAAAAAGGTAGGGAGACCAACCAAAAGCTACTTACATTTGCATTTGGAAGGTATTTTAAGACTTAAGGTGCATGACTATGAAAACCCAAAACATAATCAACTTTCCTTAATCAGACAGAAACACTGTTGGAAGGGGTGCTGGGACTTGAACTGAGTGTCTCACATTCTTTTTTAGCTTTTTCACTGAAGGTGGTGCTCTACCCCTTGAGTCATGCCTCCACTTCCTGGTTATTGCTGGTTCGCTGGAAATAAAGAGTCTCTTGGATTTATTTGTCTATGGCTTCAAACCTCGATCCTTAGATCTCTCAGCCTTCTGAACAACAGATATGAGCCACTGGTGCCTGGCTAAAAATAAAACTTGTATATACTTAGTTTTGAAAGCTGGTGCTGAAAAAAAAAAGCTATTAGGTATATTTAGAGTAAATAATCCAAGTGTTTTAGTTACTTCAATTGATATGCTCAGTGAAAATTATCCCTTAAAACTCTCAAGAAGGATGAAACTTTTTCCTGTTGACTTGGAAGAGTGGGCATTTAACAAAGTATCTGAATAAACGTAAGTACCAGTAACCACTGTCATTAGTCAAATCAGTCCCATGATTCTTCCAGCTCAGGGATTGTAAGCAGGGTTTCACTAATTGCCCAGGCTGGCCCTAAACTCACCATCCTCCTGAGTGCTGGGATTATAGGGCTGTACACCCCTCTAGGCTCTTAGGCTCTCAACAACAGAACAAATTTGAAGAGTTTTTTTGTTTTTATTTTTGCCAGCCCTGGGGCTTGAACCTCCTTTTACTCAAGGCTAGTGTTCTACCATTTGAGCCACATACCACTTCTGGCTTTTTCTGAGTATGAGTAGTTTATTAGAGACAACAGTCTCACAGACTTTACTGCCTGAGCTGGCTTAGAATTGCTATCCTCAGTAGCTAGGATTACAGGTGTAAGCCACCAGTGCCTGCCTTAAAGTTGAAGTTATTTCAACCTTGTTCCCAGTACTAGTGCACTTTCTGTAATATATTACTAGCAAGTAGTCGTTGGACTAGTGCGCAAATATTTTTAGAGTGATCCCTACATCTTTTTTTTTTTTTTTTTTTTTTTTTTTTTTTTTTTGTCGGTCGTGGGGCTTGAACTCTGGGCCTGGGCGCTGTCCCTCAGCTCTTCAGCTCAAGGCGAGCGCTCTACCACTTGAGCTACAGCGCCACTTCCGGTTTTCTGGTGGTTTATTGGAGATAGGAGTCTCATGGTCTTTCTTGCCCGGGCTGGCTTTGAACCGCGATCCTCAGATCTCAGCCTCCTGAGTAGCTAGGATTACAGGCGTGAGCCACCAGCGCCCGGCTCCTACATCTTTTTAATGTTCCTTCTTGTGTGCTTAAAAACAAACACAATCTTTCTTCTCCAGAATGAAGTAAGTCTCCTGCAGTTTCACCCTCCATCCTGGACATGCCGTGCAGAGCAAACCAAAATCTATATATCCTGTTCAGTGACAACCCTCTACACACATAAAGACCATTCCTGTTTCCCATATGTCCTCCACCCTCCACCTCCTGTCCTAGAGAAGTGGGTTGGGGGACTTTCAGCATCCTAGTTATCTGTCTACTTCACGCCTCAGTAGATCAAAGTCCCAGTAGAGCCAAGTAACCTATTAGGAGAATAGAGGACCCTCAGTCTTGATGTCAAACCATAAGAGACAGCTCTCTAAGGCTGCTTTAGTTATTAGGAGTCCTGTGAGCACTGGGTTTTTTTGTTTTGTTTTGTTGTTTTTTGGTCCATTGTGGGGCCTGAACTCTGGGCCTGGGTGCTGTCCCTCAGCTCTTCAGCTGAGTAGCACTCTACCACTTGAACCATACCACTACTTTCTGGCTTTTTCAGCTTATGTGGTGCTGAGGAATCGAACCCAGGGCCTCATACCTGCAAGGCAAGCACTCTACCACTGAGCCACCTTTACAACCCTGGTTTCTATTACAACATCTAAGCTCTTAGAACACTCATGGTCTCTCCTACTCTGAACTGGATTTCTACTACATGAAGGCCTTTATGTTTGTTTCTATTTAACATTACTGAATTGGCTTTATAGGCTATTTTCAAGGATAATATAGCTCTGCTCTGTTGCTTTCAATAACCATTCTCTGAAAACTTAGTAAATCTGCTTCAACCCAAACCAGACCAATCAGAGAGCACTGCTGTCAAATAATACTGGATGTCCTCAGCCCTCTGGTGACACAGTATCCTTCCCATAGGAAAAGTTGTATTCTTTTACTTGAAGATGGTCTGGTTCACCATATCAGTCCACAAAGGTACTTAAAAATAATGGGTCCAATTATCTCATTACTGTTAGAAAAAAAAAAAAAGGCTAGGAAGTGGAGCTATAACTCAAGTGGTAGAATGTCTGCCTTGAGGGAAAATCCCAAGCCAGATGGTGAGGCCCTGAGTAGTTTAAGCCCTAGTTCTGGTACACAAAAAAAGAAAAAGAAAAATTACATAATATTAACTATTCTAAAATCAAAGCAATGGGTTTTTAGTGGATATTTCCTTATACAATCCATTACTATTACATACTATAGTTCTGCATTCTGTTTATAAGAATGTACTTGGATGATGAGTTTAACTTGGTGGGAGGACCCCCAGATATTACACTGGGTGAGATGTGCTATGGATGGTCTGATGGCTTGTTGCTGTCATCTGGTTTTTAATAGCTGAGGATATAGTGAGTTACATTTTGTTTTTGCAGTACTGGGAGTCGAACCCAGAGACTTGCACATGCTAAACAAGCACTGTGCCTCTGAGCTACTCTCCTCTAGCCTGCTTTAATGTTTTTTCCTATTGGTATTATGGTCTTACTTTTAAGGAATAAATTATAGTGTTTTGATTTGTCGGTGTCAGAAAATCCTCAAAATTCTTTTCTAAGGAGAACCTCAATTTTCCCTTGGTACATTTCCTTTGAGTCACCTTTGACAAGAGATAATGCCATTCTAGCCAAGTTCCAGCATATTCAGGTTCCCTACTTTTCATAAGCTGGCCAAGCTCTGAATCTTCCCTTGCCATTTCAAGCTTTCTTCCCATGGCTAATTCTTACTCATTCACAGTTACAATTCTACAACAGAATGATCTAAGTTCCAGGAGGGCAGAGTTCTTTTTGTTTCGTTTCTGATGTAACCCATGTGCCTGGAATTCATTTGTAAACTGCCAGGAGTGGTGGCTATGCCTGTGATCCCAGCACCTGGAAGGCAGAGACAGGAAGATCTTAAGTGCAAGGCCAGCCCAGGCAACATACCAGAATTCTATCCTAAAAAAAAGGAGAGAAGAAAGAAAAGAATCAACAAACTACTCCCTGGACCACACATTAAGTGTTCCTCCTACTTCTCTGGAAAGCAGAAATTGAACAGGTAAGAGCCACTGTATTACCTTTTATATTTAAATGAGTATAGGTATACATGGAAACTTACCAAGTTTTCATTTTCAAGAAAGTAAATGAATCCTTCCTCCCTTAAGAATAAAACTGCATCTCACCTACTAATTAGAATATTTTCTAGAAAAAAGAATAAGTGGACAAGTGGAGTGAACTGATCCTTGCCTGAGGGGCGCTGATGCTATTCAGCTTTCAGGTGGCCTTCAGGCCACTTCCCTGCTAAACCTCCCCAGCTTCTACATTTAGGGAACAGCGCTCTAGACATCCTTGGGCTCAGCTTTGCCTTCAGAGCACACATACAACAGTCTGCTAGCACTGTTTACTTTTTAGAAGTGGTAGGAGCATTTGAATTCAGGCCCCATTTGAGCCACACCTGAAGTCCTCTTTTAGAATTAGTTATTTTTCAGATCATGGCTTGCCCTTAAAATTGGGGCTAGCCTCAACCCCAATGCTCCTATACTTATGTGTCTTTCCTACCTAGATGTGAAATTGTTTGTTTTAAACTATAGGGATGGCAACCACAGGCCCCCACTGCTTCTTCCAAGTCTTAATTTCTACTGGCAGTTACTCAATTATTTAATGATGGGTTTATTTAATAAATGGGAAAACAAAGCTGTATTATAAGCACTATTTCAGGAATGATCAACAACTAGTTGCTTACTTTCAGAAGCTCAGTTATAGTGGATTATCAAGACAAAAGGAGCATCTATCTATTCTTCTAAACCTTCCTCTAAATTAAATCAGACTGGCAAGGTCTTGAACCTACATTAAGCAATACTGCTAACATCAGCGATTAGAATTTCCTCTACTGAAATATGCTTCAGGGAAGTTGTAAGCCCTAGCCCTAAGGAATCAATCACTTTTATTACAAAGTTAACGTTCAGCACAGTCACTTCTCTAAGAGAATGTGTGACAGGTTATCCTTTCTCGGTTCTATTTTGATTCAAATACTTCGTTTTAATTTCATGAACACAGTAATTGTTTCCTCTCATGTTAGCTATTCAGTAATCTTGTATTGTTTTATTTTTTGAGATTAAACCTCAGTATGTTGTCCAGGCTGGCTTGCTCAGTAGCTCAGGCTGCCTAGAACTCACAAGTCTTCAGCCTCTCAGCTTCCTGAGTGTTGAGATAACACATATGTGTCACAGTGCCTGGCTCTGCCTCTCAGCCTTCTGAGTACTGGGATTACATGTGTCACCATGCCTAGTTCTATTCAGTAATCTTAAAATTGTGAGCTGCCTATATCAAGTCTAATGTACACTTTTGTCTACTAATATTCCAGTCTCCACCTTCCTCAGTTCATTACTTCTCCTGTTCACCTTTGCTCCTTATTTTTTAAATAATCTTGTTTGTACATCTATCATGATTGTGACTTATAAATACACCTTCTTTTTGACTGTGATTGATCTTCGTGAATTCTTACTGTTCTCTGTGAGGTATTTCTATTTGTTCAAGGAACTGGGACCTTGGAGAAACCCCTTTAGTCTCTTTGCTTTTTCTTTTTCTTTTTTTTTTTTTTTTTGGGGGGGGGGCTCCGGTTGCGGAGCCTGAACTCTGGGCCTGGGTGCTGTCCCTCAGCTCTTCAGCTCAAGGCTAGCGCTCAACCACTTGAGCCACAGCACCACTTCTGGCTTTTTTATGTAGTGCTGAGGAATCGAACCCAGGGCTTCATGCATGCAAAGCAAGCGCTCTACCACTGAGCCACCTTCCCAGCCCATCTCCTTGCTTTCTTAAAGGAGAATGAAACAGTACCAATTTCATCAGGTTAGTTATGAATATTGTGACATGCACAGAACTATGCCCAGACACCCAGCTGCTAAGCAATAGCTATTATCATCGTTATTACTGACTCACTGATTAAAATAACTAGTAAAAGAAATGCTTCAACCTTTCATCTTTGACATAGACCTAACAACTAATGCTATGGTTTACTCTATTTCTGGAATCTGCCAACTGACTTATTAAAAATAAGGATAACAGGAGGAAGGGTGAACAAATGCAATCATGGTATGCAGCATACACTGTTGAAAATGACCTATGTAACTTGTGGGCAGGGATGGGAGGGGAAAATGGGGAAAGTGAAAGAAGAGGTAACATTGATCGAAGAAAGAAATGTACTCACTACCGGACTTATGGAATAGTAACTCCTCTGTATAACACCTTAATAACAATAAAATTATTGTAAAATAAATAAGAATAACATTCTTCTACTGGCTAAAGAACGTATAGTGCCTGTTTATATAAACAAAACAGGCATCATAAATGAATCCAATCTCAAAGATATCTTAGAATTAAAGGTGGCTTCATGAAAATTGGATGACAAAGGACAAAAAAGAAATTTTTAAAAACTACATTTAAAAATCTACTAAAAGTTTTACTCGTAAATTTTTCACGTATCTATTTTAAATGTTCCAAGCAGTTTTTATATTTAATTTTAAAATCCTTTTAAAAATAAAGCTTCCACAACAGCCAAGAAATAACAGTCATAACAAAGACGTACAACAAAACAGAAAAAGATCAGGATATGGAAAAAGAAGAGCAAGGCTCAGTTCTGGCTTTACCACTTCCTGGGTATTGACTCTGGGCAAACCACTTACCCTTAAGAAGTTCTATGAAGTCATTACAGTGAGTTTCATTCATTACAGTTTTGTTAATTTTCAATTCTTACAACAAAAATTAGGATCAAAGGCAACTAGCATACCCTGCAGTTAGGAAAAATCAAAGAAATGTAAAAAAACTTTATAAACTAACAAATATTATCATAAAGAAGGTAAGAACTCTAATAATCCATTTGCATTGTAACTACAGTATACTCTATCCTCGTTTTATCTTCTGGCCTTAATATTATTTGCCTATCAATGAAAAAAATCTCACTTTCAAACAATAAATGCAATTTAAACTCTATTAAAAATCTAGTCAGACAGGGTAACTTTGGGGTAGAAAACAGCAAGACAGCCATATGGATCTCTGTTACCTAAGACTAGCTTCTATGTAATAATCTTATGTCCAAATCGCCAATGAAGTGAATTGAATATGGCCTATTGGTGCCCGGGCTCCAAGTTGGTTTGCTTTCTGAAGTGTAGCAGTGTATGGCATCCATTCGCTCACCTAATGGGCACAGATAGTCACACTACACACATTCTCTTCAGACTGCTTGGGAAGTGGAGGAGGAGGTCTCTGCATTAGAGTATTTACTTTTGACTAGAAGTTTGCTTAGAACTAAAATGACCCACTGTAATCAGCATACTAGTATCAGGACCATGTGAGAGAGGGAATGGTGGGGAGAAGGGAAAGAGATAATTAACCACTCCAGGATAAATATTAATAAAATCTACCCTTTTTTGCGATTTTTTTCTTAAACTGTCACATGTAGCCACCCTTCAGGAACAGAGTCCACGCCATCTCTTTGCTCACAGCTGTTGCTCTACCACATGAGCCAGTCAGTCCAAGGACGACATCTCTGAATCCATTCTAATAACAAGAAGTAGGTGATCGTCAACATTTTTACAAACTAGCTGATCTCATCTCTAGCTGGGACTCCCAGAAATCTGTTTATACTCAGCTTGCACCAAATGAACCTAACTTCACTCCGGAACGCCTAAAACTGTTGATCAAACTTGCCACTACCGTGCCTACATTCCACCAACTTTCAACGACGTTCCAGTAAGTTTCTCTTGCACAGGCAATCAATCAGTCCACTTTAGAGGGAAAGTTTTGTTTTTCTCTTTTAAAAAAAAAAAAGCATACAGAAGCAGCTCAAGAAAGAAAAACTTCACAAGAGTGACACCAGCAAGACTGCGACGGCCTCGGTCCCTGGAGGCAAACGTCACAATAACATTTAGTAGAAATGGGCTTTGAAATGTGTCCCGGGGCCAAATGGAGACTTCGTCCTGTAAATATATATACATATATGTGTATATATATATATATATATATTTTTTTTTTTTTTCCTGCTGTCATCCATCTAGCAAATTCCTTAGTGGGCAACTGTATAATTGCAGAGCTCCTCATTCAGAACTCAAGTCCAAACTTGAGCAGACTACTTACGTCCCGGTGCTGTTTTAAGTCCCCCGCCCCTCACCCCCGTGTTTGATTCAGTTTGGACTCTTTCGGAGGGGGGGAGGGAGGGAGGCATGCCAAAAGATCGGAGTTCAGTGACAATCGCCGCCTTCAGGGGGAGCAGCCTAGAGCCGCTGGAAAGGAGCCCGCAGGCCCAGGGCAGTGTTGGGGTCCCCCCCAGGGGGGGGGGGACACGCCCGGGGAGGGGACTCCTTTCCCGCCAGGCGAGCGCTTAGTCGGAGCGCGCCGCCGAGCCGCGCACGCGCACGCGCGAGGTGGGCGGCCGGTCGCACCTGAGGACGCGAGGCGGCTCCGCTCCCAGTCGGAGGTCGAGGTCCCCGACGCCCCCAAGTCCCGGGACAGGCGGCTGGACGCGTCCCCGGGCGGGGCCGGCGAGTCGCCATCGCCCGCCTCGCGGAGGGCGGCCGCGCCCTCGTCCCCCGCGGCCTCCAGCAGCCGCACGGCGCTCCCCGGGGCGCCCCTCCGCGGCCCGGCCCAGGCGATGCGCGGCAGCAGCGGCTCCCGTTCCTCGTCGTCCTCCTCCTCCCGGCCGCCCGCCGACGTCCGCCGGCCCGGCTCGCAGAACTCCGCCATGGAGACTCCCCCCTGCGCCGCCCGCGCTCAGGCCGGATCAGAGCGGCCAGGTAGACCGTTCCGGACTCCGCATCTCGGGGGAAGAGGAGCAGCCGGGCCGCCCGGACGCCACCTCACCACGCTCACAGGCCGGCCGGCCGGTCGCCCGCCCCGCGCGCTTGCCACACCCGCGGCCGGCTGTGCCCCGCCCCTCAGTCGACCTGGTGCTGGGACTCGCGCATGCGCATAAGAGTTCAGACGCCGGGGGGAGGGGGAAATGGAGACCCAGGGGCGGGGCTTTGGGTTGGGCGGGGCTCCAGTGCGGGCGGAGTCACAAGGGGCGGGGGCAGCCATCTGCTCCCAGAGCAGGTAGAAGCCCTGCTAGGGTGGACGCTTTTCTCAGGGTTCCTCATTGGTGCCTCCCCAACCTAAGTAGTCTTCTAATTTGAACTCAGGGCATTGTCTCTGAGCTCTTTTGCTCAAGGCTAGAGCGCTACCACTTTGAGCCACAGCGACACTTCCAGTTTTCTGGAGGAGATGCGTTTCACAGCTTTTCCTCCTTGGGTTAGCTTTGAACCGTGATCCTCAGATCTCAGCCATGAGCCACCAATGTCCTGCTTCAGACATTATTAAGAGTGGTAGTTTGTATTTCCTTTTTTTCCTAACTCACCTACCTAGAGGTTTTATTACTGTTTAAAATCTTTTTACTAAGCCACCTTTTGCAACCATTTTCTGTTTCCTAATTCACTACTTTTTTCCTCTTCATTATTTGGGGTTTGAGTTCTTTTTCTTTTTTTTGATAGCTTGGAGAAGATTGAGGACCTTTCTATATTTATGTATTTATAAATGTATGTAAAGCTATGAGTTGCCCTCTCTGCACTGCTTTAGCTGCCTTCTGTTTTTGATAAATTGTGCTTTCATTTTCACTCAGCTCAAAAGAAATTTTAATTTCTGTTATGATTTCTGTGACCCTTGTTTTTTAATGTCTTGTTTAATTTCCAAATATTTAGAAACTTCTAGTGAGTGTTACTTCTGCTTTTTTTTTTAATTAAAAAAAAATTTTTTTTTGTCAGTTGTGGGACCTGAACTCTGGGCCTGGGCTGTATCCTTCAGCTCTTCAGCTCAAGGCTAGTGCTCTACCACTTGAGCCACAGCACCACTTCCGGCTTTTAGGAATCGAACCCAGGGCCTCATGCATGTGAGGCAAACCCTCTACAACTGAGCCACCTTCCTAGCCTACTTCTGCTTTTTTTGTTGCATACAAAGATACTTCTTATAAAATGTATTAAGCCTCATTTGATAGCCCAGCATGTTATATAACTCGGTATTTCATGTACACTTTGAAAGAACATGTATTTTCAGTTATGTGTTGATACCTAGTAATTCATTCTATAAAAATCAATCCAGGGGCTGGGAAGGTGGCTCAGTGGTAGAGCGCTTGCCTTGCGTGCCTGAGGCCCTGGGTTCGATTCCTCAGCACCACATAAGCAAAAAGCCAGAAGTGGCACTGTGGCTCAAGTGGTAGAGCACTCGCCTTGAGCTGAAGAGCTGAGGGACAGCGCCCAGGCCCAGAGTTCAGGCCCCACGACCGGACCCAAAAAAAAAAAAAATCAATCCAGTTAAGTATTACTATGTTAGTTGGATTATCTGTATCCTTATGGATTTTTTGTGCAGTTTATTACGAAGATAAGATTATTATAATTGTATTTGTTAGTGTGGATTTATCTATTCTTTAATGATTCTTTGCTTCATGTATTTCAAAGTTGTGTTAATAGGTACATAAACAGAGTTTTTATGTCCTTAATGGTCTTAAGCCTTCCTTATAATTTTGCCTTCTTAAAATGTATTAACTGCTATTCCTTGGCTTTTTTAATACCCCTGACTTGGAGTTTATTTTGTCTGATACTTAACATAATCATTTTACTCTTCTTTGGCTTGCTGTTTGTTTTAGACAAGTTGTTTTTCACCCTTTGAAAACAATTTGTGTCTTTATATGTAATGATTTATATATAGATATATTGATATTTGTGTATATCCTTATCTCTAAATGTATTTATGTAATAATTTATAAAATCCAGTTTATAATGTATGATATATACATGAGAGGATTCCAGTGGTATAACTTCTTTGAACAAACTTATAGTTTAACAAAATGAATACCAGGAAGCTGAAACATGTTTTTTTTTCCCCTGAGTAGAGGCAAGGAGGGGCAGATGAGTGGGAAGAGGAAAGGTGGGAGGGGGGGGAGTCTAACATGATAATCTCTAGCTTTTAACTGGAACTGTTAGACCATTTACATTTAATGTAATGATGTGATTCAAGTTTGCAATTTTTCTTCCATGTACTTAATCTTTTTTTCTCTGCTTCTTTTCTGTATTCTTTAATGTTAACCAAATATTTCTTGTTTCTACTTCCGTGGGTTTTTCCTTGAGCTTCTTGATCTGTAGATTTTTTTTCCCAAAAAATTGAGGGACTATTTTAATATTTCTCCCAAATATTTTTTTCTCTCCCATTCTTTTTGGGATTCCTATTATATGTATGCTAGATTCTCTTTTTTCATTGTTGTTGGTTGTAGGACTTGAACTCAGGACTTGACAACTATCTCTGGGCTTTTTCACTCAAGGTTAGCACCCTACCACTTTGAGCCACAGCTCCATGTCCAGTTTTCTGATGATCAATTGGAGATGAGTCTCATGGACTTTTCTGCTGGTGCTGGCTTCAAACTGTGATCCTCAACCTTCAGAGTAGTTAGGATTACACATGTGAGCCACCAGTGGCTGGATTACTAGATTCTTATATATGTTATTCCTATGGTCATTAGGTCTATACCTACCTATTTACTTTCTCAATTATTTTTAGTGTCTGTTCTTCAGATTTTATAATTTGTCCTAGTCTACTTTATGGTCATTGATCTCTTGATTACTTCCAACCTGCTCTTAAGTTTACTCAGTGAACTTTTCATTTCAAAGCTTGTACTTTTTAGCTCTGGAAGGGAAACGGAGAAAGTAACAGAAGGAGTGACATTGTCTAAAAAAGAAATGTACTCATTACCTGACTTATGAAATTGTAACCTCTCTCTACAATACCTTAATAATAACAATAAAGTTATATTTTTTTAAATTGCTGTTTCTATGCTTAGAACTCCCATCTGTTAATTTGTTATATTGATACACTTTCTCCTTCACTCCCTGAATATATGTATAATGACTATAAATGTCTCACATCTCAGTTACATTTGAGTCAGTTTCTATCTGTTGCTTTTTCTTTTGATTATGTATTAAACTTATTTGGCTTTTCTATGAGTTTTCTATTGTATCCTGAATATCATGGTGTCATATTCTAGAGCCACTAAATTCTCATCATTTTCTCCTGAGCTTTGATTTGTTCTAACAGGTAGTTTACTTGAGTAGAGAGAGTCAAATCACACCTCAAATTTCCAACAATTTCCAACTGCTGCTTTTCCTGGACTCTGCCATCTCCATCATGTAGCAGCAGCTCAGAAGTCAAGCAAGGATTTAGGTAGAGTGTAAATGCACATCAGGAGGCTCTTTACCTTCCTGAATTTGTCCTTTTCAGGACTTCTCTTCTGATTTTTCAGCTGCGATGAGATACCTGGGCTCCATCTTCTGATACCTTAAGCAAGTGAGAGTAGCTTTCTGATTGGGTTCCAGCTACCTTCCACAGTGCAGACTAGGAAGTGCCAGAGGCAAAATGTGTATACAGAAATTTCACTCACATTTTTACATCCTTTGCAGAGTAATCATCCCTCCCATTTCTGCTGGCCTGATTTTGATTGTTTCCTGGTGTCTTCAAGTAACTGTTTTTATATTTTATTCAACATTTATGATTTTTATCCATAAGTGGTTAGTACAACATAATGTCCTAAGACATGTTTTATTACAAATGCGTCTCTTAGTAAAATGAATAGTGCCCTGTTTTCTCAGTTCGTGAGTTACTAGAAAAATATCACTTATATCAAGATAAGACAGAATTCAACATCAATTCTATTCACAGTTTTGTTTTTTATAGACAAATACTGAGAAAATCTATCCAAATAAATAGATGGATAATGGAAACATTTAGTAAAGGCAACAATTCTCAAATCTTTTATCTTCTTCCAAAATACATGCTAAAAAAATTCACAGTGCTTTAGCATCGAAAATTATTTTTTATGGTCAGACACCTCGTTTGGGACCTTCTCTTGTTTGACTCATTTGCTTTCTTGTTTTCTAGGATGTTTACTAAAATGGCTTTAAAATGACATATCAAAAACAATAACAACAAAAGACTTACCAAACTATTAAGAATTATACCACAGCTCTTCTTTTTCAAAGCACCTTATTTTTTAACTTGGAGCTGAGAAAATAGAAATATTAACATTTTTATAGACCTTTTGCTGATAATCATGTTTTTTATTTTCAAAAATGTTTCTATCATGAGCTTCCAGTGTATATTTTTGTCAAAACTTGGAATAGCAAATTTGTCTTATTCAGGGTGTGAGTATTTGTAAGTTAATGGGCAATGCCAGACTTCATTATCAAACCAATCAATCCAAGCAGACTTCTTATAGTTCACATAAACATTTACAATACCTCACAGGTGGGGATGTAGTAAAGCACTTGTGCTTTACCACTTACCACATGTAAGGCCCTGAATTTGATTCTTGGCACAGAAATGAATACATATACATTCACAAATACATATACTGTCAGTAGATATACAAATATATATACACACACATATACATACACTGTCAGTGTCACAATTTTGAATTCTAAGTTCCTACCTTCAGTAATTCTTGATACTTTAGAAGTACATTTTTAAATAGAGGTCAGGTTTAGAAGCCCTTGACTGAAGTTGTCATTAATCCCACAACCTCATCCTACAATGCATATGAATTCTGAACACTCCAACACAGGCCTCAATATACTGTATCCAACTTTATCATTACACCTCAAAGAATTCTCCTTTAACAAGAAAATACAAGAAATACTGTTGTTACTTTAGAAGGCTTTTCCAACATGTATATTTTTTTCTTTTATTTATTTCTCTTTCCTTTCCTTTTCTCTTATTTCTTTATGTTTTCTTTTTTGCCTATACCAGGATTTGAACTAAACTGCACATTTGCTCAGTTTTCTTGTTCTGCTTGTTTATGACTGGTGCTCTACCCCTTGAACTATGCCTCCAACCTGACATTTTGCTGCTTACTTGGAGATGAAAGACTTTTCTACCCAGACTGCTTCTAGCTTCTCTGGATCCTAATCTTCTGAGTAGTAAGGGTTCTAGGTGTGAACCACCAGTTCCTGTTGATATCTGTTTCTAATTCAACATTTGTTTGCACACATTTCTGAAGAAAGAACCATTGGTAGATTCAAGATGGGTGTTCTCTTGTATTGCAGTTCAGTCCTGGCATTAGTCATCCAGAATTATCATAGGCTCACAAGTCTCCACAAGGTGGAGACTTCCTGCCAGACCATCCCCCCTCCAGATGCTAGCCACACTAGCAGATCCTTTTGCCTGTTGGGGGAGTAAGTGTATGGTTGCCAAAGGTTTTATAAACACATGAATCAGCAAGTAAAAGTGTATCAAAAGAGTTTCATAAAGAAATACTATGGGGAAACTATTACCCTACAATTTTCCTTTGGTAATATTGATATTCACTCCTCAAATATTAACAAGACAACCTGTGTTGGAAGTTTTGAGACTACCCACAATATTGATGAATCAACAGGAAGGCTTACCATGCTCAGCGTATAGTCTATTCAAACCTATGACTTATTACTGTAGTGCAAGATTCAAAGAAATTCAGCAAAGAGGAAAGTCACTGAGGCAAAAAATGGAGGCATCTTATTCTCAGATGAGATGTCCCTCACCAAGCCTCAGGGTAGCAGAAGTTCCCTAACTGCCTAAGACTTCACAACAAAGAGGACATAAAGACAATGGCTTCATGCAGGTGACCAAACTGATGTCACTGCATGCAGAAAAAGACCATGATTCCAAATTTCTGACAACAAAAGCTCTTGGTTGAAAATCCACATTCAAAATTTAAACTATCTCATGCTGAATGTGTTCCATTAACTCTTGGGCTGGTGGCTTGAACTCAAGACCAGTGCTATATAACTTGAGCCACAGACCGACTTCCACCTTTGTAGTGGTTAATTGGATAGTCTCATGGACTTTTCTGCCCATTGAACCTCAATTGTTAGATCTCTGCCTCCGGAGAACATATGATTACAGGCATGAACCACCAGTGCCTGGCTTCTTCATTTAAGATGTCTTGAAAATGCTTTGAACTTCATGAGCCTAGCCCCTTCCTTACTGGCTGTATGACAATCATATCCACAAGAGGGTTGGTGAAAAAACAGAATGTTTAAATTTACCCATGTCTCCATACCTGTATGGGCTACCCACAGATTCCCAGGTTACACTGAAATGACCTTTACAACTCTCATCAGGAGGCTCCCTTTCTGCTTGGGCTTTCTCAAGCTGTCCTTAGAATAAAGGAAAACTTCATTATTCCTAGTAAACTCTGGCTATTGGAAATGGTCATTTATGACTCTGAGGAGACTCTTGACAGTGATTTCGCAGTGGTTTCTTGTCCCTAATTGTACTTTTGGACTCTGCTGGTACTATTTTCAACTTGTAATCTCAGAGTTGGTATTGTTGGGCAATGAGTTAGATACAAGAGAACATCAGAAGTACAGTCACAATCATTATTGCTTGATGGGAAATTTTCAAATGACATGGTAAACCATTAACTATTTGTCAATGTGTATAGAATGTTCCCAATGATTCAATGGAATCTTTCTTGAGTCAGTCACTTTTCTTCCTCTCCAACATCACTATCAAAGTCCAGATATCACTTTCCTTAAAAAAAAAAAATCACTTCCAAAAATGCCTATAGATTCTGGGCATGGTGGTGCTTTCCTTTAATCCCAGCCCTTAAGAGGCTAAGGCATGAATTTAAGTCTAGCTACAGGGCTACAAAAAAAAGTGTCTATAGACTCTCCTCCACTTTCCTATCACCTATGAAAAGAGGCATTTAAGCTTCCACCATGTGGCGCTCTCTCTCTCTCTCTCTCTCTCTCTCTCTCTCTCTCTCTCTCTCTCTCTCCCTCCCTCCCTCCCCCTCCCCCTCCCCCTCTCTCTGCCTCCCTCCTGCCCTTTCTCCCTCCCCCCTCTCTCTCTCTCTCTTCTTTCTCTCTTCTTTCTCTCTGTGTCTGTCTGTCTGTCTGTCTGTCTGTCTGTCTGTCTGTCTGTCTGTCTGTCTGTCTGTCTGTCTGTCTCTCTCTCTCTCTCTCTCTCTCTCTCTCTCTCTCTCTCTCTCTCTCTCTCTCTCTCTCTCTCTCTCTCTCTCTCTCTCTCGTGTGTGTGTGTGTGTGTGTGTGTGTGTGTGTGTGTGTGTGTGTGTGTGTGTGTGTGTGTGTGTTGAATGGGGCAATACTTGATTACTGTTCCTTAAGCTTTTCACTCAAGACTGATGCTATACCACTTGAGTCATATCTCTACTTCCATTCTTGCTCTTTTGAGTTTGCTATCTTATATGCCTCCCATGTATATTTGGACTTTAATTTGTGCCTTTTCTTCCTTTAGTCAGCTATTACTGGTTTGTTTTAGCAGACTCAATTTACAGACTTTCAGAGAGAAACTAAACATCCCTCTGGGCTCTGGACATTGGTCTTTATTAGCATAAGCCAGTCCCCTGGCTTTCTCTTCATCTTCGGATGTAAATGTATGCCCACACTTGAACTGTGTCAGTTAAGGTTCTCCAAGAACACAGAACAAGATATGCAAAATTTAGCTGGGCACAGATGGCTCACGCCTGTAATCCTAACTACTCAGGAGGCTGAGATCTGAGGATCATGAGTCAAAGCTAGCCCAGGCAGGAAAGTCCATGAGACTCTTATCTTCAATAAACAACCAGAAAATTGGAAATGGCACTGTGGCTTAAGTGGTAGGGTGCTCGCCTTGAGCTGAAGAGCTCAGGGACAGCATCTAGGCCCAGAGTTCAAGCCCCAGGACGGACAAAGAAAAAGATATGTGCAATTTATTTTAAGATATTGGCTTATACAATTGTGGGTAGGTCAAGTTTAAACTTCATAGGCCAGGAAACTCAGACAGGAGTACACATTGCAGTCTTCAGGCAGAATTTATTCCCTAAGAAATCTTAGTTGCTCCTTTGGCACTCTACCACATGAGCCACACCTCCAGTTCCAATTTTTTGGTGGTTACTTTCCTTCCCAGGCTGTCTTTGAGCCATGGTCCTCAGATCTCAGCCTTCTGAGTAGCTAGGATTACAGGAGCACCCTGCTCTTATTCTTCCTATAAAATCACTAATACCAATATAAGGGTCCCACTAGATGACCCCACTAGACGAAATCATCTAATCTTTACTACCTCACAAAGGCTCAACCTCCAAATATGAATTTAAATATTAAGTTTCTAACACATGTATTTTTGAAGGACACGTTCAAATGTGTGTACAGGAGTAAGTTATGGCACAAAACATTTGTTGTAAATGCTCAAGGTCCCTGACTTCTGACATACTGTGACTCGATTTTCCTCTTCGTGTTAAGCAGCTGAGCATAAACCATATGGCGGCGAGGTGCAGAAAACAGAAAGAGCTGAAAATGGCAAGAAGTCAAATAACCCTGAGATCATAGCACAATTTGACTGGGATAGTAAGCGAATGTAAATGAAGCTAGATCCCCAAAATGATTTATATAAAAACAGACAACTAAGTTTCATTTTTCTTTCTTTCTCTTTAAAAAAAGATTTTAATCTAATCTGGTAGGGTAGAAGCAAATAACTCAATGTTCTGAAAATAAATTTCCCCAAGGAGGCCATTAAGGCAGCCCTTTTGTTTCCTGTCATCCTCTGAATCAGTTACAAGGACAAACTCTATTTGTTTAGGTACATTAATTTTGCTCAATGGCTTTTCTATAAAATGAGCATCAAATTGATGGGACTGGACCTCAGTAAAGAAGAAGTTCCAATTTTCTCGGGATGGATTGTTCTGGACGTGCAGTGGAAAATTATTATTAATAGCAATTCATGTTTACTACCCAGTGAGCACGGGAGAAAGATGGAGTTGAGAAATGCAGCTGTATCTAACTAAGCGCAAAGCATCACAGGACAAATTAGGGAGTGATGACCGGGTCTTTCACTTCTGCATGGTGAATCCATCAGGCCATATTTGGTGGGTTGTGCTATAGGCTGTCTCCCTATATGTTGGCTCAGAGACTCAGGGAAGGAAGACAGGATTTTGAATATGACCCAGTCATGAGTTATCTTCTTGAAGGTACTGTGTCCTGCTCATGAGTTGGGTGCAGTCATGTGTTCATTTCAATTAACTCACTGGACCCAGGGTGAGGAACTGAGTAGCAGTGTTCCTTTCCTTCTTGGAGTTTATGATATTATCTGGTTCTTATACATTCCTAATTCTGAGTGAGCTCCAAAGATTAATCCAAAACAAAGGCAGGTAGTGGCTCTAGATTTTTCTTTTTAGGTTAAGGGATTGAGAGCAAAGCATGTTAGAAGAAAGTATGAAGAAGGAACTAGAAAGAAGTAAAATAAGTTATCCCTTCCGCTCTCCCTTTCCTTCCTTTCTTGCTTCTTTTCTTTCCTTCCCTTCCTCTCTCCCTTTCCTTTCTTGCTTCTTTTCTTTCCTTCCCTCCTTTCCTCCTTTCCTTCCTTCCTTCCTTCCTTCCTTCCTTCCTTCCTTCCTTCCTTCCTTCCTTCCTTTTTTCCTTCCTTCCTTCTTTCCTTCCTTCCTTCCTTTCCTTCTTTCCTTCTCTCTTTCTCTTTCCTTGTACCAGTACTGGGACTTAAACTGAAGGCCTGGGTGCTGTCACTTAACTGTTTTCTCTCAGGTCTAGCACTCTACTGCTTGACATCACTTTCAGCTTTTTATTGGTTAATTGCACTAAAGCGTCTCTTGGATTTGCTGGCTTAGGCTGGCTTCGAACCTTGATCCTCAGATATCCTGAATAGCTAGGAGCACAGACACCTGATCCAACTTCTGCCTTTCTGGGGACTAATCAGAAGCCAACCAATCCCTGTGGGTAGTAGGTTGTGGAGAGTTGCTGTCATTCTCATTTCCTACAAATGTAGATGACCTTATCATTTGCATCTTATATGGTAAGCCCATCCCTGAGCTTATATCTTTCTCTTCCATGGAAACAAGACCAAGCAAAGGCTGCCTACTCACAGCAGCTCAGTCATTGTCACTCAGGGTTGTCAGAGACTCCAGGGTAGTTCAGGAGGAGAAGCCTTGTGATGAAGGAAGAGAAACAGCAGCTGTACCCTGAGTGGAGGCTGTTGCCTGGGGATGCAGTGGGAAGAGGCAAACTAGAAACAGGATGTCCTGTGTGATTGGTTTAGAGAACATAGTGGGCTTTCTCTGATTGGTGGTGAGTTGGAAGCCAGGACAAAAACTTAGGGAAGCTGTCAGTTTTTAATCAAGTCCTGGCTATTCTCCTATAAGGGTTATTGTTTGGCTTTGTAGGCTGTTTGCTTGAGATAATGGACTGGTAGCTATTGGTTATGGGTTAGAGTTCTATTTTTTTATGTGGTCTGGCCATTGTCTGTATTTTTAGTCTCTCGCTTTTTTTTTAACCTAAGTTGCTTCATACATTTTCATTTTTAATCCTTTCTTATACGTAACTATTGAGAACCATCAATTCAGCAACTTTCTTAGTATATTTTCAAATAAAACTCCCCTAACCACAAAATAATGGGCATTCATTAAATAGAAAGTTTAAAAAAAAAAGGAGGTGAGCAAAAGGATAAATAATTTTATAAACTCCTACCAACTGTGTCCTTGCTAACAAAATGCTCTAAGTTCTTTTTTTTTTTTAACTATGCATGTCAATATAATCTTATAGCATTTTGTATGTTCAACACTCTCACAGATAATTGCTGGAGGATGTTTTTTTCATGGAGAGTTTGAAGAAATGGGAAGCTTTTTTTTTTTTACATCCTTACTCTCTAAGTCTCACATGGTATGTTGAGCATGGTGCTTGTTTAATCAGTGTGTGTGTGTGTGTGTGTGTGTGTGTGTGTGTGTGTGTGTGCTGGAACTGGGGCTTGAACTCAAGGCCTCTAGCTCTCACTCAGCACTTTTTTGCTCTGGCTGATGCTCTACCACTTGAGCTGTACCTCGGCTTTTGGCTTTTTGCTGGTTAATTGGAGATAAGAGTGGCTCAGTGATAGAGTGGTTGCCTCTCACGCCTGAAGTCCAGGGTTCAGTTCCTCAGCACCACATACACAGAAAAAGCTGGAAGTGGCACTATGGCTCAAGTGGTAGAGTGCTAGCCTTGAGCAAAAGCAGCTCAGGGGCAGCACCCAGGCTCCGAGTTCAAGCCCCAGGACTGCACAAAAAAAAAAAAAAAGAGTCATGTGAATTTGTCTCCAAGGATGGCTTCAACCCATGATCCTCAGATCTCAGCCTCCTGAATAGCTAGGATTACAGGTGTGAAACAGGGTTATTAATCTTTATTAATTGTTTCAATTCCACAAGTCAATTAATTGGACATTTGATGTTAAACTAAATGGAGATACCTTTTTGGATGTAAAAAAAAGGATCAAATACTGGGTAGTTTCTTGTATTTTAACCTAGTGGAGGGATAGATGAAAACGGAGGATGAATTACAGTTAAGCATCAAAGTTCTGACAATAGGAGAGACAATTTTGACTTCTGCTCTCAGTTCTTCCTTCCATGTGTCTACAACTGCTGTTTAGCCAATAACCAAATGTTGTGCAGATCCTTCACTCCTCTGTTGCTCAACTCTTCTCTCAAACCACAATCTCCCTGTCACAAGTGGATGAATCACTTTCATTTTTCAATTATTTGAGCTTCACTTTAGGACTTCAGTTAATGGTTTTGCAAGACATTGATTAGAGAGAGTCTTTCTCTTTCCTGATTAAAAGCATGTATGATATCTTCTCTTCCAGTTATCTTTTATTTATGTCTAGTAATTGTGGATCTAAATATATGACGACAGTGATCTGTCACACACTATGTTATATGAATTTTTCAGGGCACAAAATAGTTTTTCTCTTAAAAAATCATTTCAAAAGGTTGTCATTAGTCAGACAAAGGATTTTGGAAGTAAATCTTGGTAAAATAAATTGTTTCCAATAAAATACTATGATAGCAAATCACTGTTGCCAACTCCTATTCAATATTCCTATCATATAATCTGTGTATATATTCAAGAAAGGAGATGCCACATAAATTCTCTCAAAAGCTGTTGACCTCATAGCTTGGTCTTTAAAAACTACAGCTGGTGGTGTAGGCTAGACAGTAGGAATATAGAGCCAGCCATCATGAATTCTGTTTGTCTCTAGTTCCGTCTCCCACAAGTATTGGGATGTCAGATACATCATATTCCCTGCTGAGGTCTTAGTTACTACTCTGTAAAGTGGGGATAATGTAAGCCTCTTGTAGATGGTCACTCATTGTCTCATTCAACATGCACTTATGTGTCCACTCCTATTTTAGGCAGTGCTATTGGATAATACAGCTGCATGCACAGACAACTCCTGTCACTTGGGGGGTTCTTGGGTTGCAGTGTACAAAGAAGCAGAGAAGGCTTTCTAGAGGGAATCTCCTGTTACTACAACATCAGTGGTGACTCAAAGACCTAGGTGACTTCATGATACTGGGATATTGCAGTTGGAGGAAGGAGAATTTGGATTTAAATTAGCAATCATCAGGTCTTAGGAAATTCTGAACTCTTCCCTTCTAATTGTCTCCTGAGGAAAATACAAATGCAGTCTCATGTCCACTAAAGATGGGAATATGCTGGGTGCTGGTGGTTCATGCCTGTAATGCTAGCTCCTTAGAGGACTGAGATCTGAGAGTATTGGTTTGAAACCAGCCTGGGTGGATATATCCACCAGATTCTTAACCCTACTTAATCAGCGAAAGAACATAGGTAGTGGCCTGGCTCAAGTGATGGTGAGCCAGGTGTGAGTGGAAAAGCTGAGCAGAAGTGCAAGATCCTGAATTCAAGAATCAGTACTAGTGGGTCTGGGGTCATGACTCAAGTAGCAAAGCACCTGCATAGCAAAAGGGAGTCATTGAGTTTAAGCTCCAGTAACGCCCCAATTACATATATACATATATATCATTGTATACTTAAATACGTGAAATAGCAACAGGGTTATTAGTTTTCATTATCTAGCATTACATACTGTATGCTACAAGACTGGCAGCCAGGTTGCTGTGAAGAGCATATCACAAATGCAAGTAATGGATTGTGTATGAATTTATGATTACTTCCCGTGTCCTTAGGCAACAGAGTTTTTTTTTAAGTGCCATTGCAATCTTTTTTTTTTAAACATTGTCAAGGTGAAGTACAGAAGGTTACAGTTACATAAGTAAGGTAGTTAGTACAATCTTATAGGACCATTGTTATACATACAGTCCCTGTGACCAAAATGTCATTATGCCATACATGACTGTAATGGTTCCTGCGTCTTTACACAGGCAGTTACACCTGTTGGCAGTTTACATTCATTACCTTCATTAGTGCAATCATCAGACAAAATTGTCTCACAAGGACATTTTATAAACTGTAAACATATAATTGTTAAAATCCTGTGTGTGTGTGCACGTGCATGTGTGTGCGTGCATTCCTGTGTGCATGCCAGTACTGGGGCTTGAATTTGGGCCCTGGGCACTGTTCCTTAGTTTTTTTCCTCAAGGCTGGGAGCTCTACCACTTGAGTCACAGCTCTACTTGAAGCTTTTTGGTGATTAATTGGAAATAAAAGTCTCACCAACTTCCCTGCCCAGGCTAGTTTCACAGCATGATCCACAGATTTCAGCCTCCTGAGTAGGTAGGATTATAGAGGTGAACCACTGGCCCTCGACTCCATTTTTTAAATTTTAATTCAGGAGGGTTTCAGCACAGCAATGGGAAAAATGCTGTTTTTAGGCTAGAGGTAAACCCTCCCTGAGTCTCTGAGAACTCTTCTGAGCACCTGGACTAGATGACTTGCCCACAGTACCCCTGGAAGGCCTTCCTTTCCCTCCTGCTTAAGAGCATTCACTGGGAAGTATTTTAAAATGCGCAGGTTTGGGCCTCTCCTGAGGCAACGGAATTGTAACCTCTAGGAATGAGTATAAAAACTCCCCAGGTGAATCTCAGAGGTTCAGCCAGGACTGAGAGGCACAGCCTACTCCCGCGCCCCCCACCAAAATGCTCTTCCGCCCTAACACCAGAAGATCTGGCAGGAAAGCAGCACAATCCTCTGTGCTGTGGGAAAGGATGCTGAGGTGGGCACTGGAGTTTACCAGGCCTCCCTCTCACTTTCTGAAAGGTGGGGCTGCTTTCAAATGGAGTGCCCTGGCAAGTAGAGAGAGGACCTGCCCTCTGTTGAACCACGTTGCCAGCCTTCTGGTGTTTGACTCTTGTAGTAAAATTGCTTTTGCTTTTTGTTTTTGTGAGCTTCATGGAGGGTAGAGTCCCTTCATCTCCTTGAAATAAGTTGTCTCAAAATTGATCAAGATATATTGTGTTCATACACTGCAACTCCTTTGTACAGCGACTTAAATAAAAATTTTAAAAAATTGGATTCAAAGACACTTATGCTTCATCGTAGGAAACCTGAAAGAAGACATTTCAAAAATATCTCCCAAGTCAAGTACAGTGGTATGTGCCTATAGTCCCAGTTACTCAGGAGGCTGAGAAGGGGAGAGGGGTAATCACTTGAACTGAGGAGCTTGAGGCTAGAATGGATGATATAGATAGCAAAATCCCTCTGTGTAAAAATAATAATATAATGATGCCAGGCATGGTGGTGTATGCTTATAAATCTGGAGCAAGAAGCAAGGCGGGCCCTGGCAAAAGCATAAGACCCTATCTGAAAAACAAACTCAAAGGGCAAAAAGAGGCTGGGATGTAGTTCAGTGGGAAAGTGCTTGTCCAGCAAGGATAAATAAGGTCCAGGGTTCAATCCCAGTACCAAAAACTAGAGAGGACAAAAAATAAAAATAAAAAAGATTAGGTGTGTGGCTCAAGTGGTGGAGCTCTCCTAACAAGTACAAGACCCCTAGTACCTCCAAAAAGTAGTATTAATAAAACCTCCCAAATCCTATTATTGTTAATGTTTTATGAATTTCCTTCCAAAAACATTTTTTGGGGGGAGGTGGTACTGAGGTTTAAACTCAGGACCTCATACTTGCCATCAGGGGCTTTGAGTTATAAATTAAAGGGGTGACTTCTACGTCGAAAGCATGTGTATTTTAAGCTTGCTGGTGAATGGTTGTTTTTCACCTGTATATAAAACCATGTAGCCCCAATTTGGGTCAAAAGATAGAGCATTTCTATCACTCTAGAAGATTCCTTAATGTCCCTTACTTGTCAGTAGTCACTCTCGTCCCTGGTGTCACTAATGACTATCAACACTGGATTCAGTTTCTCTATTTTAAACTCATTGGAAGGAATCAAATAGTATGATTTACAGGAAGAGAACAGTGTGTACGCTTGTATTTATGATGCCTTGTGCTCAGTAATTATGTTTCCAGAATTCCTCTCTGTTGTCATGAGTACTAGTAATTTGTTCCTTTATAGTGTGTTCTATTCCAATATATGAAAATCCTGGCATGATTTTGCCCACTCTCCACTCTCCTTTCTATATTCTGCAATGATTGTCTTTGCATACACAGATTTACTGTTGTACTTTGGGCATTATCTACAGAGAAATTTGTACTCTAGGAATACACATTGATAGATTTTTGAGTTGTTTCTGTCTTGCAGTTATTAAGATCATTTTTGTGCATGTCTTCAGTAGATGCAAAACATTATTTCTTTTGCATTATAGCTATGAGTGAAACTGTTAGCTGGGGTAGGTGAATATTTAGCTTTGATAGATATTTCCCTTATCTTGCAGGAAGACAAGCCTTTTAAAGGTTAAGGTTATTGTGTGGTTCATGTGCTGGAAGCTTGATCCCAATGTGGTAGTGGTGAAAGGTAGTGGACCCTTTAAGAGGTGGGGCCTAGGGGACTGGTTAGGTGCCAGGACCCTAGCAAGAGATTAAGGTAGCTCTCTGCTGTGAGTTGCTGAGAAAGTGAGTCATAAAAAGAGAAAACTTTAGTTCTGAATCCCTCTGGCTTCCTGTCTTGTCATGTAGGTGTGATTTCTCTCTGTCTCTCTGTCTCTCTCTGTCTCTCTCTTTCTCTCTCTCTCATACACACACACACACACACACACACACACACACACACACACACACACACACACACACACAAATAAATATCTTATTTTGTGCAACTGTCTGCAGTACTTTGGATCCCTGTGTTTCACCTCCAGGCTTATATCCAGATGGAAATCATTACAAGACCTCATCAAAACCAACTAGGGTATTGGAAAGGATTCTGACTGTATGTTTATGTCTTATTTAGTTGTTTAATCAGGGAGAGAACTTTCAGGAAACTCCCTTTAGTCTCTCCCCCAGCTCCACTGGTTAGGTTGGGTGATAGACTCGGTCCCCACAGCAAAAAAAAGTCTGAGACAAAGAGTATCCAGGATTTGAAAACTACTACACTGAAAAGCATGTTCAGCCAACAAAGAAAAAGGCAAATGGCTGCAAACAAGCATCCAGCAGTGTCTGCCATAGATACTCTCACTGAATCCTTCCCATCAGAAAAATGGGATGATGACACTTTGCTTTGAACATGAGCATCACTGTTAATTGAACTAAAATAGCACATGAGAAGTGGACAGGAAAAGGTGTCAACAAAAGCTGATGTCCTTCCTTTATATTGTTTTATCCTCAGGGCACTCAGCTTTTGTGGAGATTTCACCAAGGACCATTTAAATGAAAGACCAGTTGAGAAAAGCAGAAGAAACAGGGAATGCATTTCATGTGATGATACAACTCTATGTGATTTATAAATTATATGGCAAGAGAGATTGTAGTTTATTATTTCAGGATGCAAAAGTGAATGTGGAAAT
This sequence comes from Dipodomys merriami, assembly GCF_024711535.1. Classification (NCBI taxonomy): domain Eukaryota; kingdom Metazoa; phylum Chordata; class Mammalia; order Rodentia; family Heteromyidae; genus Dipodomys; species Dipodomys merriami. The sequence goes on from NW_027206512.1 coordinate 52,222,807, forward strand.
CGGAATCCGTTACCGGGCGATGGATTGCAGTTAGCCAAATTGTATTGCTTTACAAATACATGGAAAAAATACGATCATGGGAAGGATATTGGATACCAAATGGGCTTTATTTTTAACTGTTTGTTTTAATAGCTCATGAAAATATGGTGGTGCTTTTTATGGCTGTAATGAATTTTAGGAAGACAAGACTTCATTGCAGCTTTCTGGTGCTAAATCTTTTTAGTGGAGAGATAAGAGACTTAGTATGCTGGCGTCTCTCCATGCGTTCTGGTGGCCAAGTTCTCCGCCTGAGGCTGTGTATGCCTCACGTTATGAGTCTGGGTAGGAGGGGTGATAATTTTCAGAACCAGAGACTGGGGAATTGGTCTCATCCTTCATGAGCTTCTTTTGCCTTCCTTGGGAGTGAGTCCTGTTTCTTAAATACAAATCTCTTTTTCTTTCCTGTGTAGGGAGCATGATGGCTTCTTTGGCTTTGGAACATTCAAAAGTGGAAGAATTTGTGAATAGGACTCTTAGAGTCAATAGCAGAAACTCCATGTAACTGGTTAAGCATAAAAAGATATTTGAGAGATATACAGACACTATTTTGAAAAATGAACTTTACAATTTAGGCAGGGGTGGGGGTGAGGGAGAGAGTGTAGTTGAGGAGGTGAGAGGGAAGGGAGGGTAGGGGAAAAACAAAGGAGGAGGTAACAATGCTTGATAGGAAATGTACTCTCGACCTTGCTCATGTAACTGTAACCCCTCTGTACAGTATTTTTACAATAAAAAAAGTGTTAAAAAAGCATAATTGATTGGCTCACACACTGAAAGGTGTAGGTCTTATTGACTTCAGGCATGGCTGTATCCAGCAGCTCAGATATTGTCACAGGACTGGTTGGTACGTCTCCGGTCTTGCCTGCTTTCCTCTACAGTGGCTTCATTCCCAGGCCAATCCCTAGTAGAGAGGATACATGTTAATATGTTACTTTTTAGTCAACCAGTAAACAACATGGTTTTGTTTTTTGTTATCCACTCCTAGGGAAGGAGAATGAGAAATGATTTATCTTATTAGTTCCTTCAAAAAAAAATTGTGGGCTGGCACCAGGGCTTGAACTCGGAGCCTAGGACACTATCTCTTAGCTTTTTCTTCTCAAAGCTGGCACTCTACTACTGGAGCCACAGCTCTATTACCAGCTCTTTGGCTAGTTAATTGGAATTTCACAGACCTTCCTCCCAGGCTGGCTTCAAACCTTGATCCTCAGATGGCAGCCTCCTGAGTAGCTAGGACTAGGGGCATGAGCCACCAGTGTTCATCTCCTATAGGTCCCTCTTGAACCATTCATTTATTCCTCTTCCTTTTCATTTTCTTCTTCTTTCTCTGTCTCTGCAAAGTCTTGAGAGGTGGGTGGATGTAGTTTGGTCCTGGCTGAGGATAATTTAGGTGACAGGATTCCAGAGGATGACAGAAATGCATTGAAGGTGACTTTGTTTGGGTAGGGGTTGGGGTGGGTTCTAGTTAATCCATCCTGAGTAAGAAAAGTCCAGCAAAGTAAGAAAACTTTTAGCATCAGTAGGGTGAGTACCTGGTGTCTTTCTTACCATTCATTCCTGGCACATGACAGCCTCATCCCCAGCCCTCACAAGTATTTGTCATATACTACGTAAATGTTTGAAGAAGCTATAGGGTATTTCTTCTTTATTTGTCTTAAAGAGCATAGGCTAGCGAGGTGCTGGTATGTCACACCTGTAATCCTAGCTACTCAGGAGACTGAGCCCAGGCAGAGCATGCTACAAGATGCTTATCTCCAAATAACCAGCAAGAAGCTGGAAGTGGAAGCATAGTTCAAGTGGTAGAGAACCTCCCGAAGCAAAAAAGAAAGCCAAGTAAGAGTGTGAGGACCTGAGTTTAAGCCCCAGTACTGGGGTTTGGGTGAGGAGGGGAAAGGAAAAATCATTTACCATGGATCTATCTATATCCAGCTACTAGGCTTAAATCCAGGCATCTCAATGCAGCCTGTACAAGCTGTATGACTCAATTTGTTCCTTACCCAGTCCATGGCTGCTGTCTATATATACTAAACGGACATAATGACAGAGGGCTTAGAGAATAAATGGATCAATGCATATAATTATTATGAAAGAATCTTACGCTAGATTTCTCACCAGCTATGGGAAGAACATACCTTCTCATGCCCTTTGAAGTGAGGTTTGGCCTGGGACTTGCTTTAGTCAATGAAATACGAGAGAAAGCAACACATATCACTTCGAGTGGGAACTTGAAAAGCCTGTGCGTGTTGGCACACATGCTGTGTGTTAGAGAATCTGGCCTTAGGTAAACAAAGGCCTTTGCCCTCAGCCACACTTGAAAGTCATTCATGCAGTTTAGGGTAGAGCAGGGGCTACTGGCCACATGGAGACCAAATTCTACTCTGTGGGCAATCATGCACCAAGCAGGCCTCTCTAAAACTCAGGCCATGCAAGCTCAGGTAAGCTGCCTCAGCTAGCTGTGCTCTGGGTAAACCGTGACCCCTGGAGACAGGGAGGGAGAGGTGCGCTGAGGATAAAGCAGCTTCATATTCGAACTTTCTCAGTATCTACCCATACTTCTCTTCCTTTAGCTGGTTTTGCTCTATGCTCTATGCTCTTTCCTGGGTACTATGGCTATAAAAGCGTTCACAGAACTCTGTAGTCTTTCTAGTGAGTTCTAGAAGATGAGGATAGTTTGAGGAATGCTGAGCTTGTGGTTCATGGTCAGGTCACGAATGTGACCTGTTGTTCAATGCTGTAGTTTAGCTACAGTTGGGCTCTCTGCAAATGATTATTTTTGCCCCAGACTCTCACCTGGCAGGGCTAATTTTTTTCTCAGTTGTTAAACTTTTTATCCAGAATATTCAGGAACAAAGAATTTTTATGGAACATTTGCCTCCACTTATGTGGAGGGAAAAGGAATGAAAAAGAAGTTCCCCACATTCAGGGCAAGGTGGTGATCAGAGGGTGAAATAGATTGTCACAGCGGAAGAAGCTAGTGAGAAAGAGAAACAGACTGTAGGCAGTGGTACCCTGGGTACCCTTCCAATGAGACCGCTGTGACTTTTTCTGGAATAGACCTTTCCTGAAAGAAAATAAGCAGATGGAACAATGTTCAATAGCATTAGGCATCAGAGAAATGTTAATCTAGCATGATTATGATTTAAAAGGCTGATAATTAACAAGTGTTGGTCAATAGGTAAAGAAACCAGAACTCTCAAGCATTGTTGCTGGGATATAAAATGGTATGGCTGCTCTGGAAAGTTATTTCACAGGTTAAGCATACACTTATCAAATGAATCACCTATTTTTCTCCTACGTGTATTATACACCCAAGATAACTGAAGTGGTGCAATATTCCTGGAGATCAAACTAAAAGTATTTACGATAACTTTAAATTCACATTCTCTGATGAAATGTAAGGCAAAGAAAAATACAACGCACACAACACAGTTCATTGAGATGTCATATAGGAAACTTAGAAACTACCTAAAATATGTATCAGTAGGAACTAAATTATGATACAATTTCTATTAGTAACACCCAGCTTTTATTTAAAAGGATCTTATGTTGCTGGATTACGGCCCCTTTTTTGCCTTCCATTTTTCCCCCCTTTCTTTGAGGATACAATGAACAGACCAGACAAACATCTGTCTCTTTCCAACCTCTAGACCTAATTCCCAGAAGATGAGCAGCGTATTTTAAACAACAAAGGGGAATTTGAAATGTTTGCAAATTCTTACTAGACAGTCCATCTCTGTTGGAGGCTCTGCAGACTTGCTTCTCTGTTTCTGTTTTAGAACTTGTGAAAGAGAGATGCTCCTCACTAATAAGTGAGAGAAGAGAATCGTGATCAGAAAGACCAAGGTTCTTCATTTTAGTGTGGAGGAAAGTCAAAAATACAGGGGCAGACAGCTCCACATGGAAAAGGCCAGCCTTTAAAGGCCCTTAACTTAGGGCGCAACACCAGTTGGCAATCTACGTATGAAGCAGAGATTTAGAAATTGAGTGGTAGTTACGTATTTTTGGCTTAAAAATTTTTTCCACGTTGCAACAAGTCTAAGTAAAAACTAGCCTTAGGGTGGGTATGAGGGTGGCTAGCTTGAACTGTATAGCATGATAATATACCTGTGCAATAGCTTGGGCATGGCTTGTCCCCAAGGGCTCTGGTGCTGGAAGATTCTTTCATAGGGTGGCAGTGTAGTAAAATAGTCACTTCCTGGGTTCCAGTGGAAAGTAAGTAAGTTAGGGAGCTCTACCTTCATGAATGGCAGAATGCTGTTTCAGGGGAATGGGTCAGCTCTGACTTTGTAGGTCTGGCTTTGTTACTGAGAGAATGAATTGATACAAGCTAGCCTGGTACCTCCTCTGTACCCTTCTTCTCCATATGCCCCTGCTATGAAATGCCATTTGCCTTAAGACCCTCACTACAGCCAAGAAAATGCTGGGGAGAAATAAACTGGAGAGAGAAAACAGTGAGAGAAATCAACTTTTTTGTTTTTGTTTTTGTTTTTGTTTTTTGCCAGTCATGGGGCCTGAGCTCTGGGCCTGGGCGCTGTCCCTCAGCTCTTCAGCTCAAGGCTAGTACTCTACCACTTGAGCCACAGCGCCACTTCTGGCTTTTTCGGCTTATGTGGTGCTGAGGACTTGAACCCAGAGCCTCATGCATGCAAGGCAAGCACTCTACCACTGAGCCACCTTCCCAGCCCCAGAAATCAACTTCTTATCATTATAAATTACCCAGCCTCAGGTAGTTTGTCACAGCACCATCAAATGCACTAAGTCAACCTATTTATAGAAAGGAAAAAACCTCCATAATATGTTAAATAGGAAAGTGAAGGCTGTGTTAGGAGATGGACATATGCATTTACTAGACTGTAGCAATCATTTCACTATAGATATGTGTAACAAAACATCATGTTGTACTCCTTAAACATGCATAGAAAAGAACTGCAAGGAGACTCATGTGATTTGTATTGTTTAGAGTAAAATAATACAAGTATTTGCATAGAACAAATATTTGGATTGATGTACATTCAGAGAAACAATGAGAGTACTCACTGGGAGGTGTGTTTTGGAGCAAATTTTTCATTTTTTAAAAATATATATCATTAGTGTTTGATTTCTTTCTGCATTGAGCATACATTAATTTTAGAAATAAAATTAGTTTTTAAATACCACACTGTGAAAATAAGGAAGATTTTAATGGGTCTCAGCAAGTAGATTGGGGTCTAATAAATCAATGATAGAAACATGTATGGGCACCATGAATTCTAGAGCAGAGGGTATTTACTTCCTGCCCTGCTTGACCTCCTGACTGCCAGGAACTGGCATGCTGAATGAAAGGTTATTAGGGACTGGATACAGTCCTCCAAATGCATATGGTGAAGTTCTATTGCCAGGTTCAGAATGTGACTCAGGTTGGACATAAGACCTTTCAAGAAATGCACAACTTGAAATGAGACCATTTTCATGGCTCCTGTTCTAAACTGATTGGTGCTTTTTTTTTCTTTTGGTGCCAGTACAGAGCTTTGAACTCAGGGACTGGACACTGTCCCTGATTTAAGCTCAAAGCTGACACTCTACCACTTGCGCCATACTTCCACTTCTAGCTTTTTGCTGGTTAACTGGAGATAAGAATCTCAAAAACGTTCCTACCTGGTCTGGCTTTAAATCACAATCCTCAAATCTTAAATTCCTGAGCAGCTAGGATTACAGGCACGAGCCACAGGTGCCCAGCTCGGACTAGTGCTTTCAAAGGGGAAGTCTGCATACACAGAAAGCCCATAGGGATGCTCTGATGTGGAACAAAGGCCATGAGGGTGGGAAAAAGAAGGAATAAGAGGAGTCTACAAACTAAGAAGAAAGGCCTCAGAGGAAACTAACATTTAGACCATATTTAGGTTGAACCCAAATGTTTTAGGCTGAACTAGTTACATTTGAGCCTAAACTTTTTTTTTCTGATGCTGTCTCTCTTTTTTGGCCTTCATTAGAGCACCTTTCTTCAAGAAACATTTCATAAGCAAAAACTCATCAAAAAGTTGTCTCTGTTTATGATTTCCCATAATTACAGGCCTCCTCAATTTCATTTCATTCCATTTCAGAACATAAATTTATCCAATTAAAAATAGGTGCTTCAGCAAATGATGCACCCTGCAAGTTGAGATATCTAAAATGTAATTATAGAATTGCCACATTAATATTGTATGCCATTTGAGGGCTTATTGTTTAATTTGTTCAGTACTCATGTACCTAGGAAAGGATAAATATCGTAGATACTCTTGCCCTGTTTACAAATTACATTTCCATTAAACATATATTGTAACTTCATTTGATAAAATACCTGATTGAAAATTTCACAAGTATATGAAAAAGCACTCAATTTCTTTAGACATCAAAAAAGCCCATTGAAAGTCACAATGAGTTGTAATAACATACTAGCATGGTCAAAGTCAAACAGACCAACAGTACTAATTGTTGCTAGAGATATGGTACAGTAATTAGACAACTATACTATGCTACCTTGGTTAGTTACACTTCTTTATTTGTGAGTAAGTTACTTTTATGTTTAATATGTTTTTATTATATTTAAGTTGTTGTACAAAGGAGTTGCAAGTCAATCAAGCAATTTATGAATATAAAACATCTCCATCAATGTTATCCTTTTTTCATTCATCCCTCCCAATTTACCCCTTCCCTCACTTTTCTTAATTTTGTAGAGTATACATTGAGGTGGTTTTTTTTGTTTGTTTTTTGTTTTTGTTTTTTTTTTACTGCAATCTTCCCCTCTTGACATAAGTAACTTAAGAGAGGAAGGACTTCTTTTTTTCTTTTTTGCCAGTCCTGGGGCTTGAACTCAGGGCCTGGATGCTTCCCCTGGATGCTTCCTTTGCTGAAGGCTAGCCCTCTACCATTAGCTCCACTTCTGGCTTTTTTTGGTAATATTTTGAAGAATCTTATAGACTTTCCTGTCTGGGCTAGTTTCAAACCATGATCCTCAGATCTCAGCCTGCTAAGTAGCTAGGATTACAGACATGAGCCACCAGAAACCTGGCACAAATTTTTTAGTGGCCTTTTTCCTTTTTTTTAGGGAGTGTTATTGAGGTTTTTAACTCAGACCCTTTTGTTTTTTAGGCTGGCCCAGTATCATTTAAGCCACATCCCAGCCCTAAGAAAGGACTTCCTTCATCTCATGGTTTTAGAGAGTCCAGTCCATGATCACTTGACCCCATGCCCCTGGGCATCATGGCAATGGAAGGTCACAGTGGTGGAGAGCTGTTCTTCTCATAGCAGACAGGAAGCAGAGTGAAATCAGAAGGGGCCAGGAACAAAATACATACACCCAAGGGTCGAATTCCTCTTAAAGTTCCCCAAACCTCCAAAAATAGCATTACCAGCTAGGGAAAACTTCCTAACACACAAACCTCTTGGCTCATATCCAAACCATAACCATCCAGTGTAGAAATTCAACCTCCAAATATTTGCCCAAAAGAAATGAAAGACTCTATCCAAACATAAACATCTATATAAATGTTTGTAGAACTATTTGTGATAGTCTCAACTAGAAATAACCCAAATGTCTGTTTACTATTGAATGGATAAACAAAATACAGTATATTCATATCATTGAAAACACTCAGCAGTAAAAGGAGATGAACTATCAATACAGATGTATGTATCTCATGCTATACTTCATACTATACAAGTATGTGACAAGATTAATAGTTGTTTGGAACCAGGAGAGGGGATCTGATTAAGCAATGTCTTTTCAGCTTTCTGTTGCTATCAGAAATAACTGAAGCAAATCAACTTATAAAGAAAAAAAGGGGGCTGGGAAGGTGGCTCAGTGGTAGAGTGCTTGCCTTGCATGCATGAGGCCCTGGGTTTGATTCCTCAGCACCACATAAGCAAAAAGAAAAAAAGCCGGAAGTGTCGCTGTGGCTCAAGTGGTAGAGCGCTAGCCTTGAGCTGAAGAGCTGAGGGACAGTGCCCAGGCCCAGAGTTCAGGCCCCACGACCAGACCCTCCCCCCCAAAAAAAAAGAAAAAGAAAAAAAGGGTTCTATTGGATCATGGTTTTGGAGGTTTCTGTCCATGATCAACTGGCTTTGTTGCTCTGGACCTGTGGTAATGCAGCAGAGCTCAGGATGGAGCAAAGCAGTTCACTTTGGGTATGAGATTTAAAGAGAGAGAGAGAGAAAAGAGGAACTAACCAGTGTCTACAGTCCCTTCAGAGGACATCCCTGATGATCTGCAACTAGCCCTCACCTCTTTAAGGTTCCACCGTCTTCCAGTGCCCTGCCTGGGAACCAGACACTTATCACAGGGCCTTTGGCAGAGTTTCCAGATGCACAGAGTAGCAAACATAACAGACCTAAGGGAATCTTTTAGGGAGAAGAATGGCTTTCTTCTTTGATTATGTTGATGGCTAAATGATTGGATATAACCACCAAAATATAAAGTATATTTTGTATATACATGATTTTAAGAAACAAAAAAGAGGAAATATTTTCCCCAGCTGATTTTTAACATGTAACTGGATTTGCTGAAAGTTCAATACAATGGTAGTTCAATACAATACTTATATTGGTTTAGAGAATGGAGATTGCCAGAGACTCAAACATTTATTATTGTTATTATTAAGGAGTTGCTCAGAAGGGTTACAATTCAGGTTATAAGTATCGTGCTTCTTTAGTATTTTCCCCCTCTCCTCCCTACCTGCAAGTTACATAGTTCACTTTGTTTATATGCTGTATATTGGATATAATGACCTCATTTGCTTACCCTTCCTCCATTCCCTCTGCTTTGCTCTCTATTTAAAAAATGTTTCCATTTCCTGGTACTCATTTTGATAAATAGTACTATAGATGTTCAGAGGAGTTATGCCTTTGGATTCCTCCTCTACCTGCCTTAAGTCAGTTAGTGTATAAAAGCACAGAGCCCTGAATATAATTTCTTTGTTTGAAGTCGGTCATGAGGATTGAACGAGGCTTGAACTCTGGGCCTGAGTGCTGTTCCTCAGCTCTTCAGCTCAAGGCTAGCACTCTACCACTTGAGCCACATCACCACTTCTGGTTTTCTGAGAGCTTAATTGGAGATAAGAATCTCACAGATGTTCCTGCCTGGGCTGGCTTTGAAACATAATCCTCAGACCTCAGCCTCCTGAGTAGCTAAGATTATAGGCATGAGCCACTGGTGCCTGGCCAAAGAGTGATTAGCCTTTATCTGTATCAGGCAACTAATTTAATCTGAGTCTCTGAGTCTCACATATCTGCAGAGTGGAGAAAGCTTCACTCAGAGGGCATCTGTAAATTACATAAGACATTGAGGACGTAGTGGGTGTTCACCAGTATAGTTTAATAAAGATCAACTTACATTTGTATGGCCAATCAAGATCAACTTAGATTTGTATGGGTTCTTTGCTCTACAAATAGTCCTCTGCCCATTTTTTCTCATGTTCTCATTATGGTGTAAGATCCTCAACTAACAATATAAATACTCGTAACAACTCTTTGGATACCACCATGAACTTGGCTATACATATCCCATCAATTTTCAGCAGCAGCATGGTTTTCATTCTGAAGGTAAATCTGGCTGAGAGAACAAGAATATATTGTCCAAAGAAATGTTTGCTATGTGGTGAAGCTCATGTTCCAAATCAGCTCAAAGCTCCCATCCCATCCTCTGACTTCTTAACTAGACCTGACACAAGAGTGTAACACAATCTTTTGGAGTCCTTGGGAGCTGTGAGAAGCACTCAAGGCTGAGCCTAGGTTTTAGCTTTTGGAAAGGTCCTTTCCTAAAGCATCCAGATCCATGTGGTGTCTATCAATGGTCTTCCATGAGCCTTGACACCTTCTTCATTTGCATACCTCTCCTCATGTTTTGCTCAGCTGTCCAACAGCCATTCACACCTAGGGAAGTACAGTCCTCCAGGGAGCATTTGCACATGGTAGTTTGGATCTACTGGTGATTGATGGACAGAGTTCAGGGATACTAAGCATTGTGACATGAATGACCCACAGGATGAGTGAAATCATCCAACCCAAATGCCAGTAGCACCCATTCCAAATTGTCAGCTATACCCTAACTATATTTAGACTCAGTTCAATTCACTTCCCCATGATGCTTTCTCTGCCCTGTCCCCAGGTCATCAATGTCTTTGGACCAACTGTAGCTTGGTAGACAAAACTCCTGTGATCCCTGCTCAGTGTGCAAGCCTGCCTGTCAAGGCACATGGCACTTCTGGGCTTCAGGAAACAGGTCTGCTACTGTTCATGGGTACCCAGCTCTCCATGAGCACAATGCTTCATTTGCTGAACCACTCAGTCAAAAAATGATTTAAAAAGGCCTCAATCAGTAGAGCTGTCGGGATTTCTTTAGGGGTTGTAGTGAGAGAGAAATGAGCAGCGACCTTTCTGCAGATTGGATATAAATATGCATTTTATGGATGCCTGGGAGAGAGCTGGGGGTGGGGCAGGTGGGATGGATGGGGGCCCTGGGTCATGACTGACCCTAGCCTGGAGCTCAAGGCAGCCATGGAGACAGGAGAGAGCTGAAACCCCCTGTCAGCACTCAGTTCTGTGCCAATAGTCCCTGTGATTCATGTACTAGGCCATTAATCCAGTAAGAAGCCACTAAATGGGCAGACGAACAAAAACAGGAAGCCCTTCTGAGAGCTGTAAATTATCCCTTAGTAGCTTTATATACTTGAGAGTGAAGGGTATTCCAGGAGCATGGTAGAAAGTACTGGGACCTCAGTTGCTGATAGAAACCTGGGAAATTCGATTCAACCACTAATAAATTGAAGACTTATTTTATACAAGTAGCTGGGCTGGTACAGAGATGAATAAAGAGACTACCTAATCTTTCAGGAGTTCGAGATGAGTGGGAATAATTATTGAGTACTATTTTTCTGTCCCCTGCTTTCCTATATCCATCCTAAGAGCTATCTATCCCCTTCATGCTCTCTGCAGGCCTTCTCCTCCTGGTCATTGAGTTGCTGATGCCTCTTTCAGAATGTCTGAATGGATGGCTGTGAAAATCTCTTATCTGGTTCCCCTGAGCACCCCACCCCATTCTCCTTCAGTGCTGGGGATGGAATCCTGGGCCTTTCCTGACAAGCCCTTTACCATTCTGACCCCATTCTGATTCAGAATCACACAACAGCAGCTCCACTTTCCCCCAAAGCAGAGGAAATCTATCACCCAGGAACTCTGTGCCAGGCACACACCTAACTATTTCAGGAGGCTGAGATCTGAAGGTCTTGGCACAAAGTCCATCTGGAGTCATCTGCAATTAACCACCAAAAAGCCAGAGGTAGAGCTGTAGCTCAAATGGTAGAGTATCAGCCTTGAACAACAACAACAACCACCACAAAAGATAAGGGACAGCACCCAAGTCCTGAGTTCAAGCCCCAAGAAAAGCGTGTGCATGCACGCACACACACACACACACACACACACACACACACACACACACACACACACACACACACACACACAGAGTACTCTTTTGCTATAAGGATGACTGAACCTCCCCTACCAAGTCCCTTCATGGTACTAGCCATGTTTGCCTCTCTAGCCTTCCCAGAATGCAGTTCTCATATACAAGCATCCTGCTCTCTGGCTGGTCCCCAGACCTCTATATTTCCACCATCTGTATACCTTACAGGGCATCCCAGCTCCTAAGTTGGCCAATTGAACTTTCAAGATCCCACTCTTATCCCCTCCTACTGAATCTCAGGTGAGCAACCCCTCCCATCTGCCAGCTACCACCCCTGTACTTTCTTCTCGATCACCTCCACCATATCTGATTCTTATTTGTCTCTCTCCGTCAACTTTGATTGTTTCAACTAAACTGCAAGAACTATGTCTATTCTTCTTTGTCCACTCAGCACCTAATAGAATGCCTGGCACCTGCTAGATGCACAATAAGTGTTGTTTGCTGACTGTACTTGAACAATAGCCTATACAAGGTCATAATAAATAAGACAAGAAGGGCTTATTCAGGGAAGACTGTAATGGGCGTTTATCTCTGTGTAATCTCTGCTTTGCTTCTAATATTGCACTTAGAAAAATTGTCATGGACAATTGAATACCTTATTGTTCCTGAATGATATATGGGAGCAGTGTGATCTCAGAAAATAGACAAGGTATATTATCTCTGAGGAAATCAAAGTCTAAGTCTTTGGTATACTTTTCTCTCACAAATAATATGAACATTCATATTCAAATGACATAGGCATAGAAAATATAAGGCTTCGTAGGTAGACCATTTGGGTTGAATTTGAAACTTTGTGATCTTATTAAACAATTTGCCTTGATTTTGACTCAATTTTCAAATCCATTACTTGGATTGGTTTCTTAGTATTTTAACACATCAGCACTTCACCCTTGAAACTCCAGGGGAGCTCCAGGCATCCTTTGGCCTGTGACTGGATTGCTTTAACTAGACTCTAGCTTTGTCTTCACAGTACCGTCTCCTTTTCTGCTCTTTGACAAATATTTCTTTCTTTCTTTTTTTTTGGTCGGTCGTGGGGCTTGAACTCTGGGCCTGGGCGCTGTCCCTCAGCTCTTCAGCTCAAGGCGAGTGCTCTACCACTTGAGCTACAGCACCACTTCCTCCTTTTCTGCTCTTGTAAGGACATTGGGCATTGGATTTAGTTGTTATCTTGACAATCAAGATAAACTCATCCTGGGATGCTTAGTTGCACTCACCATGACTTATTCCAAATAAGATCACATTTATAAGTGGGAGAGATTAGGGAAAAATCATAATTCACCCCTCTCCTGATAAAATTCATTCATAAAAGCTATTGGGATGTAATTCCTCAATGTAAACAACTATTTTGACATTCCTGAGACATATTTATTCCCTCAATTTGGAAGGGGTTGCAATTGATAAGCATTTTGTATCAATATTAAATGGGGTCGCCACCTACTGGCTGCTAAGATTCACATCTTGTAGAGATCAGAGGTAACACAAAGTTTAAGACTGTACTGCAGTATGTTATTAAATTTCATTTGATCTGAATATCTAATTACAGTGACTCGTGTACTTTGTCTTATTTGTTGGAAGATCTACCATTTTGGCAAAGGTTGTGCATCACCTCCTTTAGCTTGGTTAACTCTTTGGATTGAAACAAATTCTTAGGTACCTAGAATTCAAAGTAAAAAGAAGGCAGGAGCCTGGAGATATGTTTTCCCTTTCCTCTTTCCACTCCATTCTGGATTCTGGTTGCTTAGTGCATTCTAGGAGAGACCTTTCATTCTTTTGACACTACTGAGTATCTTTACACATAATGTAGCAGATGTCAAATAACTGAAAAACAATGAACCACAGTGCTTGAGAACCCAAGAAAACCCCAAATCCAAATTCTAAAAATGAACTAGTGTCTCCAACTGTATAAGAACAAAGATATTCTTCAAAGAATGTTTGGGACAGTGCTTGTGAAAACCTAGGCCTCATGACTTTTATGAGTTCAAGTAAAATTGTTGCAGGCTTTTTGACTACGATCAGTTGTAGGATGTACTCTGGTCAGTTTAGTATCTGATATGTCCTCCATCCAAGGACAATGTACTTGAGAGTAGATGGAATCGCTTCCCTTGATCTAGATATTACACAATGTCTTCATGTAGCTAAATATATAGTAGCCTATAAATATTCACTAGCCACTAGTAGTTCACACCTATAATCCAAACAACTCAGGAGGCTGAGAACTAAGGATCAAGTTTTGAAGTCAGATAAAGAAGACAAATCTTTGAAACTCTTATGTCCAACAACCAGCCACCAGAGGTGGAGGTATGGATCAAGTAGTAGAGCACCAGCTATGAGTGGAAAAGCCAAGTGAAAGCATGAGGCCCTGAGTTTAGGCCCAAGTACGGGCACAAACAACAATACTACTACTACTACTACTACACACACACACACACACACACACACACACACACACACACACACACACACATCTAGGTTCACTTGTACTTCAATGGGATTTCTTCTAATTTTAGAAGGAATCATTTCTAAGCCATTAGAAATTTAGAATGTACTTTTCAAATATACATTCAAGAAATTTCAAGACGTGTACCATTTGCCTAATGGCAGATGACTTAGATGTCTCTCTTGGGGTAAGCTGGTGGGTGGAAAGCTGACACATGAGTCCAAGGCATTAGTATTCTGCATTGCTGCTTTCAAGGCAGAAGCTAGTTAGGAGAATACTTTCCTCCCTAGCATTTTATCCCTGCTGACATAAATCAAAACACCCAATGTTCTTCGTATTCAAAGGTGACACTGCTACCAGCATGACCAACCATTGCTGTTAGTCTGCAGCTTTGGAAGCAATGTCACAGAGCTTTAACTTGCTTTAGTTGGCTCAGCATGTCTTTGAAGCATTGCCTCAACCCATCTCTCCAGCAGCTCACTGTTGAGCCAAATTGCACTCTTTCAGAAGGAAATTGGCTAAATACTTGAAAAAGAGTGAGCTGGTCTTCTTGTTGAGGATGTAAGCCTGTGTTTTTCAAAGACTGGTTCTCAGAGGGAGAGAGATGTCATCAAAATCCCCTGGGGTGCGTGTTCCATGGCAGACTTCCATACCCATCCTCAGCCAATGGATTCTGAGATTCTGGGAATCGATCAGGTCATCTGGATTTATTATTTATTTTGTTTGTGCCAGTACTAGGGCTTGAACTCAGGCCTGGGTTTCTGGCCCTTAGCTTTTTATTTGCTTAAAGCTGGCTCTCCAACACTTAAGCCACAGCTCTACTTCCAGATTTTTTCTGGTTAATTGGAGAGTAGAATCTCATGGGCTATTCTGCCAGGATGGTTTTGAACTGTGATCCTCAAATGTCAGCTTCCTGAATAGTTAGAATTACAGGCATGAGCCAAGAGACCTAGGTTCTGTCATCTTCATTTTAAACACATACCTTCTGTGGATTCCTAAGCACTGCGAGCTAAGATGTCCATGTTAAGGGACATGGTTTTGTCTTCATTTTTATCTGGGAATTTCAACAATCTGCAGCGTCTCATTCCCAGAAACACACTGGAACCTGTCCACAACCTGGAGGCACAGTCCTGTGACTCAGTTTCTCCCCAAACACATTAAATCCATTACAACTTCTATCTGGAAGATGTCCCATTGGCAATCAGTCCCAGATTCTTACATGGCTAGGTAGATCCTGAGAGAGAAAACAAATCAAATTCAAATGTGAACCTAATTGAAAGAAGAGGAGTTTGAATAGTGAGCATTGAATTATATCTAATCTTTAACAGCAAGTGAACCCCCCCCCCCACCAGCTTGGCTGACACTTCAGCGAGAACCCTTTCTGGTAAGTGTTATGCAAATAAAAATCTTCACTAAGGGGAACATCCTTCCTTGACAAGTAGTCTCATAGGCCTGCTCAGGGCAGGTAGCTGCCTAGATACTATCTCACTGGTTCTGAGCGACATTTCCAGCTGTATGTGAAATCTACATGCTGGTCAGCATTTCTGTCCAGCTACTTCACTTTTCAACTTTTGATTTTGAAACAGTTGTAGATATGCAGGAGATAACTGAAGATTTGCTTTCCCCCACCCCCACCCACCTGTCCTACAGCTCCAATAATTGTACAGAGAGTTCCTACATATGCTGTCCAGTTTCATCCATGCAAATTCACACTACTATAGTACAATATCAAAACTAGAACTTAGCCAGGCTCCTGGCTCACACCTGTAATCCTAGCTACTTGGGAGGCTGAGATCTGAGGATCACAGTTCAAAGCCAGCCTGGTAGGAAAGTCCATAAGACTCTTATCTCCAATAAACTTCTAAAAAGTCAGAAATGAAGTTGTAGCACAAGTGGTAGATCACTAGCCTTGAGCAAAAAAAAGCTGAGGAACAGTACCCAGGCCCTGGGATCGAGATCCAGGACCAGCACACAAAAACAAAACGAAACAAAAAAACAAACTTGACCAGGGCCATCGCAATGATCCTCAGAGCTTATTCAGGTGTCAGCAGTTTCACATGCACTCCGTGTATGTATATGTGTGCATATTTATGTTCCATGTGCTCACATGCAACGTTATCACACATGTATAAATTAAGGCAGCTACCATAGCTAAACTACAGCACTGTTCCAACCACAGTGGCCCCTTCCTAGGCAGGCTCAGCCCATTCCAGCCCATCCTTAGTCTTAGTAATAACTGATCTATTCTGTTGCTATAATTTTACACAATCATTTTTAATAGCATTTTAATAGCCTTGAAGCAACCTCCCCGCACATGGAGCTTCACGCCTGGCCCGGCCAAGTTATCTCTCAAGATATCAATTACTGATTTCTGTTAAGGTTCTAGTTACAAAATTGCGTAAATTTTTACTGGTCTGACAATAATCCTAATAGTCCTAAAAGCATTCATTTAATGGACAATTTTGCTGAGTATGTGGTTTTCAACTATATCTAACCAGTATCACAGGAGAAATATTTGTCTAGCCACTGAAATGTGACAGAAGTTTTATTTTTACTCACAGAAGAGTGAGAGGAGGAGGTTCAGTGTGACAAGCATTTTCTTAAATTATTATTATTATTGTTCACACACACATTCAACTTTCAAACTTGTTCTTTTTGCTAGTGATGTAATCCCTTTTTTTTGGTTACTAGAACAGACTATCAGAGACTGGATACTTTATAAAGAAAAGTGGTTTATTTTGGCATATATTTTGAGTGGCTGGGAGTGCAAGGTTGAGAAACTCCTTGTAGCAGAGACTGGCTGCAAGGCCAAGAGAAGGCATAAGGTAGTGCATGGGCCGAGGGATAAAATGAGAGAGAACCAAATTGGTTTTCTAACAGACCTACTCTGCAGATAACCCTTTAACCCAGTAATCCATTAATCCTCGAATGGATTAATCCATTGGTGAGGGCAGACTACTCCAGACCTAATCATCAGTTAATAGTCCCACCACTTAATGCCTCACAATGGGGATTAGATTTAAACACAGGCTTTGATGGGGACCTCAAGCCATAAAGGTTATCATGAACTTTGAACCTAAATGCGAATCTCACTTTAAAAAGTCACAGATTACAATCTGCAGCATTTTTTTCACCCATTTTAACAGAAGGTCATATCGCTAATCTGCCATCATTAACGAATATTTCTAAACAATTTGGCCCTTAAGCTTCTAAGCATCTCTGATGACCATATTTTATAGAACTCATCTCTCCCATCACTGCCACCCACATCACTCACAACTTCTCCATTCTGGTGGTTGATGATGCTCGGGATTGAAACTAGGCCTGGAATGTGCTAAGAATGGGAACCACTGAGCCACAGGCTCTGCTCATTGTTTTCCTTTTTTATGTCCTGTTTCTCCCTCTTGTATCTAGGCCCTTCTCCTATCTCTTTGGGGGAAGGTAACTGCTCTTCGGTGGGGAAGGGGAAAGAAAGAAGAGAGCAAGAAAGAAGAGAGCCAGGACCAGAACTAATCATGGAAAAGTCTGGCTATTTTTGGTACTGCATTGGAAGTCCACCTGACAGTATCCCTAACAGATGGTAACTTGACTTTGGTCCAAGGCATCCTTTGCTTTGTTGATGTTTTTATTTGGAGAAGTTACCTATATGTAGTCTAGGATGGTCTTGAACTCTTGCCTAAGCCTCCTGAGTACTTGCTGGAGTAACAAGTGTGGTCTTCCCTCTCACCCTCTTTACCTTCCTTCCTTCTTCCCACTTTCTTTTTGTTGTTGTTGTTGTTCTTAATATATATGTTTTATTGTAAAGATACTGTACAGAGCGGTTACAGTTACATGAGCAAGATAATGAGCCCATTTCCTATTAAGCATTATTACACCCTCCTTTGTTTTTCTCCTACCATCCCTCCCTTCCCCACCTCCACAACTCCCCCCCCCCCCCCCCCCCCCCCCCCCCCCCCCGCCAAAGTTGTAAAGCTCCTTTACAACATAGTGTCTTGTACATCTCATTATTATAATGGGTCATCCTGTTTCCTTATCTCAGCATTTTCTTCTTTCCACTTTCTTTTAGTACTGGGGTTTAAACTTAGGGCCTTGCACTGTGCTATCACTTGAATTACACCTCAGCCCTTCATGCTTCAATCTGTTTTTCAGATAGTCAATGAGCTCCCTTCCCATAGCTTAATCCACTCCTACCCCTCTCCACATCTTAGCATGCTCCCTTCCTAGGCAACACTAAGCCCATTTTGTAAAGGCAGAAAATAATCAGACTTCCACCCACTTTACCTTGGGATGGCTCTTCTCTGGGGCAGCTACCACCATAGAAAGCAACAAGAGCCCCTTAGAGTGACCTTCAGGTCTGGGCAGCTGCAGGATCCTTATCTACTATTTGGACAACAGCCATAAATCCTAGTCTGCCATGATGAAATAGCTGGCCCTCACATCCACACCAGGGTCTCTGCTTCCTAGCCCCTTCTAGCTCCTCCTAAGCCCCCTAGGTTATATAGATCACCTCAGACAATAGTCAGTACTTCTCACTTCTCCCTTGTGAGAAGGGGTCTTGCTGGCCACTTTCCAGGCAATAAACTTTTCTTTGTTCTCTGTGTCTGGATGTCTGTGTGGTTTTCTGGCCAAGTCCAAATAATCTAACAGTAATACTTTTCCCAGGGAGATAATCAGATCTCTAGCCTCCTACCTCTGCCTGGGATTATAGGTATGACTCCCTTCATCTAGCTTGTTTGTTAAAAGATGTATTCTTGCCCAAATTTGCCTTAAGCTGTAATCCTATGATCTCTAACTCATATGTAGCTGGGATTATAGGTGTAAGCCAGTAGACCTGTCCCTGTCTAATTTCTGAATTTTAAAAAATTATTTTATTAAGTAGTTGTACAAAGGGGTTTGAATTCCACGAGTCAAGTTCTAAGTACAGTGGATCTTCATCAATGTCACCCCTTTTCTCATCCATTTCCCCCCATCCTATCCATACTCTCAAATTACAAAATTCAGTTTTTACATAATGTACATTGAATATAGTGAGTACATTTGCTCTTCCTTCTTCCCTCCATTTTTGTGTCCCCCCTTCTGTTCCCTCCCCACCCTGCCCCGCAAAAAAAAAGAAAAAAAAAAGAAAAAATGGTTCAGCTTCCTTGTATTCATTTTGTTAGATGGTTCTTTAGTGATTACCATCCTTTAGTCAATTTGTTTGTGTATACATGAATATAACACCGTATATGCGCTCATGTATGTTATTTTAGATCTTTCTTTCTTCTCTCTCTTTTCCTTCATTCCTTTCTTCCATCCTTCCTTCCAACCTTCCCTCCCTCCTCTTTCTCTTTCTCTCTACTTTCTCTTTCTCCCTCCTTTCCTCCCTCCCTCCCTCTCTTCTTCCTTCCCTCCTCTTCTTCCTTCCTTCTTTCCTTCCTTCCTTCCTTCCTTCCTTCTTTCCTTCCTTCCTTCCTTCCTTCCTTCCTTCCTTCCTTCCTTCCTTCCTTCCTTCCTTCTTTCCTTCCTTCCTTCCGTCCTGCCTTTCTTCCTTCCTTCCCTCCCTCCCGTGCTTGCTTGCTTTCTCTTTCTTTTTTCTTTGTTTGTTTGTTTCTTTCTTTCTTTCTTTCGCTGGTCTTATGGCTGAACTAATGGCTAGGTGCTATCCCTAAGCTTTTGTGCTCAAGACTAGTATTCCACCACTGGAGCCACAGCTCTACTTCTGGCTTTTTTTCCCTGGTTAATTGGAGATAAGAGTCTCTTGGATGTTTCTGCCTGGGCAGGCTTTGAACCGCAATTTTCAGACCTCAGCCTCCTGAATTGTTAGGATTACAAGTATGAGTCAAGCGTCGCATGGCTCTTCTTCTTTTTTTTGGAGGGGGGGCCCAGTCGTGGGGCCTGAACACTGGGCCTGAGCACTGTCCCTCAGCTCTTCAGCTCAAGGCTAGCACTCTACCACTTGAGCCACAGCGCTACTTTTTTCTTTTTTCTTATGTGGTGCTGAGGAATTGAACCCAGGGCCTCATGCATGCAAGGCAAGCACTCTACCACTGAGCCACCTTCTCAGCCGCATGGCTCTTCTTATTTGGCTCAAAACTGCACAGGGAAAGTAATTTTATCTATTGTTTCCCCAATCAACATTCCTAAGAACACACACACATGTATACATGCATATACACACGTGCAACTCACAGACTTTTTTGCCAATATATCAAAGGATAAAGGTGGCACTTTTTTAATCTACATTTTTTATTGTCAAGGTACTGGACAGAGGGTTACAGTTACATGAGTAAGGTAATGAGTACATTTCCTATCGAGCATTGTCAGCCCCAAGGTGGCACTTTTGTTTAACTAAAATTGTGGTATGGAACAGGGAGAAGGGACTCTAAAGCACATAGAGAAGTCAATCTGGTCAGGATAGGAAATATGAGGCAAGTGCTCAGTGTGATACAGTTTGTATTTTGGATGGGAGGGAGCTTTGCAAACTGTTCTAATACCAAAGAAATACCCGAGGATGCTGTTGGGATTCTTGTAGGGTCCCTAGACCTGGAATGGTGCCCAGTTTCCACGTTTCCATAATCTTCCAATGATGAGATTATTCGGGTCTATACACACTATCCTCAGGGGCCAGGCTGTAAAAGATCCACGAATTATTCCCTTCTACTCTCAATAATCACTTGTCAACTTGTTTATTTTGGAGCAAATTTATGCTAATAATTATTTTGATTAACCTAATATTTATGATGTGCCTCCAATTTCCTGAGAACATGCCCATCTGGATAGCATTTCAGACTTGCACATGTTGCTCACCTGCCCCAACCTGTTAGCAGCAAGTTTTGGACTCTTTCACAAGTCATTCAAAAATGCAGTGGCTTAAAACAATCAGTATTTGTTTTTTGATCACAATTGAGGCAGGCTCAACCGGACCATTTTATTGTTCTTAACTGGGCTCACCAGTGCACCTCTACAGGGGTCAGGATTGCTGTTGCTGGCTGTTAGGGCGATTGACTAGGGCACTGCAGAAGACTGGGTCACCTGTTCCCATCATCCACTAGCTAGAGCAGGCTTCTTTCTGTGGTGGCAGAAAGGTGCCAAAAACAATCTTAGGGTTTGCCCCCAAAGAGTAAGCCCTTTGTACAACTCTATCTGAATTACATTTGCTACCTTCCATCCCATTGGTCACAGCAAGTGGTATGGTCAAGTTCAGAGTCAAGGTGGGACACAGTGGCCTAAGGGTGTGGAAGCAGGAAGCATTTGTGGCTGCTTTTGAAATTTGGCCTTCAAGGTGCTTGAGAAAGCTATCAGGTTTGTTGGTTGTTTTTTTTTTTTAAATCACACACAATTGCTCTTTCATTACCATCTTCCTGGACCTTTCTTTCTCCCTATCTTTGAATAACCAAGTCTACTTTGAAAACTGATCTCCTTCTGAAACTTGATATGTAAATTGAATGAAAGATTTAGTTACATGAGGAGTTAGTCTCATTCGTATTCAGTGATAGTTATGTGGTGTTTGGGTCCTCTATGACACCAGCTATTGCTCAAGGGCGTTGCTCATTTTTGTATTCTTTTAACAGCCAGCAAAAAATCAATAGCTACTACTTATTGATGCCAGTTACTTTCTATATGTTAATCCAATTTAAAGTGTTCTTATTGACTCCTTTTTACAGAACAAGAAAGTAAAGTTGCAGAGAAAGGAAGTCACTTGCTTAAGATCACAGAACTAGGAAGCCATAAAGCCAGAACAGCCATCTCTTGAACTCAAGAACCTGGCACTTTCATTTCCTGCTCCAATTGAATGAGAGCTAGTATCCTGGACTTGAACTCAGAGCCTAGGTACTGTCCTTGAGCTTCTTTTGCTCAAGACTAGTGTTGAGAAAATGACAAAGAAAGGAAGGAACAGGCCAAACTCCATATCAATAAACAAAAACTGTTTATTGCCAGAGAGGGACTCAGACCTTCTACCACCTGAGCCACAGCTCCACTTCTAGCTTTTTGGTAGTTTATTGGAGATAAGAATTTCATAGAACTTTCCTGCTTGGGTTGGCTTTAAACCACAATCCTCAGAAATTAGACTTTGCCAGAGCACCATGTAGACATCTAGGTACAGAGAACAAAGAAAGCCTAGAAAGGGGCTGGCAAGACCCCTTCTCACGAGGGAAAAGTGAGAAGCACCACCAGCTATTGTCTGAGGTGACCTATATAACCTAGGAGTTTTAGGAGGGGCTAGGAGGAAGAGACCCTGGTGTAGATGTGAGGGCCAGGGATTTCATCATGGCAGACTAGGATTTATGGCTGCTGTCTAAATAGTAGTAGAGAAGAGGCCCTGCAATTGCCCAGACCTGAAGGTCACTCTAAGGGGCTCTTGTTGCCTTCTATGGTGGTAGCTGCCCCAGAGAAGTGCCATCCCAAAGTAAAGGGGTTTGGAAGTTGATAACTGCATTTACTACATGGGCCTAGTGTGGCCTAGGAAGGGAGCATGCTAAGCTGTGGGGAGGGGAAGAAGTGGACTAAGCTATGGGAAGGGAGCTCATTGGGCTAACACTAAGATTAATAGTCATGAGCCACCAACACTCAGCCAAAACTCTGGTTTGTGTGTGTGAGACACTGAATGCTTTTCACAAGTGGATCTCAAGGACCTGTGTAATTGCATGGAAATTGGGAAACTGAGGGCATCACATTTATGGTCCAGTGACATAGGATGGAGTGACTAGTTCATATTGTTGTGGATGAAACTCAAAAAAGTAAGATGAGCAAGAGAAGTAAATGAGGCTTTTACTAAAGGAAGA
The DNA here is from genome assembly GCF_024711535.1 of Dipodomys merriami. Lineage (NCBI taxonomy): Eukaryota > Metazoa > Chordata > Mammalia > Rodentia > Heteromyidae > Dipodomys > Dipodomys merriami. The sequence continues at coordinate 52,245,518 of NW_027206512.1, forward strand.
AAGGAAGGAAAGAAGGAATGAATGTAGGGAGGAAGGGAGGGAAGGAAGAAGGAAGGAAGGCAGGAAGGCAGGAAGGAAGGAAGGAAGGAAGAAAAGAAGGAAGGAATGAAGGAAAACTTTTCCTTTTATGAAATGTGGTACAAAGTTATCATGGTGAGTGAAAATAGTTGCTAACACCTAATTGAAGACTTGCGATTGAGTACAGGAAACCAAAACACTTGTAGGTATCGTTAATTGTGACTTGAAAGGGATAAGGTATCAAAAACAAGCACTGGAGGATCTTGGGTGTGGGCTGTAGTCTGGGTTTCTAGAAATGGCTCCTAGAATACTGTTGACCTGACTCATCAGGGTATCTAGCACCTTGGAGACTATTGCTTAGCAGCTGATTTCAAGAACCCACTGTTGAGACTGTTTCTTGCTAATAGGAAGCCATAGTGCCCACACGGACCCAGAAGGCTAGGGAATAGATACTAAAAGGCTTCTTTCTACCTTGTTGGCCCGTTGGCAGCAAATGATTGAATGGCTGGGGAAGATGGTCTCCACTGGATTGCTTTCCAAATCTTAGGTGCATACATTCGTCTCTTGGTATCCATGAGGGATTGGCTCCAGGGCTCCTGTATATACCGAAATCCTTGGACTCATTTATATAGAATAGCTTAGTATGCATATAGCCTGCACACTCATACTTTAAGTTATGGCTAGTTTACTTATAAATCTAATACAATATAAACTCTATGTAAACTCTATATTGTTTAGGGAATAATGACAAGACACAATGTACATGTTCAGTACAGATGCAATTTTTCCGAATTATTTATGATCACAGTTGGGTGGATTTCAGATATGGAACCTGCTGATATGGAGGGCTGATTATACAATCTGATTGGCGAAACTCAATTTTCTTCTAGAATGCTCATTGGGAAGGTCTTTGGAGAAATCTACCTGTTGTTTTCAAGCCTTCAGTAAGAAGAAAGAAGCAGCCACGCCACACTGTACACCTAGGATCAAGGGATGGATTTACTACTACTGTGAGTGGAACATTGTTTTCCTCATTATCATCCCTTGCTCAAGAGAGTAGCTGAAGCTTGAAGCGACCAGGTAATTTGTTCAGACTTTCACTGAACTCTCCATCTGCCTATGGCAGAGACATGCTCTGTATTTCTTGGCTACCATCTCTGTTCCCCATCCCTTCCTTACCATCTGCCATCATACTAGGTAATCAGTCATGTTTCCCATGTCATCAAACTCCAAGCCTGTTCACAGGCTGCACAGATCCTCCTACAGCCTTTCTCTTGTGCTTGCTTTTCCTGGGAAATGTAAGTCTCTTCTCTCTGGAGACAGAATTGCTCCACTCATCCCAGGAAAAGTCTTCAGTGGTCTTCTGTTATGACTCCATCCACTTTAATGTCTCTATTTCCATCAGAGATAGAGAAGACAAAGGCAGGACCTTGCTTTCTGAATTCTCTTACAACTTAGTTATATTTTTGGGGGGTGGCAGTGTTACTGGGACTTGAACTCAGGGTCTTGCTTGAACTCAGCTTACTTGCTCAGCTGGCATTCTATCACTTGAATGCATTCACCTCTTCAGGCTGGATTTTTGATAGTTATTTTTTGAGATGGAATATTGTGGACTTTTCTGCCTAGGTTGGTTCTGAACTGTGACTCTCAGGATTTCAGCCTTTTGAGTAACCAGAATTGCAGGCATGAGTCAACAGTGCCCAGCTAATAACGGATTCTTCTACTCTCTTGTTCTTTTTTTTCTATTGCTCTTTGAAGCTTGGCTTTGGTGTGGAGGCTACTTTGCTTCAAATTGCTTACCAGACTTCTTTAATGAGGTTAAGAGACCTCATTAGTGAGGTCTGCCTCTTAAGAGACCTGTTATTTATTCTACTCCAAACATTTTAAATCACGCGTGAATGGAATGGTGAAGAGTGTGGTCCTTATTTGCGTATCTATATCTGCCACTGGAAAACATCTCAAGGTAAAGCACCTTTGTAATATGTGATGTTGCCTGTTCCCAGGTCCCTGCTTGCTTTCCTTACTCCACATCTGTGTTAATTCAGCAACTACCAAATGATAAGCAACCACTGGAACCTAGTCTTGTAATTTATTCATTTGGAAATACTTGTAAATTCTTAACTCTGCTACTTGTAAATTCTTAACTGTGCCTCATGTGCTACATGCTCAGCAGAGTTTCTCTAAAATCCACACACTGAGATCCTAATCCTTGAGGTGATGGAACGGGAGGAGGGTTCCTTGGGAGGGGAGGAGGTCATGAGGGCAGACCTCAGAAACATCCATCACCCTCTCCACAAGTGAGGGCCAAGACAGAAGAGAAAAGATGGTCATCTGGCAAACCCTCAACAGAAGTACCTGGGTTTTAGACTTCTCAGTCTCCAAACCGATTAGAAATAAGACATCTGCTGTTTATAAGCCACTCAGTTTATGGTATGTCGTTATAGGTGCCCATATGGATTGAGAAAATTTCAATTTCCCTGAGTTTTTGTCTTATCTGTAGTAATTCTTTTTCTTCTATTTCCTTTGTATTTCTTTTCTTCTTTTTTTTGAGATTGTTTTAGTTTATTACTTTTAGCCTTTTCTTCCTTTCCTATTATATGCGTGTGTGTGTGTGTGTGTGTGTGTGTGTGTGTGTGTGTGTGTGTGTGTGTCTGTGTCTGTGTCTGTGTACATGCACGTGCACTGGAGCTTGGACTCAGGGCCTCATGCTCTTGCCTAACTTTTTCCACTCAAGGTGGATGCTTTACCACTTGAGTTACGCCTCCATGTCTGACATTTTTGCTACTTAATTGAAGATAAGAGTATCTGCGATTTGACTGCTTGGGCTAGCTTCAAATTGTAATCTTGAGATTTTAGCCTCCTGAACAGCTAGGATTAAAGGCATGAGCCCCCAGCACTTGGCCACCATTATATTTCATGTCTGTATAGCTACAGATATAGTGAGTGTAAAGAACCTAAAGAATATAGGTAGAGGTAAAATGTAAACTGGGAAGTAAATATCATTAACTGTGGGATTATATGTTTAAAGACTGTATTTTAAAACTAGCCAAAAAATTAGCATTGTAACAATCAGCTCTTGTAACCAAATATGAAACAGTGCCAGTGGCCTCTAGTACATACCTGGGTAAGAGCAATGCCGAGTTACTCACCCGAGGTGAAAACTTCAAGGAAATGGAAGACCGTGGTGCTGTCTTTTTACTGTCTCCATCACTTACAGCTAGGATGATCAAAATAATTCAATATGAAATTGTGTATTTTTTAACTCTCACTATACTCAGAACACTGTTTCAGATGTTTCTGGAATACCACTTCAAAATCCAAAGCTTTGCAGGTACAGAGTTTACGTTCATTGAGATGTGAATGTGTGTGTGTGTGTGTGTGAACAAATGTCAGTCATGTCAGGTAATGGCTGAGAATTCTGTAGAGCAAAGGAGAAAAGGAGTGGGACACTCGTAGAGTTGCCAGGCTGAAATGGATGAAGGTGATAATGAAGAGCGGGTTCTGGAATCTGAATCAGGAAATTTTCTTTCTGGAGAAGCCCAGGCAAATGGCACCTTAATCTTCTTTCCCCTACTACCAACGTAACAAATCCCTTCTGGAAGTTCCAGGCCCATCCCAAGCAGCTAGGCCGGGCTAACTTCTCTAAGGCCTTCCCCTCCCTCCCAAAGGCCAGCCCGAGGCGCGGACGCTATTGCGCAGGCTCCAAAGTTCCAGCGGCTTCCCAGGGGGCGCCTGTTCAGTGATTTGCGCATGTGCAGAGGAAAACCGCGCTTGTGTATGTTTTTTGGCCCTCGGGTCCTGCCGTACCTCCTGGGCGATCAGTGGTCTTCTGCTTCCGCCTGTCCGGTGTGAGGTGTGAGGGGAGGGTCTCCGGTCCTCCCGCCCGGGGCGCCGGGCGCCGCCGCCGCCGCCGTCATGAACCGGGACAGCTTCGCGGCGGGCGAGCGGCTGGTGTCGCCCGCGTACGTGCGGCAGGGCTGCGAGGCCCGCCGCTCGCACGAGCACCTGGTCCGGCTGCTCCTGGAGAAGGTACCCCGGGAGGCGTGCGCTCCGGGAAGGGTGCGGGTGCGGGGGGGCGCCCCCTCGCCTCGCTCCCCGGGGCGCTCGGGAAGGAAAGTTCCAGCTAGTTTCCAGAAAGGGCTGCTCCCAGGTCAGGGGTCACAGGGTCAGGGGTCAGTGCGGCCCGCAGCCCTCTGACCCCGGTGGGGGGGAGGGGGGAGCACCCCCAGGCCTGCTGGCGCCCCTGCGTCTTCCTTGCTCTGCGTGGCAGCCTCGGGTTAGGACACCCGGGTTGAGGTCTTCGTGGAGGGGACCCGGGGCCTGAGCCCCGGAGAGCCCTGCCTCGTCCAGGTAGGCTAACCGCTGGTCAGAGCCAGGCCCTGACACTTGGAGCTTCCTCCAAGGGCTCAACTTGGGTCTGAGCCGGCGTGTTGAGAAAAGTGGTAAAGTAACATTGGTGCAAGATTCGAGGAGCCTGTTTTTCTTGAGTATACCGTCTTCCACCTCCTCTATTTCCTCCTTCCCTGCCTCCCTGCCTCCATCCCTCCCTGCCTCCCTCCTTTCCTCCCCTCCTCCCTCCTTCCACCTCTCTCCTCTCTTCTTTTTAGGGCAAATGTCCAGAGGATGGTTGGGATGAAAGTACACTTGAACTCTTTTTGCATGAACTTGCTATCATGGACAGCAACAACTTCTTGGGCAATTGTGGTGTGGGAGAACGAGAAGGGAGAGTGGCATCTGGATTAGTTGCTCGTCGTCATTACAGGTATGTTATTTTTTAAAAAGAAGTAAATTTACTTTTGACTCTTTTTTTGCGGGGTGGGGGAGAGGGGTAAATATGGTGGTGGAGGTATCCATCTTACTAAATTATAAAGTTGTCCATGGACCAGCCCCTTCTTCTCTATTCACATTCTGTGTGGAAATACAATGCCACAGGAAGATGGAAACAATTTCTTTGGACAAGTTCTTCTCCAGACAGTAGACCTCCAGATTTGGTATGTTATCGTTACCCTTTGTAGATGGCCATCAGCACAGGTTCCAAATTCTTTTAACCTAATGAACTTTTTTTCTTTTTTTGGGGGGGGGTCCAGTCGTGGGGCCTGAACTCTGGGCCTGGGCGCTGTCCCTCAGCTCTTCAGCTCAAGGCTAGCACTCTACCACTTGAGCCACAGCACCACTTCCGGCTTTTTTCTTTTTTTTGCTTATGTGGTGCTGAGGAATCGAACCCAGGGCCTCAGGCATGCAAGGCAAGTGCTCTACCACTGAGCCACCTTCCCAGACCCTTTTTTTCTTATAAGAACTTGACATATGCTGGAGAAGCGGGTCTAGCCAGGTAAGGAAGCCAAGCAAGCACAAGGCCCTGAGTTCAAATCCTAGTAGTGAAAACAAGTTGAATGGTAACCCCTTTGTACAGTTACTTAAAGAAAAAAATATATTTTTTAAAAGAGTTTGATATACATTAAAGTTGTTTACAGGTTTCCATATTTCTTTAACATCACAGTTTTGTTTATAGTTAGAACTTTAAAAACATTGCTCAATCAGTATGTGAGTTGAGTCCCATTTGATAAGAATCTCTATTTTTGCAATATTATTATTATAATTTTGAGAGACATGAGGCTTGAACTCTGGGCCTGGGCGTTGTCCCTCAGCTCTTCAGCTTAAGGCAAGCACTCTACCACTTGAGCCCATTTTTTTGGTGGTTAATTGGAAATAAGAGTGTCATGGACTTTCCTGCCCAGGCTGGCTTTGAACTGCAATCCTCAGATCTCAGCCTCTTGAGTAGCTAGGATTATAGGTGTGAGCCACTGGTGCCTGGCTGCAATATTAAATTTTCAAGTCACTTTTTCCTTATTTCAAAAAGTTTTCTATAAATTCTGTTAAACATTTAATTACTATTTTTGATTGTGAATCTGATAATTTATTTCTACATCTTCCAGCCTTTCTTTGAGATGTGTGGAAACTCAAAAACTCGTATCTTCTATGATTTTAAATCATAACAGACTTTTATTTTAATCAAAACTGTTAAAGTGAAAATAACACTAAAGTGAAAACCAACTATAAAGACTCTCTAACAATGGGCTGTAACATAGTTGATAATAATGCTTTGTACATATGAGTTTTGATGGTAATGAGGTACATCAGCAGTGTTCTGTGATAATCTCATACACAATTTCTGATCTATTTGGCTATAAATTGTAAATTATTTCAGGTAGCAAGGATTTTTTTTTATGTTAAGTATTCTAAAATACCTTTTTTTTTTGTTTGTTTGTTTGCTGTATTGCAGTTGGAACTCAGGGCCTTACACTTGTTTGTCTTGCTCACGTGTCTGGTACTGTACTATTCGAGGCACACTTCCAATCTGGTTATTTCTGGTTATTTTGGAGATAGAGTTTCAATGGACTTTTCGGCCTGACCTGGCCTCTTAAACTATGATCCCGCAGATCTCATACTTCTGAGGAGCAAGGGTTATAGGTGTGAGCTACTGGTACCCATCTTAAAAGTATCATTAGGTATTTTGTAATACCACCTAATTTAGAGTGCGTGGATTTGGGTGGTATTCTTCAAGAAGCATCTAACCTTTAAGATTAGGACAAATTTTGAAACATCAGTTATATCATTGAAGCTGAATCTATGATAATATGGTTGGGGCAAAGGAAAGAAAGGGAATCTAATGTTGCGTATATTCTGGTTTTCGATTCTTGCATAACAGTTTAATGGCTTAAAATGTTAGTATTTCTTACATTTCTCTGTGCTAACTGGGCATAGAGGGGTGAGTGTTGTTTTGGGTCTCTGGTGCAGTTTCAGATGTTGGCTGAGAGTTTAGTCACTTTAGGGTTCAAGTGATCCCCTCATATGTCTGGGTGCTTAGATGCCTTCTTCTGTGAGTTAGTCTTACTAACATGGCATATAATGGAGCAATCCCCAAGAACAAGTGCTTTGTGAAGCCCAAAGCTCTTGGGGCTTCTGACTTAGCCTACTGGTTCCAGATAGTCACTCCTGTAAGTTCTTCCTGGTCTCGCAAGTAACTATGGCCAACCCAGATGGAGTGAGACCATGTCTCTTGGTATGGGTCTAGGGAGAAAAGGAATTAATGTTGGACATCTTTAGAGACTAGGTACTGTAACACAGTTGATGAAGTTATTTCAATGTAAATAAATTTTTCCACATATTAGTTCTTGAAATATAACCAAATATTGGCTCTGGTATTTGTTTTTGGCAATACTGAGATTTTGAACTTAGGGCCTTCCAGTTAGTTCATTAGCATTCTTCCATTCAGGCCATACATGCAGCCCTTTTTGTTTATTTATTTTTTGGGGGTCCAGTTGTGGGGCCTGAATTCTGGGCCTGGGCACTGTCCCTCAGCTCTTCAGCTCAAGGCTAGCGCTCTACCACTTGAGCCACAGCGCCACTTCCGGCTTTTTTCTTTTTGCTTATGTGGTGCTGAGGAATGGAACCCAGGGCCTCATGTATGCAAGGCAAGCGCTCTACCACTGAGCCACCTTCCTAGCCTACATCCAGCCCTTTTTGCTTTTAGTTCTTTTTCAGATAGGGTATCACTTGTTTTGCCTAGTCTGATGTTGGTCCATGATCCTCCTACCTGTACCTCTGCATATCTTGAATTATTGACACGAACCCTTGCCTGGCTAGTTTGTTGAAATAGGGTCTTGCAAACTTTCTTACCCAAATTGGGCCCAAACTGTGGTCCTTCTCCCTTTGCCTCTTAGGTAGCTGGGATTGCAGCTATGAGTCACCATGCCTGCCTTGTTTTTTGGCTTATTGTGTTTATATAGTTATATATTGGCTTACTTAGAATATTGAATGCATTTGTCTAACTTTTGGCCTATTTTTTTATTTAGGTTCATTCATGGAATTGGACGATCTGGTGATATTTCCGCTGTGCAACCAAAAGCTGCAGGTTCTAGTCTTTTGAACAAAATTACCAATTCTTTGGTCTTGGATATCATAAAGTTGGCTGGTATATACCATCTTAATCATATTACATTTGGTAGCTAGACAACACACTTTGCCTATTTTTAATTAATGCCTTTTCCTAAGAAAGAATATTTGTGACCTTTGCAAGGACACACATATAGAAATTGCTTAACGGTAAGAAAGTCAGAATCATAATCCCAAAGGATGAGCTTCCAGAGAGCAAATACAGAAAAAACATTACTGTTACTATTTGACAAAAGAGATGCATCATTTCTTCAAGAGCCTGTGGCACTGGTTTATACCTGTAATCCTAGCTACTCAGAAGGCTGAGATCTGAGGGCCAGTTGTTTTTGTTGTTGGTTGTGAGGCTTGAACTCTGGACCTGGGTGCTGTCCCTCAGCTCTTCAGCTCAAGGCTAGTGCTCTACCACTTGAACCACAGCACCACTTCTGGCTTTTTCTGCTTATGTGGTGCTGACGAATCCAACCCAGGGCCTCATGCATACAAGGCAAGCTGTCTACCACCGAGCCACCTTCCCAGCCCTTAAGGATCAGTTTTTAAGTCAGTCTGGATAAGAAAGTCTGTGAGACTTCTTTATCTCCAATTAGTCATCAAAAAAGCTGGAAGTGGCAGTGTGGCTCAAGAGGTAGCTAGAGCACCATTCTTGTGAAAAAAAAAAAAAAAAAAAAAAAAGCTGAGGAAAAGTAACCAGGCACTAAGCTCAAGCAAGCCCCCAAAACAAAACAAACAAAAACAAAATACAAAAAAGATGGATACTGGTTCTTTGGTGGGATACCTAATTCTGTTTTACTTCTTTTATTTACAGGTGTTCATACAGTGGCCAATTGCTTTGTAGTTCCTATGGCAACTGGTATGAGTCTAACACTGTGTTTCTTAACATTGCGACACAAAAGACCAAAGGCAAAGTACATCATTTGGCCACGAATAGACCAGAAATCTTGTTTTAAATCCATGATCACTGCAGGTAAAGGAAGGGAAGTGGTACATGTAATATTTGGTATGCCTCTGTGGGAAAGTTCACATTCTTTATGGAAAGATGAGTGTGTGAGTGAGTGAGTAGCTGATCTAGATCTCTTCCATATGCCCTTTCATAGAAGTTGTGCTAAACTATTCATGACAAAATTTAGAGTATATTTTGCCTTATATAACTTTTAAATTTACTTTTAAATTTACCATTAAAAATTTACATAATTATTATTTATGGGGGACTTTTAATTATATGCTAGTCAAGGTGCTACTGCAACTGAATATTTAAGAAACTTTTTATATTTATATGCATTTAAATTATAGAAGGCTTTGTGAGCCTCATCCTCTAGCTACTGAAATTACAGTTTTCATTAAGGTATTCATACTGGATTATATTATTTTTATGTCTACCTTTGAAATAAAGTGAACTCTAAAGTAAAGTTGAAATATTGTCAGAGAATGAACAGATTTACTTTTCTGGGGACAAAATGAATGGAACTACTGATTTTTCTGATACTGATATCTATGTTTTTATGTCTGTAGACATCCATTTAACATTTGTTTTTCTTACTTTCCAGAACTTGTGTTTTTTGTCATGTCATTGTATTAGAAAAGATTTGTAGTCTTAATTATCTAGTGGTTTTTCACATTATTTTGACTGGCTTTTGACTAATGTCGATATGTAGCCAGGTTTTTATTATTGGTCAAAACAAATAGAGTTCTGTGTGGACTAATACTGTTTGCTAGAGCTCTAGGAGCTTCCTGTACTCCAGTTCATACTAACATGTAGATTTCTGGTTGGCTTGCTTAGGTTTTGAGCCTGTGGTAATAGAAAATCTTTTGGAAGGTGATGAGCTACGCACCGACCTGAAAGCGGTAGAGGCTAAAGTCCAGGAACTGGGGCCTGATTACATTTTGTGTATTCATTCCACTACATCCTGTTTTGCTCCCAGGGTGCCTGATAGGTAAATGATTTATGAATATTGACCTTTTGATCTTCTTTAGTTTTTAAAATAAAATGCTGCATAATAATTCTCAACTTTGCTTAACTATCTTCAATAGTAAATAGTGAACTGACTGTCCTAAGAAAATATGTTGACTTTGGCAAGAAATATCTGATATAGAAGGTAAATTAGTATGGGAGATGGAGAACTCTCTCCAGTAGGTGCAGTCTGTCCGTCTGCTTGCTCTTGAGCCTGTCTCTAGTCTCTTAGCATCTCTTGTTGTTTAATAGAAGTTTTTCAAGCCAGATCCTGGATTTGGTGTTTTTTTTTTTCCTTTTCTATTTCCACTGCTTTGATCTTAAAATCTTCATATTTAGGAATTATCAGTATTAACAGATTCTAAATGGAAAATTTTAGGATTAACTTGGAAGATTAACTTATGTGTAGTAGGTGTATACAGTGGTTTTCTGCATTTTTCAATCATATAAATATTTAAGAAAATAAAAGCAAGAGCAGGGAAAAAAATTTACTTTTCTAAGTAAATTTTTCTAAATAAATTGTAGTCACACATTTTTCTTCCTAAAAGACTCTAGGGTTTAAGTCTATTAATACAGGTTTCTGTTTCTGACAGTAGCTCTGTTTTTGTTTTACTTTTAACATCTTGAATAGAAGTGCAAATAATTTGTAAGACACCGATTTTGGGCTTTTCTTATTACATCAAAGTATGCTTTGGTTCTCAATGAATTTTATTATTTGGTAGAAAATGAATGCATGTGGGCTGGGAAGATGGCTCAGTGGTACAGTGCTTGCCTTGCATGCATGAGGCCCTGGCTTCGATTCCTCAGTAGCACATAAGCAGAAAAAGCCGGAAGTGGCACTGTGGCTCAAGTGGTAGAGCACTAGCCTTGAGCTGAAGAGCTGAGAGATAGCACCCAGGCCCAGAGTTCAGACCCCACGACCGACCAAAAAAAGAAATGAATGCATGTTAGTTTTTATTATCTGATAGGCAGATTTTAAGAGAGAATTTAAAAGCCATCTCTTGAAAACTTACCTTGCTATATTCATGAACCTGTGAACTCTGTTTTAAGATCATGTCACGTATGCTTGAGTGATTTATTCATTACTTACCAGTCTTTTTAAATTTGCATTGAATTTTTTTTTGTTTTTTTGGTTGTGGGGTTTGAACCCTAAGCCTGGACACTGTCCCTCACCTCTTCAGCTTAAGGCTAGTGCTCTACCATTTGAACCACAGTGCTACTTCTGGCCTTTTCTGTTTATGTGGTGCTGAAGGATCGAACCCAGGGCCTCACGCAAGCACTCTATCACTGAGCCACCTTTCCAGCCCCTCACATTGAAATATTAAATAAACATCTTTTGTCTTTGGAGATTTTAATGTGATAGAAATAAGTCACATTATCAAAAATGGTGATGCACAGTTAAGAGTTAGCAGGATGTTTGAATTTCTGATTTTATTGAATTTTAAAACTATGCTTTTATTTCTTTACATTAAGTGAAACTCCTTTGTAGTCTTAATTTTAATGAGTATAATATGTATTTTGTCTTTATTATTTGAATGGGGAGTAAGGGAAATCTACTTGAAAGAAATGCTCAATGTAGGGTAGTGTTTCTTCCCAGTGATAAACACCTAAAATTAGCTTCTAATGAAGTGTGATTCTCTTGAAATCCCTTCCATTTTATGCCTTTTACACCTTCTAATTATTAGCACAGATTAGCACAGATGATTTGAAAGTATATGTGATATTTTTTCCTTTTTAAAACAGAACCTTCATATTATTATGGTGCCTTATTTCAAGGAAGTTCTTTGCTAAGGAATGCTTTTACTAGATCACATATATTGAGGAAATCTTTTATCCTATGAAGAAAGTACATGTATTTTTTCCATCATCTGATGGAAAGGCATCATCTGATTCAGTAGCAAAAGGAATTCCATGATAATTTGTGAGGTTTATGAAAATAAAATGAGTATTTAATTCATACACTTTCACCAGAAGAAAATTGAAAGCTCAGATGAATATAATAATCTTATTCCTATTTGTAGTTTTAAAACATTAGTTTATGTCTGCTAAAATGTAATATGACTTGGTTATAAGACCATCATGTACATTTAAAATACATTATTTTGAAAGAACTTATATTAAAATGCTGTACTTCCAATTTCTTTTATTTTGTGAAAGAAAACTTTTTTCTTTTTTTTTTTTTTTTTTTGTCGGTCGTGGGGCTTGAACTCTGGGCCTGGGCGTTGTCCCTTAGCTCTTCAGCTCAAGGCGAGCGCTCTACCACTTGAGCTACAGTGCCACTTCTGGTTTTCTGGTGGTTTTATTGGAGATAGGAGTCTCACGGTCTCTCCTGCCCGGGCTGGCTTTGAACCGCGATCCTCAGATCTCAGCCTCCTGAGTAGCTAGTATTACAGGCGTGAGCCACCAGCGCCCGGCTCAAGAAAACTTTTTTTTTGGTACTGAACTGAGGTTTGAACTCAGGCTCTTGCACTTGTTTAGTTGGTGTTTTATAACTTGAGCCACTCCTCCAGCCCTGACTTTTGCTAGTTAATGGGGACTTGTAGACTTTTTTCTGAAGGCTGGCCTTGAACTGACATCCTCCAGATCTCTGCCTCTTGAGTAACTAGGATTATATGCATGAATCATATGAGGTTACTTAAGATTTCTTCATGTTTTTAATTATTGTGCAGCTACTAGCTACAATATGGTAAATAACCAAAAGCATTAGAGAGAATGCTGCTTTATGAAAGGTCCTTTTACATCATCTTCTTGGGCTGGAGATGTGGCTCAAATGAGTAATTGTCTAGCAAGTACAGGGCCCTGAGTTCCACCTCCAATATTGCCCTCCCACCAATCTTGCTTTGCATGTAAGAAAGGTACATTTTTTTTTTATTGTGAAAATACCGTACAGAGGGGTTACAATTACATGAGGAAGGTAAAGAAAGGTACATTGTGTGTGTGTGTGTGTGTGTGTGTGTGTGTGTGTGTGTGTGTGTGTGTGTGTGTGTGTGTGTGTGTGTGTGTGTGTGTGTGTGTGTGTGTGTGTGTGTGTGTGTGTGTGTGTGTGTGTGTGTGTGTGTGTGTGTGTGTGTGTGTGTGTGTGTCCGGTCATGGGGCCTGAACTCTGGGCCTGGGCGCTGTCCCTCAGTTCTTTAGCCTAAGGCCAGCACTCTACCACTTGAGCCACAGTGCCACTTCCGGCTTTTTTTTTCTGCTTATGTGGTGCTGAGGAATCGAACCCAGGGCTTCAGGCATGCAAGGCAAGCGCTCTACCACTGAGCCACCCCCCCCCCAGACCCAAGAAAGGTACATTTTTATAAATATACTTTTCCTCATTTATCTGTACTATTAATGTAAGCAGTGTTTATGGTTGTCTTAAAGTGATTGTTGCACCTCTCCAAGCTGCCTGAGGTATGCTGAGTTACTACAGAAAAAATTTCAGTTCATTATTTTCTTCCCTTTGGAATACATTAAGATTGACTATTAAATTAAAAAAAGAGTCTCCACATAATTTATAAAACACAGTGTGAGTATGTCTTTCTATTGAATATTTATGTTTATAGATTAGAAGAACTGGCTGTGATTTGTGCTAATTATGGCATTCCACATATAGTCAACAATGCTTATGGAGTGCAGTCTTCCAAGTGCATGCATCTCATTCAGCAGGTAAGACAGTCTAAAGCTGTGTCGGAAAGCGGAGATTTTACCATAGTTCAGGATTGTTATTTTCTCACAAACTAATCTAGTTAAGGCAGTTTTCTTAGCATTATCTTTTAAGGGAGCATTAAAAACTTGTATTATTTTCTAAGTAAGTCATTATTCCTTGGTAGTGTGGTGGTAATTAGACAATGACTTTGGTAGCCCATAATCAACATAGAAATATTACATTTATGTTTTTAATTTTCTAATACATTGAATTATAGGATCATTATATTCTGTATTTAAGCAATCATTTTACCTTATTATCCTAGACTGAAAAGTACTTGGTTTGTCAACATTCTAGCATATAGCTATGGAGTTGGTGGCTCTTCTGTGTTTTTAATATTATTAGCAGCTAGACGTAGACATCCGTTTTAGTTTTAACTTTGAAAGTATGCCCACATTTACCAACCCAATCAGAATGACAGTCAGAGCTGTGGCTTTGTGTGCAGGCCTCTGCGGCTTGCCTGCCCACTCAGCTGCCCTGCTCTAGCTGCCCTCCACCATGTTTCCTGTGCATACCTGCTCAGCCTGTCTGTCCCTCACTACCTGGATTGCTATTTGAGTGTATACTTGGCTTCTTATCTTGCTTGCTTTAAGTCACCTAGACTTTCTCGGACCCCTTATCTAAAAATCACACTCCTCTCTTTTTTCATAGTACTGTAGTTTGAACTCAGGGTCTTAGACTTGCTAATCAGTTGTTCTAGCACTTGAACCACACCTCCGGGGACTGTACTTTCCTCCTACTTGCTTGCATTTTCTTTCCTCATTTCCTGTTTTACCATGTTCATTAGTTTTAAGATAGAGTCTTCTACATTATGAAGTCTTAAATTGAAATGATTATGATCAGCAATGTTTTACAGTCTTTTTTGGGGGGGGGGGGGCGTCTGGTCATTGGGCCTGAACTCTGGGCCTGGGCACTGTCCCTCAGCTCTTCAGCTCAAGGCTACTGCTCACAGCGCCACTTCCAGCTTTTTTTGCTTATGTGGTGCTCTGGAATCGAACCCAGGGCCTCATGCATACAAGGCAAGCACTCTACAACTGAGCCACCATCCCAGCCCCAATGTTTTACAGTATTAATAGCAATAGTTACTATTATTCTTTCTAACCTAGTAATAGGTTAAATGATGATACCACTGGTTTTTCTCCTTTTGGCAGCACTGACATTTGAACTCAGGGTCTTGTACTTGCTAGGCAAGTGCTCTCTCTACTCCTTGCTTTCAGATAAGGACTCTTTAGCCTTTGGGGCTAGAAACCAGCTTATACACCATAATCACCCTACCTTTACCTCCAGTAAGCTTGGTATTATAGGTGTGAACAACTACATACAGCTTGGTTTTTTGTTTGTTTGTTTTTATTTTTTTGGGGGGGGGGTCCAGTTGCGAGCCTGAACTCTGGGCCTGGGCACTGTCCCTCAGCTCTTCAGCTCAAGACTAGCGCTCTACCACTTGAGCCACAGCTCCACTTCCGGCTTTTTTTTTTCCTGCTTATGTGGTGATGAGGAATTGAAGCCAGGGCCTCATGCATGCAAGGCAAACACTCTACTACTGAGCCACCTTCCAAGCCCAGGTCCCTGAGCTTTTTAGCTAAAGGCTAGGGCTCTACAACTTGAGCCACAGTTCTACTTCCTGTTCCCATCTATATATGAAGAAACAAACTCAGTGGGGTCAAGTGACTTGCCTGGGAACCATAACTGCCCAAGAGGCCATCTAGTTCAGTGTAACTCCAGAATCTATATCTCTCATTTATGAACAAAGTACTAAAACTGCAAGTCTTTTTTCTTGAGGTAAAAGTGTTGCAATAACCAGTTAGTCAGTATAGAAAGAACTGTAACTAAAACATTTTTTTTTTGTGCCAGTCCTAGGACCCAATGATGATTTTTTTTTTCAAGGCTAGCACTCTACCACTAGAGCCATACCTCCACTTCCAGCTTTTTGGTGGTTAATTGGAGATAAGAGTCTCAAGGACATTCCTGCCTGGGCTGGCTTCACACCACAGTCCTCCAATCTCTGCCTCTTGAGTAACTAGGATTACAGGCATGAGCCATAGGTGCCCAGCTATACACTTTAAGAATTTTTGCAGTTTTTTAGAAGATGTCCCAGCTGACTGAATCTGAGTAGATAGGGTATTCTGGTATGAATATTCAGACTGGAAAAGTTGACTTCTGACTAATTTTGGAGATTCAGAGGATGTTGAGACAGATTAATAGAGAGAGACATGGTAGTATTATTAAAAAACAAACAAAAAAACCCACCTGTGTATTTTTATACGAAACTCCAAAAGTGTGGGTAGCAGCAAGTTTACTTTTGAAGACTTTGAGCAAGATAGACATTACTATTTACAGACCTGACTGTGAGTTTGTTTTACAAGTAGTTACTGGATTCTCACTGTGTACAGGCACTCAGGCATGAGCTGAGGACACAGCTGTGAATCCATCCAGGAGTACTGTGGCTTTGGAAGCACATGGTCAATACTAAGTATGGCAGGCCTGGCTCAGTTCTCTTGTGTTTGAGGGAGAGGGAAAGATAATCAGATTACATGGAGTAGTGATCAATCTGCCAGAGTCCTGAATGATGTGAAAAAGTGAGAGAAACCAACCCCAGGGTAAACACGTGTCCAGACACCAGGACAGGAGTATGCTCTAGCGTGTGAGAACTAGTAAGAGGTCTGTGTGGCTGGGCTGTGAGAAATGAGGGAACTGTGGTGGTGGAAATTTGAGGTGTCATAGGATTTGGGATTTTATTTGATGCTGCACGAGTGGCTGTTGTCACAGTCCATATGAGGTATGTTGGCTTTCTGGGGCCAGAGCAACAGCTGTGGAGGTTGTAAGAAATACTGAGTTCGGGGCGGGGGGGGGGGGGCGTTGCGGGGAGGATTGGGGGGGCAGGGGGAGGATGGGAAGGGATGGGAAGGGGAAACAAAGGAGGAGGCTACAATGCTTGATAAGAAATGTACTCATTATCTTGCCCATGTAATTGTAACCCCTCTGTACAGCATTTTCACAATAAAAAATAAAAAAATAAGAAGGAAAGAATTGTACTTGTTATCTTGCCCATGTAATTGTAACTCCTCTGTACGGTATTCTTACAATAAAAAATAAAAATAAAAAAAAAAAGAAATACTGAGTTCATATACTTTCTGAGAGCTTAGGTTTTGTTTTTGTTTTTTTAAGAGTGTGCTGTAGGGTATGAGAATTCAGGGACAATAATGGTTTTGGTCTGAATAGATAGAAATAGAGGAAGTGCCAGAGGAGTAATACTTTTTATCTTTTAAGCATGGCTTCTTCATCTAGATTGTAGTCCCTGCTGTGTTATGGATTGCTTGGTTAACTTCAGTCAGGCCCTTTAATTGCCTGGGTTTTAATCTTAGCTGATCTTGGGCATGTCACTTTAATTTCATTGTGTCTAATTTGTCATCTGTAAAACAGGTGTTGTAGCGGCATCTACCTCATGTAGTTACTGTGACTGTTAAATGTAAAATGTTTAGAACAGTGCCTGACATACAATAAGCAGTACATTCCGTGTGTGTGTGTGTGTGTGTGTGTGTGTGTGTGTGTGTGTGTGTGTGTGTGTGTGTGTGTGTGTGTGTGTGTGTGTGTGTGTGTGTGTGTGTGTGTAACTAGGGAGCAAATCCAGAATCTCTTGCGTGCTAGCCAAATGTTTACCACTGAGCTACATCACTGGCCCTTAATTTTTATTTTGAAACAAAGTCTTACTAATGTCCAGTCTGGCTTCAAATTTGTTATCTTCCTGCCTCAGCCTCCCAGGTTGCTAGGATTGCAGGCATGTACCAGGCACAGGTTCCTGGAAATAATAATTATATGGAGATTTATGCGCTTTGTTCACTGCTGCTATCTCTACAACCTAGGACACAGTGTGGTGGTGTGTGGTAAGTGCTCACATGTGTGCTCTGAGTAAAATGGCAACTCTACCTCATATGAAGACAATGGCATGTTTCCTATTCCACCTCTGTTCCTCCTATTCTTTCTTCCTCCTTAGTGGTAACCTTTGTTAATGTACACAAGAGATTCTGGCCTGCTTGTTCCTTGCCAGAGTGTGCTGCTTTTTGTGGTTTTTTGGTTTTTGTGGTTTTTTGGGGGGGTCTGGTCATGGTGCCTGAACTCTGGGCCTGGGCGCTGTCCTTCAGCTCTTCAGCTCAAGGCTAGCGCTCTACCACTTGAGTCACAGCGCCACCTCCGGCTTTTTTCTTTTTTGCTTATGTGGTGCTGAGGAATCGAACCCAGGGCCTCAAGCATGCAAGGCAAGCACTCTACCAATGAGCCACCTTCCCGGCCCAAGAGTGTGCTGCTTTTTGTGTCCGGTTTTAGTTATGAAAGGGTCCTATCACAGTCTGTTGTACTTAAAGTTCATGTTTTTAGTTTATGTTCTCTCGGGAAGCTTTTTATAGTAAACAGGCAACCCCAGCTGCTACTTATTTTCACTGCTTCTACTTGGTACTTTTTTTCTTTTTTTAGTTACTTACCTAGTCTATTAGTCACCTATGCTTCTTTCTGTTTTCCTGAGATAGGGTGGAATTTTCTGATTGTAGTTTATTAGGAAGTAAGCGTAGCAAAGGTAGGTCAAGCTTTAAATAGCCACGTGATAGCCTCTGCGTAGTCTTCTCTCCTTCCCTGCTTTTGCTGCTGCTCTACTTGTTGCCTGGATCTGGTCTCTCAGATTAGGCCAGCTCTCTGCACCTTCCATTCCCCCTGAGGTAGAGAGAATGTGAAAATGAAGGTCAAATGTGGTTATAATATTAATAGGAATGTAGATTGTGAATACAGATTGAAAATCTGTGGCTATAGATAAAGCAAAAACCTATCTTAGTTGAAATTTAGATAGTATCTCTATTTTTAAGAGGAGAAAATTGAAGCACATTAGATAGAAGGTCATAGACTACATTGGCTGGAGACCAGAATTTAGTTTTACATTTCCAGTAGGTAAGTGTTCAGGATTTTTTTGCCAGAATATTAGATCTTCATTTGAAGTTCATTTGCAGTGGAATGAGATCATCGAAGATTGTAGCATTAAGGAGTATGAGTTATGTTGAAACATTGCTTTGGAATTGCCAAGAGTACACAAATAAAACTTCCATTAGTTGATGTTAAAAATAAGATTTTGCTTTTGTTATCTGAGCAGTGGTGGGAGGGCTTGTTCACAGTGTCATGTATGTAGTGGTGGGAGGGCTTGTTCACAGTGTCATATGTGCAGTGGTGGGAGAGCTTGTTCACAGTGTCATGTATGTAGTGGTGGGAGGGCTTGTTAACAGTGTCATATATGTAGTGGTGGGAGGGCTTGTTCACAGTGTCATGTATGTAGTGGTGGGAGGTCGTGTTCACAGTGTCATATGCAGTGGTGGGAGGGCTTGTTCACAGTGTCATTATGTGGTGGGAGGGCGTGTTCACAGTGTCATATATGCAGTGGTGGGAGGGCTTGTTCACAGTGTCATGTATGTAGTGGTGGGAGGGCGTGTTCACAGTGTCATTATGTAGTGGTGGGAGGGCGTGTTCACAGTGTCATATATGCAGTGGTGGGAGAGCTTGTTCATAGTGTCATATATGTAGTAGGTTGAGGGTCTGGGAGTCACTCAAGGTACAGTCTCTGCCTAACATGCAGGAGACCTTAGGATCTGTCACCAGCCCTGCAAAAATAAAACTGAGAAAAAGAAAAGACAATAGGTTGTCCAGCCATCAAATGATAGCACTTAAATATCTATTTGGTAACTTAGTTGCGTGTGGTCTATAGTAGCCACTCTTGAACTCACTGCTTAATACTTGGAGGAGTCACTGTGGACATGTATTTTCAAATAAAAGGTCACAGAGGCCTGGGGAATCCATTCTTTCTTAGTCCAGATATAAAGTAGGAACCTCTGTTTCAGTAAAATTGCCAGTTGAACTGACAATGAAAACCTGGCCACTTTACAAGGTTGTTGTGAGGACTAACAGTTAATGTGTGAAAACATTGTGTACTACACAGTTCTGCTTATAAGGAACATCATTTCAAAGCATGGTTTAATACTGAAAAACAATGCATACATACAAAGAAAATAACAATCTTTAATCTGTTTTTTTTTGTTTGTTTTTTGTTTTTTAGTTTTTGCTGATACTAGGCTGATACTCAGGGTCTTGAGTTCACTCAGATTTGTTGCTCATTGCTGATGTTCTGCCAATTGAGCCACAACTCCAGTCCAGCTTTTTGATAGCTAGCTACAGCTAGAGTCTGTTATACTTTTCTGTCCAGTGTTAGTATGGAACCTCCATCCTCTAGATCTCAGCCTCCTGAATAGCTAAAATTACAGGCATGTGCCACCAGTGCTCAGCTTCTATACATTGTTGTGAAACAGTTCAGACTAACTAACATAGCCTTCACCTAAAGTGTTTAGCTTTTTTATTGTGATGCTTATTTGTTAATAGCAGTTGTTTTCTTCCCTGGCAACTAATATGAATATTACATGTCATTTGATTCTAGGGAGCTCGGGTTGGTAGAATAGATGCTTTCGTTCAGAGTTTGGACAAAAATTTTATGGTTCCAGTAGGTGGCGCTATAATTGCTGGCTTTAATGAGTCCTTCATTCAGGAAATCAGCAAGATGTATCCAGGTAAATAAATAAAGTGTTCCTCAGAAAAAGTAGCTAACAAACAAAAATGTATTCATACATAGGCTTCTATTAAAAAAAACAAAAACCTTAATGTTGCCAGGTCCTGATGGCTCATGCCTGCAATTTTAGCTACTCAGGAGGTTGAGATCTTAGATTGTGGTTTGAAGCCTGCATGGGCTGGGAAGTCCTTGAAACTCTTATCTCCAAATAACCACAAAAAAGAGATAGCTGGAAATGGAGCTGTGGTTTTAAGGGTCTACCACTCAAGGACAGCATATGGGCTCTAAGTTTAAGCACCAGGACCAGCACACACACATACACACAAAATTTAATGTCTAAAAAGTCTCCCCCACCCATCCTCTTAATGTAACATGTCCATCTTTATTTCAGGAAGAGCTTCAGCTTCTCCTTCTTTAGATGTCCTTATTACTTTGTTATCACTTGGATCAAATGGCTATAAGAAGCTGTTAAAGGAAAGAAAGGTAAGTTCTCCTTTGGGTGTAAAATAATGCTCTTGACTAGCACAGTGCTTCAAATGTCCATCCTTATGTAGTCCTAGGGGATTTACCCAAATCTGCTTTTCAGTTAGTCATTTTGTCTTTTCAGATATTCTGAAGAATATCTGAGGACTGTTGATTGACTGGTTGATTGATTTCTTTGAGAATCTCCTGCATCAGAGATTCTTTTTTTGTTTTTTAAACCAGTCTTGTCTTGAACTCAGGGCCTGGGTGCTATCTCTGAGCCTCTTTGTGCTTAAAGCTAGTGGTCTACCACTTGGCTACAGTGCCACTTGTGGCTTTTCCTGAGTTGTTTATTAGAGATAACAGTCTCGAGGACTTTTCTGCCTGGGATGGTGGTTGAACCATTCCTTAGATCTCAGCCTTCTGAGTAGCTAGGATTACAGGCATGAGCCATCAACACCCAAGCCAGGTATTCTTATTCATTAAAATTATCATATAAAGATAGAGGTTCTTAAAGAGAATAGATAGATTTTCTGTTTAGTTTTTGGAAGGCTAAAGGTTTATTTTGGGCCAGGTGTGGTGTCTTATGTTGATAATCCTATCATTTTGAGAGGAACAGATCAGAAGGATTGTGGACAAAAATTTAGTAAGAACACTGTCTAAAAAAAACAGTATCCTAAATGTATGGGAGGGGTAAGTGGAGGATTGAGGTCCAAAGCTGGCCCACAGTACAAATGCAAGATCTTATCTGAAAAATAATTGAATCAAGAAAGGGTTGTTGCTATGGCTTAAGTGGCAGAGCACCTGCCTAGCCAAAACGAACAAACAAAACAATAACAACAAAAATTAAGTTGTGAGATGCCCATCACAGGAGGAATAACTAGGTAGAAGTTGATTAGATGATCCTAAAATAGTTTTTCTTCCTTGTTATTGTTAGAATGCTGAACGCATTGATTATATTGGCTATGAGGAGAAAGGGCATGCTGGTATGTGCTTGTAGTCCTGCCTCTTGGGATGCTGGAACATTAGGATTGCTTGAGCCCAGCAGTTTGAGGCCAGCCAGAGCAACACGACAAACTCAGGATGGAAATGTAGTTTAGTGATAGAGTGTTTGTGTCACATGTATGAAGCCCTGGGTTTGATTCCTCAGTACCACATAACACAGAAAAAAGCGGGGAGTGCTTCTGTGGCTCAAGTGGCAGAGTGCTAGCCTTGAGCAAAAAGAGAAGCTCAAGGATTTTGCCCCGGCCCAGAGTTCAAGCCTCAGGACTGGCAAAAACAAAAAACAAAAAACCAAAAACCAAAAATAAACCAATAACAAAAAACCCTAAACAAACTGGACTTCATCTCTAACACATGAAAACTAGTTTAAATCAGAGTAATTCCAGAATAGTACATGGAGACAGTGTTGGCCGGCAAGGTTAGATTGGTGTTTTACTCACCATTATCTGGATGAGCCAGGGCTCCTGATGCAGTTTTGATAGGTATATAATGTTATGGTACTTATTAGCAATCCCTAAGATCTACTTTACATATTTTGAAATATTTTCAAATATATTATCGTATAGATCCTCTAACAACTTTATGATGAATACATAATAGAAATTAAAATTTTTTGTGCCTCAGTCCTCTTCCCCCTGTTAAATATTTCTATGGGGAACCAGTTTATTTTTATTGGGAGGATATTCCTTAAGGTTTGTATGATAGAGAAAATGATGTTCAGTAGTCATTAGGGATATGCAAATTAAAACAATGAGATACCACTACATATCTATTGGAAGTGCTAATGTTTAAAAAGAAACAAAACTTTAAAAGTACCCTGACAGTGCTACTAGCTAGGTCTCTTTCAGGTTGAACTCATTGATACTACTGATAGGAATTTAAAGTGGTGCAGCCATTCTGGAATACTCTCTGGCAGTTTTTTACAAAGTTAAACATATACTTACCATATAAAGCAGCCATCCTACTTCTAGCTGTTTTGCTCGAGAATGAAAGCTTAAGTCTATAAAAATCTATATATATGAATGTTTATAATGATTCTGCTCATAATTGCCTAAACCTGGAAACAACCCAAAAACCCATCATCTGATGAGTAGATAAACAAACTGGTATATCCATACTCAGCAATAAAGAGGAACAAACCACTGACATATGCAACAAAATAATGACTCTCACATGCATTATGATAAATGAAATGAGCCCAACTGAAAGACTCCATATTACATGGCTTTACTTACATGCTGCAGTCCTAGAAAAGACAGAAAATAGGGATAGGAAAAGAGAGACTAGGTGTGGAGGAGGGGGCCTTTTGGAGGTGGTGAGCTGTTTTATATCTCAACAGTGGAAATGGTTTCATGGCTGTTAAGTTTGTTAAAATTCATAGAAGTGGACATTTGAAATTTTACTATATGTAAATTATATCTCAGTCAACCTGGCAACAGAGGTTTACGCAATAAGGTTAAAATTATTTTTAGAAATTTCTAGAAGTAATCATCATAGTCATAGATGTTTTAGCCAAGAGAAGACAGATCTTTGTTGGCATTGTATGTGTTCAGAGGCATGAGATGATGATTTCTATATACAGAAAACCTGTCCTGTTTACCTGAAAGTTTGGTACTTTAGGTGCCAGTGGATCTTAGCTTTCCTGTAGCTAGTTGTCTTCCTTGAACCTGCAGATTTTATTTCCTTATTTCCTTACTTAAGACTGTAAAATATTTATTAAAATAGAAGCTGCTTTCTGGCCTTTGTAAAGCATGTTGGCAGCAGTTTAGAAATTAGATATTTTTGCTGGGCACTGATAGGTAGCTCACACTTACAATCCTAGCTTTTTAGGAGGCTGACATCTTAAGATCATGGTTTGAGGCCAGCCTGAGCAGGAAAGTTTATAAAAGTCTTTTTTTTTTTTTTTTTTTGCCAGTCCCTGAGCTTCTTTGTATTCAAGGCTAGCGCTCTACCAATTGAGCCTCAGCACCACTTCTGGCTTTTTCTGAGTAGTTTATTGAAGATAAACATTGCATGGACTTTTCTGCCCAGCAAGTTTAGAACTATGATCCTCAGATCTCAGCCTCTTACGTAGCTGGGATTACAGATTTGAGCCACCAGTGCCCGTTATGAAAGTCTTATTTCCAATAACCTACCAAAAAGCCAGAAATGGAGTTGTGACTCAAATGTAAAATGCTTAGCCTTGAGCAAAATAAGTTCAGGGACAACACCCAGGCCCTTAGTTCAAGCCCCTGGACCAGCACAAAAAAAATCAGCTATCTTCCAAGTTGGAAATTTTTCTTCCAAGTCAATGGTCTCTTCAGTTTCATAAACCCTCATACCCCTGTCAGTCTGTCTTGGCCCTGAAGAATGACAAGACTACTTAACATAGAATGGCCTAAAGTAAGAACCAGTTTGTTTTTCTTTAAACTGAAAGTCAGTGAAGTTGAGTATAGAAGTTGAGTGTAATGACATGCATATTTAATTTTCTAGGTATTCATTGAACACATATTGTGTGGGGGGGGTATGCTTGGTTACTGGGTGTAGGCATGGTTACTTCACATACTGGGGATACCAGCAGTAAAGAAACAACATAATCCATAAATTGTAACATTTGCATGAAGGTGAAAAGTTCTGTGGAAATAAGAAAGAATAGTACTGGGACTTAAACTCAGGACCTGTGCTCTGGCTTGGCTTTCTTGGTCATGGCTGACACATTTGAGTCATGTCTCTAGTCTGTCATTTTGCTGGTTAATTGAAGATGTAAGTTTGCAGAATTCTAATCACTATCATCAGGTCTCAGCCTCCTGAGAAGCTGGGATTATATGTATGAGCCACTGGCTTCCATCATGAATTTAATGTTCTTTTGAAGACCTAAGATACATACATAGATATAGTTGAGGATTTGTAGAAACAAATGAGTTAAAATGTTGATTAAAGAGCAGTTATTGTGCTTTTGAGAATACTTCCTGCCTAATTTTCTTACGTTAAGATTTTGGAATTGGGGCTGAGGATGTGGCTTAGTTGATACCTGGCATACATGAAGTTCTGGGCTCGATTCCTTAGTACCAAATACATAGAAAAGGCTGGAAGTGGTGCTGTGGCTCAGGTGGTAGAGTGCTATCTTTGAGCAAAAGATGCTTAAGGACAGTGCCCAGGCCCTTAGTTCAAGCCCCAGGACTGGCAAAAAAAAAAAAAAAAAAAAAAGATTTTGGAATTGTTGATACTAGTGCTATCTTGTGTTGTTTTTTTTTTGGGGGGGGGGTGGTGGACTAGGAGCCAAGTGTTCCTCTACCAGTGAGCTATGCCTTCGGTGCTGTTATTGGACTGGTTCTTTTTCAGTTAAGTTCTTGCTTACTTCTAGACATGCACCCAGACCACCATTTGCCTATTTTAGGTTTCATGTCATAGCTGGGATGAAAGGCATGCAATATTACCTCCAGCATCACCATGGTGGAGTCTCTCAGATTTTTCTGCCCCCAACTGGCTTAGAATTACAGTCTTCCCAGTCTTAGCTCCCCATAAAGTTGGGGTGATAGGCATGCTCCACTATACCCAGCTATGGGTTGAGAAGGCATCTTGCAAACTTTTCTGCCTAGGCTGGCCTTGAACTGTAGTCTTCCTGAGCTCAGCCAAGTAGCTAGGATTCCAGGCATAAGCCAGTGTGCTTCTCTATCTTCATTATTTTGTTTTTTGGTATTCAGTGTTTGCCTTTAAACTTTTCAGTTGCTTGTAGGTGATTTCAAATGTACATAAATGTATATATTTACTTTGCTTGAATGAAAACCCATTCTCTTTGAGCGTCTCCTGCAGGAATACGTAGCATAACCAGTGAATGGACCAGCAGGCAACACAGCTGTGCTTTTCTTGGGTACTTTATTATCATTGAGGAAACACATGAGAGAAATTTTATGGTCACTGGTGTTCATGAGTTAGATGGCTCCATCACCATGTCAAAAGGTACCTCTGTAATATCCAGAACTTTGTTCTTTTCCTTTTATTTGGCTGGTTGTAGAGGGGGACGGGTAAATAGGAGCAAGATAATTACATCATGGCTGCAGCAGATTAGTACATGTCAATTGAAGTCCTGTGTGTGTTGTCTACATTTGTGCTAGGGATTGAACCCAAGTTCCTGTGAAAGTGCACATATGTTTTACTACTTAGCTACATCCCCAGCCCTGGGTGTTTTGTTTGTTTATTTTCATCCTGAAAATTCTTTGAGGGAACATCAAAGTCAGTGGGTGGGGAACTGACATTTTTCTGAGTGTCTGCTATATGCCAGGATCTGTGCCAGGTTCGTGATATTCATTCCTTCATGTAGTACTCAGCAAGATCATTTTGCATCTGGTACCAGAATTGCTTTAACTCAGGTCTGTGTGAGACTGAAGCCTGTGTGCTTGTGTCTTGCTGCCATCAGGGTGATCCAGGAGCCATAGAAAATTTTTGATCTTGTGACCTACCCTCCCTAGTAGAGATATTTAAAACCCCGGAGGCTCTCAAAGTGCTAATTGGTTTTACTCAAAATTGTACATAGAGAAGTTACTTAGATCTGAGACCATCTGTGGGAATAAATTTCAAAAATATTAAAGTGATACTTTGAGAATTCCATCGTAAGTAAATTCATCTTTGTTCTCTAACAACTTCATTCAATAGATCTTCTGTTGAAAGATGTGGATGTCCTCCATAAACCATAATTGCATATCTGTAGCATAAATATTGTTTTTTTATTGGATTTGTTGCAGAAGCCTTTTTTGTTTAGATGGACTTGCTTTTGAACTGTGAAAATTTAATAGTGATAGTTTATTGGTTCAGCTCTGGAGAAGCTGAGGCAAAGCTATTTTGCTCCAGCCAGAGCTATTTATATACCATCACCGAGAGCTGCTTTTTATATTTGGTGCTATGTATACTAAAAAAAGAGTGTTAAAGGAAAAAAACTTAGATTCCTTTTGATTCTGTGCCCTTATTCACCACAATGATATTTTTAGAGGTTATTTCATCTAGCTCTATCTTTTCAGAAAAGGCTTTATCTGTTTCTCAGTAGAGGCAGACAAGGACTCAGCTTGAAGCCATTCCTTCTGAAGCCTTCCTTTTGGAAGGGTGAAAGGATCAGAGAGAGTAGAACTTTGTATGTGAATTGAGCCTCTTTGCCCTTAGCCCCTTCCTGATCAGCCCATCTGCTTCATAGGGAGGAGAAATGACCAGGGGTTTAACGGAAGAGTCCTTTAAGAAAGGAGGTTAAAATACAAGAGGTTGTTCCTTTGCGTTTCCCTATGCAAAAAGAACAGTGGTAGAAGTTGAGCCTCACTTCTGTTTTGTAGCTGGAGAAGACCATTATTCTGCTCAGCTTTCTTTTTAGAAGAGTGCTTTCCTGTACAAGGCGGCAGGTAATCATTTATTGTTGCAAATATCTGCTGAATTGGACAAGTGCACAAGAGGAATGACAGCCAAGTGGCTGCTCCAGCAGCTAGAATTTGTGAACCGAAGCTTAGAGGACAAATGAAGTTCTTAAAGTACACCAGACTTGTAACTTCAGTGTCCTATAACACAGCTAAGTTTGGAGACACTAGAAGATTTATAGCTCTAAAACTAGAGTCATTGAATCCCCTGAAAATGTTGACTATCAGGCCGGGAGACGGGGCCTCAACAGCTTGAGTGTAGTGCTTTTACCTCTAGCCAAGGCCTGCTGAATGTACATGGATTCAGGGACATTTGGTTCTGTTTTCCTCAAATGTGGGCTTCTGTGTATGCATATGTACCTTCAGTGTCATTCATCCATCCATTCAGGCTATCATTGAAACAGCTTGCTTGTTATGGTTGCCTTTGCTTTATTACCCACCTCACAGGACATATTATAATAATATATGGAGTATCATTTTCATCTTAACCTGTAATAAGAAACTGATAAGACTTTTTAAAAAAAAGATGTAATTTCTGATGTCTTTATAAATGTTAACATTTCAAAATAGATCTACAGAAACTCCCCGACTTACATAGTTCAACTTACAATTTTTCTGATGTGAAAGCAAAGCATACTCAGTAGAAACTCTACCTTTTCTCATTTGTTAATTTTTTTTTTAGGCAGTACTGGGACTTGAACTCAGGACCACATGTTAAGACCCTTTTCTTTTAAAATTATGCACATTTTCAGATTCTGGAGAGAGAGTCTAGATGTTGAGTTTCTTGATTGCTAACAGCTTGCAAAAGGCCATATGAAAGATAATGCTTAATATAATTCAACTTCTTTTCCATTAACATCTTGAACTATGGTGTAAAGTTTTGTATTTTCTTAAAAATATAGCTGACATTAGCATTTGGGTATATAGTTCAGTTTATCTCTAGTGAAATTTTTAAAAATTAAGTTAAATACAGCACAAAGGACATAGAAAATCAATAATATTTCATTTAAGTAAGATCTTTCTATATACATTTGCTTGGGTTGCTTATAAATTTCTTCCTTCACAGAAGTATTTTATAATAAATGTCAGTTATAGATTTTAACTGTAGCAAAAAATAGTGCAAGTTCTGTAATACCTTTAATATATCAGGTAAAAAAATTGCTTAGCTAAGTATTAGTATATAATGCAGCACAGTCTCCTAAAAGATATTTCTAAAGTGTAGTGATATTAATAGGAGGACATTTAGAACATTAATAAATGGAATATTGTAGAATTTAGTGTATTGCACTTTGAGATACTTAAAGCTTCATTGCTTATTGGTTTACCTAACAAAACCCTTTACACAGAGTAAGAGATACTATATATATTTACTATTAAATATGAGCTTGACTCAAACATTTTTCTTGTACCTAATTATTCCCAACTAGAGGTATATGAGATTTAGTTATCTTACTATTCTCTTCATAAAGACTTCTGTTCTAATACGAGATACAGTTACTGAATTCCAGTTGGTTGTGGTAGTTTATGATTGTAACTCTATTACTCACAAGGCTGAGGCAGGAGGATCTGTAGTTCAAGGGCAGCTTGGGCTATGTAGAGACTCTGTCTCAAAAAACAAGCAAAACAACATCCTGAATTCTGGTGGTATTAGCAAGTGATTCAGATAGCTAGTTAAAACTAGTTTATTAAAGTATTAGAAACTGAACATTGGACAGATTCAGTTTTCTAATAGCTATGCGTGCATCACTAACTTTAAAAGCACCCTTTAGGGTTGTTGCTAAGGAAACATTTCCTCTTTTTTTTTCAGAATAGCTAACTCTTGTACAACTTAAGTACTCACGGATTTCTGGCCACATTTCTGTTTAATGTTTCAGCCAAACTGGAGAGAAAATTATTTTAAATTGGTCTTCATCACTGAAATGCATAAAACTTCAACAATAATATATGCTTAAGAGATGCTTAAGGGTAAATGAAAGGTGGGGATGGTTTTGTTATTAGATATGAACACTAAGTGTCTATAAAAGACATTGATTGCCTGCTTCCAGGTTTTCAGACTTATTTTTGCTAATGAGAGCTTGATGAATTTGAATATAAGGGAGCATTAGATAGACAGATGCCACTTAGGACATTAAGGCTAGTATAGATGAAGAAAAACAACATTTATTATCTAAATGAGATATATGGCTACTTTTAAAAGAAAGTAATAAGCATTTAAGGTAGCAAACTAGATACTTTATTATAATAATTAAGAATTTATCCTGCAACTGTGAATTCTTTCCTTTATTAATGCTGATAGAGAACTAAGCCATGATTTGCTCTAATTGCTATGAAAAATTGTTTTTTAAAAAATTCCATTTGTTTATTTAACGTTCCATTTTCTGAAGGAGTATTGGAATATTGGTCTCAGCCAGTAAATCTTTTGTATTAAGAAATGATGCTTTTAAATGATGCTTTTTTTCCATTTCTGAAAATGATGACAGTTGCCTCTTTAAATATTTCTGTTTATTTAAGTTTTAGGATTTTTGTAAAATCGATCCTTAGAATGCCACAATTATGCAATGTCGTTGATGATCATTAAATAAATTGGTTCTTTTTGCATTCAAAAAGTGAAGACAGGCTTACTGAAGCTGTCCATAACTATGACTCTGTCAGGGGATATGATTTCTTCTAGTCGCTGGGAGAAGCATAGAAAAAATGGTTGGAAGTGGGGCTGGGGTGGTAGGCAGATGGGGGAATGACACAAGTCATGGAGCTGGGTTTGTTGGTTGAGTCACATGTGGGGGCCTTTAGAGCTAAAGAGCATTTTTTGAAGTTACAAGAGAAAGTCTTGACAGAATGGGCAGGATCTAGCTCTTGCTTTTGAAAAACCACACTGGGATCTGTGTAAGAGTAGCCTGTACAGGGATGGAGGAATAAGCAGATAAATCATTTGCTGTGCCATTACTATGTCCACAGGTAAGACTGATGGCTGCTTGGATTAGAGTGAGAACTCTTGACTGGTATCGTGGTACATACCTCTAATCCCATCTACTTGGGAATGGGGACTAGAGGATCAAAAATTCTCAGCATGCTCAATATAATAAGACCTCATCTAAAAAATAAAGAAAAGAAAAATTCCAAAGGATTTACAGTGTTTATTTGGTTATGACATTTTGTTCTTGCAGGAAATGTTTTCCTATTTGTCCAACCAGCTGAAGAAGTTGTCAGAAGCCCACAGTGAAAGACTGCTGAAGACACCCCATAACCCCATATCATTAGGTACCTTCTTTGCTTAATGAAAGAAAAACAATACTTATCATCCTGCTTTAGGGACAAGAGGATCAACTTCTGTTGCTATTTATAGAAAAAAAAAGAACTCTTTCATAATACATTTGTGTGTGTGTGTGTGTGCCCATTTTGGGGCTTAAACTGTCCCTGAACTTTTTTTGGTCCAGGCTGGTGCTCTGCCACTTGAGCCCAGCTCCACTTTTGGCTTTTTTTTTTTTTAAACTGGGTAATTGGAGATAAGAGTTTCATAGACTTTTTTGCCCAACGCAGCTTTGAACCATGTTCTCAAATCTCAACCTCCCAAGTAGCATAGGCATGAGCCACTGGCACCTGGCTATCTATATTTATATATTTATTTATAAATTCATCCCAGTGTTGATTTGTAAATTGAGAAAGCTAACTTTTAGAAATATTTTAGTGTTTTTTTCTAAGGGAAAATGTATCCACTGAGAGACTCAGTCAATATTAAATGCAATGAATATAATCACTTTTTTTTGGGGGGGGGTCTGGTCGTGGGGCCTGAACTCTGGGCCTGGGCACTGTCCCTCAGCTCTTCAGCTCAAGGCTAGTGCTCTACCACTTGAGCCACAGCGCCACTTCCGGCTTTTTTTTTTTTTTGCTTATGTGGTGCTGAGGAATCAAACCCAGGGCCTCATGGGTGCAAGGCAAGCGCTCTACCACTGAGCCACATTTCCAGCCCAAATGGAATGAATATAAAAAAAATAACTTAAGTCATGTTTCTAGCTCAAATGCCTAGGTTACCAGAAAGAACTCTCTAAATAATTATCTTGGAGCTGAAGGTAGTACTACTATTATTATTTGCTTTAGCTACACATGTTAAGAGAACTCCGTGTTTATTATAATACGATTTTTTTGTATAGGGACTATATATTTTGACATATAATTCAAGAGCTATTAAAATGATAATATGAACATTAACTTTTTACACCCTTAAACAGCTTAAAAATCAATATCATTACCTCTTAATTTAGATATATGAAGTATATGTTTTCTATTTTCTATATATCTGAGAAAAGTGAATCACCATGGCTGAAATGGGCTTCTTATATAATAAAAGCCATCCCAGTATTTGCTAGTGTACAGTGTGATAGTAGTAAGATTATTAATTCTGCCATGTCTTAGCCTCTCACCTCCTTTTTGCTATCTCTAAAATAGCAGTAATGATCCATCATATACAGAATTATTAGAAGGTAGGTGGAGATTATGTTTGTAAAATGGAAAGTCAGTAGCAGGGGATGTTAGTCCTCAGTAAAGGATAGCCAAAATATTGGTGGTATACAGGTTGCAGTTTACCACTCAGTCTCCCAATGGTAATTTCCATTTCCATATGCAGATGTTGATCTGACTCAGTCATATATACATACATATGTACATATACAGATATATGTATATACATCTACATACACATATCCCATGTACTTAAAACGTGGTTTGGTTGAATTTGAATAAATAGCCATACTGGTCATGTCATTGCTCAGTTTAACTGGAGAGATTACATTTCTAGGTGATATGAAAATTCTGTTCATTCTGAACATATTAATGTATACAAATATGTGTTTTGCCTGATGTGAAAACAAATCATGACTGTAATTATTAAGTACATTAATCTGATACTGGACTCCTTAACAGTGGATAAAGAGTAAGCTCTGTTGTTAACATGCTTTGAGTAATGTTTGTGCTGGTGAACCAAAGTTTATTGGGGCACTTTTTTCCTTTCTAGCTGTGACACTAAAGACACTAGATGAGCACCATGACAAGGCTGTCACTCAGCTTGGCTCAATGCTTTTTACCAGGCAGGTTTCTGGAGCCAGGTAAGGATGTTTAAAAGAGACTTTGGTTTATTTGCCTTTCAGAGTTAACTAATGAAGCACTTTCTTCAACAAGGGTCTCCAAGTACATACTGATCTCTACCAGGAATTCATAGTGGGGTAAAAGGATGTCAAGACAGAGGACTTATAAGACTATTATCTACCCACTCATGGGTGTTTTATGACAGTCAAAGGAAGATAAGAATATTAGTCATTGTAGGAGACAGATTATCTTGATACAGATTTTCATTTAATTTTAATTTCATTTCCTTTATTAAATGATCTTCAGTGGTGTCTCATTATATCAGAAACAAATCATCTTCAGTCTGAATTTAAGTAAAAAGGTTAAGAAAATGCTGCTTTCTAAAGGGTTATGTAATTCTTGACCAAGTACTGCCTTAGAAGTACCTATTGTGTTTCCTTTTATAAATGCATGGCATCCAATGAATCTTATATATTTGATGCATGCGATAAGAGGAAAATAACTTAAAGTTTTTTATCTAAAACTTTACATACTTTTGTTGAAGAATTTCATTCTAATACAGGGTAGAAATTTTACGTCAAAGGATTGTTTTGTCTTTAATTGGTAGTATTAGATTTTAAACTCAGTCCCCTCTCCCTGTCCCTCACTCTTGAATTATTCAGGCAGTCTGCTGAGCCATGCCCTCAGTCCTTTTTTGCTGTATGTTCTTTTTTTTTGCTGGAGTCTCATGCTTTTTGCCCAGGGCCAGCTGTGGACTGTGATCATCCTACCTATTGCTTCCCTTGTAGCTGGGATTACAGGCCTGTGCTGTCATGCCTAGTATTCCTGTCCTCCCTTTTTAAACATTTCAAACTTCTACTGCATGGCACTGACCACATGGGTCAAAGTGACTTGACTTACATATGTGACACCAGATTCCCGATTTAGCACAGTCTTGTTACTTCTTTGAAGAACCAGTAAAAGTGTTTGAGATTCTAGAGCTTCTTGTTCTTTCCTAGAAGATAATCAGTAAATGGTTGTCATTATACAGGACTTGTTAATGTAAACTAACAGTGTACTGTATAATTTCATGGTTTGTTTGCATAGGCCATGATTTATGCCTGTTTTTCAACTTCTTTTTTTTTTAATTTTTATTTTTATTGTGAAAATACCGTACAGAGGGGTTACAATTACATGGGCAAGATAATGAGGACATTTCTTATCAAGCATTGTAGCCTCCTCCTTTGTTTCCCCTTCTCATCCCTTCCCATCCTCCCTCCATCCCCCCAACTTCTTTTATTTTTGGGTGTGTGGTACTAGGGTTTGAACTCAGGGCTTTATACTTGCTAGGCAGATGCTCTAGCACTTGAGTCATGCTCCATGCTTTTTTTTCCCTCCCTCCCTCCTTCCCTTCCTTCCTTCTTTCCCTGTTGTTGCTCTTGTTTTCTATTCTTTCTTTCTTTTATTTTATTTACTGACTTTTGCCGTAGTTATTTTTCAGGTAGGATCTTATATTTTTGCCCGGGGCTGACCTGACTGAGATCCTCCTACCTATACCTCCTATATAGCTGGGATTACAGTGTGAACCACCATAAGTAGCTTAATTTTTGAGTTTAGGTCTTGCTAACTTTTTGTCTTGATTGCCTCCCACTTCAAACTTCCTATCCATGTCTCCTAAGTTGCTTGGCTTTTAAGCTTGATCCACTGCCCTGACTGGACTTCAGCAAATATGTGGCTTAGAAACACAGATACCTTTTGTTTCTGGGTAGCATTCTGCTCACAGCAGCAGACACATTATATTGATCAATCTTTTCTCCCTTTCAGGGCTGTGCCTCTCGGGTCTGTGCAAACTGTGAGTGGCTACACTTTCCATGGCTTTATGTCCCACGCAGATAGTTACCCCTGTGCTTACCTCAATGCTGCAGCAGCCATCGGGATGAAGACACAGGATGTGGACCTGTTCATAAAGAGACTTGACAAATGTTTAAAGGCAGTAAGAAAAGAGCAACTTCAGGAGAACGATGTATCTGGAATTGACAACTGTGACAAAACAAAAGATGTGGAGACTGCAGAGGTGGCTTTCAAGCTAGATAATGTACTTCTTGATATGTAACAGGGTACTTCTTTCTGACATGATGGATCTGGTTTGCTGGTTTTTTTCCTTTTTTTCTTTGCTAATTTGAAAGAAATGATGAGGCTGCAGAACAGGCAGGCCATCTACAGACCAGACTAGAGATGTTTGAATTGAGAACTTACAGAGAATATTCAGCCAATTTATAGACCTTTGATAATTGCTCTGGTTTTTATTCTTAGATCACCTCAATCCTTATAACCCTTAAGAGGTTGTAATATACAGCAAGCATTTTTATAATTGCTAGGGTATTTGCCAATTAGACATTATATTATAGGTCATTCTGACTAAGAAAGATTGTAAAGTTCCCTGTCATTCTCTCTGAAATGTTGAGGGCTTCTTCCTAACCTCCTAAAGTCACTCATATTTCTCATCACACAGACTTAAGATCTCTCTCTAATGCTGCTTATTACTGGATCTTTGTTCTGATATCTCCATGTGCCTAAAGAAGCAGAGACATGCTGCAAACTTCAGTTGAGACCAAAAAGCGACAGCTCTCCACAGGGGAAGATTTGCTTATTTCAGGCAACATCTAGGGCTATGTTTGGTTATCACAATGGTGGGATGCCCTTGACAGTGGGTGGGTGGAGGCCAGTAACACTGCCCAGCATCCTCCATTGGGCAAGGCAAGTTTTCATAATAGAAGCCCACAGCACCAGTGCTGAGGTTAAAACGGCTGTGAAGTAAACTGAAGTAGTTGCTGCTGAGTAATGACTGTAGTTACTTGGCATCAGAGTTATGTGCTGCATGACAAGGTTCAGCCAATAGTAGATTCACTTCTCCAAGGGACATGTTGGTCATCTCATTGGTATAAGCACATGACATGGTGTTCTCAAAACTACAGATGAGCTAATTGTGCATCCTAGAACATATCTATTGTTAAACAACTGTGACTATTCTCCAAAGTTGATAATTACATTAAACATTACGAACTATGCTGTCTGGAGAAGCTTTGGTGATAACCAGGATCACCATTCTAAACCTGTCATTATACCTTGTTTTCTACGGCACTGGTACATTGTCCTATTTGAGCAAGTGAAACTTTATGGAGGAACTGATTTTGTTTTATGCAACCTTTCTGTATTGACTCTTCTGCTCAGGATTGGTTCAATTGGGTATATGGGCATTTTAGGACCTATTTTTGCTGAGGAAGTGAATGTGGTATAGGATGATAAGCAAGTGTATTCGTCACTCTGCCTGAATGCTCATTTTTGAATCTGAAATTTACAGACTTACTGCTTTAGCAATAATTTTTGTTGATTTTTTGTTTTTGTGCCAGTCCAGGGGTCTAAACTCGGCATGGGTACTCTCTGAGCTTTTGCGCTCAAGGCTCACACTTGAGCCACTTGAGCCACAGCATCACTTCCAGCTTTTTGGTAGTTAATTGAGATAAGAGTCTCATGGACTTTCCTGCCTGAGCTGGCTTCAAACTGTGATCCTCAGATCTTGGCCTCATGAGTAATGAAGATTACAGGCATAAGCTACCAGTGCCTAGAAGCTTTTGTTAATTTTAAGAAATAAACTGAGATCCAATAGCCTGATGAGTTAATGAAACTTCTGAATACACCACCATGCCAAAGCTGGTGCCAAACCTGCTCTCTGAGTGAGGCATTGCTTAGCCTGAGGGATTATCAGGGGCAAATATTGTGTGACAAATGATTTTGAGGAGCATCTTTAACCTACTTAATGTGTATCAAATACTCCAAGGACACTCCTTCAGTAAAGATTAACCCACATTGAAAATACTCAAAAGAAGAGACCTTGTTTTGGAAGTACTTAGATTGTAAGGCAGGCACTATATCACTGAGATATACTGCCAGCTTGTGTTCTCTCTCTCTCTCTCTCTCTCTCTCTCCCCCTCTCTCTCTCTCTCTCTCCCCCCTCCCTCCCCTCTCTCTGTCTCTCTCTTTCTCTGTCTTTTTCTCTCTCTGTGTCTCTCTCCCTCCCTCTCTCCCTCCCTTTTCTCCCTCCCTCCCTCCACTGCATAGGGTCCTGCTTCTTGCCTCGGTGTGTAATTGAGCCCAGCCTGCCTATTTTATGCATCAGGTGTGCACCACCACACCTAGCTTCTTCCATTGAGATCTCAGCTTCTCTGTGGTTGAGATGACAGGCATAAGCCCCTAGCATCTGGCTAGAGGAAGTACTTGCTAACATTTCCTTGAACATATTTTAAAAACCATTATAGTAGCAAATGCTGTGTTGACTTGTGGATTGCATTTTCCTTATTGACTTAGCAGTGTCAACTCTGTATGGGAAAGGGTTTTCTGGTATGTTGATAACATTGTGTATGGCCTGAGACTGTAAACATGAGTGCAGATAGGCTCCACTCATTTTAATGAATAAGTTAGAATGCCTCAGACACTGGCTTGATGACCATTGAAATCAAGACTAGATTGAGATAAGACATTTACAAACATGAAAAGGTGATTTTTTAAATGCATTATATTTCTGCGGTTCAGATATTTGAACACTTCTTTTTTCTTTATGTGCTGGTACTAAGGCTTGAACCTAGAGCCTCGGCACTGTCCCTTAGCTTTTCTAGTCAAGGCTGGTTGGTCTACCACTTGCACTACAATTCTACTTCTTTTTTGTTTTTTTACTAGTTATTTGGAGATCAGAGCCTCTTGTTTATTTCTGCCCAGGCTGGTATCAAAGCTTGATCTTCTTCCTGGTAGGAGGATTACGGGCGTGAGCCACCAGTGCCTGGCTAAACATTTCTTAGGTAGCTATAGTAACTTGTTTTAGAGGTCTAAATTTTGGATATCAAAGATGTGTGCTATTTTCTGTGTGAATCTGACACTGAAATGTAGACTCAGGAAAGCTGAAGGGGTGCATGGACCCCTAAAGTCCAACCATGGAGGGTGATAGTGTGATGTCAGTGTTGACAGTGCAGCTCAGTTTATGTCAAGCCAAACTGCTTTACAGAATGAGAGACCTATACTGTGTGATCATTATTTCACTGCAGAAAGGCCAGAGTCGAGTGACTAGCAAATGTTTCCTCATCTGCAGCATATCAGCAATTCTTAGGCTTCAGCTGCTGAATAGATAATAATTCTAATTGAAGATAAATTACATGAACCCACATGTAAATGATAGATATGTTATAACATCTTACTCCTGATGCATAAAATCAACTGCACTTATTATGATTAACTCTTCCTCTTTCTAGCAGTTTTGACATAACTGCTCTTTCTGCTGCTTCCATTGTGACCTTAAGGTCACAGAATTCAGATTTTGAAGGGACATTGTAGTTTTGCACAGTCAGCTCTTTCTGTCCATATACTGTCATTTCTACATAAGAGTATTTAAAAGTATGCACATAAAATTCCTTGCTAAGACTTGTTAATGCTGATTGGTTAGCCTCAATGAAGCTGTAATGTAGAATTTTGTAGTTAGAGTTTGAGAGTTCACTGGGCCAAAGTAGTCTGCCTAGAACAGAAAATTGAATAATACAAATATTCTTTTGATTGCTATGTAATGTGTTACTACTATTCATATGGCAAAGAGAAGTATTTTAAATCAAACTCTCAATTTGGTTCTTAAATCTTCTGCTGATGAATTCTCACTCTATCAGGGAATGATATGTGATACCAGCCTTTGAAACCCAGTGTTCAACTATAAATCTTTCCACTTAGTTTTTTTGTAGTGGTTGAATTAAGTTGTAGAATATGAATTATTGAATACAGTTCAGTTCAGCCAATAGGCACTTGATGTACAGAATGGTAAGTTTAAATATAACTTAATTTTTTTCCTAATAGTTTGACCCAGCACGTAATTCTGCTGGAGTTCTGGGTCTTTAACCACCCCATAATAAGAACTGTCACTGAGGCCTGACCTACAGAATGAGCTTTTAATTTTAGACTCTGCCTATGGTTTCCATAGGTTTTAGTAAAATTTATGTGTTTATACAGCTGCAATTTTTTCCTACTGGTTATTATTTCAATGTGAATTAGTGCCCCATCTTGAGAGTTATTTTTTTCCTCTAATACTAGCATTTGAACTCAGCCTTGAGCTG
Source organism: Dipodomys merriami (assembly GCF_024711535.1). Classification (NCBI taxonomy): domain Eukaryota; kingdom Metazoa; phylum Chordata; class Mammalia; order Rodentia; family Heteromyidae; genus Dipodomys; species Dipodomys merriami. The sequence goes on from NW_027206512.1 coordinate 52,283,751, forward strand.
AGAGTTAATTACTATATCCTTTCATACAGCTATATAACCAATGATTGAAAACAACAGAAACAAAAAACAGATGAATCTCATTCATATTCTACTAAGACAAAATTTTGAAGTATACACACACACACACACACACACACATTTGGTTCATGTAAAAGTTATGTTTCCATAGCTCAATGGTAGACCATTTGCCTAGCAAGTGTGAGGCTCTGAGTTTGTTTTTCCTGCTGTCTTAAGATGTGCTGATTTCTAGAATTTGATATGCAAGAATTTGGGTCATTTCAGAAATGTCATAATCTGTATAATTTGGTAAGAACCAGTTGAATATGCTGTTAAAAGTAGAAAAGTGCATGCCTTGTCTGTCACACTGTTGATTCTAATCTACATAGTCTTTAACTTACTGCATTCTTTGTGCCTTACTTCTTACTTTCATTTGGTCCATCAGGTGTGTACAACAGATGATGGGTTTAAGGCTACTGAGGATGTATCTGTAATTTTCCCCCTTCAGGGAAAGGCCTTCAGCAAACTCTGCAAGCATTTATGCTGTTCTGTTTTTATCAAGCAGTATCAACATGAAAGGCTGGGTTTAACTGTGGCTGGGAATTTTCACCATGAGAATATGATGTAATGTCAGCCTGCTCACCTGTAACTTAACAAACAAGGGAAAAAATGTTTTCCAGAAATATTTTTGGTATAGACTTTGAAAATAAATTTATAATTTATTACATGCAATAAAATTTTAATAAATCACTGGCAGTGCATTATCTTATTGTACTTAATCATTACTACAGATAAAGTCAAAGTACAAATAACAGACACTAAATTACTTACCCATTTTTCTGGTTCAGTCATCAGTAAATTTGCCTAGAAGCTAACAAGAAAAGTCAAATCTAAAATGAGAACCATGAGTCATGGTTAGGACTAAATATTACCAAAAAAAGGAAAGCAATGACATTTCCAGAGCCATTGTTGGATGCTGAACAGTATTTAATCTTCTCTAAAACAGTTTGCCTTTGTTTGAGAATAAACTAGTATCATTTCTTCAGATTCCATTTTTGTGCTGTTTGAATAGCTCAGGCAGTCGTCAGTTGTCTTTGACTAGAGGTAGATTACTGCCCTGGGACTTGTTCTCCATGTGAGTTCACACATTTACCCTCTGTGGATCTCATTCTCATCCTCCTCATTCCATTAAGGTTGTGGAACTGGTACAACCTTCTAGGATTGGAGATTAAATGAGAGAATAAGACAGGTGTGTTTAATTAAGCCTGAATAAAACAGCATTAACTATGACTAGTGCCATGATACTCTCTCTACTAATCTAGGTTGTGCTAGATTGAAATTGAAATGAATTCCAGGAGAGTCAGTAATGTATTTTGTCTATTCTCCGGTGGAAATTTATATAGTTGATTTTATATTCCCCCCCCTCCCAGGGTTTTCCTAGGTGGCTTTTTATTCATTCCCCTGGGTTTGCATTGACATTTGAGAACTGCAGAAATATTCAAAGTGCATTAACTGTTTTATGCACCTGAAATTGCAGATCATAACCTAAGAGAGATACTGAGATTAAAAGTTCATGTCACAGTGACCTCCTCATGGATTCTCCTGTCTGACCAAAGAGTTTGGTACAGTCAGCAGAATTACAAGCACAGCCGTTCAGTATATTTATCCTCATCCTCACATAGGTTAGTTGACTCTGGCTCCTTAATATGTATCTTTAGCTGATGTTTTTCCTGAATGTTGTCTATACTCATACCCACCTAACTGCCTAACCATCCCTTGGATGTCCAATAGACCTGCCAAAGATAATTCCTTGATCTTTGCCCCAAGATTGTGCTCAACCCCAACCTACTTATCTCACTGTCCCTACTCTGTCATTTCTACAAGTCTGGGAATTATTCTCAACTCCTTTACCTCCTCCATCTAATAAAGATGTCATTTTGCATCTACCCTGAACTCTTATCTGAATCAAGCCATTGTCTACCTTCCCTGTGACTAACTACGTTTGAACTACCTGTGTTTCTTGTATTATAGAGTTCCTACCCACTCCCCATAAAGGGTCTCCCTGTTCTACCCACGCCCCTTTCACAATTTCTCAGTGCCACAACCAAAGTAACCATTCTGAAACGGCTCATCACTTACCAGCCCCAAGCTATTGCATTATTCCCCATGCTACTCAGAGTGTAAGCCAAAGTCCTTGTTTGGGCCTCAGCAGCCTACAGCACCTAATCAGAACCCTCCCCGCCACTCCCACCTCCTTCATCCTTTTGATTTCCATGCTTTTCTCCTCCAGCCTGGTACACATTGCCTTGGCACTGGCTGCTCTCGGCCTGGGACCATCTCAACCCAGATGCCGGGCTGACTCCCTTAAAGCCCTCCATTTCAAAACGGTAGCTGTCTCCAGTCCCTTAACATTACATACGTAAACACTGTCTTAAATGGAAGGTCAGAGCCAGGTGTGGTGGTGCTCGTTTGTAATCTCAGCTATTGCGGAGGTAAGGGCAGGAGGACATTGAGTCTGTAAGGGCAGCAGCTTCCTATCTCAAAAGCAGAACACAAACACACAAAAGGACTCGGGGCATGGTTCAACCTAGTGTGTGTGAGGCCTGGATTCAATCACCTATCTTTGAGGGGGGAAAAAACTGGCCACGAACAGCAAGTGTTCAGATCACCTGGAGTCCTTGTTTAAAGGCAGATTGGATTCCAATAGATCTGGAGCAGGTGTTTCTAGGAAGCTACATGTCTAGATGATACCTCTGCTACTGGCCTGTAGCCCATGCTGTGAGGCAGAGGTCCAGCCTACTCTGTAACTTGAATATTTATTGTGTCATTTTGCTTACCGTAAGTACCACCAAAACCGTTCTGTTCACTCACAGACCCTAGGCGCCTACATGGCACCTGCCACACAGCATACACTCAACTGTTTGTTGTATGAATGATGCAGTGGGTATTATTAAATATTTATGGAATTGTGTGTGTGAAATCCCATTGTGTTGCATTGAAGGTGTTCAGTAGTTTGTCTCTCTCAGTATAGAGCCCCAAACTTTGCTTGAGGTGGCAGACACGAAGGAGTTTCTCAAGTCTTCTGTAGGAAGAGATTTGTTCCCTGGCTGTTAGAGTGACGCCCACAGCCCACGGCCCACAGCCTCCCATTCCTTGCCTCCTTCCAGGTTCTCTCAAGCCCAACTTGGCCAGCCAATGTCCTGACAGCTAGTCAAGTGTGAGCTCCATTGGGCTGGCAAATAATGTCTACATCACTTATAGTATGATAGCTCCCCATCTCCTCCCCTGTGTTCTTGGACAAATGTTTTCAAGAAACCTTTTGGAAGTGGAGGTATGTCTCAAGTGGTAGACTACCAGCCTTGAGCAAAAAAGGGAAGTAAGTGGAAATGTGAGGCCCTGAGTTCAAGCCCCACAGTACTAGCACACATAAATAACTAGAAATTGGGATGTGAAAGTAGAAGTGTGGTTCAAGTGGTAGGGCACCAGCTTTGAAGGAAAAAAATGCCAAGCAAGAGCACAAGGCCTTGTCTTCAAGTCCAGTACCAGCACAAAAAAGGCAAACACTTGTGGCTCATACCTATAATCCTAGCTATTCAGGAGGCTGAGATCTGAAGATCATGGTTTCAAGCCAGCCTTATCTATCAGTGACTTCTCAGTTGGAATAAATGTAGCAGATATTTCTTTAAGAATAGGCCTTAAAGCTGGTTGCCGGTGGCTTGTGCTCATAATCCTAGCTACTCAGGCTAAGATCTGAGGATCACGGTTTGAAGCCAGCCTGGGTTCCTAAGACTTTATCTCCAATTAACCACCAAAAAGCCAGAAGTGGTAGAGCACCAACCCTGAGCAAAAAGGCTCAAGGACAGCATCCAGGCCCTGAGTTCAAACCCCAGGACTGGCACAGAGAGAGAAAGCGAGAGAGAGAGAGAGAGAGAGAGAGAGAGAGAGAGAGAGAGAGAGAGGAGGGGGGAGGGGGGGAAGGATGAGCTTTAAGAATTCTTTTGTCACAGAAACTTTCAAACATATCTCTCAAATGACACCGAGCATCCAGCACTCAGTATTGCATTTCACAGGCCAAATTTTGTCTTACCTGCCTCATGGCCAGCCTTTCTCTGTTTTAAAAGCCAATCTCAGGGCTGGGAAGGTGGCTCAGTGGTAGAGCGCTTGCTTTGCATGCCTGAGGCCCTGGGTTCGATTCCTCAGCACCACATAAGAAAAAAGCCGGAAGTGGCTCTGTGGCTCAAGTGGTAGAGCACTAGCCTTGAGCTGAAGAGCTGAGGGACAGTGCCCAAGCCCAGAGTTCAGACCCCACGACCGGTTAAAAAAAAAAAAAAAAAAAAAAAAAAAAAAGCCAATCTCAGTCATGGTCAGGGGGAGGCCTTGACATCCCAAAGTACATTACCCCCATACCACCTGATAGGCCTAACTCTAACTCAGAGCCTCATACTAGGAAAGCTTGAGGGCAAACTGAGTTTGGTAGCTAGAGGTAGTGTTTGTTCCAAAACAGATGGAGCTGTGATAGTCTCCCACCCAGAGGAAAAGGGAGGGGAGGGGTGAGGTGGCAGGCAGCCTGGGGGAGATCAGAGGACATCACCGGGGAGCATTCTGCCTTTGGGGCCTTGGATCACACTGGAGACAAAGGAGCTAAGTTCAGGAGGAGCTTAACACCAGGCACCATGCTGAGAGACCTTTTCTACACCCTTCCCTCTGCAAAACTTGACCAGGGGTCCTTTATGCCATCATGGCAGAAGTTCACCTATGAGATTGTGGGTTCTTGGAACCCAGAGTTGGCTGGAAGCTCCCATTAGAAGCTTTCCTAGTGGGGCTGGGATGGTGGCTTAGTGGTAGAGCACTTGCCTTGCATGCTCGAGGCCCTGGGTTCGATTCCTCAGCACCACATAAGAAAAAAGCCGGAAGTGGCACTGTGGCTCAAGTGGTAGAGTGCTAGCCTTGAGCTGAAGAGCTGAGGGACAGTGCCCAGGCCCAGAGTTCAGGCCCCATGACTGGACACACACACAGACACACACACAGACACACACAGACACAGACACACACACACACACACACACACACACACACACACACACACACACACACACACACAAAAGAAGCTTTCCTAGTCAGAAAACCGGTACTGAGGGTAACTGGAGAGAAAGCAGGTCCTGGGGGACAGCCACCCATGAGCAGATGACAAGTCTGAAGGAGGCAGCGAGACCCTTCACAAGACACAAAGTTGGCCTAGGACACTTCTCACAGCTTGCCGATGGACTGGCAGTGGGTTCCATTTCTTCCATTCCTTCCATTTCCTGAGTCCATTCCTACCACACTGAGCTGACAGGGTCCCTGCCTTGGTGGATGGTCTGCTGTCCGAGCCCTTCTGGGAGTGGGAAGGGGGACGGAGAGGTGGCAGGAACCTTTTGAACAGAGCCTCCTGCTAACTTTGATGGCCAGTTTTTTTTAAAAAATCATCAGTTTTTATCCACTAACTAAAAGCAAATGGACCTTTAACAGTGGTAAATTCAACATTTTGGGGGGATTTACATTTATGATCACTGTCTATTTCCCATCTATTTTGCATTAGTGTATTTTGGGGCCAATATCGTTTATGCTATTCTCCAGGAAAAGTACAACCCACCATAACCAAACTGCTTATGGAGAGAGCACCATCCCCACTGAGCCCATTGCTTCCTGGGGCATGAAATAAGACAGTCCACATGCCACTTGCTGCCTTTTTTTTTTTCTTTTTTTTTTTCTGAGTGTTTATAATCAGTAAATGGCTGTGGATGTTTAAATGGTTTCCTAATACTGATGGAGAGCGGATGCCATTCTAACTTGAACTTGTATTGCTCCACAGATGGTGGAAGTAAACATCCAAAACTGCACAGTTTTGTTTGCCTCGCTTTTAAAGGATCAGCTGAATGTCAGGCATCCGTGCTGCCAGCAGGGCAGAGGAAGGGGGGTAGGAGAGTGCGCTGCTGCTGGTGCTTCCAGACTGGCTTCTGTGCTGAGAGCTGAGGACAGCAGGCTTCCTTCCCCTGTAAGTAGCAGAGAGGTTGTGTCAGAGGTTAGGACTCTGCCCTGGAGTTACGGGCTGCGGCTCAAACACCCCTTGACACAATCAGATATATCTGGGCATGTAGGCCCTGCTGCCTCTCACCCTTATCCACTGTCAAATTATCCTCCTCCTGCAAACCCATTTCTTCTACATCTTCTCCAGTAAAACCGTCCCAAACCTAACCATCCCCTGGAACTTTGGCATTACTTTGACCTTTTATACTTCTGTTTGTTTTGAGTCAGAGTCTTGTTGTCAGGCTGGCCAAGAACTCACGTTCTTACTGCTTCATTCTCTCCAGTGCTGGGATACAGGTGCGCACTGCCACACCTGGTAGCCTTTCATGTTGATGGACATCTTGAAAGATGGTGTTGGTTTAGTACCGTGCCGACCACACTAGATTAGACTTTGATCTTCTTCTAGCCTCCCTGCCTGCCCTTGAGTCACCATCTATCTCCTGGGGCCCAGCGCCCTACTCTATTTTGTGAGGCCTTAGTAAATATTTGTTGAACAAATGATCCACTAATTTGTTCATGCTGTTGAAATAACCAATAGGGTTAATGTCAGCCTAGTTCAGAAATATTTGTTTTACCAGGATGGAAATAATAGAAATGAATCTTGGTGAGATTTTGCACGTCAGTGAGAGGCGATGAACAGGGTGAATGTGGGGACAGGGTTTCTCTGTAGAGTTCCAAGAATGCTACAGGTAGGAAGCCTACATCTTAGAAGAAAGCCAAAGCTTTGAGAAAGGCCAAGTCTAGCAGCATTGGTATGTTTTACTAATGAACCACTGTGCAAGTCAGGCAAGCTCCTCCAACCAGCTTCTCTCCCTTCGACCAACCTCTTTCCTAGGGATCAAGTAATAGGCTTATTTCTACAGAGCATTTCCCAAGTCAAACATGCTTTCAAACATGGTATCTTGTCTTTATTTTCTGACCCTCTTGAGAACCAGGCAGGGTGTGGCAATGATCTGTGTTTGGAGCTAAGCCTTAGGGTGGGGTAGAGGGCTGTCTGGCAGTCTTCCAGGAGTACATTCCGTGTCTTGCTCATTTTTCTGTGGCTGTAACAGAATACCCGAGACTGAGTAATTTTATGAAGAAAACTTGGCTCACAGCTCTGGAGTGGGAATAGGGGCGGCAGGTATCTGTTTGGCTTCTGGTCAGGGTTTTGTGCTGTTTTGCCTCCTGGTGGGAAATGGAAGTGAGTGCTTGCCAAAGAGGCCAAACCCACTGGTTTGCAATAACTAAGCCCAAGACAGCAAGAATCCAGTACCAGGAGACAGACTGTAGTCACCTCTTCACCCACCTCCCAGTTCTGCTACCATGGTTGTGGAATTTCACCATGCGTTTTTCTTTTTTTTTAAATAAGTTTTTATTGTGAAAATACTGTACAGAGGGGTTATAACCACATGAGCAAGGTAATGAGTACATTTCTTATCAAGCCTTGTTGCCTTCTCCTTTGTTTTCCTCCTACCTTCCCTCCCATCTCCACGACTACATTCTGCCACCCCCCCACACCTCCCCCCTTCTGTGCCCCCACCCCCCACCCCTGCCACCACCCCACCCCCGCACCTTCCCACCCTAGCCTAAATTGTAAAGTTCGTTTTTTCGACATAGCGTCTTGTACATCTCATTGTTGCAATGGGTCCACCTGTATCCCTATTTAAACAATTTGTTTTTTCCCTTCTGCTCCCCAGATTATACCAACATCAAATACAGTGAAAACAGGGGTTATACCGTGGGGGAGGGACATACAAAGAAACAAAAAAAATCACCTTATAAATATGTTAGAAACAATAGCAAGAAAGAAAAAAAACACTTGTGTCCTTATCTTGGGTTTCATTTCGCTTAACATCTTATCTGACCTTTTCTGCTTGTCTCAGATATATACTAGTTGTTTATAAGGGAAACCATAGGACCTTGTTTCTTTGTGCCTGGCTTATTACTTCACTTAATATAATTTAGTCCAAGTCCTTCCATTCCTAAAAATGGGGCAATGTCATTCTTTCTGATGGAGGCACAGAATTCCATTGTGTATATATACCATATTTTCTTGATCCATTCATCTACTGAGGGGCATCTGGGTTGCTTCCATATCTTAGCTATGGTAAATAATGCTGCAATAAACATACTTGTGCTGGTAGCTTTAGTATGGTCTTGTTTGTGATCATTTGGGTAAATGCCCAAAAGTGGGATTGCTGGGTCATAGGGGAGCTCTATGTGGAGTCTTTTGACTACTTTCCAAAGTGGTTGAACAAGTTTACACTCCCACCAACAATGCAGTAAGGTTCCCTTCTGTCCACATCCCCTCCAGCATCTGTTGTTATTAGAGTTCTTGATTATGGCCATTCTAACTGGGGTGAAGTGGTATCTCAATGTTGTTTTGATTTGCATTTCTTTTATGGCTAGGGAGGTTGAACATTTCTTCATATGTCTATTGGCCATTCTTATTTCCTCTTCAGAGAAATTTCTCTGTAAGTCTTTAGCCCTCTTATTTATTGGGCATTTGTTTCTTTGAGGATTTGCTGTTGGGGGATTTAATTTTTTGAGTTCCAAGTATATTTTAGATATGAGACCCTTGTCCATTGTATGGCTAGTGAAGATCTTCTCTCAATCCATGGGCTTTCTATTGATCGTGCTAGCTATGTCCTTTGCCATGCAGAAGCTCAGCAACTTCATCAGCATGCATTTTAAAGGGGACAAACCCACCTCATGCCGTAGTTGTCAGAAACTCCAGGTCTTGGGTTAAGAGTCTTTAGAGCTGAGTTGTGAGTGAACCTTATTTTGTGAAGGACCAGGCTGTAGGTTTGAGGCTTGCTAGCCTGAGTTTGTCCCAATCCCTCGAAAGGTGTTTACAACTACAGTGTTCTAATAAAACTTCGTTTATAAGCACTGAGAGTTGAATCTCATACAGTTCTCACAAGTCACAAGATGCTTCTGTTCTTTTGACTTTCCTTTTCCATCAAATTATTCTTAACTGAGGCCGTTCAAAACCAGGCTGCTGGTTGGATCTTGCTGGTGGGCTGTGGTTTGCTGACTCTCCTATCAACCTGGTTCTGTGTGTCCAGTGGGTCATCTTGGGGTGTTTGGAAAGGCCTGTGTTCCCAGCTATGGGATGAAAGCACTGGGGATTCTGGGAAGCATTCTCCAGAGATGGAGCAGGTTGTGATTAGATGATACCACATCCTAGAACTTGTCTATCTTCCAGAATACACAGATGAGGGATTCAAGTGGGAGAAATGCAAACATATCCACAGGACAGAAATACTATTTATTTAACTCAGGGCCTAGATGCTTTCCCTTAGTTTTTTGTTCAAGGCTTGAATTCAGGGCGGTGCTATGCCTTTTCTTTTCTTTTTTCTTTTTGCCAGTCCTGGCACTTGAACTCAGGGCCTGAGCACTTCCCTGAGCTTTTTTGCTCAAGTCTAGTGCTCTACCACTTGGGCCACAGCTCTACTTCCAGCTTATAAGAGTCTCACAGACTTTGCTGCCCTGGCTGGTTTTGAACCTGCGATCCTCAGCTCCCAGCTTCCTTAATTGCTAGGATTACAGGCATGAACTACCTGCACCTGGTTACCCTTAGCTTTTTTGCTCAAAACTGGTACTTTGCCATTTGAGCCACAATTTGGCTTTTTGGTGATTGAGATAAAAATCTTAAGGCTTGGGTCTGAACCGTGATTGTTAGATCTCTACCTCCTGAGTAGCTAGGATTATAGGTGCTCGCCACTGGTGCCTAGCAAATACTTTATTGTTTAGCCAGAGTATAAGCCTGCAGTGGGAACAGAGAGGCCATACTAAATAGCATAGCTAATGTGTTGGACCTGCCTGCTGATGTGATGCCATTAGGGTTCTACCTCAGTTTCCCCATCAGTGAGAGGAGGATTTGGGGCGCAGTCTTGTCCTTGGGTGAACCAGCTCTCATCCTTTGTGTCAGCAAGGTTACATCTAGTACTGTCCTGGGCCAGCAGAGCCACCAACACAGAGAGGTCACAGACCCTGCCAGGCCACAGACGCAGGGAGGCCACGCCCTTCCAAGTGTTTCTTCACCTCCTCATGGCCCTGCAGGCCTGGGGCAAGTCTCTGTTTTCTCTTGTGTGAGTGGGGGATAGTCACATGACCTCTACAGTTGGGGAGGGGGAAGGAGACTTGGGATGCGGGTATGACAAGTAAACTTACATAGCAGGAAAGATGCTCAGAGCCACTGGTACTCTGCTCTGGGGAGAAAGCTGGTAGGCTGGGTGGGTTTGTGGTGGTGGCAGTCATGTGGGTCATCTGTTAACCACAGCCATGTCCTTTATTCCTGAGGTCTAAAGAGACTGGCCAGTGAAAACCTCTACCATCAGCACCCAGGGGCTGAGACCCCAAGTTATGGTCATTTTGGGATCTGGGACACTGGCAAGAGAGGAGGAGAATGGGAGGGACATGTATGTCACGAAGCTGCTGGCAGCCCGATGGGGAAGCCTCCTCCCTGCCCTTGTCTGTCTACTCAGCATGTGGGTACTGACCTGTCCTGGCCTGTCCCTGGCTCCCCCTTTAGAGAAAGAAGCGTATGGTTCTGGAGCCCATGAGGGCTCAGCCCTCTCAGGAAAGTTTTCACCCTGGAGCCTGGAGGACGCAGGTCCCAGGGGAGCACAAGGCTTGTGGCACCCAAAGGCAGCGTGGGCATCTTCCCCCCCTCACTCCTGCCCAAAGTCAGCTGAGATCCATGCGCCTGCACAGAGCACTGTGATGCTCCTGCAGGCTATGCTACAGAGTGACAATCTGCTTCCTCAGAGGTGGATGGGGACAAGCAGGTGAAGTCCCAGCCTGTCCTCTGGCCACACACCCCTCCCAGTGGACAATGTCCCCCTCTGTCAGTCGGCTCTCTGGGCCTGGGATCACTTCTTCCCACAGTGACTTTGAGGGATGCCAAGACTAGAGGGGTGGGTGTTCCTGAATTGTCCCACACTCTCTCCCCAGCCAGCCTTTGACCCTCCACTCACTCAAATAGCTTTAGCACAGTTGTCCCAGACTTCAGAGGAGCGATGATTTACCTATAGAGCCGTGGTATTCCAGGCATAAGTCTGGCAAGGGCTGAAGCTGCATTGGCCATTAACAATTTATCTTAATGAGATCTGTTGTGCCTGCTGGATTCTTCAGTACCCTCTCTTTCCCTTCAGATGCCAACTTTATCTGGAAATAATAGCAGTTTTCCAGTGATTAAATTTCCTAGCTAGTGCAGCCATGTGGTAAGGTTGGTCCAATGAGAGATATAAGCTGAATTAATTGTATAGTATAGGAGGACTAGAAAATTTTCTCTTCTTTCTCTTTTTCTTCTTTCTACTTTCTTCTTTCTTCTTGTGTTGGTCCTGGGGTTTGAACTCAGAGCCTGGGCACTATCCCTGAGCTATTGGGCTTCCAGGTTTGAAATTTTCTTGACCCTAACTAAAGAAATCATGTGTGATATCCTGCTTTCTCTCCCCTGTCCTAGCGTCTTTCCCCTTTTGGTGCCAGTATGGAGGCTTGAACTTAGGGCCTTGTACTGTCTCAGCTTTTTCACTGAGTGCAAATCACTTGAGCCATAGCCCTGTTTCCAGCTTCTTGTTGGTTAATTGGAGATAGGAATCTCTCTGACTTGTCTGCAGGGCTGGCTTTGAACATCCACCCTCAGATCTCAGACTCCTGGGTAGCTAGGATTATAGGTGCTTGATTCCACACCTCTCTTGTTGAGGATCCTGGGTGATAGCAGTTATGTCCCTGCAGCTGCCTCAGTCATTCAAGAAGAAGGACACATCCTGGAGGGATGGAGTATCTCAATGTTTCTAAAGTCCCTGGGTGTCTGCCAGACCCTGTGGAGGGCATCTGCAGCTGGGAACAGCTGGGCCCTGGGCAGCTGGGAGGGTAACTATGGGAGAATTCCCAGAAAATAGAGAAGGATGGGAAAAGAGGCTTCTGGGGAGGGGGGGGAGCGTGTTGGGAGGAGAGCATGGAACTAAAAAGAAGGATATGATTTTTGTTCACTTGCTGTGATGGGAACAGTGCTTTTTCACCACACTGAGCCTGGAGATGACTGAGGACATAAGCCAAGTGACAGGCTCTCTGCCCTAGTGGCTTCCTAGCTGGAAGTGAGAAGGGCAATCAGAATTCATCTCTGCCTGGCTTTGCTCAGTAGCCAAGTACAGAGTCACTCTATGAAGTCCCCTGAGTTCCAAACCTCTGCATACCTCCAGTTTGAGGAGCTCTGGCCTGACTGGGACCACATAGGCTTTTGGGCTTCCTGTGTTCTACAGCCTTCCTGAGAGGCAGGGTCGGAGAGCAAGCGCTCCCTACTCAGGGCTTCCTTCTTCACATCTTACTATTTGACACGCAGTGTTTTCTGGTCACAGGGCTGTGTAACAAAGCACACAAAGTGGCCTAAGGATTACAAGTGGACATAAGTCTGGAGGTTCGAGTACAAGCTCTGAACTTGGAGCAGAATTCACATTCTTTGAGAAATTGTGAGATGGAGTGTGGGAGAGTAGCAGGGACAGAAAGAGCTTTCCTAGTTCCTCCGTAAGGAAGGAATGTATCCTGGCTGTGAGAATAATCTCTTGTCAGATGATTAGACTTAGAGAAGGAAGATGAATCAATCACTGTGTTCAAGGGCTCACCAGGAACCAGTCAAGCCAAACCCAGGTCATCTCATTTGAGACTGGGATTCATTTTGAGAGTGAGGGTTATTTTCCTTTTTAAAATGTAGTGTTAAAGTTTTTCTGTGTGTAGAATCAGATTGAAATACTAAGGACAAATTTCAGATCGTTTTGTATTTGTACTTTTTTTCCCTTAAATTTTCCCTCAACATTTCATCAAAATTTGCAATTTGAAAATCATTTCATGCTTCGTGTAATACCGAGACCCTATGGAGTTTTACTGATGAAGAAGGTAGCATGGTGGCTGACAGGCATTTTTTCTGCTTTTGCTATTACTCGAATATGTTTTCCTAATAACCTATTCTGTGGCAGGCCCTGTTCTAGACACAGAAAACTCATCATTATAAAACTGGAAGGAACCTGAATGTGTGTGTGTGTGTGTGTGTGTGTGTGTGTGTGTGTGTGTGTGTGTGTGTGTGTGTGTGTGTGTGTGTGTGTGTGTGTGTGTGTGTGTGTGTGTGTGTGTGTGTGTGTGTGTGTGTGTGTGTGTGTGTGTGTGTGTGTAGGGGCCAGTATGGGTCTCACATACTTGCTTGGCTTTCTCACTCAAGGCTGATTTTCTACCACTTGCATCACAACTCCACTTCCTGCTTTTTGGTGGCTAATTGGAGACTGCCGGGGCTGGCTTCAAACCTTGGTCCTCAAATCTCAGACTCCTGAGTAGCTAGGATTACAGGCATGAACCACCAGCGCCTAGCCAGAACTTGAATCTGTGTGAAGAAGTATGAGAGGCATTTCCCTGATAGCATAAGAGTTGCTGAGGGCATTTTAATGTAAATTCTTGCCAAATGGCTATAGTCAAAAGGATTGCAAGTTTTCTTACTCTTTGGGCTGGAGTTTTACTTTTGAAATAAAAGCTGATCTCCTGGGAGCAGCCATAGAAACAAAATTGCCGTATGGGCTTCTTTAAAAAAGCCAAAAAACAAAAAAACGAAGAATGTTCCACATGGAACTTCTGAAAAAGCATTTTTGGCCAACCTCTGGGGAAAACAAAAAAACAAACAAAACAACTACAACAACAACAAAAAACCCCAAACCTAAAACCCTCTCCACTCCCCTACCCACTAAACCACAACCACAGCCCTGGCTCACACTCGGTCAGGCCTGCTCCTGGCTGTGGCCAGACAGAGAGGCCGGTAAAGATCAGCTCTGTATACATTACCCTGCATATCACAGGACAGTTCATTCTTGTGAGTGGATGGTGCTGTGACAAGCCAGGAACCCATGTGATGCAGGAGGAGAGGATGAAGTAATTGCCGATGTGAGTAGACATGGAACAGAAGCCCAGCAAGAACGCAGTGCAGGCTTGTTGATACTAGGATCGGGGTTTTTGATTCGTGTCAGATGCTTGATGTCTGGGGCTCACACCACATCACAGCCTCCTTTGAGTACAAGGGACTGAGATTTTGATTAGTAGGACTTACTCTCTTTCATCTGCTTGACCCATGAATGTGCTGGCTCCACTCTTAGACTCTCTGTCCCTGTCACCTCTCATATTCAGAGTAGGAGATGGGTTTGTGGTTATTGGGGACAGTGCTATGGTTGGTCTAGGGCTGATCATGTGGTTCATCTAGAACCAGAGGTGAAATCCAAGTGAGAATGGACTGGAAACCAGATTATAAGTGGGGTTTGGTGAGTACTGGGCAAACAAATGCCATCAGCTGTAATTGTGTGAAGAAATGACTGAACAGGCTGGGAAATGAGGGAAATTCAAGTTCTGTGCTGCAGAACAATACCAGCCAAGACTGATTTTCCCAAGCCTTATCACTGCTAGGCAACAATAGGGTGCTTGGGTCTTCTCTGGAGGCCACCGTATTGCTTGTGATTTTCTTCACTATTTCCCCTGTCCACAATTACAATAATGTCCTCCATGCCCCTTGGGCAAACTAGAATCTCTTTTTCCTCATGCTTTCCCATCTACCTAGTGTCATGGCACTCCTGTGCATCCACTCAAGCACTATCCATCCTTCAAGATCCTGCCTCAACTCCTGCTTCTCCAGAAAGCCTTTGGTGAGCCTCTTAATTACCTCTCATGGCTGAAGGAAACACATGCAGATCACTTACATGGCTCCTGTGTCTCCTTTGTAGTCTGCCTCCTTTCCTATCTGCTAGAATTATTCTAACATACATTATTGCTTCTAATTTTCTCGAGGGCTGCCCTTATTTAACTTCAGCTCTTCATTAGAATAAATCAGTGGTGATTTATTCTGTGTGTCAACTTGGCTTGGCTATTCTGCCCAGTTATTTGGTCAAACAACATTTGAGTGTTTCTGTGATGGCATTCTGAGAATGATATTAGCATTTAAATAAGTCAATTTTGAATCATGCAATTTGCCCTCAACAATGTGGGTGGGTCTCTTCCAATGGGTTGAAGGCCTGAATAAAACAATGACAACAGTAACAGTCAAGACCAATTTTCCCAAGCAAGAATTGTGCCAGCAGCTGGCCTTTGGTCTCTTGCTGGGAATTCAGCTTGCTTGTATAGATTTGAGACTTGCTGTCCTATACAATTAAGTAAATTCTTTAAACTACACCTCTCCCCTTACATACATGTAACCCATTGGTTCCATTTTCCCAGAAAACCTAGGCTAATACAAAAAAAAAAAACAAAGAATTGGAGCTGTTTGTGAATGAGTGAATTCAGTCATTGGGTCCTGTGCTTGATGGACAACCAGTTCTGCCAACTGCAGTAATGGGAGGGTTCAGAGAAACTTGCTCTGTGAAGCAGAAAGCTCTGCATATGTTTTCGGTTACAATCACTACACCTGGGTTAGAACTCTGTTTCTGCCACCACTACCACCATGGCTGCTGGTTCAAGGGCTTATGGCACTGTTGGCCTTTTGATGGCCATCAGCAATTGCCCTCTCATGAAACATAAATACTTGATTCCAAACAGGGCTTATGGCACTGTTGGCCTTTTGATGGCCATCAGCAATTGCCCTCTCATGAAACATAAATACTTGATTCCAAACGGCTCCCTGTCCCCACCTGTCCCCACATCCTTCCCTGAGCTCTATCCAGAGGTGATTTCCTGGTGTTTAATTCCCAGCCTCTCTTCCTCCTCTGTGTCTCATGATTGGAAGTTGAGCCTCACTTAATGGAAGGAAGCACAGGGCAGAGGGAAAAGAGGAGGGTGTCCACTGAGCGATGGGCAGCCATTGCAGACTAGAATGGCATTAGGTCAGAGGAGTCCTGGTATAGGAAGAAAGCCAGTTCTGCCAGCCCACAGCGTTGCCAGCACATGTTAGTTAGTGTCTGCCCTGAGAGGCTTTGCTGAGTGAGAACAGTTTCCCAGCCAGGGCCAAGCCCCAGAGGAGAAATTGCCCCGATTTATTGCAAGCCCAAACAGCTTGGCTCTGATTGGAGAGCTGGCACCACATTTGAGGAACAGCTGTAGGATGGGTTTGGGTTGGGGTTTATTAGTCAGGAGTCAGGCTTGGAAAGGTACCTTTGGGGAAAAGGGGGTCTTGGGCAGAGAACTTGAACTACGGCAAATAATTCTGACAGCCACAGGCACTGCCCGGAAACCATCCAACCGCTTCAGCTGTGCCTTGCTTGCTGTCAGCCAGATCAGCAGAGTCGTGGTAGGAAGCAACAGCCCAGGCCGGCCCAGGCCAGCCTGATAGTAAGGCTGGGTTCCTTATACTTGTTGCTGGTGCAGGTCCAGAGGGCAGCATTTCAGAACAGAAGGAGCCCAGCGAGGTCATGAAGCCCTGCAGGAAGTGGCAGATGAGGTCCCAAAGGCTTTCTAGAGCATTTAGCCCTCAGGGCACAGCAGCCACAAAATGGTCATGCATGAGCCCCAGGCCCCCTTCCCTGTAAGCTCGCATCCTCCTGGGGCCTAGTCCTACAGGCAGCCAGCATGAGGGCATCCCTGGCCTCTGCCGAGGCCCTTGTGCCTTCCCACGTAATGAGTGTCAGACTGGGTTTTGCTACCCTCCTGTTTCTTCTCTAGGCTGACATTCATTCTCTCATTCTGCATGCAAAGATGCTCACACTCTGCTTATTCTCTCATAGAAAATCACAATCCAGAGAGGTTGGGAGAAGTAAAATTCTCCACAGCCGCATCTGGAATGGCCTTCTCCATGTAGATATTCAGGTAGACCTTTATGTGCAGTTCTACATAATCAAGAGTTTGTTTCCTGAGGGGCAACTGTTTTACTCAGCAATGTCAGAGAGCTTCCCTCACCCCTGTGACTAGACACATGGCTTCCAAATATTCTGCCATCTTGCTCTGTAGAAAGAGCTGAGTTAGTCTTCTGTGGCGATCTTCCTCAGGCCCGTCCAGGTTCTAGAATCCTCCCTCCTATCTGGTTTCCTCTCAGTGTGGTCCCCAGCACCGTGACCTGGGGGTGCGATGAGTACCTGTGTTATCTCCTTAGGCAAAGTCCCAGGAAACAAGGTGTGATGTTGGTCACATATTGCCAGCTTGCCTTCTAGAATGGTCTTACCAGTTTACAGTCCTGTACATGCTGGTTCTCCTCTCCTTCACCATTTTCTTTTGTCAGTCTAACAGGTCTGCTGATTCACATTTCAAGCTCCATGGATCCATTGGGATTCATATTATTCACCTACCTTCTTTCTTCTCCTCAGCAGCCATTAGCCCGGGGGGTCTGAAGCAAAGGAAATATTGAGTATGCAATGCAGTTATACCATAACACTTACAAAGCCTGTCCCCTGGTCAGGCCCTCTAGGACACTCAGGAGCATGCAACTACCCACCTGGGGCCATGGGTGACTCAATCCACACAGTTCTAGCCCATGGAGGGAGAGATGCAAGTGATGTTGTGGGAGGGAGGAGATAGGAGGCTAAGGGTCTTCCCAGGAGGTTACAGAGGATGCATCGCAGGAGCCGCCATGATGTCTGGGGCAGAAAGAAGAAGTCCTGTCATAATGAAGGGACAACATCACTACATCTTGCTGTTGGCATCCAGCCACAGCCCTCAGGGAGAGATTCAAGGAAGGAGGAAAGGAATCAGTGGCTACATCTCTTAAGCTTCAGCTGTGAATCACTTACAAGAGAGCCTTGCATAGACAGGCTACAGTGGCAGACTGGTGCCAGTGGGAAGGGGCAGGGGAAATGGAGAGGGTGATGAGGTGAGTGTGGTTAAAGTTCTGTACATGGAACGTATGAAGTGGAATCCTGAAACTTGTTGAAGCTGTTTTAAGAAGGGGGAGGAAGGATGGAAGAGAGATGGAGGGGTTGAGTTTGATGGTGAGCATTGTATGGATGGAAATGTAATGAACCCTTCACCCCCCCCCCCACCTCCCTGCTTGTACAATGAACACATTCTTATGATCTTTTAAAAAATGCACAGTGTTGGCTTCACCTCAAAGCAACCAAACGAGAGCCTCTGAGATTAGCCAGGTCCTGACAGCATCAGCAGAATTTCCTTTGCTCACTCAGGGGCCTGGCTCACCCCCTGGCTGTGAAGTAGAGGGAGAGGATTAAGGGTTTACATGAGAACAAATAACCAGCTGGACTGACTCCTCCTTTACCTCTGCTCCTTGCCATCAACCCATTGTTCTGATGACAAGTTGCCCGCCAGGGTGGGGCTCCTCCCCTCACACCTGAGCCTCTCCCTGAGTTCCTGAGGGATTTGGAGAACTGGCTGAGCTTTCTGTGTCCTTCCCACAGCCGAGCCCACCACAAGGGGAGCCTCTGGGTGGCTAAGAGGGCCATGACAATGTGGGAAGTTTCTTTGGCCACTTAGAGGAGATCCCCATAGCCTGTCCAGGAGCCCTAGGGGTGAAGACACACTTCCCTTCCTAGCTATGAGCACAGCGGACTACCCCTGTTTGGGAGAGGGCACAGGCAGGGGTGATAGAAGCTGCTAGAGTCTTCCCAGCCGAGTGGCCTGCAGCCCTGGGGAGGGAGGCACCCACAAATGCACACTGGGAACCCCAACAGCACTGCACAGATGTCCATGGATAGAGCAGTAAGGGAGACGGACCAGCCCGAGATGTTAATTTTCTAGGTTCCGGGGTTAGGCTCCTCTGGTTTCCTCAGAAAGAGATCAGGCTGGAAAAACTAGGCACTGTAAAGAGGGAAGAAAGGAAATACTTTTCTAAAATCTTTCATGCCTCCATTTAACCAAACAGGCCATAACACAGAGAGAAACAGGAGATGGGGAAGGTAGGCCTCTGGTTAGACTGCATTTCCTAAAAGCCTGGAACTTGGGAAGATGTGTGTTAGGTTTTTAAAAAGAGGTAGCCGAGTAAGAACAGCAGCACTCACGTGGTATTCAGGTAAGGGGTATGTTTATTCAGTAGACTTGCTGGGACCAGGCAAGGTTAGCACTCCACGTGGCTGACAAAGGCCTGGGAATGAGAGAGAGCTGGGAAAGAGAGAGGAAAGAGAGAGAGGAAAGAGCTAGAGCAGAGAGAGAGCAGAGAGAGCTAGAAAAGAACAGAGAGAGAGAGAAGAGAGAGCTAGAAAAAGGCAGAGAGCGAGAATCTGGGCCTGGGCTAGCCCTTATCTAGGGTATGGGCCGAGAAAGGTGTGGCCACATCAAATTCAGATGTGACCTCAGCGGATGCAGATATGACCTCTTCCAGGTGTCCCAGTTGCTTAGGTAACGCAGGTACTGGGTGGAGACTTTGCTGCGAGGAGGGTGGAGTCTGCTCGCCATCCAGGAGCGGGACCTTACAATGTGTTGTTCAGGAGGAGAGCATTCAGCTAGGAGTGTGGAATTAAAGGATGGCTGGAGAGGCCAGATGGTCAAGGCCAGGGTCTGAATGCAGCCTTCCAATTCCTGTCTACCAAGAAAATAGATTGATACAGAGAGAGAGAGAGAGAGAGAGAGAGAGAGAGAGAGAGAGAGAGAGAGAGAGAGAGAGAGAGAGAGAGAGAGGGAGGGCCCTGAATTTCTCAAGGAGCTGCTGGAGCCTGGGAATGACCTCTTCCTATCCTGATATCCCATTTTGTCAGCTGTATAGGAAATCTATCAGACTCCCTTGCAGCTAGGGGTGACTATGGCTACAGTTTAAGACACTCAGCTGAAGGGAGAAGTCTACTGGGGCTAATTCTCAGAAAAGGCTGTGGCCAGGGGCAGGAAGCACATGGTAGTGAACAGTAGAAGAGTACATCTGCTCACCTAAGGGCCAGGAAACAAGAAAAAGAGGAGGGAGCCAGGGCCCCTGCAATGTCCTTCAAGAGCATATTTCCTGTGACTTGAGGACTTCTGACAAGACCACCACTCACAAGTTTCATTGTCTCCTAATAGCATTCTAGCTTTTAACATACAGGCCTTTGTGGAGGGTGGAGGTATCATTCAAGATCTAAACTGTGGCACACTTACAGGGTTTGTGTGGGGCATTTTCTTAGCTTAGAGGAGGCCTGCTTGATCCTTAGCACCACTAACAAAAACTATGTAAGGATCATGTCTACCTTCTGCCTTTGAATGAAGCCATGATGTCTGGAGCAGCAGCCATCTTGCTACCATGAAGTGACAAGCATGAGGAGTGATGACAATTCCCACAGATGGCCAAGTAGGAAGACAACAAAGGTGTTTTATTTTTTTCAGAGCTGTGGAGAAAGTAAGCAAGCTTTACATTGTCAACCTACAGGCCTTTTCTTGGGTACACTCGTAACAGTCCATGGTCTAACCTACAACAATTGGGATATAATGCTTACATTAGGGCGTAGCTGATCAGATAGAATCAAGTCACTGCGGCTCTACCCATGATCTCGACAGGGCTCATTTTTAATGCAGAAATTGGTTGTGCATAGAACTGAAAGGCAGAGCAGAACCTTGGAGGTATGAGACAGGAACGAGGAAGGTAGTGACTGAATATAGTTCCCTCCTTCAGGCCTGAGGAGCCACTGAGGCATCAGCTCCTGACACAGGCTGCAGGAAGGGAGGAATACAGGCTCAGCCCTTTCTTCTCCGGCCTTGCAGAAGGGAGAACACAGCAGCAGTGATGGGCAGGGAGCAGCTCCTCTCCCGTCCTAGTGTTCCCTACTACCAGCTGCTGGCATGTTCAGAGCCAGCACTTAGATAGAAGACCACATGGAGGCAGACACTGGCCTGTAGAGCCACCGGCACAGAAGGGTGTGTACAGACCCCTGCATCTGGTGCATAGTGGCTGGTAGTGGAAGCAAGCAAGGTGCACTGCAGAAAAGCAGGCTGGGGCTGCAGGATACGGGTGAATGAATGCATTATGCTCCCAACTTGTAGCACCTCTATCATGAAATCGCCCCGTCATTGGTCTGCCAAGGCCCTCACCCCCTCAGAAGGCTGAGCTTCAGCCAGGCTTGTCCAGAATTAGGAGTGAGGATCTGGCTGAACAGGACTTAACCCTAACTCTCTCTGTCCCCACAGTCAGCAGTTGCCAGGCTCATCATTATTTAGAAACACATTTTTACACTTAAACAGCAAAGTGAGCTCCTCCGCTCAAATACACAGCAGCCTGGGTGTGTGTGTGTGTGTGTGTGTGTGTGTGTGTGTGTGTGTGTGTGTGTGTGTGTGTGTGTGTGTGTGTGTGTGTGTGTGTGTGTGTGTGTGTGTGTGTGTGTGTGTGTGTGTGTGTGTGTGTGTGTGGCTCAGCGGTAGGCATCTCTCCCCGCCCCCCCAATTCCCCTCCCTCCCTGTCACTGTCTCTCAGCACTGGGGTGGGGTCCATCATCAGCACCTGGAAAATGCATCACCCTGGGTTTATTTACTAAAGCCTCATTTATTTCTAAATTACCAGGACGAACTCACAGACACATCAGCAGCAGCAGCAGCAGCAAGCCCACGACAGGCTGCATTTTCATATACTGCCATTGAGCGTTCGCCGGCCTGGAGGTTGCCCATAGAACCCCAGGGTGACCCCCGGGCCCCGTCCCGCCTCCCCCACCCCGCGGGGAGACGCCGGGGTTGCTGCTAGAAATGATGGGAACCGCCGGTATGGGGGTGTGTGTGTTCTATAAATAGCTCCATCCGGGCGCCCTCCTGGGGGGGCTTGGGGCTCTGTGGCTTTTGGGGGAGGGGCGCATGCCCAGGGCCCCTCCCCCAGGCGCGGGCGCGGCGGGAGGCGGCGGAGGGGGAGGGGGGAGCGCGGGAGGGGGAGCGCGGGGGAGGGGGAGCGCGGCGGGGGGGGAGGGGAGGGGAGCGCGGGGAGGGGGGAGGGGAGCGCGGCGGGGGGGAGGGGGAGCGCGGCGCGGGGGGAGGGGGAGCGGGGGGGGGCAGAGCGGCGGGGGGGAGCGCGCGGAGGGGGGAGGGGGAGCGCGGGGGGGAGGGGGAGCGCGGGGGGGAGGGGGAGCGCGGCGGGGAGGGGGAGCGCGGGGGGGAGGGGGAGCGCGGCGGGAGGGAGGGGGAGCGCGAGCGCCGCCGCCCCGTCACCGGCGCTATTTTTAGCTCGTCACCGCAGGAGCTGACAGCCGGCTCCAGGGGGACCGGGGGGGACCGGCTGGCGCGCGCGTGCCTGCGCCCGGGCCCCAGGGTGGTGGTGGGGTGAGGACGCCCTTGGCTCCATCACGGGGAGGGCCTTTGGGGGCACCCCGCCCCCGGCTCTGGAGGGCTGTCGGAGGCCGGACCCCGTCCGGGGCTGGCTGGGCTCGGCCGCCTCTCCGGAGGGGCCTGGGCGGCCGCCTGGGGTTGGAGTCCTGGGTGAGAAGTGGGGAGCGCGCTCCCGCACGGCTGATGTGTCCGCGCAGGGTCTCTCTGCCCGGCCCCCCTGGATCGCTTACAGTGACGGCCAATCACCGGGTGGGTAGCGGGTGCCAGGCCACAGTCCTGAGCCCCGTGATGAACTTTCTGGAAGGTGTGATCGGTTGCCACCCATGTACAGATAGAGAAAGAAAGGCACAGAGAGGCTGAGTCACTTGTCCAAGCACAGCCAGCTAGGAAGGAGATCTGGGGTTACCGGCGGGGTGTGCCCTTAGCCACTGGTTCCCATGACCATCAGCCGGGGCCACCCCACCCTGCACATCCAGCCCCACCACAGTTAAGTGGTTTGGAAACTCCAGTTCTCATCCTCTCAGATCCTTCTAGAACAGCACTGGCTAACCATCGCCTTGTCTGTGATGATGGCTGGCTTGCTTGCTGGGCTATCCCTCTATCACTTGAGCCACCTCTCCAACCCAGCTTTTTCGGTGGGGGGGTGGGGGGGTTGTGGGGCTTGAACTCTGGGCCTGGGCGCTGTCCCTCAGCTCTTCAGCTCAAGGCTAGCGCTCTACCACTTGAGCTACAGCGCCACTTCCGGCTTTTTTCTGCTTATGTGGTGCTGGGGAATCAAACCCAGGGCTTCATATATGCAAGGTCAGAGTGCTGATCTTGAGCCACCTTCCCAGCCCCAACCCAGCTTTTGGAAAACATAATGTTATTGTTATTATGAAGGTAGTGTACAGAGCAGTTACCTTTCCATAAGTCAGGTGGTGAGAACAATTCTTTCATGGACAATGCCACCCCTTTCTTCACTTTCTTTATTTTTTATTATTTTTATTTTGTTATTTGCCAGTTCTGGGGCTTGAACTCAGGGCCTGGGTACTGTCCCAGCCTCGTTGTGCTCAACGCTAGCCCTCTGCCACTTCCAGCCTTTTCTGTGTCTGTGGCATTGAGGAATTGAACCCAGGGCTTTATGTATGCAAGGCAAGCACACTACCACTGAGCCACCTTCCTAGCCCCTCCTTTCTTCACTTTCTCCCAGTTTCCCCCTCCCATCCGTACAAGTTACACAGTTCATTTTTCACATAGTGTGTACTGAATACCATGACTGCATTTGTTCACCTTCCCTCCCTCCATTTCTGTGCTCCCCAAGCAGCAATAAAATAAGCAACAAAAAAAAGCAAAACAATATCACCACCACCACCACCAACAACAAAAAAAATATTTCCATGTCCTAGAATTTGTTTTGATAAGTAGTACCCTCCTTTGGTCTGTGTGCAAATGCCTAGGGTCCCGTATAAGTTATCATGTCCAGTTGTATTTTAGATCTGGCTTCCACATAGGAGCGAAAGCATGCCATTTTTGTCTCTGAGCTTAGCTTACTTGATGTAACATGGTTCTAGGCCCGGCCCAGCTTTTTTTTTTTTTTGCTGGTTATTGTGGAGATGGAGTCTCTTGGGCTTTTCTGTCTAGGATGGCCTTGAACTGTGATCTGGATCTTAACCTACTGAGTATCTAGAGGTTATAGGAATGAGCCACTGGTGGTGGAGTTCTAAATTTAATTCATTTCAGTTTCTGTTAGGCACATTTGGCCAGTGCTACCTCATTAGACAGGATGCATGAAACCTTTAAATACAGCCATACTGGAGCCAGTGCCCAGAGACCCTGAAGCAAGTGGCCATTAGTTTGAAAGGTCACCAGCTGATTCTAATGCTGGACCCTATGCTACCTATAAGTTATCCTATGCTCTGGGAAGCAGTCATCTATTTACACGGTAGCAGATCCTACAGACAGCTCCTTTAACAACATGCCTTTTCATTTAGCCTTTACCTCCCTCCACTAAAGAGCTGAGAAAGCTAAGCATTTGATTTCTCTAATAATCATTGGGCACTGTTTGACTGCAGAATCATAATCCAGATTCTACTGGTTTCAGCACTCTCCTTCCTGCCTAGAATGAAACTTAGATGTCCAGAGCTGTGGCAACCATCTTCCACCCTGAGGGAAGGCTGTGAGATTTGCTGAAAACCATCCTGCTCTTGCTGTTACCGAGTCAAACCCAGCAGGTGCCTGCTTCTGAGCTATGTGGCTTAAATCATTCTGGTTCTGTTTCCAGTCTCCTATACACTAAAGGATTTCTAAGACAGCTGTCTTTTGTTTTCCTTGGCCTCGAGATTCTTCTAAAGATTGAAGGAGATGTTAATGTACGTAAAAACTGCTTTGCAAAGTAACACATTCAGCAAATGGACCCGTGGATTGGATTGGGTTTGGAAATTTCCCGTCTCCACTTTAGGCAAGGAACACACACCATGCTATTTGAGGTCAAGGTGGGGAGAGAGTTCCCCCTGCTGGGACGGGGGTGGGGAGTGTTCATGAGGGGAGAGGAAGAGGAAGACACCCAGAGAAGGTGACCAGCTTGTCCTGGCTTTCCCAGGACTTCCCTGGCTTTAGTAATACAAATCTTGTGTTCTAGGAGACCCCTCAGTTCTGGCCACACCAGGGTGCTGGAGCGCTCAGCCTGAAGACATAGAGCACAGAGCCCTGCCTTCTACCTACAATACCTGCCGTTGGAGTAGGTTGCAAGCTGACCCCAAAAGGCCTGGCCACTTCTTGCTGGAAAATCCATCAGCTGATACACTGTAGGCCAGAACATTCTGCACTCAGCATTTCGGCTGAGCTTCTGGAATGAATTAGTGGCCCTGAGAAATGCTCACACACTCTCCTCGGAGCCTTGCTCTTCTTCCTCTGGGAAGGAGGGAGCGTGGGTGTCCTCAGCTCCTGAGGACTGGCACAGAGAGGATGTACCCAGCACGCACACAGTGCCCTGCCCACATCCATCTCTCCAGACATCGACATACCACACCTGGCTGGCCTTGGTTCTGATCCTTGCTCCCCATCTCTATTCACATTTTGGCCACCCCCTCCTCCCCACCTCTCTTCCAGTTCATTTCATCTGGAAATGAAGCTCTCTTATAAGCTATTTTGGTGATCTCAGGTTTCAATGATCTGTGATCAGCTGAATATTTAAAAAGTGAATATTAAAAAAGAAAAAAATCTAGAAATACACAATGTAAGAGTTTCACCTCGCATGCCATTCTGAGTAGCAGGCTGGAATCTCACACTGCCCTGTCTGCCTTGATAAGACAGCGCATCCACACTGTGTATGCTACCCTCCCGTTCGTCACTTCGCAACCATTTTGGTTACCAGATCAACTTTCTTGGTTTCACATGGCTTATGTTCAGCTCAACCTAACTGTAGCTAGTATTGATTTGAACACAGAAGAAGAGTTAGTAATGCTGTCAACTCATAGATGCCAAAGAGAAGTGGAAAAAAATGCTTCTTTTAAGGGAAAAGATGAAAGTTCTCTACTTAATTCTTTTAAGGGAAAAGATGAAAGTTCTCTACTTAATAAGGAAAGGAAGTACTGCCTCTTGGGCTGTGGAGGCCGGTGGCATTGGTCAGTCTTCTCCCCAAGAAATTATGGAGGAGGAAGAAGAGACTTGCACTTGTTTTGCTGTTGCATCTCAAACTACAAAGGCTGAAGGACAGTTGCCAGGGAAGTGCTCTGTTGGGATGGAAGCACAATTCTCAAGAAGCCAGGGGGCTGGATGGCCCACAAGGTCTGGAGCATGAATGTCTGTTGTAAATACCTGAGAGGAAGCTTTAAACAAAGGTCAACACTTGCCTGGCCTTAACTTCCTGAGATGAACATTGGTGTGCTGCTGAGTTCAGCCTGGGCGTTGGGATTTTGAAAGCTTCCAGGTGGTTCAGAGGCTGAGAAACATTTGGTAACTCACATTTAGGTCTGCCACTTATGAGCCGTGGGACTTTGAGTATGTTACCCAACCTCTCTGAGACAGTTTCTTCATCTATAAATATACCTCTTTCATCTGATACTTACAAAGACTTAAGAGTGCCTGTAGGTAGGAAGTACTTGGGTAACTGTTAGACATTTTTATATTTTTAAATATTCAAGTTAAGGTTTATTTCAACTCACTAGTTGAGAGATTTCATTCCCTGGTTTGCCTGGCTGGCCTGTTGCTTTGAGCCTGGCAGTGACAAAGTCCATCACCATAGGAAAGCATAGGAACCTATGTACCTCATGGTGACCCGGAAGCACTAAGAGAGACAGGAAGCATCTGGGGTCCTAATGTCTCCTTCCAGTACATGCCCCCCTACCCATGCAATTGTAGTGGGGAGGTGCAGTGAGACCACTCAGTCCGAAGTGAGAATGTAAAAGATTTTATTGAGCGAAAAGTGCTGACACGCCAGGACCACCCCTGGAGTTGGGATCCCAGGACACAGCCCCGAGTGCCAGCCCACATTGGCTTTTAAGCATTTTGGGCTAGGGCGGGGAGAGGTGGAGGCTGGGTGTTGGTTTTAGCCAATGATGGTTACAAGAAAGTCGCACCTTAAGTTTAAATTTCCTGCCATGGTTTTGCTGGTGGGAAGCAGGGGAATAGAACAAAGGACGGTGATGGTTCAGCTGGGTTAGGGCTCACATTTTTCAGAAAACAGCAGAAGCAGAGTTACAGAGTTAACAGGGTTACAGGGTTACAATTACAGTTACTAGCTAACATAGCTAGTAACTAGAAGTCTTATCCACAGCACACTTACATTTATATCTTAAAATCATTCATTACTCTACCACTTGACCACAGTACCACTTCCAGTTTTCTGGTAGTTAATTGGAGATAAGAGTCTCATGGACTTTCCTGCTAGGGCTGACTTTGAACCAGGATCCTCAGATCTCAGCCTCCTGAGTAGCTAGGATTACAGGCTGAGCCAGCAGTGCCTGGCTGGTGTTGGAGGTTTTGCACAGGGTCCTCGAAGGCCTGACATTTCTTTCACATGGGGTCTCTGAGTTGCTCTCATGCACCAGACTTATCCTAATAGACACTGAATAACTAAATCTCCAGAACTATTCCCTAGTCTACCGAGGTGTGGATCTCAATGAAAAAATGTGACAATTTTATTAATACTCATTAACAGACTTAATTAGGCAGTGTGTCCTATACTGTCATGCCATAGGTGGCAGCTGCTGGGGGACAGGTAAGCATACACTGCCCGCCATTCCCTTAGCAGACACATGTGGTGGTGGCAGATATCCAAGCACAGAGCACACATTCCCTCTAGGATTCCTGACTGGCTCCTACCTGCAACCCTGTCTGAAGCAACTACACATGGCTTGCCTATTCTAGCCATACTAAACCGGAGTGATCTCTTCTCTGCCCTTCCCACAGGCCTCTGCTTTTTCCTCTGTCCATGTGCTAGACATTTCTGGAGAATGCAAAAGAAATGCTGTCTCCTTCTGGGATTCTGATTTCATGAATATGGTTGTGAGATACTTCTATCAGCTCCTCTCACACAGCCAGTTGGGGCTCGCTGACCTTGGCTGTGCTTTCCTTAGCCATAGGGGCAGTCTTACTGACACACCGCAGGTGCCTAATATGAGCGAACAGTACTGGCTTTCTTCTCCAGGAAGTGGAGCCACTCCTGGCCACACTACAAAAGTTACCAAGGCACACGTTTTGATTTGTTCTGGCAACTGTAGGAGAGAGTAAGGATGCTGAATTTGTTTTCTGTCTTTCCCTCTTTCTAGAAGCAAGCTGAGCTGGGAGAGCTGGGGCTTTGGAAGTCTTTTTGTCACTCTTGGGTGGAGGAAAGAGGCCCCTGATCTGAGGGAAGGGAAGAGCTTAGGGGGTACAGAATCTGGGGCCCTTGGAGGGTTAGCTGTACCCACTAGGGCTTACACATAGTGCTGTCTGTGTTGGGAGCCCACAGGGCTTTCTTCTTACCTGCTCTGACTCTCTGAGGAGGACAATTGTGTATTCATCTTGTAGATGAGGAAACTGAGGGTCTGCATGGGTAGAGAGTGACCTCAAAATGGTCAGGCCTGCGAGGGAGTCCCTGACTGTGAGTGTGACTCTAGTGGTTACAGGACAGGGTGGGCTTAGGCTCCACCTCGCCAGGGTCCCAGATGGTAAAATTGTCCCTAGACCCCCCCTCCCCCAGTGAGCATGGGGGACCTGTTCTATGGTGTATAACATGAAGTTTCTGCTGCTCCTGACTCACATTTAACTTTCCTGTCTAACTAAAACAGTAAATTGTGCTAGAATAAACCACAGCCCCGCCATACTATCTGGACAGGCAGGCAGAGGGCCCAGGATTCAGCCACGCTTGCTTCC
Source organism: Dipodomys merriami (assembly GCF_024711535.1). NCBI lineage: Eukaryota > Metazoa > Chordata > Mammalia > Rodentia > Heteromyidae > Dipodomys > Dipodomys merriami. Next base: position 52,312,239 of record NW_027206512.1, read on the forward strand.
AAGCCTCTCTTCTTACTCCGCCAGGTGCAGGGTTGTGCCATTTCTAGGCAAGCTCCTGTAGCTTGCTTTCCTCTCCTCCAGCTCGATGTCCAGCAGCTGTGACTTGCCCTCAGTTCCACAGCCTGGCCATGGTTTGTCTCCGTTCCACAGCCTGGCTACCTCTTGTCTCAGCCTGTCTGACCCGGATTTGTTGGTGGGGAGACTAAGAACCAAACCTGGCTTCATTCACACTGGCACTAACTCATTATATCCCCTGCTTCTAGCTTCAAACAGCCAAATGGATTTTTTTTTTAACCGCCCAGGGAGGGGCTGTCCCCAGCTTCTATTTGAAACCTCCCTGTCAAACTTCCTGGCAGGTGCATGCTAGCAAGAATTCCATGTTTGATTATTGATATTCATGCTGGGTGTTGCTTCGCTGGATTTAGCATGTTCTGAGGGGAGAGTGCTTCACAGAGCAGCAGGTGGGTGACTGGCAGAGACAGAGAGCATTTGGAGGGAAGGAAAGGAGCCCCTTGGTTTAGCGTTGAGAGTCTGAGGATGGCGGCAGAGCAAGCTACAGACTACAAATCAAATACTTAGTGTGGGAACATGGCAGTCACCCTCACATCAGGAAGTCATAAGAACAGGAAATATTCATCTTAACAACGCGCGCCTGGCACCCAGAGCTGCTCCTTCCCATATTCTCTCTCTCTCTTTTCCGTACTCTCTCATCCAACCTCAATGACGCATTTGTACAGATGGCAAGACTAAGAACCAGAGAGGCATTGCGTGCTGGTGGCTCATACTTACAATCCTGGGTATCCAGGAGGCTGAGATCTGAGGATCGCACTTCAAAACCAGCCTAGACAGGAATGTCTCCAATTAGTGAGCCAGATACTAGTGGCTTCTGCCTGTAATCCTAGCTACTCAGAAGGCTGAGATCTGAGGATCACTATTCGAAGCTGGTTGGGGCAGGGAAGGCTAAGAGACTCTTCCATAAACTACCAAAAAGCTGGAAGTAGAGCTGTGGTTCAAGTACTAGAGTGCTAGTCTTCAGCTAAAAGAAGCTCAGGTATAGTGCCCACACCTGGGGTTCCAAAATCCCAGTAGTAGCTGGGCGCTGGTGGCTCATACCTGTAATCCTAGCTACTCTGAGGATTGCAGTTCAAAGCCAGCCTGGGCAGGAAAGTCTGTGAGACTCATCTCCAATTAACCACCAGAAAACCGGAAGTGGCGCTGTGGCTCAAGTGGTAGTGCGCTAGCCTTGAGTTGAAGAGCTGAGGGACAGTGTTCCCCAGAGTTCAAGGCCCAGAGTTGAAGCCCCACGACCAGCAAAAGCAATATGAGAGAGAGAGAGAGAGAGAGAGAGAGAGAGAGAGAGAGAGAGAGAGAGAGAGAGAGAGAGAGAGAGGGAGGGAGGGAAGGAGGGAGAGAGAGAGAGAGAGGGAGGGAGGGAGGGAGGGAGGGAGGGAACAAGGGAGGGAGGGAAGTGGCAGTGGGGCTCTAGTGGTAGAGCACCAGCCTTGAATGCTTAGACCGTGCCTGAGCCCTGAGTTCAAGCCCCAATACTCGCAGACACAAAACAAAAGCCCAGAAGGGCTGTGCACTGTGCCTTAGATGACACAAGATGGAGGGTCCCAGGTGGGCCCTAGGCCTGCGCCTGTCTGAAGCAGCGGCTCTATGGAGCGCTGCACAAAGGTAGCAGAAAAGAAGGCAGAACAGACTGTTGTCAGCCGTTCTCAGCTCTGGCTGCACGGCACAGTCAGCTGGGAGCTTTTTAGCCAGCCCTGGGGCCCAGAGGCACCCTGAGAAGCAGGCTGGCTTAATTGAATTGGGCTGCAGCCTGGGCAGCGGGCGTGTCTACAGCTCCCCAGGTGGAGCTTGTGTGCAGCTGGGGACCGGAGATGGTCAGGAGCTGAGAGAAAGTCCTGAGGTGACCCCGGCCAGCAGAGCAGGAGGAAGCAGCGAGCATGGGAGGAGGAGGAGGGTGGGGAGGACCACATCCTTCGTCTTTCTTGTTAGTGACAGGTGACTACATCAGGTAGGAAGGACGTGAAATGCCATGTTTCCCTAGATAAAGCACGGAGGCTGGAAGTTATCCACAGCCTCATTTCCTCAGTAGCGCAGGCCCTGAACACAATCGCCCTGTCCCTGAACCAGCTCAATCCAGACCTGGGAGTTAACCCAGACCTAATTCTTATTAAAAACATGATAGGATTATTTCTAAAATTGTGACACAATATGCATAACATCAACATTACCTCTTCAAACATTTCTGGGAGTAGAGCTCAGTGGCATGGAATTGATTCCCAGGGCATGCCCGTTGTTAGACAGTCATCATCCAAACCTTGCTTGTTTTTCATCTTTCAACACTGAAACACTGTCTTCTTCCCCCTCCTGTCCCCATGAATTTCGCCTACAACCCAGACCTGATTTTATGACAGATTAATTATACCTGTGCCAGCTCAAAATCCAATAACAGTAGTAAGTATCCTTGAACAAGCCAGTAAGGACACAGCCATGGTCCCATAGGTACTGTCCCATTCCCCCTTCATATAGAGACTCCAGAAACTACAGCAAAGACGATGCCGTGTGGCACCTGCAGACTGCCTTTCCTGCCCCTGAGGGCGTAAGGCCGGGGCCTACCAGTGTGTTCAACCTATAGGAAAGTGGTACAGCAGTGGTGAATGGCATTTCCAGGCCTGGCCATTCCTACTTTCTCCCATTTTCCCAGTCACGTGTGTAAGGTAGCTGGGTCAAAAGATGAGAGGAGCCTGGCTTTTCAAGTCACTGATTGGACAGAATCACTAAAAATGGGTACTTGATCTGTGATCTGCATCAAATTGGAATGTGAGCAAGAAAGTCAGCTGAGATATTCAGCCAGCTTTGTTACCGCAACTCAACCTGTCCTACCCTGACTAATACAGAGAGGTGAAGGGAATCACCAACCACATAGCTTATAGCCATTGGAGTCAGGATTCAAGGCCAGCTCCCTGAACGCAAACCTGGTGGTCTTAGGCATTGCACCTATTAGCAGCATATTGTTTGTATTGCTCTCAAACTATTTATTTGAGGTTAAAAATATAATTGAAAGCTGGGCATTGGTGGCTCACACCTGTAATTCTAGATACTCAGGAGACTGGATCTGAGGACCATGGTTCAAAGCCAGCCTGGGTAGGAAAGTCTGTGAGACTCTTATCTCCAATAAACCACCAGAAAGCTGGAAGTGGTGCTGTGGCTCAAGTGGTTAGAGTTCTAGTCTTGAGCTGAAGAGCTGAGGGATAGCGCCCAAGCCCAGAGTTCAAGCCCACGACCGACAAAAAAAGAAAAAAGAAGAAAAGAAAAAGAAAAAAAGATATAATTAAAATAAAATGAAACATGACTCCAACGTTTGTAAAGAAATGATAGAATTTTTTGTCTCCTTTCTGCATATAACCAGACCCCTCCCCGCAAAGAGAATGAACAGAAACTTCTGCTTCAATCCATCCTCCCAGATGACAAAATCTCAAGGAGCCTCCGGTATTCACATAAGGCAGATGTTTAAACCTATTCTTTAAGAGGTGCTTCACCAGCAATTTATTTTCTGTCACAGTTTGCATTTTCTGTCCACGAAGGGTGATGTTTTGTTTACCTTTGCTGACTTTGCCCATTGACTTTTGCAGTAAACGTTTTCTGACTATTCTGACACCATCCCTTAGGAAGGGCTGTCCCCCCAGCAAAGCTGCCTTCTCTAGTCTTGGCTTTCAGCATGGTGACATTTCTCCTTAGCACATCACACACCCCTGTTCCTCTCGAGTGAGTGCGGGTGCCTCTCAAATACACTTTAACCAAATCTTTATTCTCTCCTCCCTCTCTTCACATGCATTTACGCCAATTAGAGTAAGCCCTGTGCTGGAGAATATTTGTAAAACTTTGAAGAGGAAGAGAACAAAATTTGGCTCAATGATAGAACATGAATCTGGACACTTGGAAGTGGCCAAGTGAAGTTGAATACAGAGTAGAAAGCCAGACATTAGTGCTCATACCTGTAATCTTAGCTAGAGCTGAGGATTGTGGTTTAAAGCCAGCCGGGGCAGACAAATCTAAGAGACTTTTATCTCCAATTAACCAGCAAAAACCTGGAAGAGGAGGTATGGCTCAAGTGGTAAAGAGCGTGAGTGAAGAAGCATAGCAAGAGTGCAATGTCAGGAGTTCAAGCCTTGGTACTGGCAAGAAAAAAAATACAGCGCAGCAATATGTAAAAATAAAAACACCAGAAAGCTTCACTCATTGTGACTTTCACAGGACAGAGGGTTAAGTACTTTGTACTCAAGTTCTGAGATCAGATTCAGCAAATAAAACAAGAGTGTCAGCTAAGTTTGAATCATTAAATAAATAAATATGTATTTATTATTTACTAGTATTTATTTATTTATTACTTAATATGAGTTAGGATCTGTAATTCTTTTTTTGGGGGGGGTCCAGTTGTGGGGCCTGAACTCTGGGTCTGGGCGCTGTCCCTCAGCTCTTCAGCTCAAGGTGAGTGCTCTACCACTTGAGCCACAGTGCCACTTCCGGCTTTTTTCTTTTTGTTTATGTGGTACTGAGGAATCAAACCCAGGGTCTCAGGCATGCAAGGCAAGCACTCTACCACTGAACCACCTTCCCAGCCCAGGATCTGTAATTCTACACCTGTAATCCTAGATACTTAGGAGATTGAGATCTGAGGATAGTAGAAAGTCTGTAGGACTCTCATCTCCACTAAACTACCAAGAAAGCCAGAAGTGAAGATGTGACTCAAGTGGTAGAGCACTAGCCTTGAGCAAAAAAACTTAGGGACAATGCCTTGGCACTGGTTCAAGCCCCAGGACTGACACACAAAATATACACACACATATATACTACTTAATAAATTATATATAATACATACTAATTTATTAATATATACTAACAATGTATAACAATAAAATATCTACTTAATAAATTCCATATAATTTATTAATTACACATAACAATAATTAATAGATAAATAAGTTATATATCAATATCAGCCCTATATTAATAGTATTCATCTATGATATTAATATTGATTAAAATACAATTATATATCAACATATTAATAATATATAATTATGAATAATTAATAAATGTTATCTGCTTTATTAAGTAGTTGTTTTTGTTTAGTAAATAGTTGAATCTTTTTTTGCGTAAGTATGTGTCATGCAATGTTGGGATATATTTACATTGAAAGGTCTTGCTTCTCTGAAGTGCAGACATAACTGCACAGTCTACATTGTCCAGTAACCCTATAGAGAGAAGCAGAGAAGGACCAAGGCCGGGACTCAGAATGGCTGGGTCACCTTCCACCCTTCGTTTCCCCATCTCTCCAGTGAGAGTGGATGGAAGCCTCATTGGAGACGCACAGAAAGCCCATGCATGGGCCTGACAGGCTGGAAGTGTTCAGTAAACACAAACCAGGAGGAGGGCTAGGCTGCCAGCTCCCTCAAATTATCTAACGCTTCCACACCTCTGGGGGTGCTGTGTTCTACTGGGTGCCCTCGTGGGTGGTTTGGGATGAGGAGCTAATCTCTCTGAGCCTCAGTTTCCTCATTTGGAAAACACAGCTAATAACACCGCCTTTCAGCATTACTAAAGTGTTAGTACTTGTGTGCCGAGTGTAGCCACACCATGGGACCAGAGGCAGGACGGCCAGCCCACCTGCAGCTCAGGGAAGACTGCCTAGGGGAGGTGATACTTCTCCAAGTCTTGAGAGACTGGGCATTCAAGAGATAGAAAGAACAAAGGAGAAAAGCTAGCAACCCCTATATATAAAACCCACCCAACAACAGCTGAATGTCAAACAGTCTCCATCAACATGGCTGAATATTTATGGGGAGGTTAAGTATGTCGGAGGTTAAGTATGTCATAGGTCTGGTTCCACTGGATTCTTAGGCTAGTTCTTGGAGAGAGGTGCTCTGAATGGCCCCTTCCTCCCGATAAAGCCATGGAGTCACAGAGGAGTTGGGTCCCATGCCCAAGTTCGCTCAGCCAGGGAACATCAGCGCAACAGAGTCATAAGGGCTGTTCCATGCATCCTTGAATCTTTTTTTTTTTTAAGGGGAAAAATAACCCCGTCTGAGCATCATGCTAGACAAAAAGGCTCAAGACCACACCAGAGTGCTCCTGCTTCCTTCCTGTGCCTCTGTCCAATTTTCCAGCCACCTGTTGTCACAAAGAACCCAAGCAGAGGAAAGTTCTGGAAAAAAACAAAATCCAAGGTCCATGGCAGGTGTTGAATGAAACTGCAGAGATGCTGGACTTGGGGTGGCTTCCCCATTGCCCAACCCTGGTCTCTACATATTTGGCTGTCCTCCTCGAGTCCCCGGCTGCTGGAGATGCACTGTTGCTGGAGTCTGCGCATTTGCTTGTCATTGAGGGCTGGGGTTTCCTTTGTTGACTTTTCTTACCTCTTATTCCCCAAGTTGAAACAAAAAAAAAAGAGGAAAGAAGGAAAATGCTCCTGTGTTCTGGAATTCATTGGTTCTACAGTCTCTCTTTAGTGAGAAGTCCCTGCCCCGTGGGTGGGCTGGTTTGGCCTCCAGCACCAGTTGATCTTGGCTGTGTTTGGAGGAGGCAATAGTAAAGGCTGGAGGGCAGGAAGTAGGCAAATGCCCTGATGTTCTTGCCAAATCTCCTCTTGCCCCCCAGCAGGGGCTGCATCTTTTCCATGGCATTTTCCTTGGCTCTCTTGATCAATGAACATACAATCCCTCACCAGTTTTCTTACCATCAACTTGGCTGCTTGGTTCCTTTATCATCTGGGCACACAGTGACTTGAATTACTAAGCTCCTTGTGATTTCAGTACTAAGTGACTTTTCTGTTACCTGGCAGGGGTCTAACTGGCCCAGAAAAAAAGCTAATTTGCTAGGCAAAGACATCCAGATTGCAGCCCAGTCTATTAAAACTATTTGTCATCCTATCCAGTGTGATTTGGTACAATTCAGTTCAAGGCAGTGACTCAATTTAACTCAATTCAGATGAATCAGTGTTAGCTACACCGGGGAAGGCAGGTTACTAGATGGCAGGAAGGACAGTGGCTCATGCCTATCGCTACTCAAAAGGCTGAGATCTGAGGATCTTAGGATCTTTATCCAGCAAAATGCCTGAAGGGGAGATATGGCTCAAGTGGGTAGAGTTGAGGGAAAAAGCTAAGGGACAGTGCCCATGCCCAGAGTTTGAGGCTAGCACTGGCACAAATTAAAAAAAATGCAGATGTCAAGAAATGCCTGTCAAGGAGTTGGCCCTTTAGGGGAAGAGATGGTTGGAGGGCTAACAGTTCTGCTGTTCTGTCAATGGGTGTTAGAGGTGGTCCTATAGAGAGCATCTTGAAAGATGCCGCCAGCACCAGACTTAAAAAAAAAAAAAAGCCCATATTAATAGAGACTACAGACAAGCTAACAAAGGCAGAGAGCTAATGATGTGGCTTTATTGTGCAGCTCCAGTCCTGAGCATAGTTCTGGTGTGACCTGCCACCACCGGCATCTAACACAGAGTAGGGATTTTTGCTGATTGTAGCATACAGTGTGACCTTGAGACCAGACAGACCTTGAACTTGTATCCTCAGGGCTGCTGTATTGCCACATTGCTGAGGATGCCCGATGCTCTTTTTCCCTTTCAAATGTTAATGCTTTTAAAAGCCAAATTCATCTTCCAACAGAGCTGTACAGTTAATGAAGTGTATTTTTTTTTTTTGTTGGTCCCAGAGAAGCAGTTAGGAGATCAATGGTGAGTCCAACAGTCAGTGGCATTTCAGAACTGAGAAATTCTATTTGTGGCCTTGAGTCAATTCTTTACTTTTTAGAATCCTAATTTCCTTATCTAACAAAGGGCAGGGGAGCTGTAAATAGCGAAGATGTATATGTGGCCTTAGCACAGGCTGGTTGCTTTAATTCCTCTATAGAAAGTCAATTCTGAGTTCCGATTAGTGTTTTGCTACAATGATCTATACCCTGTGTTTGCATGGTCAGCTGTGCATTTTGGCTTCTGATTTCAGAGGAGAAACAAGAAAGAAATTTATTTATTTATTTATTTATTTATTTATTTTTTTTTTTTGTCGGTTGTGGGGCTTGAACTCTGGGCCTGGGCGCTGTCCCTCAGTTCTTCAGCTCAAGGCGAGCGCTCTACCACTTGAGCTACCACTTGAGCTACAGTGCCACTTCCAGTTTTCTGGTGGTTTTTATTGGAGATAGGAGTCTCACGGTCTCTCCTGCCCGGGCTGGCTTTGAACCTCGATCCTCAGATCTCAGCCTCCTTAGTAGCTAGGATTACAGGCGTGAGCCACCAGCGCCCGGCAAGAAAGAAAATTCTCTTTGTGTGTGTGTGTGTGTGTGTGTGTGTGTGTGTGTGTGTGTGTGTGTGTGTGTGTGTGTGTGTGTGTGTGTGTGTGTTTGTGTGTATACACTGGGCTTAAACTCAGGACCTGGGCACTGTCCTTTAGCTTTTTTCACTCACTACCACTTGAGCCACAGATTCTACTTCCAGCCTTTTGGTATAGTTCATTAGAAATAAGAGTCTCATGGACTTATGGCTTCACACCATAATCTTCAGCTCTCAGCTTCCTGACTATCTAGGGTTACAGATGTGAGCCACCAGCATGTGTCTCTTCTGTATATTTTAATTAATGCTCTTTCTCATATCTCTGCTTTCTGATAAATATGAACCACAGAGAGAGGCCACCCAACTGCCACCAGGGTGCGCTCGTAAAGCCTAGAATCATCTCCCATTTTCTAGACTATCCAGCAGTGTGCTTCTTCCTTATATTAAAAATGATAAGGGGTTTGACTCATCTATGAAGTACATTTGTGATAGTTTTTAAACTCAGGGCAATTACTTGTTCTATTTTGACATTGAATGCTCTTTCCAGTTTATTCTTGGTGAGCATTAGTCAGCACCGCTATATTTCAGGAAAAGATTCTGCTGGCTCTGAACCAGTAGCTGGAGTATCACTGGGTGAAGCCATCTGAAGGTCCATTGACATCACTCTTTGCTCTTTCTTTGACTTGAGCCAGGCCATGAGCAATGGTATAAATTAAGCATTCAGATGATTCTGTGAATATGTATGCATTTAGGAATGATCTCCCTGAACCCTCAGAAATATCATAAGGCCATTAGATGCCTTAGCCATATTTAACCTGGCAGGCTAATATGTACTAAGAATAAATGAGACAACATATGTTTGGATTAAAAGCCTTAAAGACAGTTGCTGAGGTGGGACAGAGATATATGAAATGAGCAGGTGACATCTTTTCCATAGAGATGTTCCCAACACTTTTTGATAGAGGACGAGGCAGACATTGGGAAAGAAAGTGTTCAAAGCCTGCCTTTTCCACGGATGAACTTTTGTGGATGTTAGAAAATCATATCTGCTCTGTTGATGCCACTCTGGTCAGGTTTTTCCATTGTTTACGGTGGGAGGTATTGTATATATTTGAAGAGTTGATTAAAACTTTGGAAACAAAATAAATCACTGAGAACAAACCTGAGTGAATGAAGGGTAGTAATGGATTGTGTGTGTATGTGTGTGTGTGAGAGAGAGAGGCGGGGACTGAGATGTACCTAATTGGCTTTGAAACAACAGAAACAATTGTAGTGGGCTGAATGGTGCCTTTTTTCCAAAAGCTATGGAGTCTGTGATGGTGACCTTAATTTGGAAATGTAGTTAAATAAAGGATATTTAGGTGACATCATTCTGGATCAGGTTGTGGCCTTATATAATGACAAATGTCATTAGAGAAAAAGATGTCATTAGAGAAAAGCAGGGGGAGATTTGAGACAGCAAAGAGAAGATGTGAACATGGAAACAGACACTAAAGTAATGCAACCACAAGCCAAGGGATGCCGGCCACCACCAGAGGCTGGACAAGGCAGTGAAGAATTCTTCTGTAGAGCTAGGGGAGGGATTACCACCTTGTTCAATGACATCATGATTTTAGACTTCTGGCCCACAGAACTTAGATTTACAATCTACGTGTGTGCTTGGCCAGCTCAAAAAGGATGAAAAGCTTACCAGAGCACTCGACTAAAACCAAGATACCTAACCAGTTGGTGAATTTGAGCCATTCCTCCAGCCCCTAGGAAAACAATTCTTATAACAGGATGTGGCTTAATTAAAATAACTTCGTGTAAGATGGCGGTTACACTTAAAATGGTGGTGCTTATGTGAAGAGACCACTTTGACAGAAAAGATTCTAACTCCTCCAAAGAAAAGGAAAAGATGTAAGAAGCCAGATTCCCTTTGACATCAAAGAATAGCAGACTAATAATAACAGAACGATTGCAATACAAGACATCACTTAATTATGTAGAACCTGTGTTAAAAGGGTGCTTTTGTAACATTTCACTTGGTTCTCGGACCTCATAGGAGAGGTGTGATTCACCATATTTTGCAGTGGGGGCATGTGAATCTTGGCAGGTCAAGTTTATCCTGCTGGTAAGCGTTAGAGCTGGAACACTCCCGTGAAGTATTTTAAGTGCTGTCTTATGGCTGCTGTTTCAACAGCTGACAGCTTGGCTGTCTGTCATGTGGACACCGGAGACCACCTGAACTCAATCATAACAAATGCGTGCTATGCAATTGTTTAGATGCATATTCCACTCATGTATAAATGAGTGACATGTCTGCCTAGCCACTGCACCCCTCTAATTCCATAGTCTAACGGGAGGTAAAGTCAATTGTGGTTTAGAAAAGAACGAATGGCTTAAATGTATTCATGCATGCATGCATTCAGGTTGTCCATGGACATCACAGACTTACCATGAGCCAAGTGCTGTGATAGGGAGTGAGAATTAGAAGACACAGCTCTTTCTCTTAGAGATGTTCATTGGTCTTTCCATACGGCTAGGAAACCCAGCGCATCCTGATGCCCGGAGAAGGCGTGGGGCTCACAAAGTCGAGAGCCAAAAGGGACCTTGGAGGGCATCTTCATGTGAAGGGAGTGAGCTCTTAGGCTCAGGATCCTGTGTTCAGATCCCAGCTCTGAAACTTACTCTGTATACTTTACTGGCTTCACTTGCTCAGTTGGGGGATGACAAGAGGCCCCCTTGGAAGATGAGATAAACCTGTTGCCAAATTAACATTTCAAGTTCCTAACATGCACCCATCATCAGTTCACTCTCATGAGCCCCAAGTGGCTGAAACTTTCAGGGTGTCCTTTATTTCTTTATTGTCAGTTGTGAGGCCTGAACTCTGGGTCTGGGCACTGTCCATGAGCTCTGCAGCTCAAGGCTAGTGCTCTACCACTTGAGCCACAGCACCACTTCCAGCTTTTTCTGCATATGTGGTGCTGAGGAATCGAACCCAGGGTCTCATGCATGCAAGGCAAGCACTCTACCATTGAGCCTCCTTCCCAGCCCAAGGGTATCCTTTTCTTGCAAGACAATAGGACCAATTTTTAACCAATCAATCATTAGAGATCACAGCTTCACCAGAATTGTGGAGGATCCAGTAGATTCTGATCTCTGTGCCTAGAAGAGGCCTCCATGTGACACAGGTGTGTAGCTGTGTTCTGAGCTGGGAACAGGGAGGGACGGACTGCTCAGAAGATGATAAGATGGAGGGAATGGGAGGGGGGACATATTCATGGATTAATTTTCACTCTATACACTACTGCCTTTAAATCTACTCATCCTAGGCTTTTTGTTGGGGGATAAGATTCCCTCTACACATTGAAGAGTGGAAATGAGAACAACTTTAAGGCAAATAAATTTGCAAGTCATGTAAGCTCATCTAGATCTATGTGTTGTTCAAAGTCCCCACAGCATGGGGTCTGCATGCTTTCATTCATTCATCATGTACATATTTGGGGGCACAGAGAGGGTGAGTGGTCAAAGATCATGGTGGCATGAGCTATCCATCATGGCTGGAGCCTCATCTTCTCTGGAAGCTGAATTTGCAACACCAATTTTCTCACTGAGACAGGAATGTCTCTGCCTTAGACTAGAGCTCTTGGTGGCCCCGGTGGCCTGAGCACCTCATTGGCACAGCCGGCCTATCCAGGACACTTTCCATTCACCCTGGGGTGGCGGGGATGGGTGTGGTCCTGCATTCATTTTCCCCTCCCTACCTCCTTTCTTTCTTCCCTCCCTCCTTTTCTTTCTTCCTTCCCTCCCTCCATCCTTCCTTCCTTTCTTCCCTCCCTCCTTCCTTTCTTCCTTCCTTCCTTCTTTCCCTCCCTCCTTCCTTCTTTCCCTCCTTCCTTCCTTCTTTCCCTTCCTCCTTCCCTCCCTCTTTCCTTCCCTCCCTCCTTCCCTCCTTCCTTCCTTCTTTCCCTCCCTCCTTCCTTCCTTCCTTTTGTGTGTGTGCTGGTACTGGAGCTTGAACTCAGGGCCTTGTGTTCTTGATTGGCTTTTTTTTTTTAAACGTAAGGCTGGTGCTCTGTCACTTAAGCCATACTTCCACTTTTGTATTTTTGGGGGGGCCTTCTGCTGTTTAATCAGAGACAAAAATCTCATAGATTTGTCTTCCAGAGCTGGTTTTGAACCCTGGGCTTCAGATTGCAGCCTCCTGAGTAGCTAGGATTGCAGGTATGAGTCACCAAAACCAGGCCCTGAGTTTATTCTATCATTGCTTCATCCCAACACATAGCTGAGAGGCTGTGAGGCCAAGGGGCCCGTGGGGCCCATAGGGCTGTGACAGCGAGTGGGACATCCGGGGTCCTGAAATGGGCTCCCTTGGGATCATAGAGTCAGGATCTTCCACACCCTCCCATCACACCTCCCCCAGCAGAGGCTCTGCGAGGCCTTGAGGACTGAGCAGGGCACAACATGGCGAGGTCTCTGTGTCCACTGAGTGTCATTCTAATGAGCAAAACAAACAGAACGAGCAAAGGAGCATACACTGTGACCTCAGTAGAGCTGCGCAGGAAGAACACACTGCATGAACAGATGGGGTGTGGTGGGGAACCATTTCCGATACAAGCAAGGACAGGTTAGAAACCAGCATTGGAGAGACAATCAGGACAAAGCGAGGGGCAAATGGTGGCTGCCTAAAGATGAATGACAGGCGTGCCCTGCTCCAGCCAGGACCAAATGGAATCCCATGAGGTCTCAGTCCCCAGGGGCCTGAAGAACCAGAAGGTGATTGGGTACCTGGGCATCTTTCCAGCGCCGCTGCCCACCCATGGCTGACCAAGTTGAATCGGAAGTGCTTCACGCCCTCTTCAGCTTGAGACAGTTCCGGCAAGGGACCCTGGAGGACCAGCGGGGACAGTGACAGAGTGTGCTCCTGTGTCCCTCCTGCCTCCTGGGAGTTGGTCATCTGTGTGGGGGAGGGGTGGTGCAGCATTTCCCAGAAATGGCTGCATTGCAACCTAATTATCCCTGGAGCCATGAGTGTGATTCCTGTCACCGGGTGCTGGGAAACAGGTCAGTGGCCAGGACAGAAGGTCAGAATGTGCCACCACAGACAAGCAGCCAGCCTTGCGGGCTGCACCCACCTTCTAGCCCATCCCCAATGGTCACTTACCTTCAGCACAGAGGTCCCTCCCCCCCTCCTCCCCATGCTGCTGCATGCAGCACAGCCAGTCCCCTAGGCAGGAGAACAGGATCGATTGGGTCTTGGCCCATGCACTCCCACCTCCCCTCCTCCTAAGCCATGCCAGGCATGGCCATCACTTAAGTCTCAGCCTCTGAGTCACTCTGGCTGCTGCCTCCTATAAGTCTCCATTTACATCCAGGCTAGTAGGCTCTTCTCTCTGCAATAGCCTCACACTCCTCCCCCAGAGAGTCCATAGCCTCCATTCCCAACTTGCTTGTTGAGATGGTGTCTCTCTAACGTTTTCTCCTGGGCTGGCCTTTGATACGGATCTTCCTGATCTCCAGAGGAACTGGGGTCCCAGCATGCACCACCTCAGCTAGTACTGCATTTCTTTAGGGGCTTCCATGTTGGCTGCATTTATCTGTTGGTGTAGGGTGTGCTCTCTGAAATCAGGACTGAATTCTCTGCAGTCTTTGCACCCTCAGCCTTCACCCAGGGCTCACCAAATTCAAGGAGCCGAATGAAAACATATTGGAAGTGTTCAATAAGGGAATACCGAATTATGCAACCAACAGTAAGAGAATGCAGTTCTACAAGAGCGTTAGCAACTCCTGTTGAGTATCAAATTCCTGGGAAGAATTACTGCTATTGTTCTCATGGGGTCTAGAAAGTCCTGGACCCCTCTCTTTTCATGCCTACCCATCACGGCCAAATGTCTCCCCCGCTGTCGGCCACATACTACAAAAATAACAGCTTGGATGACTTTTTAAGAAAGGACTGGCTATGCAGTCTTGTAGTTGAGTCTCTAGCTGTTTGTAGTCAGCTGGCAGTTCAGGGAACTGGGGGGTGCTCTGACTAAGCAAGGTCGTAGCATGAGGCTCCGCTATTTCCACCAACCTATGGGAACTCCTCTTTTAGGAGACAAGGCTCTGCCTCCACTTTGGGCTGGGCGGGCAGGGACTTTGTGCTCTTCCTTGCTGTCAATTGGCTCCCACTCAACTTGCTTTCTCCCCTCTTTTTTTTGGGGGGGTGCCACTCCTTATAACCTTCCACTCTTACTCCTGGCTCAGCCTCTGCTTCCCAAAGAGATTCCAAACACTTCTCCACTGCTTGCCAGTGGACAGAAGCTGGCTAGAAAAGAGCCAGCAGGTGGGGACCTTCTTTGCAGATGCCACACTCATTTGTGGTGGGTGGAGAAGCAGAACATTCTACTGTCTAGTGATATCAGCGTTGGCCTATGGCCATCAGAAGCCATTGCTAGCAGCCTGTCCTTAACCTGAAAAGGATACAGAGAGTCATTGGTTGTTTTCTAGGGAATTCAGCTGTAATTACATTGTCCAAAATATTATAGTAAAATCGATCAGAGAGGATGCTATTCTTGTGGCAAACTTTCTGATTTCCCAAATGAGTCTAAATCCAAGACATTATTGATGAATCCTATTATTCCTCTCAGAAGATGAAATGTAAAAATAAATAGGACTGTCTGCGATGGTACACCTCAGGGAGCTAGAAGAGCAAGGGTTTTGGAGAGCATCAGGGGTTGGGGGAGAGATTCTCCAGCTGGCCTTTTCTGGTCTTGAGCCTTCAGGAATGAGCTCTGATATCCAAGAGTGATCATATGTTTTCCTCTCTGTCCTTTACAACCATCAACAACTCTCTCTTGATTCCTGGGGACTCTTGCTTCCAGTCACTTCTCATTTGCACCAGGAGGAAATGTACACACAGCCTCCATTATGCCACCTCTTCCTCTCACGCTCATCTGGAGCCTTCTGGGACATGGTAGTTCATGTGTGTCTGAGTCTTCAAGACCCACTCTCTGAGGGCATGAGGAATAGTCACAGCTAATAATTGCTCTTGGCATTTTTTTTGGTTGTTGTTAGCAGTACTAAGATTTGAACTCAAGACCTTAGGCTTGCTAGGCAAGTGATCTATCACTGGAGTCACCTCACTAGCCCATTTTTGTTTTTGAGCTTTAGTGTGTTTGCAGATAGAGTCTCATGCTTTTGCCTGGGCTAGCCTCAGACCTCGATCTTCCTAATTCTATTTCCTCTGTGGCTTGGATTCTAGGCTTGAGTCGCCATGCTGGCCTTCTGTTTTGTCTCCCTGTGTGACAGGGTCTCACTGTAGGCCCGTCTGGCTTCTAACTCAGTTCTCTGCCTCCTCCTCCCAAGTTCTGAGATTACATAATACTGTCATGTCTGGCTACTCTTGGGTAAACTGACATCTAAGATATGTCTTTAAAAAATACTTGGGGTGCGATGGCTGAAGGAATGGCTAGATTTCTGTCCTCTAGAACTTTCAAAGGCATCGATGCCTTGCCCCCTCCCTCCTCTGACACTCTAACAGCGCTGTTGATGGGATGGGACAACTGTGTCTGCACTTTGGCATTGGCTGCTGTGTCCCAGGATTGTTGGGAGCTGCAGTTGAGATTACAAGGGTGTGGGAGAGGCCTTGTAAGCTGCTAAACGGCTGTGTGACTGTCAGACATGCGGCCATGGTGTGCTTACATCTGCTTCTCTTCTCCCTTCATGGTAAATACCTCAGCCATGTTCAATGCATGAGAAAGAAATAGACAAAACTTTATATGGCCTGAGCTAAGGTGGCCAGCTGGGGACGAACACAGACTTTATGACTGCCCTCTCCTTGGATTGCTAGTACCTGTGTGACAAGTTTCAGGCCAATGGAGACATCGTTGCCCCTCCTTAGGTGATGGGTCATCCATTCTCCTGCCAAATTAGCAGTCTTCAGAAGCCACATCAATTCTAAACCCTAAGGTCATTGCAAAGATGGAGAAGGAGGAGTCCTGAAGAACATCGTGGGCCTAGTCTTGTCAGGGTGTAGAGCAGTGGTAGTATAGGGGAATACGGTCATGTCTCCACCCTCTCATCCTCTGATGGAGCTCCTGAGGCATTGCCCAGTTGTGGGGTTCTGATAATCGAAGGGTAGTCATATGGAAGGCTGAAGGTAGTAGGTGTCACTTTGTCCTCAGAGCATTCCAGAGCCTAGCAGAGTGCCTGACTCATAGGCCCTACACAGGGACTGTCTGTTGAACAATTAAACAAAACTTCCCAGCTTTCAGACAGACACACCCATGTTCAGATTGTCCATTTCAGATGGACAATCCCATTCTTGGGGCTGTGGAAGGGAGAAAGAACTGAGACACGTATACAATGGACACAAATGAGCCTTATTTCTGAGGGTATGTTTTAAGCTTCTTGAAGAGAATCACTTATATCCATGTCAACATGTATATCTATTTAACCATTACAACATCCATTATCACTACTAATGTATGGCTCCCAGCAAACAAGTAGAGACCAGCTAGCTAGCTACTTAATCAGCTTCTTCAATTTATTTTACTCTAGCTAACCATCTAAAGTGATGAGCATGTCTTCTCTTATTTGCAGATGGGCACTGTCAGATGTACAATGGAACTGGGGTTCAAGCAGGAACCCTGACCATTTATTCCACACTCCCTGTTAGTAGTAGATGCTGAAGAGAAAAATGGTGGTGGTGGTGAGGGGACTGGTAGAGGCTTGGAAGATGAGTCCCCACTGCTTTTCTGTAAAACCCAGGTGCCACAGAAACCTTGGTCCATTTTCTGAATCCAGGAACATCTTTTTGACCTACCTGCTTGATGTTTGGTTTAAATCAGAGAGCTATGTTCAAACACAAATACACCTAGGAAGGAGGAGCCCATTACATAAGCAGTCATTAGAATTGAGTGTGAATGCATTTCACACATGCCCCTCAATGCATCAGTTGATGGAGGTTTGCTTATGTGGTACTGAGGAATTGAACCCAGAGCTTCATGTATGCTAAGCAAGCACTCTGATGGAGGTCTGGTGGGCTGGACAGACAGGGTAAGATAACAGGATATCTCAGATGCCCAGAGACCTCAGCATCAGCCTTGAGTAAAATGAAGAGGAAATAAAAGCTAATGTCTTCAATAGTGAGCAAGAAGGTGTAAGATGATTTCTAATGGAAACCACTGGATTCATTGTGGTTTATGCTGAAGAAAAGAACTAAGAGGATATTCACAGGCCTGCTATTATAAGTTTGTGGCCAATCTCTGCTTATGCCATAACTTCTCCTAAAGTGGAATTCTTGCTAAGTCTATGCACAGAGAAAAGCAAAGTGTTTTCCCACCAAATTATTATGTCAACCTCTAAATGTGAGACGGTCAGCGTATTTTATGCAGAAGCCTGTTTCTTTTGAGAGGTGGATATTGCTTACAGGCCACTGTGTGTAATCTCACAGATGTCTTTCTATCCACACAACCCGATGAAAAAGTCTAGTTATGTTCTCCTGGAAGAAGGAACACAGCTAAAGGCATTCTGTCTTATAATCATGAAGAAAGAAAATAAAGTGATTCATAAATAAGCTGGTGCTCATGCCTGCAATCCTAGCTACTCAGGAGGCTGAGAGCTGAGGATTTAGGTTCGGGCAGAAAAATCCCTCAGACTCTTATCTCCAATTAATCAGTAAAAGCTGAAAGGGAAGGTGTGGCTCAAGTGCTAGAATGCCAACTTTGAGAAAAAACAAAAACAAAAACAAAAAAAACTAAGGGAGAGTGCCCAGGCCCTGAGGTTAAGCCCTAATACTGGCACTTAAAAAAAAAAAAGTGACTCTAGAACGCTAGCCTTGAGCTGAAGAGCTGAGGGACAGCGTCCAGGCCCAGAGTTCAGGCCCTACAACCAAAAAAAAAAAAAAAAAAAAAAAAAAAAGTGACTCATAAAATAAAACGATTTGTATACTAAAGTGATGCTGATTAGCCACTTTAATAAAGTACAGAATTTCAGAATAAGTACATGAAAATAGATGAAAATGATAACAATCTATAGCGAGCCCAGATTGAACAGTGAAAACGAGCCTAGACAAACACAGCATGGAAAATCATGGTAGAGAAAACCAGCGAAGATGTATCTTGGGTCCTTGAGAAAACAAATGGAATAGACAAAACTCGAGTAGAGTTGTCCCACACAGAAATAGAAGGGCCATACAGAGAAAGGGGGAGCAGGGCTTCACAATTTCTTTAACAAAAGGAATGGAAAGAATATCACAAAACAAGAGAGAGGGAAAAGGATGGAGAAGTAAATCTGGAGACCCTAAGGTCCAGCTGTAGCCATTTCTGGGGTTCTCTCCTCATTGTTATGTACAATCTCTGCCTGTGGTGATGGCTGAGTAGACTAGTTAGGATTCCTTTAGTTGCAATTGACTAAAACCCAGATTCAGACTAGTTAAGCAAAACAAAACAAAACCAAGGGCATGCATTATCTCACATGACTTGATTTGGGACCCAAACAATCCCATCAGCACCCTCTCTTGGGTGTGGGCCTGTCTCTGTACCCACTGCCTCTCAAGCTCACCTCAACACAACTCTAGGCCAATAGAAAAAAAGAAGAGATTGCCTTTCACTATCCCAAGGTAAAGCTCTGTCAGACATTTTGCTAGAATTGCATGTCTCCAGTTGAGTGGATGAATCTTCACTATGGCTGGGAGAATGGAATATTCTGGAAAGCTCTAGTCTCAATAACATGCAATAGAAGATGAAGGTGGTCACCTACTGAGCCACATGAACTGAACCATATCCTGTCACCATGATATAGAGTAAGAAAAAATTCCCCCAGGGTTCCATAACCCTGGGGGTGGGGACGCGGCAGCAAAGGTCACCAGGGTCCTAAGGGTCTTTGGTCTGACTTAGGACTGTGAGTAAGACATTCACAGGCAACCCTGCAGGAACTCGATTGAATTCGAGAGGTGAATCAGAGGCAGCTGCAGAATGAGTGCCAGCCTGTGGCACCCACTGAGTTTCTGAAGGAATCAGTGACCGGAAGCCAGTAGCAGCACAGGAGTGATAGATCGAGGTGATGTGGTCAAAGAGAGATTGGCAAAAGCTCTGGGAAGGGAAGTAAAGGCCAGCCCCTAGGGAATCCAATTTGTAGTCATTCAAACCAAGTGCCTTTGAGGTTTGGATGAATAACTTTCCTTCAGTGGTTACAGTGAAGCCGCAGCACCAGAAGTATGAGATGTGAGAAAGGCTTCAAAGCGTGTGACTCTGGCCAGAAGAACAGGCAGGGCTGGCGTGAGCATTTAGTGAAAAGTTGGGAGAGGAAAATGAATAAAACAAAGATGCCTCTGAGATTCTCACAAGATTTAGAGTTCAGCTTAAGATGCCAAGATTACCTGTGGTCTAAAAATAGGTCCTCAAACCACAGTATTCTGAGATTCACAGTCTGGTAAGATTTGTATTGTTCTTTGCACCTGACAGCTATTTTCTCTCTAATGTTAAGATTCCTAAAATGTCCGTCATTCACTCAGTCAACCATCATTGCATTGAGAACTTATGAAGAAAGATTCAAGGCATCACTCAGGCTGGGAAGATTTCCCAACCGCACCAGTAGCTGGCCCAACATGTCTCAGGGTCATTTAAAATGCAACATCTCCAGCCCAACTGTTGGTGGCGCTCTTCAGCCACATCCGCTTCTAGACTTTCTCATCTTAAGAAATGGTGCCATCATCCATCTGCTGACTCTAACCAAACCCTGAGAGGCATTCTAGAGACTTCATTCAACTCCCCTCCTAAGTTCAACCCAAGGTGTCCCATTGACTCTTGTTTAGGATGAATCTTGAAGCCTCACCATTATACTAGCAGTTGGGTCTGGCTGGTGTCCAGCGTCTCTGTCTGGGACTGGTTAAACTCATGCTCACTTTGGTAATCAGAAACAAGTGATTAAACAGGCCACTTCTCTGACTCACATCCTTCTGTGGCTCCCTACAGCATTTTGTACATGTTGGGCAGACTCCTTGCCTTGGCTTGTCAAATTCTGCATGAGTCTAGATCTTTTCTCATTTTTCTCTCCTATCTCACCACCATCCCCCTCTCCCTCTTTTCTCCTCTCTCCTCCCTCTCCCTCTCTCTCTCTCATTTCTTGGTCTCTGACCATGATGGCAAGTTCTCCTGAGAAGTCAGCTATTTCTCAGCCCCGGCTCTTTGCAATGTGCTGTGCTTTTTGCCTACCCTACTCCTACCTTAGCCTCTGCCTACTTGTTTAGCCTTCTGTTGATTGGCTGGCTCCTTCTCTTCCCAGGGCTCTCCGTGAAGTTCTCAGGCTGTCCCTCACTGAACTAGGTCTTCTCTTCTTCTCATGGCCTCTGTTATCATTTCTGATTGGGTATCCTTTCTATTGAATGTCTGTCTCCCCTGAATGTGGGGACCATGTCTGTCTTTGTTATTGCTTTATGGGTGCCTCTCACCCAATAGTGTTCCAGTCAGTACTTGACCCATGGGCTGCCGGCTCAGTATTCTGAATTGGAAGCACGTGTTGTAGTAGCAGATAGAGCAGGAGCGAGACCTCAGAGAGAGACACCTGAGCCTGTTCCATTCCACCCTCAGTAGGACTGGGCATTCAATCCCCAGGCTTAGCTGGAACATCTGAATGAAGACCTGTTTATTTTCAAAAACCCCTCCAATTTCCTGGAAACAGACTGTGTCTCTGATGGTCTATTAAGGTTTTTTTTCCCCCTTTTTCTTTTTAAGCTGCTGAAGATCTTGGAACCAAACCAATCTGCATTTCCATTTTTATATCTTAATTTATAAACTTCGCCTTATAATTTACAAGCACTCACTTACTTAGTGTCACTAACAGAGGCGAAACAAACACCAACCTTGCCAGTTCTGCTACTCCAGCCTGCGCCCCGCCCCTCACTTGCTCCAGGACCAGCTCAGGTGGTCCTGGCCAAGAGACATAAGAACATCAGCATGCCTTTATAGGGAGGGAGAGAATGACTGTGAAGGTGCACAGGTAACACCTGCCCCTCTGAGAGTCTTATTCCAGGGACCTCTCCAGGATACCAGGCTCCAGGGGCTAGTGACATTTGGGGTGGTGTCTCTCTTTGTGGTGTACTTTGGAATACAGCAGCATGCCTACCTCTACCATGAGATGCCAGCAGTTCTAACCTCATTGTGACAACCACAAATATCGTCATCATAGCCAAGTTTCGTTTGCATTGCCCCTAAATGGAGAACCTGTACCCCCCAGTCTTGGTTAAACTGAGGAAGCTGGACACCAGTGACTCAAGCCTGTAACCTTACCTACTCAGGAAGCTGAGATTTGAGGATCACAGTTCAAAGCCAGCCCAGGCAGACACAAAAGTCTATGAGATGCTTATCTCCAATGAACCATCAAAAAGCCAGAAGTGGAGGTATGGCTCAAGGGGCAGAGCACCAACCTTGAGGAGAGAGAGAGAGAGAAAAAAAAAGTCAAATGAGAGCACAATGCCCCGAGCTCAAGCCCCAGTACCCGCACACCAATAAAAACCAAATAAATGAAAACAACAGGACTACAGGTGTGGCTTTTGGGATAGAGCTCTGAGGCTCATCCATGGAGCAAGGGCCCCCGAGCTGAATGAATCTCCAGCACCACCACCACCATCAACCAGCACCAGCACCAAAAAGGGGTTTTCTCTGACGGGGCTATTTGCCCCTTGCTTGGTGCTACTTATGCGAACTCGTTGGGTCAAGTGTGGCGCAAACTTAGGGAGCAGAAAAGGACTAGGAATCCCCAATTCCAGGCTGCAGCCCTTCCCTGCCAGACCATTGATGACTCTGAACCCCAAGGCAGGGCCTCTGTGTCTCCATCAGTAAATTGCAGGCCTTCGTAGACGCGGCCCCCGCAGCAGCCTTGACGGGAAGCAGGCCGGCTCCGCGTCTAGCAGCTCCCACCCCGTGTGTACTCGCAGGCTGTATCCCCCGTGGCTCCGTGGGGTGGGAGGGTGGGTGGGGGAGTGTGGGAAAACTTTCCGTCAGCAGTGGCAGCCGTGAGCGCCCGGCTGGTGGCTCGCTGGCTTTCCTGTTTCCCTGGGGGGATGGGGGGGGGTGGAGGTGGGCAGCCTGGGGTGCCCCAGCCGGACCCCCAAATACCAGCCCATGAGGTCCCTGGGGGCCTGGGGCCGCATCCTTTCGGAATTAATCGAGGCTGCTCACAATATAAACAAGCAGATGCGGTCGGTGGAGTCTCCTCCGGGGATGAGGCGACTTCTCCCGGGCTCCTACTTTGTTTTTATGGGGGGAGAGGGAGGGAGTCACGTTTGGGCCCCCAGGCACGGAGTCCCCGGGTGTGGTGTACAAACGCCAACCCTGGCGGCCCGGGCCCCCGGGTTCCCAGGGTGGGGGATCCCCCCTCCCCGCTCTCTTCCCCGCAGCCCCTCCCCCAAGGTCACCCAACTTTTCCCTCTCCGCCTCCCCCCCCCCCACCGCGGGCGGGGCGGGCTCCCCGCACGCCTCCCCCATTGGCCAGAGCCGGCTGCGGGGCCCCGAGTGCTGATGTCAGGCCGGCGCGGGCGCGGCGGGCGCAGCGGCCCAGCAGCCCGGGCGCGGGTGGGGGGGCGCCGCGTGGGGGTGGCGGCCAGCATGCGCTCGGCTGCGGCTCGGCCTCCCACACCCGCGGCGCCCCGCGTCCGAGCCAGCGGCGGCGGCCGAGCGCAGCGGCGGCGGCGGCGGCGAGCGGCGCGGCTGCAGCGGCCCCGGGCGGGAGCGGCGGGGGTCGGGCCCCGGCGGGGAGCGGGGCGCCCGGCATGGCGCTGCGGACGGGCGGCGGCGGCGGGGCGCTGGGGCTGCTGCTGCTGCTGCTGGGCGCCGCGTGCCTGCTGCCCCGGAGCGCGCAGGTGAGGCGGCTGGCGCGCTGCCCCGCCACTTGCAGCTGCACCAAGGAGTCCATCATCTGCGTGGGGTCCTCCTGGGTGCCCCGGATCGTGCCCGGCGCCATCAGCTCCCTGTGAGTGGGGCCCCGCCCCGCGCCCCGACCGGCCCCCCACTCCCCCACCCCTGGGGTCGGGGTGGGACGCAGGGCTGGAGGATGGAGGGACTCCAAGCCCTGGAGTCCTGGTCCGCAGTCGGGGTGTCCATCCCAGTGTTTTCTCCGTGTGGTCCGCGGGCCACCTGCATTGGGCACCCCCTGCCCCGGGGGAGGGGAGCTCGTGCAGATTTGGGGGAGCCCCACGGAGAGGGGGGGTCCTCTGCCCCCTCCGAGGCAGCATTGGCGTCTCTTGTGTATGTCTGTGTATGGGGGGGCGGCCCTGGGGTGCGGTAAAGTTTGGGAGGCTCGTGGCGTGTGGGGGTGAGGTGTGGGAACAGCTGAACGTGACCGGGTTGAGAGCAAAGCCGAGGTGGGGAGGGGGGGAGGGGGTTCGGCCTGCGCTGTGGGGTCCCCCCCCCATCCCCGGCCCGGGTTGGCACCTGGGCCTCCTCCCGACCTCTCCAAACTGCAGGGCGGGCCAAGGCATGCTGGGGTGGCCCCACACGGAGCACAGAGGGGCTGGCAGAGCCTGGGGAGCCTGTGGGGCAGCCCAGCTCGTCGCCAAGTGGGAAGTCGACCTGACTTCTTGCCCCGAGTTCAAGAGGCTTTCTGTCCCCCTTTCCCCCCACCCCACCCCACACACCTCATAGGACTTAGGCTGCTTTTTTTGGTGCTGGAAGAATTGACTAGAAAGGCCTCCATTATTATTATTATTATTATTATTATTATTATTATTATTATTATTAATTATTTGGTCATCTTCTAAGTGAGACAGCTTCAACTTGGCCTCCACGCAGCCATTCAAACCAAATGTGACCCGGGGGTCACATTTCTCTGTCCCAAGGGATGGGGCTCCTGCTGGATGATTCTAATACTCAGGAGGGATGCTGGGGTGCCCCCCCTCAGGTGTCTGATTAGGGGACCCCCCTCCAGGATGACATTGCTTGTGCTTTGCTCTGGGAAACGTCAGGCCTGTGTGATTCCTACTACTGTCGAGTCAAATGACATGGAAGATTCTGGAAATTCTATTTCCCCTTGTTAACTTCTTGAGATCTGCAGCGGTTTGATTAATCTACCTGTTAATGGAAATAAAGTCTTGAGGTCCTGCTGTGGCCAGAAAGGGTAAGGGAACAACCTCCTCCCTCCCCTCCCTGCCAGAGTACAAACAGAGCCAAACTTCTTGACCCACGTTGACCATTTTATCTGGCAGATGGCACCACTTCTTACCACACAGTCAGGTTCAGGTGTCTGAGTTTCCCCCCAAGGCTTTCACAGTGCATTTAATCACAAGTGTTCTGAGTGTCTTTCAGGGATGCGTTCCCCAGGGGGAATGTCTAATCCCACCCTAGAGTTTCGTTGGCCAACATTAACTTGGTGTCTGTACAAACAGAATCTTGGGCAGAGGTGAAGCAATTACCCAGCTTCAGCAGGGCTCTCCTGGTAGTGAAGCTGGGGATTGCTTTAAGCTGACTGAGCTAATGTCTGTGGAAGGAGCCAGACTGACAGTTTTCTGTTAGCCAGACTAGTCTTCATATTGATTAAGTCCACTGGAGAATGGCTTGTCTCTTCCCCTCCCGCCCCCAATACCCCCCTCTCCCCCAACTGTGTGAGCCTCAGGCCAACAAAGAAGAGAGTGAAGTTCAGGTAGAAGGTGAGGCTGCTGTCCACCTAGCCTGGCGCTGCCTAAAAAACCTGGGCCTTGTTTCCTCTCTCCTTTGCCTGCAGGAGCCTAGTAAATGGAACGTTTTCGGAAATCAAGGACCGCATGTTTTCCCATCTGCCTTCCTTGCAGCTGCTGTGAGTATGGAAAGGTCTATCTGTAAAATGGGGGCTCCTGAAGGGTGGTCCTTGCAAGGCTGGTCTTTGCCTTTTTGGTGTCAGTACTTCCATCCACCTACCAGCTCCCGTTGTTACCTTGCCCCATGGTGTCCTGGACAAAATGGTAAGGCTCTTTTGCTCATCTTGGTACACGGTTTCTCGGCTGTAGATCCTGACTTGCTTTGGGAAGTGAGTGTATTAAGCACACATCCAGAACTTTACCTCAACAAACTCTTGCCCAAACATTTCACTTTAAAAGAAACTTACATTTTAAAATGTCAATGTTACTTTGGAGACAGGAGTGTTTCTGGTTTATGGAGTACTGAAACAGGCAGCCTACTATTCATTATTTGCATAATTTTATCTCATTAACATATCACCCCCTCCAGGAGCATATTTTTATTCTTCTACTGATAGGAAACTGGTGCTCAGGGAAGTTATTTGTTCAAAATCACAGAAGCAGGATTTGAGACCTAGGGCCAAAGCCCACACTCAAAACTACTCTGTCCCGGCAATTAACATTTGCTGACAAAAAGAGATCTCTAGCTGGGCACTGGTGTAATCCTAGCTACTCTTGAGGCTGAGATCTGAGGATCTTTGTTGGAAGCCAATCCAGGCAGGAAAGTCTGAGACTCTTTTACCAGCAGCAAAGCTAAATTGGAGGTGTGGCTCAAGTGGTACAGCACTAGATGTGAGTGAGAAAATCACACTCAAGCCCCAGTACTAGCACACTCAAGGAAGGAAGGAGGGAAGGAAGGAAGGAAGGAAAAAAGGGAGAGAAAAAAGCCCCAAAGCTCTTTTTATAAGCCAATTAGTGACAGTTGGTCTTGAGTATATATCAAAGTCTCTTGGTTATATTGGTTTTAAAATTTTTTAAATGGAATTTTAAATTTAATTTTTAAAATTTAAAATTTAAAAATGGAATCATATTGCTCCTTCTACAACAAGCAATAAGCTACAGAAAAATATAGAGACAAACATATCACTACTTCTCAATAAACTTCCTGGGTATAGTTTTGTTAGTGAGGTATTGCATGCCTACTTATAACATCATGCTTATTTTAAAGTCAGAATTGTCTTAGAATTTCAATAATATTAAAATATACTTTCCATAAAATAGTAGGAATAGAAATATATTTTAGGTAATATTTTTAAATTCTTTTTTGAAGTAGAGTCTTGATATATAGCTCAGCCTGGCTTAGAACTCTCTCTCTTTCTCTCTCTTTTTTTTTGTCCATCATGGGGCTTGAACTCTGGGCCTGGGCGCTATCCCTCAGATCTTCCGTTCAAGGCTAATGCTCTACCACGTGAGCCACAACACCACTTCTGGCTTTTTCTGTTTATGTGGCACTGAGGAATTGAACCCAGGGCCTCATGCATGCGAGGCAAGTACTCTAACACTGAGCCACCTTTGCAGCCTAGAACTCTCTTATATAGCACCAGGCTGGCCTTGACCTTGACATCCTCCCATTTCTGCCTCCAGAGTGGTGGGATTAATTACAGGTGTGCAAGACTACAATTTTGGGTATCTTTAGTCCTAAGTGGTGTCTATAGAGATTACATTGACTTTTACCAAAGGAGCTTAAATGGTAATTCAAATAGAAAACTGCAGTGATAAACAGTCTTCAGAAGCACTCTAGCACTAGAATCACACCTCTAGCCCTTATCAAACTTTTACTACTTTCCTTATCAAACTTTTACTGCCATTTCTCATGAGAATGTAAAGTGGAAGAGAAAGAATTTTTTTAATTGTTTATGCCCTCAGGATGTGATTTTGTTTCAGTCACATCTTTTCTCTGGGCTCAAATCTTTCTATAAAGATAGAGCTGGATTCGATCCTTTCCGATCTCTGATTCCATGCTTGTTTGTGTCAGAAAGTATGCACTGGCTGTTTAATTATACCTAGCATGAAAATGTTTCCAAATAACTGTTACCAGTTCATATTTACCAACACCCTCAGGGGAGAAGGAAGTAGAACATCAAAGATGAGCAGAAAGTCTGTCTCAAAGGAATCTACTTCCTGTGGTCTTTGTCTGCAGTAGTTTGTGAACCCCTTCAGGGTCCTGCTGAGTTGTTCAGAGGATCAGAATCTGAACATAGCAAACGAAACAAAAGCAGCTTCATTGAGAGACTCTACTTCACATCTCTGCATTGAACTCTGTCTTATTTTCAGGTTGCTGAATTCAAACTCATTCACTGTGATCCGGGATGATGCCTTTGCTGGACTTTTTCATCTCGAATACCTGTGAGTGTTATGGTTTGGGGGGAGGGTTGTGGGTTCATGGTCAGTGCCTCTGGGAAGTTGGATGTGTTGTGCTCTTTGCCTCCTTGGAGGGGGCCAATTGAGAAAAAAAACCTTCCTTGTCTAGGTAGTACTGACCTTTGGTAGTTCATTTGCTTATAAACACATTGGGACAGGATGGGGCTGGAGACAAAGCAGGAGAAAGGAAACAAAGAAGGAAATGTGCTCATTCATTCTCCGCTGACACTTAATTTATCAAGTAGTGAGCAGAATTGGAAATCGTGTTGGATATTTTTACTTCTCCTAACTACGATGGATTTGCTGATCACCCAGAAATAGAGATGAAGGGCTCTGAGGGTTACTTATTTTTAAATGAAGTTTCCCTATTTGGGGATGAAACCATGTGTTTTTAACTCAGCTATCTCAGATCCTGTTTGTGATTTCTGCTGAGGGTCTAACCAGATTTTTTTCTTTTCTTTCAAAAAAGGAGAGAGGCTATGTGCAGCTGGAGGTTCAAAATCCCCATTTAATTCCATTATTGGATACTTGCTATTTACCTAATTATAGTCATCTTTACAGATAAAGCGATTATATTTCATTTCCTATAATCAATCCTTTGGTGATTTTCTTTGCCTGCTGCTTGAGGGATTCAGACAGCAGGCAGCTCCTGTGAGAGTTTATTAGTGAAACACTGCCTGAAAATGTTGCTTCTGAAAGACTTGGAGACTTTTTTTTTTCACAAGTTGATTTGAAAAATAGATATCTAATAAAATAAAAAATATATTTGTTTTTTAAAAAAAGGGGGGATCAGGGACTGGGGATGTAGTTCAGTGGTAGAATGCCTGTGTAGCACATACAAGGTGTGTGGTTCTGCTCAGTACCACAAACACACACACACACACACACACACACACTCACACCCACAACCACACACACACATATGCACGCAATCAGACAAATGGAAAAATGTCATTTTTCTGTCTTTAGATGTGGAGTCCCCCCGCCCCAACCCATCTAGATTAGCTTTGTTCTTGTTCTTACGTCAGTCTCTCTCTCTTTCCGATCTTTTCCCCCCTCAGTCCTTGCACCTTTGTACTAGAAAGTTTGTGATAACACTAATCCTGTGATCCGGTGGGATTTCCTTCCTTAGCATTCAGAGGACTTGGAAAACCCCATCTCTGCTTTCTTATCTGAGGCCAACAGGTAGATGTTCGAATTGCAGACACATCCTTAGCAGAAGAAAGCTCTCTGCTAGTTTGGGGCCTTGGAGATGGATATGCCTGCAGGATTTCTTTTTCCAGAGTAGACATAAATATGTACATTCTCATAATCCAGTACCGTGATGTGTGACATGTGCTTGATATGCAAAGAATATCACAGCTGCAGGGGCTGAAGCTACTGGTATCCACCAAAGCCTGTTCATAGCCAACAGTGGTAGCAGAGCAGAGTTGTGCATTTCCCCTTGTGGGAGATTCAGCCTTACAGGCTAGGGTGTTGTTTCATTTTATCCTGAAGTCTAGTACCTGAGCCACCATGCGCCAGAAAGCATTCAATGCAAGAACCGCTTCATTAATGGTGTCGTGTAGACGTGGCCAAGATTCTCCTTTGGACTTCTCATCACAGGCTGCCTCACCTTTGATTTAACTCTCTGTGATGCTAGGAAGAATTGGTGGCACATTTGCATTTTATCTCATATGCACAATTTGTAGTTTGGCAGTGTGATTGATGTAAGATTCAGTGTGCAAGCTGTTTACCGTTTTAGTCCAGAGGAAAGAAAGCTAGCCCCTGATCAACTTTTCTAGTGGCCTAGAGGTCTTCAGAACGTTGGTGCCTCATCATTTCTTCAAAGATCAGGCTGTGTGGGAAACTGTGTGCACAAGGTTGCTGAAAGCCAAGCTTAATGGAACTCTCCTTCATCTACATTGTAATATAGCTAGGCATTGGTGGCTCACGCCTGTGAGCCTAGCTACTCAGGAAGCTGAGATCTGAGGATCACAGCTGGGCATAAAAGTGTGTGAGAGGGCTGGGAAGGTGGCTCAATGGGTAGAGCGCTTGCCTTGCATGCTTGAGGCCCTGGGTTCGATTCCTCAGCACCACATAAGCAGGGGAAAAAAAAGCCAGAAGTGGCACTGTGGCTCATGTGGTAGAGTGCTAGCCTTGAGCTGAAGAGCTGAGGGACAGTGCCCAGGCCCAGAGTTCAGGCCCTACGACTAGACCCAAAAAAGAAAAAAAAAAAAAGTGTGTGAGACTCTTACCAAAAAGCCACAAGTGGAGCTGTGGTTCAAGTGATAGAGTTCCAGCCTTAATTGACAAACTAAGGGATGGTACCTTGGCCCTAAATTCAAGCCCCAGTACCAGTGCATACACGTGCGCACATGTGCGTGCATTTGCACAGAGACACATAGACACAGACACAGATAAGCAAACAGACTATAATAAAGAGATATAAAACAATGGGCTATGGGATTGTGATATTAACAAAAATATGAATAGCCAAGTATCAGGAACTAATTTTGAGAGGGGCTGAGCAGGGAAAACGGCTGGAACCATTCCTGTCTAACAGACAGGGGAGCCTCTTGCCTCTGTGTGGTACATGCTTCCCCTCCCCAGATGTTTTTACCCATGTTGCAGCTCTGAATTTACATATGACTGTGATGCTGTTGTTGTCATGGGGGGCGGAGTACAGACACACTCAGGTACAAGTAATCTTGCCCCCACTCACCAACTCTTTGGTGGAGTTTGGTGTGGCTCAGTCTTCAGAGACTCTGCAATTCCTGGTTGCTTTTGGATGTCAGTCTCAGAGCATGCTAATCTCATTTTGAGAGATATCAAGCAGAGAAAGTTCTGTTGAATCGTTCTGCTTTCCTCCTCAGGTTCATTGAAGGGAACAAAATAGAAACAATTTCCAGAAATGCCTTTCGTGGCCTGCGGGACCTGACTCACCTGTAAGTCCTTCAGCATCCTTGTAAGTCCTTTTGTGTGTGGGATAAGAGTCACCTCCGGATGACTCTCTTTTTCTTGACATTTCCATAAGGGAGCATTCCCTGAACGACACTTACTTTCCAATGGTTCTAGAGCTTTCTACATAGTCCATAGAAGTATTGCAGTCATCACATAGTTGGTGTTCTTATGTCCCCATCATAGTGCTCTGCTCTGGGGACAGGGCACATGACCGCCTGTGATGAAGGGACCCAAGGGGCCTGGTCTAGGAGAGAGTGGGAAAGAAGCAGAGGTCGCACCTACTTGGTACCAGATGCAGGGCTGGGTGCATGGGGGAGCTTTCTTTTCCACCACATGTGATCATCTGTGAGCCCATTTCACAGATGTGGGAGCTGAATATTACCTGACTTCCTGAGGATGTCAACCAGAGGATCAAAATGAGGAAAAAGTAGAATAGAGATGTCTTTGTGCTTCCTCTCATTTGAATGCAAATCACTTTTTCTTTTGTGTTGGATTAATCTGTGGTTTCAGCTAAACTCTCTGGTTCTTTAATAGCTTTCTGGAGACAAAAAAAATTAAACAAATTGATTTGAATTGACATATCAGAACGAAGCAAGAACACACATTGAGCAAATTTAGAAAACTGGAAGAAATTGTGGCTGTTTATGAAAATGCAAAAATAGTTATTGTCTCAGTGGGAGTAATGTATTAGCTAGGATGCAGGCTCAATTTGCACGATAGATATTTCAAGTCTGAGTCAGATAACGTGGCTCATCTCCGGGGCTGGCCTGTCTGCAGTAAAGAGAACTGGGAAATTGACCTGCTTTGAAGGTGGGTGTTAGGCAGGGGCTGTGGTATCTTTGGGTGTCAGCCTGACAGTAGAGTGTGGACAGAGCCCCTTGCCCAGTGAGCCCTCAACCTGGCACAGGTGCCTTCTGGATGTACACAGCAACACTGGTTTCTGGTTTCTGGCCACCAAGCAGAGGCTCTGCTTGAACTAGAACTCAGAGTTTAGAGAGTGAGGAGGTACAGGAATGATGGGGCAGGCCCAACCATCCTCACTAGCACAGTTCATGTGGGAGAATGTTAGTCCCATTGATATTCCTGAGCTAGGTTTTCTTCTCTTCCTATGGAAACCTTTCTTCACAGCCTGGAGTTTTCTTCACGAAATCCCACATTCTTGGGAGGCTAACATTGTTCAATTTGGAGTCCCTCGGACTTGAGTTCCAAGCTCCGGGCCATCGTTTATGAATCTTGCTTAGCTTTCCTGAGTTCTAGTTTCCTTATCCTTAAAATAGGGATGGTTGTACTGATTGCACAGACTTTCTGCACAGACGAGTTAGTAATGCTGGCTTGAGAAATATCTGCCCACATCCTGCCATGCGTGCTTAAGGTGTGGTCATTCTCCCCCTGGGCTCACTGAGGAGCCTCAGCTTTCTCTCCCAGGGCTGCTGAGTAAGTAAGTGTAAACCACTTGGCAGTTGGGAAGGCCAGACAGCGGCTGCTATAAGGACAGCTGGGGGTGTCTGGAGAGAAACAGCTGAGGCCGAGTAAGTCTGCTTCCCAGAAGCCAGGAAGAAGGGGCTTTGTTTGTGAGCAAAAGTGCACGGCAGACTGTGACCCTAAAGCAAAGCCCAGGTGCCTGGCTGAGCTAGTCTAATCTGCCCCGGTTCCTGAGGGTTGAACATGCAAGTATCATGCATGTTTGTGGGACAATAGTACATGGACTACACATGTGTGAGTGTGTTAACTTCGCACATGTGCATATGTGTTTTGTGTGTTAGCACACTTGCATGGGTGCAAGAAGAACCTTTCTGGATGGTATCAGGGAGTGCAAGTATGGAGGGATCAAGGAACTCTCCCATGTGGGTACAGAAGGCGTTGCGCATGTTAGAGGGAAGCAGTTTATCTCAGGAGTATTACCTGCCTTCTCTCCCTCTGCAGCCTCACTGCCCTGGGTCTCCAGAGCCCCAGACTCCCAGTGCACTCCATGCATACCCAACTCATCCCACCGCCGGGCTTTCTTCTCACATCCTTTCCTTTGCCTATGATGCTGTTTCTTCTCCCCTCAGTCTCCCGGAACCTGCCTTTTTTCCTTCAGAGTTTAGAGCATGGCCCATCTCCCTCTTGAAGCCCTGTCTGACATCTTTTGTGCCTCTGTCCACTGGTTCCATGCAACCCTTCACCATGTCCCCTAGCTGCATGGGTTGATCTTATTTCCTGGATGTTAGATTTCTCTCCCAGGAGTGTGGAGGGACAGAGTGGTCATGGAGGCTGGACCTTTGCACCCTCTCCTTAATGCAGCTCTTCTCCTGTGTGCAGCCCAGGCCAGATCAGCAAGACCTACTGTGATTCTCTGGAGATCAGGGGCTACCTTCCTAAGCTGGGTTTCTGTATGCGCTTTGCTTTCCCAGAAAAGTTAGCAACTTTCAAACTTGTCCCCTCTAGACCGAGATGTATTTAGTAATCAAAATTTGTATTACATTTGCTTAAAGCATGAGTTCATCATCTCCCCTTATTAAACCTGCAATCAGAGAAAGCCTCAGCTTTAAACTCCACTCCTGTTCTTACCTGGAGCAGGTAAAGAACATGTAAATGAAGTATCTGACTTTTATGAGCTTTCCTAATATTTTAATTTTAATCTGTAAGGAAACAGATCTATTTCTGGGCATCCAGTGAAAGAACCATGCCAATCAGTAACTAAGATCTAGGACATTTGTTTTCCTGCAGCCCCAGGGACAGGGAGCTGTTAAGTAGTTTTAGAAATGAAGTATTCAGTGCCATGAATTTGTGGACGAAATGAAGTTGAAGGGGCTAAGTTAAGCACTTAGTGAGAGGGCAGGCAGCCATCTAAGAACTCTGCTTTCTGAACTTGGAATTGCAAACCTGGAGGGACTGCTCAGCCTCCTGCCTTCAGCTATTCAGTTTATTTTTCAATATAGTAACTTTCAGTGAGCCAAATTTTTAAGCTAGGTTGTGTGTATATGTGTGTATTGGGGGGGGGGGGAGGCCAGTGGGTGGTGTCTGATACTGAAGCTAGAACTCAGAGCCTCAAGCTCTTGATTTGCTTTTTCATTCAAGGCTGGAATGCTACTACTAGAGCCATACCTCCACTTCTGGCTTTTTCCCCCTGGATAATGGGATATAAAACTTCCTTGGATTTGTCTACTTGGGCTGGCTTCAAATTGTGATCCTCAGATCTCAATCTCCTGAGTAGCTAGGATATCAAGAGTGAAACACTGCTTTAGCCAGATTTTTTTTTTTTTTTTGTCGGTCGTGGGGCTTGAACTCTGGGCCTGGGCGCTGTCCCTGTACTCTTTGGCTCAAGGTGAGCGCTCTACCGCTTGAGCTACAGCACCACTTCCGGTTTTCTAGTGGTTTACTGGAGATAAGAGTCTCATGGACTTTCCTGCCCAGGCTGGCTTTGAACCATGATCCTCAGATCTCAGCCTCCTGAGTAGCTAGGATTACAGGTGTGAGCCACTGGCTCCCAGCTTAGCTAGATTTTTTTAAACCTCTAATTAGCTGCAACCTTTTTGTACTTTGCTTTCCAAAGTACAAAAAAAGTGCCACCATCAACCAGAAAAAAAATGTTCTTTTTCTAATTTCCAAAAGCTACTCTGAAAATGTTCAGACTGATTTTATTTTCAGCTTATTTTCCAACACATAAAAAATGTACAAATATATAATTTAGAAAAGCAAGGTAAAACAGTACATAGAATTCTATTTTTATCCATTTGTGGTCACCTGGATGAGAAGAGCTAGGTATGGATTTCTCCATACCCAGTTGATAATCTTGAAGCAAGAATGTTTGGTTAACAAATAGGCTCAAACTTTCTACCATGTCTATCTAGTTGACTCCTAATCACTTCCTTAGTCCTCATTCTGAGATTATACATGAGGGTACCATGTACCACTAAATTCACATATGTTTTAAAGTGGTTTATCATTGTTCCATTTTGCTGCTGAGACTCATATAAGTAGAAGGAAACAAGCAGATGTCAGTTTCTAGAATAACTCACGTTGGCATGAGGTGCCAGGGGAAATCTCAGACCTGCTGTACTTTGTTTTGGTATCCAGCCTCTCCCTACTTCAGCCCTGCACTGGGGGCTTCCATCCATCTTAGCAGGATGATGACAGGCAATGCAGCATCCTGAGTTATCACAAAAATGAGATGCTTCTTGGAGGTGGGGAGTAGACTCACATCGCAGAAAGGCCTTCCACACCAAGAACAACCATGCAAAATGGCTTCTCATCCAGCTTCACTCATGGGCAGAGGAAACTGATTGTAACCAACGATTGTGTAAACATTTGTTTATTGATATTTTATCATACCATCTCTAGGGGTTAGATTCGAGTGTCTATAAGAGTCCACAGAGACATGAGGCCCAGCTAAGGGAACTCACTTAAATGGAACATTAGGGAATGCTTGGGACCAGACTACATCTTCTGCCATCACTGTGGCTTTGGTGCTCCATTCACTTGTCCTTCAAAGGTTCACCGAGTCCTTGTTGTGTGCCAGCACCAACTTGTGACACATTGTGAACAGACCACATCATCTCTGTCCTTCTTTGGCCTATGTTTAGAGGGAATCCACCAAGAAACCAACACAGCCGGCACTGGTGGCTCACTCCTAAATCATAGTTACTCAGAAGGCTGAGATCTGAGGATCCTGGTTCAAATCCAGTCTCTTATCTCCACTTAACCCCCAAAGATGGAAGTGGAGGTGTGGCTTATGGTAAAGCACGAGCATTGAGTGAAAAAACTAAGGGGCAGTGCCTATACCCTGAGTTCAAGCCTTAGTACTGGTTGTGTACACAC